>NC_081861.1:600000-1200000 GCF_963259705.1 Myotis daubentonii | reverse complement strand
CTGTAGAAAAGAAGAACTCAACATTTTCATCAAATTCTGCATAAGAACCTCTCATGCATTAACCCTAGACTTCGAGAAATCTAAAACGTTACCTGGAATGGTAGCACCAAGATCACTTTTCTGTTTTTTGTTCTTCCCTTTCTGTGCAGTCTGTCTCTTTCCATTTCAATTTTTTAGAAAGAAACCCAGTCCTGGCTGGTTTTCTCAGTGATTAGCATGTTGGCCCATGGACTAAAGGGGTCATGGGCTCGGTTCCCTGTCAAGGGCACGTACCTTGTTTGCAGGTTCCCCAGCCCTGATAGGGGGGCATGTGGGAGGCAACCAGTTATCTCGCTCGTGTAGATGTTTCTCTCTCCCCCTCTCTTCCACTCGCTCTGGAAATCAATGGAAAAAATATCCTCAGGTGAGGATTAAAAAAAGAAAGAAACCCTAACATGATTCCTCCCCCACACACACAAAAAAAGAATCTTGAAGAAATGTATTTCTATTAATGTTTTCATATATTTATTACATGCCTGTAAACATAAAAGATTTTTCTTTCTGCCCTAGCTGGTTTGGCTCAGTGGATAGAGCGTCGACCTGCGGACTGAAGGGTCCCAGGTTCGATTCTGGTCAAGGGCACATACCCAGGTTTCGGGCTCATCAATGATTCTCTCTCATCATTGATGTTTCTGTCTCTCTCTCTCCCTCTCCCTTCCTCTCTGAAATAAATAAAAATTAAATTAAAAGATTTCTCTTTCTTTTCAGAAAAACCGAAGAGTTCAATATTTTAGACTTAAGCCTACTTCAGTGCATTGATACTGAGATTGCCTAAATGAGCAGCCAAGGGCTGTGCTCATGTTCTAGCTGTGTAGAGTTCGCAATTATTTGCATTTACAAACTGCTTTACAGTTTGCGGACACTTTCAGACATTATGACTTTTGACGACCCTACGCTAAGTTATATCAGTTTTAATATCCCCACTTTACAAAGGAGAAAGCTGAAGGGGTTAACTGATTGGCTCGGGTAGCTTCGTATGGCCGGAAAGTGACAGAGCCAAGGAACACACCCGAAGAGTGGAACATTTTTACAAAATAACTTTTATGGTTTTTCTAGTTACTGCAACAACAATTCCCAGCCATTTTCCGCCCAGCAGTCCTGAGGGATGTCGTGCACGCAGTGTGACTCACTAGGAGCCAGGAGAGGCTGTGCATGCGGTTTAAAAGAGTCACATGTACTTGGTTCTTCTGTGTGGCCTGACAAGAGCAACACAGCCCTAACCGGTGTGGCTCAGTGGATAGAGCGTCGGCCTGCAGTCTTAGGGGTCCCAGGTTCTATTCCGGCCAAGGGCATGTACCTTGGTTGCGGGCACATCCCCAGTGGGGAGCGTGCAGGAGGCAGCTGATCGATGTTTCTCTCTCATCGATGTTTCTAACTCTCTATCCCTCTCCCTTCCTCTCTGTAAAAATCAATAAAATACATATTTTTTTAAAAGAGCAACACATAGTCATTGTTAACAACAAAAGGAAAGGGGGGAAAGGCTTAAAAAAAGAAAAGTGCCTCATATTCCTACTACCCAGAGATCATTATTGCTGATAACATTTTGGTATATGTTCAGTCTCTTTTATCTATACTAGAGGCCCAGTGCACAGAATTCATGCACAGGTAGGGTCCCTAGGCCTGGCCGACTATCAGGGCCTTCCTTCTGGCTGCTGGCTGGGGCTTTCCTTCCCTGGCTGCCAGCTGCTGGCCAGGGCCTTCCTTTGTTCCGCATCATCCCCTGGTGGTCAGCACACATCATAGTGAGCGACCAAACTCCCGGTCAAACTCCCAAGAGGACACTTTGCATATTAGCCTTTTATATATGTAGATTAACCCTTTTTTCCGAAAATGAGACCATACTATAGATTGTTCTAAAGCTCTTTTATGTCATTCATCACAAGCATCTTTCCATTTCTTTAGACATTCCTCTGCAGCATCTTTTTATAGAGACTGCAGAATATTCCGTTTGTGGTATGTGTTTGAGTTCCAGATGTAAATGGTCGCATATACTTTTGCAATCCCCAACAGTGTTATTCTGGCATATGCACATGTGATTGATTTGAAGGAGTCAGAAACTATTTAAAACTACCCCGGCTATCCTAGCTCAGTGCTTGAGCGTCAACCTATGAACCAGGAGGTCATGGTTCAGTTCCCAGTCAGGGCACAGGCCCAGGTTGCGGGCTCAATCCCCAGTGTGGGGCATGCAGGAGGCAGCCGATCCATGATTCTCTGTCATCACTGATGTTTCTATCTCTCCCTCCCTCTCCCTTCCTCTCTGAAATCAATAAAGATATATTTTTTAAAAGGAAATTATTTAAAACTACATCTTTTCTAGTTGTCATGTCCTATATAGTTGACTTTTCTGAATAATCCTTACTAGTAAGTAACCATTTGTTAATTAATTTTTATATTTATGTATTTATTTTAGTTTTTTCATCTCTTTGCTTTAGGGTGCAGTCCTAGCAGCTGTGTCAAGTCACAAATTCAACTCATTCTATGGGGATCCCCCTGAAGAGTTGCCAGATTTCTCCGAAGACCCTACCTCCTCAGGTAACTGGACCATTCATCCATTCGCCGGTGTGAATCATTTGGTGTCTACATCCTTTCTCTTCCATTCGGAATCGGCCTTTTTCAGTGGAACTAGTCAGATCCTCTAAGCGATTCTAAGGAAGTCTGTCAGCAACCAAATACTATCCACATGTGTCTGGTTCCTTTTCATTTCACTTGTTTCTTTTCACCTCAGGATGCTTCTTCCCCTTCCGCCACTCCAGACCCAGGGTTGCACTTCATCCATCCCACACCGTAATCCATCTTTTTGGATCTTTCTGATTACCTTGGACCTCAATAAAAAGTTCTGGTGTAAGATTTCCCCCCTGTCAACCATAGCAGATCAGACTTTGCCACAACACTGCTTTTAATGGAATCTTTCCATGTAAAGCTGTCTTGTGAGTTATCTCTTGAAACAATTTCCAGGTTCTTCTCTTTTTATAAAGTCTCTAACACATGTATTCAAGCATTCACGGGAGAAGAACATAGAAGAGTTACCTATTTCGATGAAATGTATGTGTAGGTATGTATTTCTGAAATACCCAACTGTGTTCACAAAATTATATTATAAAATGCTCAGATTTTCATCTTACCAGTGAGATATTCTCAAGTACCACTTACTAAAAAAATCTATGGGATCCATATATATGTATATACTAGAGGCCCAGTACATGAAATTCGTGCACTGAAGGGGGTGTCCCTCAGCCCGGCCTGCGCCCTCTCACAGTCCAGGACCCCTTGAGGGATGTCCGTCTGCCAGCTTAGGCCCGATCAACTGGATGACCGGACACTTAGCATATTAGGTTTTTATTATATAGGATAAATGCATGTGTGTAATAGTTTTTAATTTTATGTATTTCTTTATTAATTTAACTCCTGCTTAATATGTCCTCTGCCCTCTGCCTTTCCTTCTTTCATTAAAGCCCCTCAGTGTTTGCCACGTGGTTGACTTTGCCTGTTGACTTGATTTTTGTACTCTTGAACCGGCTCATTCAGTGTTCATAGAGCACCATCGGAATCCGGCCCAGGCCCTTCCTGAAGCATGAGCTGCTTATCCTTCCCTGTGCTCCTCCCCTCTGTTCATACATGTGCGCACATGCTTCCACCTTGTGCAGAATACCAGGCTCACAGTTCCCCTGGCGGCAGCTCTACACAGGCTGGGGCAAAAGTAGGCTGACAGTTGTGAGTACATGAAACCCAGGATTTATTCTCGTCTGGTTTTTTATTAATCACTGTGTTCTTTTCAATATGAACAACTCGGCACCTACCTTTTGCCCACCCCTGTAGTTCCTCATTTTGACTCTTAGCAATTGGGATGTGAAGCTTCCTCTTCTGAGTGTAGGTGATTTCCCAAAACACTCAGAAGTGGCAATCTTAGAGAAGAGACCGAGGAGGAGGCCGGGCTGTCTGCCTCTTGTTCCCTTCACCTGTGGCTTCTTGTTCTCAGCTCGGATCCTCCTTCTCTTCTCATACTCGATTTATTTTTTTAAGTCCTTTTTTTTTTGTCTGTTTGTTTGCTTAATTCCAAGATCAGGTTTTTTAATTATTTTTTTAATTAATATCAGAGAGGAAGAGAGAGAGAGAGAGAGAGAGAGAGAGAGAGAGAGAGAGAAACATCAATGATAGAATCATGGACCGGCTGCCCCCTGCACACCCCCTACTGGGCATGGAGCCCACAACCGGGGCCTGTGCCCTTGACCAGGAATCAAACTGTGACCTCCCGGTTCATAGATCAACGGTCAATCCCTGAGCCACGCCGGGCGGGCCTCCCACTCCGTTTACAGTTGGCCCTGTCTCCAGGGAGCAGCTCCAGGAATGGTGTTATGTTGCACTGGGACTGCATGACATAGTCACATACGTGGGCTGTATTTCGAGTTTTTTTAGATCAAAGCCTCTAATACCATTTCCATCTTGAGACATGGACCTGCAGAGCCATGTGGTCCCTGTAAGGGCTCACGGCCCTGGTCGCTCATGCGTCCCCTTAATGCGCGCCTCCGCCCAGCGAGACCATCCTGAGCTCCATTTCCTGTCTGTGCAAAGCTGGCCTTCCCTTTCCGCACCAGGAAAGCACGTCCTTCCTTACAGACAAGCTCACTTCCTATTAAATTCGCTTCTGTTGCCCAGCGTCTCCTCTTTTCCACTGCAGCCTCTAAATGGTGTGCTTAAATCTTGTCTGATTACAGTACTTGCTTTTTAAGCAAAAGTGACATTTCTTACCCTGCCCAGCAGTGAGCCCACAAGCCCGCACCTCAATTAGTCGCTTGGTTTTGCATTTCTTCTTCCCTTTCCTGCAGCCACACCCCCCCCCTTTTTTTGTCTTTTTTAAATTTTCTGGATCTTAATGATCTTGTAAGCAGTCTCTATCTTCATCTGATGTGCTAAATGTCTTCAAAATGTTTTAGCTAGCACTGTCCAGGCGCTGCAGATAAAAGAGAAAAGAATGATTATGTAGTGTGCATGTCTGATCTACCCTAAATGAACTCATTTTTATTTTTTATCTCATCCTTACTTTTGAAGATTTTCATTCATTAAAACCTACATTCTTCTCTATTTCATTCTAATCCTTAAATTCTGCACCATTGATTTTAAGTTCCCCATGTTGTCCTTTGCACTGTCTCTCTGTTTACATGTGCCTGGGTTTGTTTACAGTACAAAACAGAGAGCGCATAAAGCATGAGCTTGGGGCGGGGGTGGTAAGAGGGTGGGCAAGGAGGGTTAGAGAGAGAACAGTGTAGGGTCACCAACTACCCTTTCTTAAGATGGACTGTTTTCCATCTTTACCTAATGCCTTTTCTATTCTTTCTCTGAAACAATCATAAATGCTAGGTACTTCGATTTTTTAATGACCTGTTTCACAACATGAAGAGCTAACAATTCTATTCTGGTCCCCCCAAAATTCTCCCTCAAATCGCAATTTAAAAACGAATTTAAAACAAATCCGCTTCCCCGTTGGCCATCTAAAGAAGACTCTTAACATATGTATGAATGCTGCTTACATTGTAAAGCAATTTTTAGATGAGCTTCTCTTCTATTTTGATGATTCAAATTAGTTTAATATATTCACTCAAATTTGTTTCGATTAATCTTCTGCTAAGCAGCATATGGTAGCTTTGTTACTTGATAACCCAAAGTGGAAACGTTCTGTTCTCATCGTGCCCATCAGAGAGGGCAGAATCAGAACCCAGCACTTGGATGCCTGAAACCCCAACAGTCCCACTGAATGTGCTCAGGCCACGTGGGGGCTGTCTTTGGGCTCAGCTGGGCCCATGCTTCTGTGGCTTAATAACCTGCTTGCTCTAAAATCATACTGTTTGTCGTTTGTCCATATGCTGCCTTCCTTCTAGGACTTCTAGCCGCAGAAAGTAGGTATCCCTTCGTTTTCCTCTAAGATTTCTCTTTTATGCACCAGTGTTTGGCTTTGCATGGTTCATAAGCAGCTTGACTTTTTCCTTGGCTTGTCTGTGTTTCGATGTTTAATCACGAATTTTAACACTGCCGGATCATCACTTCAAAACTTGGGCGTGTTGGTTTCCTGAGGCATTGCTATATCGAGAATATTAACTTCTCACTTCTGTTATAAGAGGACAAAGAGGCAGTGTTAAAATTGTAACTGCATTTAATATGATTTCACAGATGAGTTTCAAGCACAAACATTAATTCTGGGGGAAGGGTAACATTTTACTTTATAGTTTGCTTTCAAGAAAGCTGCGGGTAAGTGAATTTGCCTTTGACACTCACATAAGCTGTGAGCGGTTTTTATTACTTTCCAGTATTGACTCTCTTTTCAGTTTATTAACATTGAGCTATGAAATAAAATACGAATCCCTGTCTCTTAACAACTTTTACCTCCAGAAAGAACATTTATAAAGAATCATGTAACGTGTAGATTTTAATTGCAAAGGGATGTTGAGTATAGGAATATTAAAGTAAAAGGTATGTAAGAAATTACACACACACACACACACGTACAAGTAAAACGTAGGCCATCTGAATGAGGTAGGCAGATCGTGCCACTGTCAGTATCTGGTTGTTACCAGCAGAGAAACTGAGCAATGTGTGCAAGAGATCCCTGTATTATTTCTTAAAACTGCATAGGACTCTAAAATTGTCTCAATCAGAATTCCAGCTAAAAGGAAAGAATAAAGGTTTATTCTTTCCTTTTAGCTGGAATTCTGATTGAGACAATTTTAGAGTTTTCCTTCATGTTGTGCTCACTGGAGGGACAGAGATAAATTAGAAAGTCTAGAAGCTCATAATTGAATTCCTGGGCATGGGTTTTGTTACATTAGGTGTAGCTCAAACTATAGCTGATTTAACCGAGTCCTCTGCCCCTTAGCAACAGGGTGCATCCTGAGAAATGTGTCATAAGGCCATGTCGTCGCCGTGCAGACACCCAACAGTGCACCTGCACACACCTGGTGCCAGGGCTCCGGCTGTAACTGTGTGCAGTGCGTGTGCTTTATGTGACTGGCAGCACCGCAGGCCCATGTGAACCAGTGTCACCACAAATATGTGAGGAACGCACTGCCCACGACATCATGACAGCCACATGCCTAGGCAATGGGCACTTTCAGCTCCGGTCTATCTATGTGGTCTGTCATGAACCTGACCGTCGTTAAATGGTGCGTGACTACAACACTCTTACCGCGTATCCTCTGTTGCTATATCATGAATGACCGCAAAGCAGCGTTTATCATCTCACAGTTTCTGTGGGCTTAGAAACTGCCCAGGTGCTGCAAATAAAAGAGAAAAGAATGACCATGCAGTGCCCATGTCTGATCACCCACCCTCAATGAAGAGGGAATTTTCATCTGCTTAAAAGGAGACTGCAGTCAAGCCGGCATCCAGAGCTGCGATCGCATGTGAAGGCCCAACCGTGGCGGGGCGGGGGGGCGGGTCCTCTTCCAGGCTCACTCACGTGGTTGTTGGCAGCCTTCAGCCCCTCGCTGGCTGTGGGGCCTGTCCACAGGGCTGCTCACAACACAGAGGCCCGCTCTCCCAGCATGAATGATCAGAGAAGGAGGAGAAAAGGAGAAGGGAGAGCCTGAGAGAAGCCGCGGTCTTTATAACCTAATCTTGGACGTGACATCCTAGCACTTCTGCCCTTTTCTGTTCCTTACAAGTGAGTTAAGTCCAAGCCACACTCCGGGGAAGGGGCTGCTGATACAAGAGCATGACTAGCACGAGGCAGGGATGTCGGAGGCCATCTTAGGGGCTGCCTACCACATACAAGTTAACGGCTATTGAAGTGTAAGCCTCCTCCCACTTGTGTGAAGACGCACTTAGCCAGCGGAAGGGTATTTAAAGGACTTTGACACCGAAAGCCATAGACACAGACCAGCATGGTGGCTACCAGAGGGAAGAGGGGTGGCGGGGTTAAGGTCAAGGGGGGCAAATCTATGGTGACGGAAGATGATTTGACTTTGGGTGGTGGGCACACAAAGCCATATGCAGATGATGTATGACAGAATTGTACACCTAAACTCTATATCATCTTACCCATGTCACCCCAATAATTTCAGTAAAAATAAAAAAAGAAATAGACTCAGAAAACTGTTGAAACTGTTGACAGTTTTCTGCTTTTTTGATTATTTCTTAATAGTAGCAGGAAACTTTCGAGAAACCCATTTATATCAGTGAGATTCTTAGAAAAAGTAGGCATGTTGAGAGTTACAATTATCATCCTGATTTTTAGATACAAACTTGATTACCAAATGAAGTATGCAAAATTAAAGTACAATACTATTCTGGAGGCAAAGCTTGATTACTTTCTAATAAATTCTTCATTGTGAGAGTTTGGATCAAGGCCTCAGAAAATAAGCCTTATGCCCAGCTCAGTGGTTGAGCGTCGACCTCTGAACCAGGAGGTCAGGGTTCAATTCCCGGTCAAGGGCACATGCCCAGGTTATAGGCTTGATCCCCAGTAGGGGGCGTGCAGGCGGCAGTTGATCTCTGATTCTCATCATTGATATTTCTCTCTCTCCCTCTCCCTTCCTCTATGAAAGTAATAAAAATATATTTTAAAAAAGAAAATAAACTTTATATGGTAAAATTGAGATGAAAGAGAGAACAGAAATTGGATATCATCTCATTACCAGATGCAAATGATTCGGGTACCTTGATGACGGAGAAACGTGCTTCCTGAGAGGGCCAGTCTGCAGTGGGTTATCAGAGACCTGGGCCCTGGGACTCTCTGTCCTCTGCTCACTGCTGTGGCCCCAGGGTCACTCACCCCTGCTGCGACTGTGCTTCTTCAAATATGAAAATATTTGCCTACAGAGAACAGTTATTGTGCCATCACATAAGGCAATAAATGTCAAAGCACTTTGGACATTATGAACTATTATACAGATATAAGTATTAAAATAATTTTCTTTTTTTAATATGTATTGGATTTGTTAGTGACATTGGTTAATAAAATTATATAGGCTGCGGGTGTACAATTCTACAATGCACCATCTGTATACTATAGTGTGTGTTCACTGGCCCAAGTCCAGTCTCCTTCCATCACCGTTTATCCCCCCTTTATCCTCAACTACCTCCCCCACCCCCTTTCCCTCTGGTAATCACCATACTGTTGTCTGTGTCTATCAGTTTTAAATTAACTGTTCTTTCTGATTTTGTTATGATACCTTATTTTCAATTCTTCAGAATTTGCTCCGAAAATTAAATTTTAATGGAACACATTTTATTGTGGTTAAAGCACAATGAAAGGGCAGTCTGGAACACAAGCCATTAGTTAGAGGGGTGAACTAGTGTACTATTTATTGATTGATTTTCTTCAAGGTAGTTACAAGCTTAGAGGTCTTATATAAAAACATCCTTTTCCGTTTTTGAGAAAAGTAAACCATTCTTTCAGATTTGACAGTATTGATCAACAAAACAAATGCTAGTAGCAGCTTAAGAGCCTGTGCATGTGTTGTATTCATTTTTACTGCTGCCTCAGTTTAAAACAGATAGCAATGGCCCTAGCTGGTTTGGCTCAGTGGGTAGAGTGTCAGCCTTCAGATGAAAGGATCCTGGGTTCTATTCCAATCAAGGGCACATGCCCAGATTGCTGGCTTGATCCCCAGTAGGGGGCGTGTAGGAGGCAGCTGGTCAATGAATCTTTCTCTTCATTGATGTCTCTCTCTCTCCCTCTCCCTTCCTCTCTGAAATCAATGAAGATATATTTAAAAATAAAACCAATAGCAATGGGACTTTTAGATGGCCTTGGCATTGAACTATAGGTATCCGTTATATACTGTGCCATGCCAGCATGGCCATGGGTGAACCTGAGAGGGGGTGGTGAAGGATGGAGAAAAGACAGACAAGAGAATAAAGCTGGGTCTGGGTGGGACACTGCTCTCTGATGGAGAGACAGCACCATGGACAAAAGCCGAGTCTATTTTATAGCCAGATTCCAGGAGGGTTTCGAATCTGCTCAATTACATGCACCTGATCAAGCTTTATTTACTTGCTGCACCTCCCACAGCCCCTATCACTTAGCCACATGGGACCACAGGTTTGAACCATAGGTTCAAGCTCACAACCATAGCCTTTGGCTAGAATTGTGCTGGGACGTGCACGTGGCTTTGCCACAAAAGGATCGTGCCCTCTCATTAGTCCCAGGCTTGAACCTGTCCAAACGCTGTAGCTGCTCCCCACAATATACATCTGTCAGACTAAAAATGTGTCTATGGTTTGATCACACGCAAAGAAAGAAAGAATGGAACTAGAAGGAGGTGTCAATGAAAGGTGCTAAAATGATCGAAGGTTTTGAGGTTGGACCAAAAATAGTGTTTACTCAACTTGAAAAGACAAAGGAGAAATGGCCTACAAACTAATTTCCCTACCTAATTTCAGAAACTTCAAATTAGGGCACTTTTCAGAGTTTAAATAGGCAACTTGAGAACAGCTATGGAAATGCTTCCTTTCGTGATTAAGTGACTCACATTAGGGCACAAGACCAGACTAAATCAGATCAGAAACGGTAGACATTCAAAGTGGTTACATGGGCCTGTGCACCCAGTGGGTCTCACCTTCTGGAGGCAGATTAACAGATGCCTTTGTTTCCCAGCTGCCCATCCACTGGGCCTACTCTCAGATTAGACTCCTCCAACTCCTCACTGATATCTGTGCCCATTTACTTCAGGCTGACTACACAGCAGCCTGAGAGTCTTCCTCTGGGCCAGAGCTCACACCTGTTTTCTCGGAAGCTCCTGCCTCGCATCTGGCAAAAAGCAGGACCGTTCAGTAAAGACTTTGGTTATTGTCTGGCTCAGTAGGGTTCAAGTTCTTTCTTAACCACCATATCCACACATGAACTTCCCAGCACAGAAAAGGAGCATGAACAAGTGCACACATAGGGTGACGCATGGAGTGTGTAGGTGGGACAGGAATTGCACAGACCTGTGGGAATTCACAGACCAAGAAATGATACATTGATCTGGTTCAGCCAAAATTACTTCCCAGCCGTTACACTAGCCGCCTTAGTATTCACTAGATACAAGGTTGTTTTATTTTAATCTTTTTTTTTTTTAGATTTTTATTGATTTCAGAGAGAGAAAGGGAGAGGGAGAGAGAGAGAGAGAAAGATCAATGATGAGAGAGAATCATGAATCGGCTGCCTCCTGCATGTCTCCCACTGGGGATTGAGCCCGCAACCCAGGCATGTGCCTGGACCAGGAATTGAACCGAGACCTCCTAGTTCATAGATCGACGCTCAACCACTGAGCCACGGCACTGGGCTATTTTCATCAACTTCTACCTAGATTATATATCAGCAGTATAAGCGTTGTTGGGGGGGAAAAAAAACAATGAAAATTAAGATTTCACTAAAATAACTGAGTGGAAATGATTATTAGGTTTCCACACTATCTGTTGAATTTTTTTAATATACAAAAAAAAATTTTTCACTCATATTTTTGTCATTGGCGTTCCATAAGGCCAGAAGTTTAGAACTGGCTTTAGTCGCTTCATAAAGCTGGAGTCCTCTACTTCTGCTGTTGATGGTGCGCTGGGGTCGGGAGTTCCCTGCAACATGTGGGACTTTCTTCATATCATCTCTTGCTTTCCAAGGCTTTCAATGAATGAGCTGGCCTTGAACTCATTTCCAGATTTTTTTTCCTACTCAGAACAAAGAAAAGGCCCTGAGAAGAGCAGGTAGAAGGAAGTGGATTAGATTAACACGGTAAGCGCCCAGTCAGTCACCGGGCACTGACACTATACTTTCTGTCCGGAAGACAAAACAGGCTGGGCGCTTAACGTGTTCATACCTTTTCAGAAACAGCGGGGAAAATGAGGATTGATTTCTGCCTTGTACTTTTTATCCCATTCATATCTATTTCATGTTTACAGTGAAAGAAAAGCCTGGTGTCCGTAGTTATTCAAAACTAAAAGGTATCCACAGTGCCTTCAACAGTGAATGGTCAAACCGTGGTACATCCATGCCATGGAATACTACCCAACATTAAAAAGGATTAAATTAACCCGGCCAGTGTGGCTCAGGGGTTGAGCGTTGACCTATGAACCAGGAGGTCAGGGTTCGATTCCTGGTCAGGGCACACGCCTGGGTTGCAGGCTCGATCCCCAGTGTGGGGCATGCAGGAGGCAGCCGATCAATGCTTCTCTCGCTTCATGGATGTTTCTATCTCTCTTTCTCCCTTCCTCTCTGAAGTCAATAAAAATATATTTTTTAAAAAAACAAAATAATAGGATTAAATTATTGATACACGCAACAACCTGGATGAATCTCCAGAGGGTTATATACTGTGTGTTGCATTACTATAACATCTTTGAAATGTTACAGAAATAGACAAAGGTATAGACCAGCGGTTCTCAGCCTGGGGCTCGCGACCCCTTTGGGGGTCGAACGGCCCTTTCACAGGGGTCACCTAAGACCATCGGAAAACACATCTATAATTACATATTGTTTTTGTGATGAATCACTAGGCTTTAATGATGTTCCATTTGTAACAATGAAGTTGGGGGTCACCACACCATGAGGAACTGTATGAAAGGGTCGCGGCATGAGGAAGGTTGAGAACCACTGGTATAGATGAAGAAGAGACTAGTAGTTGCTGGGGGTTAGGAGGGAGACAGGGGAGGGAAATGAATGTGGTGTCAGCATCCCCATGGTGACGTTATATGACAGTTTTGGGGGAACCTGGGGAAGTGCACATGAGATCTCTGTATTATAATAATGGAGATGCTGACACTGATACAAATTAGGCTACAGAATATTCCCATCACCACGATTTAAAGGCACATTCACATCCAGTTGTGAATAATACATGGGTGTGAATCACAAAATAAAAAATCAAATTTTAATAAAACTGGCCACAGTAATTTCCATGTGGATAACCACTTGATTTATAGCTTAAGCCCCACATCTCTAACATAATAAATAGTACCGCAAAGAAGCACTTGCTTATATAGCAACTTGCTTTCTAGTGGAGAAAAGTTGGAACGTATAGATAAGAATGGAATGAAGTCTGAATAGGAAAATAAAGATAACTACTGTTATCCTTTTAGTGTATTTCATTCAGGGGTTTTTCTGACTATGTATTTATCGGTCATAATTGAGAAAATACCATTTATGCGGTTTTGTATTCTGCTTTGTTGAATTTCATATCATGAGGGTTTCTGTTCTTAGAAGTCTTTAAAAGCAGTTTTCATTTGGCTACATAGTCCATTCTATAGATGTCCTGTACTTGATGTGATCATTCTCTAATTGTTAGATTTTTTCCCATTTTGTATTATAAACTAGAGGCCTGGTGCATGAATTCGTGCACAGCTGGGGTCCCTTGGCCTGGCGGCAATCAGGGCCAATCGGGGCAGCCAGCTGTGGGGAGGGACTGCAGGAGGTTGGCTGGCCAGCCAGGGGGAGGGACCATGGGAGGTTGACCAGCTGTGGGAGCGCACTGACCACCGGGGGGTAGCTCCTGCATTGAGCATCTCCCCCCTGGTGGTCAGTGAGTGTCATAGCAACTGGTCATTTGGTCGACTGGTTGTAAAGGTCACTTAGGCATGTGTGTGTGTGTGTGTGTGTGTGTGTGTGTATAAAATCTTTATACATAATACTTTTTCTGCATTTCCTGTTTTTCCTTAAGGTGGGTTCTGTAAATGGAACTACCGAATCAAAGCTCATGCCCGCAACCAAGGTACATGCCCTTGACTGGAATTGAACCTGGGACCCCTCAGTCCACAGGCCGACGCTCTATCCACTGAGCCACACCGGTCAGGGCCTCATGAGCATTTTTAAGGCTCTTTGTTCTGTTACCAGATTGCTTTCTGGAAAAGTGGTACCCATTTACATTCTTACCACTAAGGGCGTGCAAATGGATAAGGTCCAAGACAGAAGTAATTAGAAACAGCATCGCATTCCAGAACAGACAGATTCCCGATTCATATCTTCATCTAAAGCAAGGTTTCTCAACCTCAGTACTGTTGCTATTTGGGGATGCATCATTCTTTCCAGGGAAGGGGGACTGTCCTGGACATTGTGGACTGTTTACTAGCACCCCGGGCCTCTACCCACTAGTGACAGTAGCACAACCCGTCCCCCCACCACCACAGTTGTGACAACCAAAAATGCAAAAATGCGGGACAAAATTGCCGCTGAAAACTGCTGATCCAAGACTTACATGTGCGACAAGGCGCTTGTGCTTAGACTTTCCCTAGCATTGCAGGGTAAAGACTTTGTTACTAATTGGTGTATATTTTCCCTGCTGCTGGCTCTCAGGATTCCTGGTCAGAAGAGGAAATTGAAAGAAAGTGACTGCACTACCATATGCTTGGCCTTGCAGAAACAGTCTGCCCTAATATTTAACACTAGAGGCCCAGTGCACAAAATTTGTGCACTCGGGGGCGGGGGGGTCCCTCAGCCCGGATTGCGAGAGGGTGCAGACCAGGCCGAGGGACCCCACTGGTGCACAAGGAGCTGGGGAGGGACATGGGAGGTTATCCAGCCATGGAGGGACCGTGGGAGGGCTCCAGGGAGTGTCTGGCCCATCTCGCTCAGCCCCGATTGGCCAGACCCCAGCAGCAAGCTAACCTACTAGTTAGAACATCTGTCCCCTGGTGGTCAGTGCACGTCATAGCAAGTGTTGAGCGGCCATAGCATATCATTAGCATATTACGCTTTGATTGGTTGGACAGATAACCAGATACTTAGCATATTAGGCTTTTATTATAAAGGATGGTGTTTGGAAGTGTCAGTCAGTTTACTTACCCTTCGTCTTTGTGTTCTGAATAGAAAGGTCCAGTGGACTGAGGGTGACTTGCTTCTCTTAACTTTGTATGTGAACAAAGAAAAAAGAATGGATGGAGATATTTGCTAATTTAAGTTTGAGCCTTAAAAGTCCCAAGAAGCCTATTTTGCATGGCAGGGACTCCCGTTGAAGGGGTTGGTCCCTCAGATCTGGCTTTACCTTCAGTTCCTGCTGGAATGGCCTATATGAAAGGGTCACCGTGTTACTCCTGTAATATCCCAGCACCTCACAGGGCCAGGGAACCCACATTCCTCTGATGGATAGCTTGCTGCACCCAGGTCTTCTAGCGGCCCGATTATAGTTGATCAATTTCCTTAATTCAAGTAAGACCAGCTTCGATTTACTCTGAAAAATGAAGCGCACACATTACATTGTTCAGAACATAAACTCAGCAAAAATACTCCATCCTGAAAGATCTGAAATTCTGTGTGAGCCTATCCTTCGCTCAGGACACTGACCTTTGACGTCTGCCGGTCAGCCCGTTGCTCTGAAATGCAGCACGCAGATGGCCCAGGTTGGTCCGCCATTGACTGTGTGCCGGCTGTTGTTCTGTCTGTCCCCCCAGGAGCCGTCTCACAGGTGCTGGACAGCCTGGAAGAGATCCACGCGCTCACAGACTGCAGCGAGAAGGACTTAGACTTTCTCCACAGCGTATTCCAAGACCAGCATCTTCACACGCTACTAGACGTAAGTCTTCCTTTTCGTTATCGTTTTGGGGGGGTAAGTATTCAGCGTGTCATTTCACTTTATGTTCATTTCTCGATGTCCATAATAATAGTCCTTTGTCAGTTGCCTTAAGCCTGTGGGCAATCATCCATCACAGATTCAGAACTAAAATGAAGTGCTGGATGACAGAGAGCACAGTACACGGTGGAAAAAATCATGCGTGTGTATTTCTACTAGAGGAACCCATTGATCTCAGCCGTGGGTACTTTTCACTGCTTTAAACACTGTTTTGAAAACATCGTGCCTCAAGCATGAGGATAGGAGAGAGAAAAGCCAAGAAAATATTGGGTAATGGACCGTGTTCCCACATTTCAGATCTAATGTTGCACTGCATTATGAAGGGACAGGGCCGTTGCTAGCAGGTCGAGATGCACAGAGAAAGCAGAAGCCGATCGTTCCCACCCTCCTTCATCTCAGTCACGTGACCTCTGTTCCCGGCTATTCACATGTCTGTTGTGCTGTCATTGCTGCCCATGATGCAAAGCGTTCACCGTGTGCGGCTCCCGCAGGAGGCTGGGCCTGGGCCGTGCGATGGATGCAAGGAGCTGCCGCTGAGCGTGGAGTTGGGCTTATGTCAGTGCAGTCAGTGGCTAGGGCTTGGCTCAGACTGACTGGCCTCCTCTAGATCCAGGGCTCCTGTCGTGGAAAGGCTGAGACGCCCACATTGGTGTCTGAAGTTGTCTTTCTCTCACTAATACAACAAGGGGTCTGAGCCCCCCAAGCCTGAGACTCAGGGGAAATGCCAGGGAAGGGCGGGTGGGCAGGCACAGGCTGGCCTCTGGGGCGGGGCCAGCCAGCAGCTCTTGCCCAATGCCAGCCTCAGACCTCACGGAAACATCTGGAATGACAGCTGCCTTCTTGGGTAGACGCTGTTCCAACCTCAGAAGAGACTCAGAGTTTGGAGAGGAAAGACACGTCTCCAGCTCTTGTGGGTGCTTCTGACTTCTACACTCACAGATGTGTCAACCGTGTCAGCATCTGCCTCCCAGCGCACCTGGCTCGGTGGCAAGACGTCACGTCTGCAGAATTGGGCAGACAGGGCTCCGCGGGAACCCCAGTCCCTGCCTGCAGTGACTGGCCGTGAGGCCGGCCCGGGGAAGTGTTGGGAGGCACTTGGTTCTCACGATCCAAACTGAGCCGCCCTTCGGTGAGCGCTTAATCAGCATGGGCGCCGCGAGCATCGTGACCTCCAGCCCAGAGATGCGCTTCTCAGCTCTTGTTTCAGACCTCAGAGGCCATTTCAGCAAAGTAGCCAGTGAAGGATTCACCTGCCACATGGAGAAGCCATTCAAAGGGCTTTATTTGGTTTGGGGTTTTTTATACTTTTTTAAATATGTTTTTATTGATTTCAGAGAGAGGAAGGGAGAGAGAAACATCCATGATGAGGGAGGATCAGGGATCGGCTGCCTCCTGCACGCCCCACACTGGGGATCGAGCCTGCAACCCGGGCCTGTGCGCTGACCGGGAACCGAACCCTGACCTCCTGGTTCATAGGTCGATGCTCAACCACTGAGCCACGAGGCCGGGCCCATTAAAATGTCTTTAGTACTTAAATGCTTGTGGTGTGCACCAAAAAAGGAACACAGTCTGGCCATCTCTTGAAAAGAAGCTTCTCGAACTTGGACCATTCATGATTCTTCTTTCTGAGCTTCCAGATCTCATCATTGGATTTGAATTGTTTTGTTTTGCAAAATCAATGTTGGTTCCCTATTAAGGATTCCAAGTAGCGACACCTCGTGGCATAGTTTTGCGGACCTGGGATTGACTGATACTTAATCCCACTGAGACAGTTTATAAAATACGTTAATTAAATTGGAACAATTCCTGTTCATTCCAAAATAGCTAAAGGCGAGGCCCTCGTTCTTACGCTGCCAAGAAACAGGATTCAGTTCCTATAGAAGACTAAATAAAGATCACCTGCTGTCTTATTTTTTCTAGTCATGCCTTTAAAACAGTAACACACTCGACATTCCAAGAAAGATTATTAGCAGTTACTTAGAGGAAACAAAACACGTGTCATGTTGAAAGAACTTACAGTAAAACAAAAGAAGAAATACAGTGGCTCCACTGCGGGGGAGGGGGGGGGGGAGGGGATGCTCTCTGATTTGAATTCCAGTAAAACATATCTGGTTTCATCTATAGTTAGAAATAGGTCCAGAATCTCTAAATATTTGCTACCCCACCAGTTCCACTGGGCACACACCCGCTCCTTATTTTGTAGGAAGCAAGAAAGAGGCTTGAGGAGGAGCGGTGCCTGGCCCAGCTTGGCCCAGTGTGTCTACTTTCTGAACTTAAAAGCCCTGGTGCAGCCCGGCCTGTGTGGCTCAGTGGTTGAGCATTGGCCTATGAACCAGGAGGTCAGGGTTCGATTCCCAGTCAGGCACATGCCCGGGTTGCAGGCTCCATCCCCAATAGGGGGCGTGCAGGAGGCAGCCGATCCATGTTTCTATCTCTCTATCCCTGTCCCTTCCTCTTTTTAAAATCAATAAAAATATTTTTAAAAGCACTGTCATGGAGATGGTCTGTATGTGAAATGTAGGGATCCATTTTAGTATAATACAACTTGTCATGTGTATTAATTTGCTGAAACTGCCATCACAAAGCACCCTAAACCGGGCAGCTGAAAACAGAAAGTACTCCCTCGAGGCTGGAAGTCCTAGATCAGGATGCCGGCTGGGCTGTGCTCCCTCCAAGGAGCCCAGGGAAGAATCCCTCCTCGCCTCTGTCCGTTTCTGGTAGTTGCCTGCAGTCCTCAGCTTGTAGGTGCATCACTCCCATCTCCAACTCCATCTTCACGTGGCATTTTCTTCAGCATGTGTGTGACTTTGTGCCTTCACATGACTTCCTGTAAGGCCTCCTGGCATGGGGTTGAGGGCCCACCCTAATTCAATATGAACGAATCAGTTTTAAAAATATATTTCTGTTTATTTCAGACCGGAAGGGAGAGGGAGAGAGAAATAGAAACATCAACGATGAGAGAGAATCATGGATCGGCTGCCTCCTGCACGCCCCACACTGGGGATGGAGCCTGCAACCCGGGCCTGTGCCCTGACTGGGATTCGAACCCTGACCTCTTGGTTCATAGGTCAACTCTAAACCACTGAGCCACACCAGCCGGGCAATATGACCTCATCTTAATTAATGACATCTACAAAGACTGTATTTCCAGATAAGGTCATATTCAGTAAACATGAATTTTGAGGGACAGTATTCAGCCCAGTGCCTCATGGGAATCTGATTTTTGCCCTGAATTGATTCTTCGGGTGTGAGTGCAGATGACACAAATCTAATATAAAATAGTGACATGTTACAAGTGATACGTTACCCTGTCGTTCATGAATTGGGCTTTCTCGGGAATTGGGGTTAAAGTGCAGTTAGTTATGTCTTTTAATGATATTTTGAACTAGTTTGGGCTTGGAACTTGCATGTGACCCATGGGATGGTCACATGATGGATATTTCTTTGATGGGCTGAAAAATCAAGAGGAGGTGTGGTGTATGTTTTTTAGACAAAAAGCATTTTGCAAATTTTATTTCCTGGTAATTCTCAGTCTTCTCACTTTCTTGTGGAAATGTTCCTATTACAGAATAAATGTTTATTTTATAAGTCAACAGTGTCATAAAACATTGTTAAGTGACACATTTATCTCTCACCCTGCCAAACTCTGACAACTGAATTTTAAACATTCACCCACCATCTGTCATACCTCGGAGCAGCTTTTAGCGTTCACTGCTGTCTCAGAGTAAGGGTGAGACCCCACCTGGTTCACATGATTTCTGTGGGAAGCCCTGAAATCATGTTTTCTAAAAATGTAATTAGTTATTAGATTAATGAAACTTTAATTTAGCTCTTTTATTTTTTTACTGTTTTTATTGATTTTGAGAGAGAAAGAGAGAGAGAGAGAGAGAAAGAGAGAGAGAGAGAGAGAGAGAGAGAGAGAAACATTAATGATAGAGAAACATCACCAATCAGTTGCCTCTTGCACGCCCCCTACTGGGGATCAAGCCCATGCTCTGGGCATGTGCTCTGACCGGGAATCAAATTTAGCAGTTTTATATGATTAATTTATAAGTAGATTTTTATCATGGATCCAGTAACATTTTCAAATATTGCATTAGAAAGAAACCGGTGTCTGGACTCCTATATTTTGTTTCACTGGCGCCTGTATTATCATTCTTTACTGCTCAGGGAGAGGCAGGGTTAGAGTTTTTCTCTCTGCCCCGGAGCTGGTACTGGAAAACTGCAACTTGATTTACTGTTTTGCTTTTTTGAGAGGATGTGAAATTAGTAGTCAGATTCGGGAACAGCGTATTTTTAGAACTTGGATGTTTCCTAAAAGAGCTTCTACGGTAATTTGATGGTTTTAAGCAGTTTGGAGTCTGAGAAAGAACCTGATACACTGTTGGATTTGGATGTTTAAATAGACTACCAGTCAGGAAATGCCAAAGCGAAGTTTCCCATGAATTTCTAGTCCAGTCGATTCGCACTTAAATGTCTGCAATAATAAGGCCTGTCTGAGGGCCTTCAAAGGCTGAGCAGCTGGTACCTTCTCGGGGTCCCATCCCCTCTTTCTTTAAAATATGTTTTTATCGATTTCAGAGAGGAAGTGAGAGGGAGAGAGAGATGGGAACACCGATGATGAGAGAGAATCATGGACCGGCTGCCTCCTACACGCCCCACACTGGGGATCGAGCCCACAACCAGGCATGTGCCCTGACCGGGAATTGAACCTCCTGGTTCATAGGTTGATGTTCAACCACTGAGTCATGCCAGTCAAGCAGTTATGCTTTTTTATGAAAGGAACTAGAGGCCCGGTGCACGAATTCGTGCACCAGTGGGGTACCTCGGCCTGGCCTGTGGGATCGGGCCAAAACTGGCTCTCCGACATCCCCCAAGGGGTCCGGGATTGTGAGAGGGTGCAGGCCAGGCCGAGGGACCCCCCTGGTGCACAGTCGGGGCCGGGGAGGGACACAGGAGGTTGGCCAGCTGGGGAGGGACCACAGGAAGGCTCCAGGGCATGTCTGGCCCATCTCGCTCAGTCCTGATCGGCTGGACCCCAGCAGCAAGCTAACCTACCGGTTGGAGTGTCTGCCCCTGGTGGTCAGTGCACGTCATAGCGACTGGTCAACTGGTCAACTGTCTGCCCCCTGGTGGTCAGTGCACATCATAGTGAGCGGTTGAGTGGCCTTATTATGTCATTAGCATATTACGCTTTGTTTGGTTGAACGGCCAACCGGATGACCAGACACTTAGCATATTGGGCTTTTATTATATAGGATGTGTGATTTTCACTGAAAGCATTATTAATTCCAGGAGGCCCTCTAGTTCCCTTATTTCTTCAGATGAATTAATTCTTCAGACAGGGGTTGGGATTTACTCTAAAATGCCAAGAACAATGAATCACCTTGTCCCCGGTACCAGTGTTTCCCAGTGAGTGCCATTCTCTGTTGTGACACCTCAGTAAACTTTACCAGAAGGCAAAGGAATGTTCCCAAAGCCATCGAAGCGCAGCAAGCACTGGTCTTTCTTCCTGCTCTTCTCAAGGAAAGGAGGCCTTTTGCCTCAGACAGGAATGCGATGCGCTCAGGTGAAGAACATTCGGTGGGGCTGGCTTCAAACATTATCTCATCCAACCACTTCTGCCGGGCTGTCTTTGTCGTGTTCTCTTTTAACTTCCCACAACAGAAATTCGGTTTTGCTACAGCTCCTGTCCAAATGCTTGGCGCTTACCTAAGCACAATAAAGGTCATATCATAATAAGTATTGCATCGGTCATTAAATAACATAGTATATGGCAAAGCCAATATAAATGTTTTCTTCTAAAGCAGCACAGTACTACTAGGATATTCATTTAGTGTAAATGTTATTTAACTGTTGTGGATGCTTCAATATGTAAAGCACATTCGGAAATGAGGTTTTTAATCTTTTTTAACAATGTTTTTCGTGTTTTTTTTTAATGGGAAACTTTATATTATAGTGCCATTTCTCACAGTTGGGCAAACTCTTCGATCTGGTATTTGAAAGTGCACTGTTGCAGAAGGTTTGATTAAAGGCAAAATAAAGCCTGCCTCTGTCATCTACGTAGGCTGGTTTTCCCTCATGGTTTCTTCTCCTTGCTCAAGAATAGGTGTTATGGCCTGGCTGGTGTGGCTCAGTGGTTGAGCCTTGACCTATGAACCAGGAGGTCACGGTTCGATGTCTGGTCAAGGGCATATGCCTGGGTTGCAGGCTCAATCCTCAGTGTGGGGCTGTGCAGGAGGCAGCCGATCCATGATGTTTCTCTCTCATCAATGTTTCTATATCCCTCTCACTTCCTCTCTCTAAAAATCAATAAAAAACATATTTACAAAAAAGAATAGGCATTGTGACCTGTTTCTCCCAGGACCGGGTTTTAGAGTCCTTTGCCAACTGGAAAAGGCCCAGAGAACAGTCTGGTCGGGTCATCTGCTGCCACGGTTTGAGTTTCTCAGAAAGAGCCGCAAACTGACCAGAAATGCACTCCAGCGACCTACCCCGTTAGCCCACCAAAGACACAGTCTTTTTAGATTGAACTAGAAGGTCGAGCTAGTCTGATGGGATGGAAACAAAAGCCGGTCCGTACCGACAAGCAACGCCGAAGCCAACAAGGGCCTCCTTAGGGAAGACAGGTCATCAAGGGCCCCTTTTTTACTTCATTGGGGTGGCATTAGTCACCATGAACATACAGGTTTCAGGTGTGGATTACTAATGTGCAAAATCTGTGTCTAGGACCAGGTGCTACCACCCGAAGTCAGATCTTCTCCTGTCCCCTCATATTAGGACCCCCTTCTCCCCCCACCCCCCTCCCTCTGGCAACACCACTCTGCTGTTTGTGTTCACGAGTTTCAGTTTTATATCCCACATCTGAGTGGAATCCTATAGTTCCAAACTTTTTCTGACTGACTTATTTCACTTTGCATAATGTTCTCAAGGTCCACCCATGCATTGCTTTTCAGAGAGCGTGGAAGGGAAGGAGAGAGGGGGAGAGAGAGAGAGAGAGAGAGACATCGAATGGAGAGAGACACATCAACCTTGCTAAATGCTGCATAGAAACTGTGAGCTTGAAAACAAAGGCATGTATTTGAGGACTAGAAATCAAAGGAAGTGCAATATAGTCGAGTGTGGTTAAAAAATGGAATGGCCCTGACTGGTGTGGCTCAGTGGATAGAGCGTGGGCCTGCAGACTGAAGAGTCCCAGGTTCGATTCCGGTCAAGGGCATGTACCTGGGTTGCGGGCACATCCCCAGTGGGGGGTGTGCAGGAGGCAGCTGATCGATGTTTCTCTCTCATCAATGTTTCTAACTCTATCCCTTTCCCTTCCTCTCTGTAAAAAACCAATCAAATATATATATATTTTAAAAATGAGATGATTTCGTATTTTGAATGGAAATAGAAAGTGACATAGTAGCAGATTCCTTCATCTTTATGTTGGAGAGTGCAGTCTCAGGAGAGCTGGCTTTCAGATCACCACCGACTTCATTCTGCTTTGTTTCAAACAGCCCGTCTCAAATATAGAAGGCGGCCTCCTAACGGAACTGGGCTTGCAGACAGACAGACAGACTGAGCGCGGCCGCGGGCTGTGTGGGCACCTCTGCTGCTGCCCGGAGCGGGCAGGGAGCCCGTGGCCTGTGTACCAGACAGTGCCCAGCTCCATTTCCCATGCCGCTCCCTACATTTCCTCATTTCGCCGTGGGTGTTTTTTTTATGTTTTTGTGGGTTTCTTTTAGTAAAAAATGCTGAGGTTGGGTAACTCTCATTTCATTAGAAAGAAAAAACAAATAGATTCATTCTTGTTTTTCTCTCCAGGGATAATTCATTAACATTTTTCCCTCCGTCCACCTCACCTTCTATGCTTCAGATTTACAAATACATTTGTTATCTTCAATTTTCAGGAAAGCAAATAGCAAAAGGAATATATTTGGGGGTTTTGTTGTTGTTGTTTAGTTTTGGTTTGGGGGTGGGGGTTTTTTAATATTTTTTATTGGTTTCAGAGAGGAAGGGGGAGAGAGAGAGAGAGAGAGAGAGAGAGACATATCAATGATGAGAGAGAATCATGGATCAGCTGCCTCCTTCACACCCCCCACTGGGGATCAAGCCCACAACCTGGGCATGTGCCCTGACCGGGAATTGAACCATGACCTCCTGGTTCATGGATCGATGCTCAACCACTGAGCCACACCGGCTGGGCAAGGAATATTTTTTGTCATTTCAATCCACCCTGAATGTCAGCTTCTAGTGCATCAGCTACAGCTCTCGGGCCAAGCCAGCCGCCTGTTCTTGAAGGGAGTTGTGTTGTACCACAGCCACGCCCACTATTTTATGAATCCTTAGTGGCTGCCTTCACATGTGTGGCTGGGTTGAGTGGTTGTGACAAAGTTCAAATGGCCCTCCACGCCCGAATATTTACCGTCTGGCCAGGAAAGGATGAGGATTCTAACATTTTTCCCGGGGCAGGGCTGTAGTTGATGGGCTAATGTCTTTATTGTTGAAAGTTTTACAGATGTCCCTCTTTTTTGACACCCCCCCCCCGCCTCCTCCCCAGGCCTTTACCACACTATTGTCCGTGTCCCTGAGTTTTGCATATATGCATTCAAGGTCTTTGGTTAATCTCGTCCCCCCACCCCCACACACACACTCTGTGATTCATCGATCTGTTGTGGCATGCTTTCACATGATACTTGTCTTTCTCTGACTGGCTTATTTCACTTAGCATGATACTCTCAGGTCCCTTCTTGCTGTCTCAAAGGGTAAAGGATCCTTCTTTTTTACAGCTGCGTAGTATTCCATGGTGTAAATGTACACAGCTTTTTATCCACTCATCTACTGATGGGCTCTTGGGCTGTTTCCAGATCTTAGCTATTGTAAGCAATGCTGGGATCACTGGGTGCAATAGCAGTTCCATATTTAATTTTTGAAGAAACGCCATACTGTTCTCCACAGTAGCTGCACCAGTCTGCATTCCCACCAGCAGTGCACGAGGGCTCCCTTTTCTCCACACCCTCGCCAGCATCTGTTTGTTGATGGTAGCCATTCTGACAGGTGTGACATGGTACCTCATTGTCCTTTTAATTTGCATCTCTCTGATATCAAAAGGAAAAGGGAACCCACTATATGAGAGAACATATTTGCCAATGATACATCTGATAAGGGGTTAATTTCCAAAATATATAAAGTACTCACGCAACTCAACAGATGGCCAAGAGACATATGAGAAAATGCTCAGTGCCATTAATCATCACCTCACACCTGTCAGAATGGCTACCATCAACCAATCAACAAGTGACAAGGGCTTGAATAGTGATTCTCACTTTCCTACTCCATGCCTCAGTTTCCCAATCTGTAAAGTGGGGAAAATAGGGGTGCCAACCTTATAGGCTTATTTGAGTAATGTGTATTAAGAACTTTAAGTAGGAACTATTACTAGCATGTAATAAGTGCTCAATAAAAGTAGCACTTGTCATTGTTGTTATTAGTACTGTTATTCTTACTCTCAGAACTTAACACTGCATCTAAGATTGACAGCTACCCGAAGCAGACACTTCTAGACCCCGTTTCAAGTTCTGATTCAGTAGGTCTGGAGGGAGGCCAGAACCTGCATGTTTCCTACCCCCCTCAGCTGATTACGCTCCGAGTCCTCAAGAAAGCACTCTGAGCTCTAGCCAGTGTGGCTCAGTGGCTAGAGTATCAGGCCTGCGGACCAAAGGGTCCCAGGTTCAATTCCGGTCAAGGGCACATGCCTGAGTTGTGGGCTAAATCCCATGTGCAGGAGGTAGCCAATCCATGATTCCCTCTCATCATGGATGTTTCTATCTCTCCCTTCCTCTCTGAAATTAATAAAAATATTTTTTTAAAAAACCACTCTGACCTGAGAGCCAGGGAGCTGCGCTTGGCACAGCAAGGCGAGGCCGAAAATAAAAGGTCTCCAGTGGGATTTCTGTGGCTTTGTGAGTGAGTACCAACCAGCGCGCATGGATCCGATGTGTAAATAGAAACTCAGACTAATCCTCGCTGCAAAGTGTGAGAGCAGCGCTCGTGTAGCCCTTGGTCAAGAAAAAGACAAACTTTATGTGCCGCCAACTTGGGAAGCTTCTGTTAAGTCTCCTCTTCACACAGTAGCGTCCAGAGCCGTAAACATTGTTATTATTCATGTCGTTTTTGACTTTGTTTGATTGTCAATACTAGGACAGGTCGGGTGATGACTATGTCTATTTTTTTTACGTGTTATGTATTTTCAATGCTTTTGTTTAACTGATGGCTCCTTGCATTGTGGAGGGAGGGGAGCAGGGGTGGGGGGAGGGGTGACCTCTCCGTAGTATGGCTGTGCATAGTAGGGGAGTTTAAAAAAAAGGGCAAAACCAACCCTCAAAAGAATCCCCATGTATTTTAGAGAAGTGAGGAACCAGAAGTGGCAGCCCAGCCGAGCTCATTTTTAACTTGTCACTTTTCAAAGCAGGCTGTTGAATGAGATGTTTCATCTGAGCTAGAAACCAGTATTTCAGTTGCATTTCCACACTATAGAGATTCTTCTCTAATGAAGTAATGGTCTTCAGAAAGTTAAATTTTTAGACCATTTAGATTTGTGGGGCTTTTAAATATTTTTAGATTCTGTCCATGTCTTCTCTTTGGGGTAGCATGGAGGGACCTGGAAACTATTGTGCTAAGTGAAATAAGCCCATCTGAGAAAGACAAATATCACGTGATCTCACTGATCTGTGGAATCTAATGAACAAAATGAATTGACCAACAAAATAAGTCCGGAAGCAGGGAGCCATGGAACAGACCGACACACCTCGATGTGGGGGTGAGGGGATGAGAAGAGATCAACCAAAGAACTTCTATACGTATATGCACAGCCCATGGACACAGGCAATAGGGTAGTGAAAACCTGGGAGGTGGGTAGGGGGTGAAATGGGGGTGACTCGGGGGGAAGGGGAGAGATGGGAGATACCTGTGCTACTATTGACAATAAAAATCTATTTAAAAATAAATACAATTTAAAAATGAATGGCTTCTCAAACTGTGTGGCTCTCCGATTTCTAAGGCAAAGGTTATGCCCTTGGCTTCCTGTGGAGCCTTCGGGCTGGCGCTGTGGGGGAGCAGCCCTGGTGAGCAAGCAGGAGTCTCTGCGAGAACATTCTTTCCTGGAAGGGCTTGGCCTGCCCTTTCCCAAGACGGAGATTTCTGTGAAAATTCCTCAGTCGGGTCTTGGCCAAAAAGCATTCTTTCCTTTTCCTCCGCCTTCATCTTACTCACTGTTGCTTCTATCAGAGGGGAGCATCCCGTGAGTCCTGAAATACGGATGAATTGAAAACGACGAGGCAGTCGCCACACTGACAGGATTTGGGGCCACCTCTTTAAAAGTGGTTCTGGTAGGATTCGCACACGACTCCTATGCCAGCAAGTTTCCTTGAAGGATCAAAAGATGAACAGGAAGATCCCACGGAAATCGTCAGCCTGTTCTTGGAAGAGGAAAACATTGTTCAGTGAAATAATAAACATGACGTGCTGAATTCCAGCAAAGAATAATAAGTGATTGGCTTTTCTCCTTTGCTTTCAGCTGTATGACAAAATTAACACGAAGTCTTCGCCGCAAATCAGGAACCCTCCAAGTGATGCAGTACAGAGAGCCAAAGAGGTAAGTGACATATTTTGTATGTTTGTGTTTTAATATGTTTCTATTGATTTCAGAGAGGAAGGGAGAGGGGGAGAGTGATAGAAACATCATTGATGAGAGAGAATCATGGATCGGCTGCCTCCTGCACACCCCCCACTGAGGATCGAGCCTGCAACCCTGTCATATGCCCTGACCAGGAATCGAACTGTGACCTCCTGATTCATAGGTCAATGCTCAACCACTGAGCCACACCGGCCAGACTGAGGGACATTTTTGTAAACAGACCTGGGCGTCCAAGAGCAGCATTCCCCAGGTTCCAGGGCTGGTTCTGCTGTGTGAACCTGAACTTGTTAACACAGCAACTTTTGCTTCTCTTTTTTTTTTTTTAAAGTTATTTTACTGCACTTGATGGAAAAAGATATGCTCTGAACATTTGAGTTGCTTTTTAAGGTGGAAATGTTTGCAAGTTAATTTAATATCTGCAACATCTAAGTTCAGAGATACGTCATTTCTATAAATTGTCAGATAATGTATGTCTGTCACAGACGTTTTAAAACCTTTTTGATATGGAAACGTGACATTGTAGAAAGTTTGGAAAATAAAAATTCATGCATGATCCATTTGCATATAAATGTTTATATACAATCAAAATGTATCCTTTTTTACCTGACGTATAATGAGCATTTTCCTATGTTTCTACTTGGTCTTTGTAAATATAAGTTCTGATGACGACATAATTTCTCTTTTTTATTACTAAATGCTCATGAATTGGCAATTCCTCCATTGTGAGACACCTAGTGGGGGTTTTTCCACTTTTTGATGTCATAAAAGCCTTCATGCAAATAAACATTTCCCTTTGAAAACTTTATTTCTTATGAAGTGAGAGAATCTGAAGGGCATCATTCCTTCCCCACCAGGATTTACACACAAGACCTGTCCCGGAAAATATCAAATACTCATTGAGAAACAAAACCTCGGGCAGGGGCCTGCGAGGCCCACCCACGTCAGGTCCGGGCACCAGCCAGGAGACATCCTCTCTAACTCAGGAGCCCACACCTCGGTGTTTAAAATTATAGATTGAGCCCTGGCCTGTTTGGCTCAGTGGCTAGAGGGTTGGCCTGCAGACTGAAGGGTCCTGGGTTCGATTCCAGTCAAGGGCATGTACCTCGGTGGCAGGCTCCTCCCTGCCCTGAATGGGGTGCGTGCAGGAGGCAACCCATCCATGTGTGTCCCTCTCACACTGATGTTTCTCTCTCTGTATGTCTCTCTCTGCTCTCTCTAGAAATCAGTGAGGAAAATATCCTCAGGTGAGGATTTAAAAAATAAAACAAAATACAACTTCCTTTAAAAAAAATTTTAATTAAATTTTAAAATAAAGAAATAAGATCATAGACTGTGAGAGTAGCGAGGGACCACAGAGAGTATATGGTTTCATCCTTTCATTTTCTAGTAGCAAAACTCAAAGCATAAAATACAGCAAGGAGAACTGGCTTGTCGTGTAGCAAAATTAATGACCAGCATAACCAGTACTGGGTAAGCGTGCTTTGCGATAAGAAAGAAACCCTCCAGCCCGAACCGGTTTGGCTCAGTGGATAGAGCGTCGGCCTGCAGACTCAAGGGTCCCAGGTTCGATTCCGGTCAAGGGCATGTACCTTGGTTGTGGGCTCATCCCCAGTAGGGGGTGTATAGGAGGCAGCTGATTGATGTTTCTCTCTCATCGATGTTTCTGACTATCTCTCTCCCTTCCTCCCTGTAAAAAATCAATAAAAGATATTTAAAAAAAAAAAAAAAGAAAGAAAGAAAGAAACCCTTCGGTTGCTGTTTGTCCCATGGCCCCTGAGGTGATGAGTAGCCTGTGGGTTTGCTGCTGAAATCGAAGCCTGAGGCTAAGGACGCTCAGGCGTCCCATCCGCCCAGGGTGCAGGTCTCCCGGGGGAGGCGAGAGTTCCTACCGCAGGGATGGGCCCTCCAAGCCAGTCCTGCCGGGCAACCCGTGACTGGCTCAACTCGGGGCATTGGATGCCTTTAGATAAGCGCTCTGGGCCCAACCGGCTCCAGTTAAGAACCGGAGCAGGATGTTTAAAGGACAATGGGGGCTTCCCTCCCACCACCCTGGGCTCATGTCACAATCAAATTCTAAATGTGTAAGCTCCATCTTGGTGGTAAGGGATAGCTTTTGAAGAACACCTTCATTTTTTTAAATATATTTTTATTGCTTTCAGAGAGGAAGGGAGAGACAGAGAGAAACATCAGTGATGAGAGAGAATCATGGATCGGCTGCCTCCCGCACGCCCCACACTGGGGATCGAGCCCACAGCCCAGGCCTGTGCCCTGACCGGGAATCGAACCGTGACCTCCTGGT
Organism: Myotis daubentonii; assembly: GCF_963259705.1. NCBI lineage: Eukaryota > Metazoa > Chordata > Mammalia > Chiroptera > Vespertilionidae > Myotis > Myotis daubentonii. The sequence goes on along the minus strand of NC_081861.1, from coordinate 1,170,458 downwards.
TCCTAGGTTGATGCTCAACCCCTGAGCCATTCCGGGCGGGCTCATCCATAACTTTTAATTTAAAAGACTTTTGTAGTTTTAAAACATATCCTGTCTGCACTATGGTATATCTTGCTTGTTTATGTTTTAGGTATTGGAAGAAATTTCATGTTACCCTGAGAATAGTGATGCGAAGGAACTAAAGCGTATTCTAACACAACCTCATTTCATGGTGAGTAACCATTAAACCCCCACAGAGCTACAACCTTCCTTTCAAAATAAGCTCTTCATATTTTTAGATTTTTTTATTAATGTATATTGGCATTCAATATTCTGTTCATTTCAGGTGTACACGATGTGATCGCTACCACAAGTCTATTAACCATCTGTCACTGTACAAAGTTATTTTTCAACTAGAAGTTTGCACCCTTCACCTTTTTAAAAAAGTTTCTAGCAGTCCTCATAAAACAGCCATCTTCATCAAATGCAATTTATTCCTGCAATATCGGACTGTTAACATTACAGTACAAAGTGACATGTGCATTGCTATCAGTAAACATTTCCAAAAAATAATAAATAATTCTTGTCATCTCTGAATATCGAGGTAGATGCTTGAAAGACATCTTCATTCAAATATGTAATTGCCAGCTGTGTGCCAGGCGCCATGCTGGGCACTGAGGGCAGTAGTGAGGACAAGGTCCCTGCCCTCAGGGAACTCCCATTCTAGTGGGGACGGGGTGAGGGGAGATATGTGAGCCGGAGACAGATCGTGAGGAGTAAACTAACAAGATCATCCTATATAATAAAAAGCTAATATGCAAATTGTCCCCTCGGGAGTTCGACCACTCGCTATGACGTGCGCTGACCATCAGGGGGTGGTGTGGAATGAAGGAAGGCCCAACAGCCGGCAGCCAGGGGAAGGAAGGCCCCCATCGGCCCTGATTGCCGGCCAGGCCTAGGGACCCTACCCGTGCACGAATTTTGTGCACTGGGCCTCTAGTTTCATAAAATGATCATGACTATGAAGAAAAGAAAGGCCGAAACCGGTTTGGCTCAGTGGCTAGAGCATCGGCCTGCGGACTGAAGGGTCCCAGGTTCGATTCCGGCCAAGGGCATGTACCTGGGTTGCAGGCACATCCCCAGTGGGGGATGTGCGGGAGGCAGCTGATCGATGTTTCTCTCTCATTGATGTTTCTGACTCTCTGTCTCTCTCCCTTCCTCTCTGTGGGAAGTCAATGAAATATATTTAAAAATAAAAAAGAAAAGAAAGGATAATGGGGCAGAGATGATAGTCAAGTGGGAGCTACTTTATTATTTTTTTAATATATTTTTATTGATTTCAGAGAGGAAGGAAGAGAGATAGAAGCATCAGTGATGAGAGAGAATCATGGACCGGCTGCCTCCTGCACGCCCCACACTGGGGATCAAGCCCACAACTCGGGCCTGTGCCCTGACCGGGAATCGAACCGTGACCTCCTGGGTCATGGGTCGACGCTCAACCACTGAGCCACACCGGCCAGGCGGGAGCTACTTTAGATAATCAGGGGAAAGCCCCTCTGAGGTGTGAATGCTGAGCCAAGACTTGTGATACGAAAGAAGCAGTCTTCTGAACGTGCAGGCCTGGGGAAGAGCGATGAGCGGCCAGGGGCAGGAAGGCCACTGTGGCTGCGACCTGGTGAAAGAGGAGCAAGTGGTACAAGCAGAGCTAGAAGACAGGGCCTTCCCGGCCACGGTGAGGAGTCGGGATTTGTCCCGATGGCACGAGGAGGGCACCGGGGGGTTGCAAGCAGGAAAGTACTATCAGCTCAGAGCTTTAGATGCTGCTGGACTGATGTGCAGAGAATGGACTGTAGGAGGGATGAGTTAAAAGAAGGAGGCCGCTTAGAAGGCTGTTGTGAGAGGTGGTCGAGGCTTGGAGAAGGATGGGGCTGGCAGAAAATGGGCAGATGGAGATTCTACATCAGAGATGGTTGGATATGACAGAACTTGCTCAAGGTAGGCATGTGAGGTGGCGTGACTAATCCCTTTTACAGTTCACAGAGGAAAGTGTGCCCTCAAGGCTTGTCCGGCCGGCGTGGCTCAGTGGCTGGGCATCAACCTATCAACCAGGAGGTCAGGGTTCGATTCCCGGCCAGGGCACATGCCTGGGTTAATGGCTCCATCCCCAGTGTGGGGCCTGCAGGAGGCAGCCGGTCCATGATTCTCTCTCATCCTTGATGTTTCTATCTCTCTCTCCCTCTCCCTTCCTCTCTGACATCAATAAAACATATATTTTTTAAAAAGAATATGCCAAATAAAAAGAGGAAAATCAAAGATGGAATATTTTTCTTCAAATACGTTATAAGGGATGATTGGGCAATTGTTACTAATCTGAAATAGCTGTTATTTTTAATTACATAAGAAGAATCATGTAATAGGAAAAAACACTTTTTGTACTGTAATAAAGATATGGACAAGATAACTTCAGATAAGAGTGAAAAAAATCTATTTTAAAATGAATAGAAAAACTATGAATTTCAGGTTCAAAACGTGGTTCCTCTGGCTTCTTAATTTCACATCATAAAATGTACCACTTAATGAAGCTTCCATGACAACCCAAGGTGGTTTTAAACATTTTGCTTTGGGGCCCTGACTGGTGTGGCTCAGTGGATAGAGCGTTGGCCTTTGGACCGAAGGGTCCCAGGTTGGATTCCGGTCAAGGGCATGTACCTTGGTTGCGGGCACATCCCCAGTAGGGGGTGTGCAGGAGGCAGCTGATCGATGTTTCTAACTCTCTATTCCTCTCCCTTCCTCTCTGTAAAAAATCGATAAAATATTTAAAAAATAAAAATAAACATTTTGTTTTAGGGAAAGTATGATACAAATTTGCTTATAAAATCTTCTGTTCTACATCTGATTTCTTAAAGAAAAAAAGAAATCATTAACTTCTATTAGTACAGTGGGGCCTTGACTTACGAGTGTCCTGACTAACAAGTTTTTTGAGATACCAGCTGTCTCTCGGCCGATTTTTTGCATTGAGTTGATAGAGTAATTTGAGTTAACGAGCTCCTTAACGAGCTCGGTCTCGGATCGAATTAAACTCGTAAGTCAAGGCCCCACTGTATGTCTTTACTGCTTTGTATTTTATAATTGCAATAAGCAAAGGATCTGTTCTTTTTTAAAATTGCTATTTAGTGATTTTTAGAGAAAGAGAGGAAGGGTGGAGGAGAGAGAGAGAGAGAGAGAGAGAGAGAGAGAGAAACATCAATTGGTTGTTCCACTTATTTCCACATTCATTGATTGATTCTTGACCAGGGATGGGACCCGCAACCTTGGCGCGTGGGGCCCGCACTCTAACCAGCTGAACCACTGGGCCAGGGCCAGGGTCTGCTCTTTTGAAAAAATTAGTCTTTCGAATGGAATAATTAAAAAAGGTACTAGTGTGATAACATTTTTATCATGACTTTTAGAGTACAGACTTTAAAAAATCATTTAAGTCTATACTTATTTACACTTCCTTTAATTACTGCAAATATTTATAAGTATATGCATTTTTAAGTGTCAGGTAATTCAATGTTAAGTCCCCCTGTTTTACTGATCAGAAAGCAAAGAAAAAGCCAGATAATTGAACAAATAAGCAAAATTATAAATATGCTAAGAATAACTCCCAAACCTTGGCATCATAACCTCATATAAGCATTAAAATATTTTCCTTTAGCTATTAATATTTCTTTAAAAATACTAAGGTTTTGAAACCATAATTGAAAAATGTTTCTAAGATAGAAAGTTTCTGCGTTTAAAGGTCTATTTGACATAGTATATATAGCTCAGAATAGTATTTCCCACATGGGACATTCTCCAAACATACTTCCTCGGGAATGACCAGTGGGCTCAAGTTAAGTTGATAGGAAAACTGATCCTCATTACAAGTGAACCCACTTTTAAAAGCATGGGCTTTGGAGCCAGTAAGATCTGGGTTTGGAACCACAAGGAGGCCACTTACGAGGTGGGTGACCTCAAGCAAGCCTGGTGATCGGCTTTTAAAATATATTTGTATTGATTTCAGAGAGGAAGGGGAGGGAGGGAGAGATAGAAGCATCCATGAAGAGAGAGAATCATGGATCAGCTGCCTCCTGCACGCCCCACACTGGGCATCAAGCCCACAACCTGAGCATGTGCCCTGACCTGGAGTTGAATCGTGACCTCCTGGTTCATAAGTCAACGCCCAACCACTGAGCCACACGGGCCGGGCTGGCATATTCTTTTTAATGGCTTTTTTTTAATATATATTTTATTGATTTTTCACAGAGAGGAAGGGAGAGGGATAGAGAGCCAGAAACATTGATCAGAGAGAAGCATCGATCAGCTGCCTCCTGCACACTCCCCACTGGGGATGTGCCTGCAACCAAGGTACATGCCCTTGACCGGAATCGAACCCGGGACCCTTCAGTCCCCAGGCCGACGCTCTATCCACTGAGCCAAACCGGCGAGGGCTTAATGGCTTTTTTTTTTTTTAACAACCTGTAAGTGGCCCCTTGTATTCTATTTGCAGATACATTGGAGCCTCAGGTTGACTTTGATCTTGTGGCAAACTGGTTACTATGAAGTATGACCTCCTTTGGTAGCATAATTTGAGCGTTTTTCTTTTAAAGTTCAGTTTGAGTATTATTTTGTGATTCCTTATAAATAATACATTAAAATACAAGTATTTGCTTATATATTTAAAAGGAGAAATAGGAAGAGAAAGGAGAAATAGAAATCACTTGCCAAAAGCATCAACACTTTCTCTCCAACCCCTGTACCCGCCATTATAACCTGACAAAAGCTTGGTTCTTTGTTTACCTGGCGACGTGTCCTCCGATCCTACTAAGCACCGTTTTGAAAATTCACTAATTACGGAAGGCACACCTATAATGGATACAGTTGGGCTAATTTTAGCGGATGAAGTTTTCAGTTTGTCTATTATTGGCCTTTGCTTTGTTCACTAAGGCTTCGCTCTCGAGTGGCCACAATGAAAGCAGGAAAACAGGCATTTACCTGCATAGCAGGCGCAGGGGTCAGGAGGTCAAGGCCTCAGGGCCACCGTGAGCCCCGCTCTCCAGCTGTGCCCTTGGGTGTCCCTCCCCCAGACGCCAGCTCAGACCAGCCTCGGAAACTTTGCAAATCTCTGCCACTTCCTTAGAAACCCAAATGCGCCCTAACTGGTGTGGCTCAGTGGATAGAGCGTTGGCCTGCGGACTCAAGGGTCCCAGGTCCGATTCCGGTCAAGGGCATGTACCTTGGTTGTGGGCACATCCCCAGTGGGGGGTGTGCAGGAGGCAGCTGATCGATGTTTCTCTCTCATTGATGTTTCTAACTCTCTATCCCTCTCCTTTCCTCTCTATAAAAAAATCAATAAAATATATTTTAAAAAAAGAAACCCAAATGCATATATTGCTCTAAACACATGCACTACTGATGACAAGTCAATCCCGTCTTTGTAATTGCACTGCATTGTTACTTTATTTTTGCCTCGTACGCATGCCTTTGAAATTAAAATAGCCAAGTCATAACTGTGATAAGCCTTTAATTAAATAACTTAATTTGAGATGCTAAGGGTTGTACTTTCAAAACAATTTTAATTGCGTTTAATTATCTCTAGAGATTTCATCACCACACAGATCACAGATTCAAACAGAACTGAATTTATAGTTAGCACATAAGAAAATAGAATCTATGTAAGCTCCAAGCATACTCATCTTCAGCTGTAATATTCTCCTTGAAGTAGACATGTTCAAATATTCATGCTCTTTTTTTTTCAAGCCTCGCCCAAGGATATTTTTTCCATTGATTTTTTTAAAGAGAGAATGGAGGGGGGGAGGGAGGGGAAGGGATGAGAGAAAAACATGAATGTGAGAGAGACACATCGATTGGTTGCCTACTGCACGCACCCCAGTTAGGGCGGGGACCGAGTCTAACCCAGGTACATGCCCTTGACCAGGGATCGAACCCACAACCCTTCAGTCCGAGGGCCAACACTCTAACCACTGAGCAAGACCGGCCAGGGCTCTTCATGCTTATTAAAAACTTTGTTGTGATGGCACCAAGAGCATAGTACGTCTCAAAGAATATCCTTTTTTAGGGATATTTGTTATCCAGTTCCACCAAGATGACATGTGCAGATATCAATACAAAGAAATCACTTTTTCTTTGTTAACGGGCTTGGCAAAAGGAAGTCATAATGATAATTGTCTACTTATTTTTCAGTCAAGTGCTCCAAAATATAGAAATGAATAAAAACATTAGGTGCGTTTAGATGTTAGCTCCATATCGAATGTGATATTTTGGAAAATTACATGTTTTTCAGTTACACTTGTGTGTGTTCTCATCTCTTTCATGAAGTCATATGTTATAAATTGTCTTCATCCTTTTGGTTATATAACAGAGTTATTGTTAACACTATCAATGAAAGATATTTACTCAGTACACCAACTATTGCACTGTTTCTTTTTAAATCTGTTGCCATTTTAAGCCCTAGAATAAATTTGCCACCCTCATGAGCCTTTCTGCTAAATTATTTGAAATTGCGTTATGTCAGCTTTCTAACAAGTTAGTTGGGCCCTAGCTGGTGTTGCTCAGTGGCTAGAGCACCGGCCTGCGGACTGAAGGGTCCTGGGTTCGATTCCGGTCAAGGGCACATACCTTGGTTGCGGGCTCCTCCCCAGCCCAGGTCCTGGTCAGGGCATGTGCAGGAGGCAACCTCTGTTTCTCCCTCTCTCTTCCACTTTCTTCAGAAATCAATGGGAAAATATCCTCAGATGAGGATTTAAAAGTAAATAAATAAATAAACAAACAAACAGGTTGGTTGGTACTTTTTTATAACATCAGACCATACCTCTAACCCAGGTAATCAGCAAACACATGCATTCATTGATTTACTCATTCATTCACGTGTTCATTCTTTTTTTAAATCATCATGATTATTTGTCATAAAGAAATCAAGGTGCCTGGGCGGTGTGGCTCAGTGGGTGAGCGTTGACCTATGAACCAGGAGGTCACAGTTCCATTCCTGGTCAGGGCACATGCCCGGGTTGCAGGCTCCATCCCCAGTGCAGGAGGCACCGATCCATGATCCTCTGTCATCATTGATGTTTCTCTCTTTCCTTCTTCCTTCCTCTCTGAAGCCAATAAAATATATTTTTAAAGAAATCAGGGTATAGTTTTATGTAGGTGTAACGTGCTTTGAGTTCTCTGTAGATGAGATACACCTTTGAGGGGCAACGGGTGATTATACGCATGTTTATAGAATCGATTTCTGCTGGAATAGTACTATTATTGAGGTTTTACTTCTCTCCTGAAATACTAGGCCTTACTTCAAACTCACGACGTAGTGGCCCATGAAGTTTACAGCGATGAAGCGCTGAGGGTCACACCGCCCCCCACGTCTCCCTACTTAAACGGTGATTCCCCGGAGAGCGCCAACGGAGACATGGACATGGAGAACGTGACCCGCGTCCGGCTGGTTCAGTTCCAGAAGAACACGGATGAGCCCATGGTGAGTAGGAAGGAAAGTTCTCTCGCCTCCCAAAATGCCAGCGCGAGCAGGAGCACCTGACTCCAGCCTCTACACCCAGGAGGGGGGAGAGGGGAGGGGACCCGCTTCACACCCTCACTTCACACAGGCCCGCTGCTGCCCAGAGCCGCTGTGCTCACATTGCTCCTAAAGCAGGCTGACTTCTCCTTCCCACCAATTCTTTCACAGCTGCTCTTCACCTTTACTTTCAAAAAAAAAAAAAAGACAGTCCGGCTGGGGTGGCTCAGTGGTTGAGCATCAACCTAGGAGCCAGGAGGTCACTGTTCAATTCCCGATCAGGGCACAGGCCCGGGTTGCAGACTCGATCCCCAGTGTGGGGCGTGCAGGAGGCAGCCGATCCATGATTCTCTCTCATCATGGATATTTCTCTCTCTCTCCCTCTCCCTTCCTCTCTCTCTAAAGTCAATGAAAACATTTTTTTAAAATGACATACATAGTCCATTACTCCAGAGTGTGCCTCTGGGCAGCAAAAGGCACAATTTAAAATATTGGCAGTGGTGTGGGAAAAGTGAATGTCAAAAATGGGATTGTTAAAAACATCCCGTTATCAGTCTCGTGGTTTGCAGAAGAAGACTCTTTTGGAAGGCATTCGAAGAATTGGGTGAAGTGGCTAAAAGGAAACGCGCCGTGCAACTCCTCGCTCCCAAGGAATTCTACCCCTGGAGGGAATCCTGTTGGCATCTACCCATTTAACATTAATTTTCTCAGTGTTTCCAAATAGCATGGGAATAGAGTTGATGCTGAGCCCTCCCTCATTGTCATAGAATTGACTTAGATTGGGAAGATCAAAGAAAGGCTCCATGGTGTTATCTGAACAAATTCGAGGCCGGGCAGGGGGAGGGGGGGCAGTAGAGCAGAGTAGAGACCATCCAGGCATACCAAGTGGCAGGTGCAGAAACTTGGAAGTGAAAGGGCTTAGTGTCGTTTCAAAATGGAAAGGAGCCACGACTGGGCTCTAGAAAACACGGTGAGTGGCAGGAACGGGGCGCACACATGCGGAGAGACATGGCAAGGATTCGTTCTTTGTCTTAAAACATCAGGAAGATAGGAGCATGTTTTCATTTCAGAAATAATCACTGGAGAACGGATTAGAGGGCAAGAGTGGGTGTGGAGAGGCTGGTTAAGAGGCGTTAGTATCGGAACACAGGGGAGAGCTGATGGGACTGAACTAGAAGGATGGACATCAAATGGAAGGAAGTGAAAAGATTTCACAAAAGAGGAAAACCAGCCCTGGCTGGTTTGGCTCAGTGGATAGAACGTCAGCCTGCAGACTGAAGGGTCCCAGGTTCAATTCTGGTCAAGGGCACACACATGCCCGGGTTGCAGGCTCCATCCCCAGTAGGGGGCGTGCAGGAGGCAGCCAATCCATGATTCTCTCTCATCCTTGATGTTTCTCTCTCTCCCTCTTCCTTCCTCTCTGAAACCAATAAAAACCTGTATTTAAAAAAAAAAAAACCAAAGAGGAAAACCAGTAGGCCTTGGTAATGGATTCCCAGTGGAGACGAGGGAGAAGCAGGTGTCAAGGATGACCCTCAACTTGAGGGTTTCACAGGTTTGGGGGCGGAATCAGATCTGCGGGGGGAAATTCAAGTGGCATGCATCCATACCCTTTCTTCCGCGCATAGAGAAGGGATGTCGGGTTATGGAGAGAAAGGTGAGTGAGCTGCTTAGAAAGTTGCCCAGTTGCTCTACAATTAAAGGGGGCGTTACGGAGCGGGGGTTCCGCGGCTGCGGTTCCGGGGGGCCCTGCCCTGTGGATATGGCAGCTTGTCCTCACTGCTCCTTGCCAGCTGGGCTGTATCGTGGCAGCATAGGCAGCAGGCAGGGGCCATGGTTGCCTCACCTCCTCTGGTGCTCGCCAGGCAACTGTTTGGCTTAAGAGCACGGGCAGTGGCAGCTTAGGGCAGTGGTCGGCAAACTCATTCGTCAGCAGAGCGAATATCAGCAATACGATTAAAATTTCTTTGGAGAGCCACATTTTTTAAACTTAAACTATATAGGTAGGTACATTGTTATTAACTTAATTAGGGTGCTCCTAAGGCTTAGGAAGAGCCACACTCAAGGGGCCAAAGAGCTGCGTGTGGCTCGCGAGCCAGTTTGCCGTCCACGGGCCTTGACTGACTAACTGACCCCCTGGGTCCCACCCCGCTCTGCAAGCCTTTAGCAAATGCTGAAGTGCCTACTGTGTGCGGATAACTGGCTTAGATGCCACTGAGGTCATGGCAGGCAAGCCGTGGGCCCTTCCCGGAGGCCACCTGCCACAGGGGTGACAGTCACAGCTGTGGTGCGGCAGCCGGGAGCAGGCTGTGGCCGGGCGGCAGGAAGGAGGGGTGAGAGGCGCGCGAAGGAGGCAGGAAGGTGAACTGAACCGCAAGGAGGCGGCCCGGGGCGGCCTGTGCTCATGTTCTCCAGCGGCCTGGGCCTGCGGCGGCGGCCTGGGCATTTCTCTGAAGGCTGAGTGCAGAGAGCCGGGCTGAGGGGCAGGATACAGCTGCGTCCCCGAGTTCCTGCTCTCAGAAAGTATGCGCTGGCCCCCAAGACAAGCCGTTCTCTCTCCTGTCGCCTGTGATCCCAGCCACAGGGTGTGTGTTTCTTCTCTTGTTGACTGGTCGCCATAAACATGGGAATGACGTTATGGGAAATATGTCTCTTCGGTGATACAGTTCTATGACATTTCATACAGCTTCTTTTGCTTTCTCATTTGTCTTATTAAAAGCATTATATTACTACGTGAGATGCACCCATAGGACAGTGGTTCTCAACCTTCTGGCCCTTTAAATACAGTTCCCCATGTTGTGACTCATCCATAAAATTATTTTCGTTGCTACTTCATCACTGTCATGTTGCTACTGTGATGAATCGTCATGGAAATATCTGCTATGCAGGATGGTCTGAGGCAACCCCTGTGAAAGGGTCGTTCGACTGCCAAAGGGGTCGCGACCCACAGGTTGAGAACCGCTGCCATAGGATCTCTTTGTATTTTGGAACTTATACACTGTGTCCCACTGGGCTGCGTCCACCCCCAAGGATGACACACTCCCATCACACCCTTCCTTTCCCCTTTGTAATATCGCCCTTGCAATTGCTTCTCTATAGATCGGGACTCCCTCAGTGTCAAGTGATAAAGACCAACCTTGAAGTAGCTTAGACAATAGGGAAGGCCAGGAATTGACCCCGAGCTGGGGTGGGTTCAGGAATAGGCACCCAGCCCAAGCAGAGACCAGGTTTACCCTCTGACCTGAAACAACCAAGAAATGTTTAAAACTGCCCCAGCTGGTGTGGCTCAGTGGATAGAGCGTCAGCCTGCAGCCTGAAGGGTCCCGGGTTCAATTCCGGTCAAGGGCATGTACCTATGTTGTGGCCTCGATCCCCTGCAGGGGGTGTCCAGGAGGCAGCTGATGGGTGTTTCTCTCTTATTCAGTGTTTCTAACTGTCCCGCTCCCTTTCTGTAAAAATCAATTAAATGTATTTTTTAAAATGTTTAAAACAGACAAAATTACATGAAAGAACAGTTTTGAAGACATTGGACATCGAGCAAGAAAGGACAGTGGTCCCTAAGAAACAGGAAGTAAACAGCATGAGCCCTGGGGTTGCCCAATCTTCCTGACTTGAGAGTTTCCAGGCCACAGACAGGGAGGGGTGACCGAGGCCAAGCAGGCAGGCTCCCTGGATTGAGGAGACAGAACTGAGCTGCTGGGGAAACCAGGCACCTGAAGTTCATGGGGCAGAGGGCTGGAGGGGGAGGGCTGCACCGAGAGGACCCGAGAGACCTAGAGAGGACACTACCTGGAGCCCAGCAAAGACCCTCCTAAAGGATGAGCGAGCCCAGTGCCTGACGCTGGCGGCCTGGTCCCACCCACAGACTCGAAGGACCAGTCCGTGAGGCGCTGCGTAGGGCGCTAGGGAAGGTCTTGCCTCAGGAGGAGAGATAATTAGCCCTGGATGGAGAATTCCTCCAAACCTGCGGAATAAATCACAGAAGCAAGTTCCAAAGGTTCACCTGGCCAGCATGGTTCAGTGGTTGAGCATCAACCTATGAACCAGGAGATCCCGGGTTCGATTTTTGATCAGGGTGCATGCCCGGGTTGCAGGCTCGATCCCAGTGTGGGGTGTGCAGGAGGCAGCCAATCCATGATCCTCTCTCATCATGGATGTTTCTCTCTCTCCCTCCTTTCCTCTCTGAAATCAATAAAAAAATTTTTTTTAAAGACCCAAAGGGTTAAACTGTTTCTAAGTAACTGAACTACATCCCAGGAAAAAAAAAAAAGCTTAAGAATCTTTATAAGAATTAAAAAAAAAAAAAAACACCAAGCAGGCAACAAGATAAAATGTACAATATCTGGCATCAAATCAAAGATTACGAGGCATGTGAAAAGGCAGGAAAATGTGACCTATAATGTGGAGAATAATCAATCACAACTGACACCGAACTGACAGATATTCGAATTAGCCCAGTAGGGGGTGTGGAGGAGGCAGCCGATCCACGATTCTCTCTCTTCCCTGATGTTTCTATCTCTCTCTCTCCCCCTCTCCCTTCCCCTTTGGAATCAATAAAAATATAACTTTTAAGAAAAAAAAGATGCTCAGATTTGCAAACAGCGACCTGGGAACCAGGAGGTCAGGGTTCGAGTCCCGGTCAGGCCACGTGCCCAGTTTTTTTAAAAGCTCAATTTACAATTCTAAATCCAGCAAAAGTTTCTTTCAAAAAATAAAGGTAAGACCTAGCTGGTTTGCTTAGTGGTTAGAGCATCAGCCCACAGACTGAAGGGTCCCGGGTTCGATTCTGGTCAAGAGCATGTACCTCGGTTACAGGTTCATTCCCCGGCCCTGGTCCAGGCACGTGCAGGAGGCAACCAATTGATGTGTCTCTCTCACATATACGTTTTTCTATCTCTCCCCCTCCCTTCCACTCTCTCTAAAAATCAATGGAAAAAGATATCCTCAGGTAATGATTAACAAAAAAATTTTTTAAATAAAGGTAAAATAAAAACATTTTAAGATATACCAAAACAATTCAATAGATCTACAGTATAAGAAATGTTAAAGGAAAAAAAAAAGAAATGTTAAAGGGCAACCTTATCATTTAAATCTCTTTCAAAGATAACTGGCAGTTTAAACAAAAATAATGACGATATGTTTGGGGTTTATAACATGTGGGAGTAAAATGTATAACAACACAAAGGTCAAAAGGAAGGAAGTGGAAGTATACTGCTGTAAGGTTCTTAAACTATTTGTGATATGGCATAATGTCACTTGAAGGTGGACTGTGGTAAGTTAAAAATATATGCTATAAACCCTAAAGCAGTCCCTAAAGCAACAGAATAGAATTATAGCTAATAAGACAACACAGGAGAGAAAATAGAATAAAAAGAAATTAATCCAAAAGAAGGCAAGAAAATATATTCATACCTAACTGTATCAGTAATCATATTAAATGTAAATGGTCTAAGTTCCCCCAAATTAACAAGCAGTGATTGTCTGATTAGGGGGGAGCAAGACCCAATATTGCCTGTAAGAAATGCTTTCTACATAAAGACAAATTGTTTCAAAGTAAAGGGATGGGAAAAGAAAAGCCATGATGGCGTTAATCAAAAGGAGGCTTGAATGGCTATATTAACATCAAAGTATATTCTCAACCCACATGGGGATTAAATTGGAAATAAAGAACAAAAAGATCTCTGGAAAAATCCCGAAGCACTTGAAAACTAAACACATTTCCAAATAAACCATCAATCAAAGAAGAAATCAAAAGGGAAATTAAGTTATTTTGAAGTGGATTAAAATGAAACCACAACATATCAGAATTTGTGGTGTGCTGCTAAAGTAGTACTTCGGGAGTGTAGCACTAAGCATCTATGTTAGAAAAACAGGAATGTCTGCCCTGCTGATGTGGCTCAGTGGGTTGAGCCTTGTCCTATGCACCAAGGGGTTGCCGGTTTGCTTCCCAAACTAGCTGCCCCCTGGTGGTCAGTGTGCTCCCACAGTGGGTGTGCCGCCCCCCCAAGGGCCAATCCCTGCAGGCCATGCCCCCACCACCAGTGCACGAATGCATGCACTGGGCCTCTAGTAAATAATAAAGAGCAAAGTAGAAATCAATGAAATAGAAATCAGAAAACGATAGGGGGAAATCAATTGAACAAACATTTTCTTTGAGAGGATCAGACTGATCAGGGGGAAAAAGACACTAACTTACTAATGTCATGCATTAGAGAAGTGACATTACTACACATTCTGCAGCTATAAAAAAGGGTAATAAGGAAATATGAGAAACAACTTCATGCCAATAAATTCAGCAACTTGGATGAAATGGATAAGTTCCTTGGAAGGCAAGAAACTATAAAAGCTTACTTAAGAAGGAATAACTGAGTCACCCTAAACTATTTAAAAATTGAATTTGTAGTTAAAAACCATCCTTCAAGAAAGCTCCAGGCAAGATGGTTTCACTGGCAAATTCTACCAAACATATAAGGAAGAAATAACAGCAATTCTACACAAACTCTTCCCAAAACATTGAAAGGGGAGGAATTCTTCCCAACTCATTGTTTGTTGTTGTTTTTATTATTATTAGCTAGCATTACCTTGGTACCCAACCAGATAAAGACATTACAAGAAAACTACGGACCAGTAACCCTCTTGACGATAAATGCACAAATGCTAACCAAGTGTCATCTTATAGTAATTCTATTTTTACTTAACTTTTTACAGGGAATCACTTTAAAAATGAATGAGCTAAATCATTGTATTGTTGCAAGAATTATGCATGGGGGCATGATTCACAGACAAGGTAAGTGTCGTATATGATTCTTTCTCACTTTTGTCCTATAGCCTAGTGGAGAAAGTGTTGTTATGGCCCATATAAGAAATCTGTTAAATACGTGGTTCATAGAAATGATCCATTTAAGTTATCTCTTGGGTTTAGTCATTTGTTTCTGTTCACCTGTAGACAATGGAGAGCGGGTGCATTACAGTTCTGTTCTGGAGCATGTGTGTGTGAATCACTGTTTATATCCTGACTTCGTAGAGACCAGGTTATATGGAAGACATCCATTCTAGGATATGAAATGTGTATATTTAAATTTAATGACAGTTCAAGAATTGCTCTCTCACCCAGCCGGCGTGGCTCAGTGGTTGAGCATCCACCCATGAACCAGGAAGTCATGGTTCCATTCCCTGACATGGCACATGTCCAAGTTACAGGCTGGATCCCCATAGGGGCGGGGGGCGGGGTGCAGGAGGCAGCCCATCAATGATTCTCTCTCCCTCTCCATTCCTTTCTTTCTCAAATAAAGAAAACATTTTTCAAAAACTTAAAAAAGAATTGTCTCATTCATCCGGGAATGAGATATACTACTTATAAATTAAGAAATTGGAGTTTGCCGAACCGGTTTGGCTCAGTGGATAGAGCGTCAGCCTGCGGACTCAAGGGTCCCGGGTTCGATTCCGGTCAAGGGCATGTACCTTGGTTGCGGGCACATCCCCGATGGGGGGTGTGCAGGAGGCAGCTGATCGATCTCTCTCATCGATGTTTCTTACTCTCTGTCCCTCTCCCTTCTTCTCTGTAAAAAATCAATAAAATATATTTAAAAAAAAAAAAAAAAAAAAAAAAAAAAAAAAAAAGAAATTGGAGTTTGATAAAGAGCATAGAGATTCAATGGTAAGATCAGCCTGATGGTGGCCAGAAGGGAGGGGAGTTTGTGGGGCTGAGAGGAAAAAGGAAAGGGATTAAAATATACGAATTTGGAGGCACAAAACAGTCACGGGAACATAGTCAATAATATTGTAGTAACTATGGACATGCCAGGTGTAAGGTGTATCATTGTCTAACCTCTGTGCGTGCACCTGAGCCCTGTACATGTCTTCAGCTCATTGCATCCTCACAGCAGCCCTATGAGATGGGTACTATTGTCACCTCCGCCTCATACATGCAAAACCGAGCCATGGAGAGTTTGGTAACTTACCCGAGATGTCAAAGCTAGTGAGCGATGAAGCTGGGATTTGAACCCAGACAGGCTGGAACTAGAAACTGTTCTTTTATCTCAGAAAAATTACCAGATTCCCACCACCATCTTTCCAAGCGGTGTCTCCCATCATAGATGTCCCTGTGTTAGCGTGTACTCGTGAGCCAAACTTGTCTGTTTCTGAAATATTGCCCTTCAGTGTTTAGCTTAATTTTTTTACATCGCTCTCTTTGGATTATCAAAGTATATTTCATCGCATGTTTATAATCTTGTGACATGTCTTAGGCACCCTGCATGTGGGTGATGAAATCCGAGAAATCAATGGCATCAGTGTGGCTAACCAAACAGTGGAACAGCTGCAGAAAATGCTCGTGAGTACATGCAAGTTTCTTTTTCTTCGTCTAAGGCTGACTTTCAGTTTGTTAGCTTTCTTGTTCACACAGAAACAGGGGGCCTTCTTTTGCAATCCGAGTATCGCTGGGACCACCAGCGTGTGCACTTGAACTTATGCATGTGCACTTGAATTTATGCAACATTCATGAAAACTGACAACTAGGAAAATGGTCACAAGCAACGGCGTTTGGAAACACTGGGCCCGTCCTGAACGGTGCGGGCTTTAGCTCTCTCCTTTCATCTTCATCTGCTGGTTTTTTTCTCGAGCAGCTGTTTAAAGCAAACCTTCCCAGCTGTGCATAACTGAACCGGGTTCTCAGTGACCTCAATCTGCTGACATCAGCAATGTCAAACCCCTTTCCTGCGTGGCTGAGTCACAGCCAGCTGTGTGGGATTTCTCCACAGCACAGAGGGGAGGAAAGTTCTAGTAGATCAGGCCATTTCTATCCGTGCCCCCCAAAGTCTGTGTGTGGATCAGGGTTCGGGTTTTAAAAAGGAGGTGGGGGGCGGGGGCAGAATGGCGGGCCCTGGCAAGCAGACCTTCTTCCCACCACAACGTAGTGAATATCTATTATGAATATTGATTAAGTACGAAATACCTATTATGAATATTGATTAAGTGTGAAATAAGCACACAGACGCTCAGTGCAGGAGCTGCCCCCTGGTGGTCAGTGCCCCAGAAGCTGGGCTCACGGCTGGCGAGCGCAGCGGTGGTGGCGGGAGCCTCTCCCGCCTCCCGGCAGTCGGACATCCCCCAAGGGCTCCCAGACTGTGAGAGGGCACAGGCCGGGCTGAGGGGACACCCCCCCCCCTGCACGAATTTCGTGCACTGGGCCTCTAGTTATGAAATCAAAAGCAAATTTTACGACATATAGCATCATGCTGGAGCCTACCAAACATAATTTTTCGGTATTTTTTGATTACCCAGTTCAGTTTCTATTCACTTTTCTTAGTCTTTATTGTTGAAAGCATTACATATGTCCCCCTTTTCCCCACTGACCCTCTCTAGCCCACCCCCGCCTCCCCGGGCCCTCACCACCCCACTGTCTGCCTCCATGGGCCATGCATCTATGCATACAAGGTCTTTGGTTGATCCCCCCCACCCACCCTCCCCGCCTTCCCTCTGAGATCCCGTGCCATTTTGGAAAGACAGAGCACTTAGCGTGTTTTGTATTCATGTCTATGAAAGAGTCAGGGTCAGGGTCAGGGTCGGGGCTCTGCTGTATGGACAAGGCGCTGCGCTGCACCCTGAGCTTAATGACTCAGTTTCAGTCTAGGCCCCGGCGCTCGCAGCTGCCTCGCTTCCTTGTCCTCACATGTTTTGAGCAGCTTCCTCTGTGTTTTCTGTGCAACATGGCTTTGCTAAGAAAGCTGTCCTTTCTTCCTCCAGCGGGAAATGCGCGGGAGTATCACCTTCAAGATCGTGCCCAGTTACCGCACGCAGTCGTCATCCTGTGAGGTAATGGCTTTCCCCGCCCGCCCCGCTCCCCTGGGTCCCTCCCTCCCTGTCTGCTCCTGGCTGAATGTCTGGCTTTCTGGGAAATGGTTTCTGCCTGTGCTGTTGATCACTGCACACCAATTTTGCAACCAAGATAACGGAACAGAGTAGGTCCCCTCCACCTACTCAGCCCTGCTTCCATGGGGACTTCAACTTGAACTTCCTGCAGGCCGGAGTCGAAGCTAAACATAGAGCAGCTACAAATAACGGCGTAGCCTTAATACAGAAAAAGCGGGGTCTCTGAGGGAAGGAGGAATTGCGGTAACATTTCCAGGAAGGACAGTCACTCCCCTTGTTAAGAAATCACGCAGATAGTTCTTGTTCTTCTTTCCAAGAATCTGAGAGGCGGCTTCTCCTGGTGTCCAGATAGAGTCGGTCAGATCATGAGCCAGGTCTCGAGGGGCGTGAGGAGTGGCTAACTGGCGTTATTAGAGGGATGGAGGCTTTTGCAACCTGCCGTGGAATCATATAAATTTGGGATGTTAGGTGATTCGTAAACACGTTTCCTAGGACAACACAACCCCAAGTTTCTTTCTCAAGCGAGGCTCGGCTGATAGAGACGGTCGCTGCTGCCTGTCTCGCTCAGTTTCGTGTTGGTGACTGAATGCGATCCCGAAGGCTCTTCTTTTTCTGTTTGGAAATGCAAAGTGGCATCGGGGGTGGCACCCTTCGGCCACTGCTCACCCGGCTCCAGGGTTATTTTTGAAGCCTGTTCTCCCATGGGCATCTCCCACGGGTGTGCACAGCAACACGACGTACGCTTCCCAGCGCCTCCTCTGTGAGCCTGGCAGGGACCAGGGCGGAACTCGTGTAGGAAATGGCATTTGTACTCGGGCAGCGCTGCAGGAGGAATGATCACGCTCCTCCCCTTCCCTAGCAAGACTGTCCGTTTCCCAGGACACATCTGAGGCCCCTGCGTCTCTGAACCTGTCGAAGAGACGCAGACGAATTGGTAGTTGGGTCAAGTGCGTGTTGAGCGAGCCATGGCGACGGGGGTTTCTGTTCATCTCAGGCCTTGAGCTCCCCTCGGTGGCCTTTGACGGAACTTCAGTGAACACTGTGTTTTCACAGAAAATGCAGTAGTTCCACTCCGGGATGTGTCGTTCGGAAGTTTGGTGTTCTAGGAAATGTAGTAAACACAATGGATTTCTGTCTTTTCTGGCTAACGAACCAGAAGGCAGTTATTAAGATCCCATGAGTTTCCCTTGTGTTTGTTACGTGCTTGAACTAGGTTTGGGATGGGCGAGTGTGAGACGTGTACATTCTACACTCTCACGTAAGAAGAGCCCCCTCGTACCTGCTCCCCTCCCAGCCCCAGCACAGCCTGTCTGACCTCCTGGCAGAATTCAAGTCCCAGGTGGGACCTTCCCCAGCTGGGGCCATACTTCCCAATGGAAGGCTCTCTGGCCACCTGCCTCAGTATCCCCCTGACCTCACCCCGGCCCTACTGCCTGGGGTCTCTTGGGTGGTACCTAGAGATCAGTCTGCTCACCAACGTTTGAGAAGGTTCATCTAAGGGATCCCATTATTTATTTTATTTTAGAAGATTCTATTCTTTTAATTGATTTCAGAGAGGAAGGGAGAGAGATGGAAACATCGATGATGAGAGAGAATCATAGACCGGCTGCCTCCTGCACGCCCCACACTGGGGATCGAGCCCACAACCCGGGCACATGCCCTGACCAGGAATCAAACTGCCACCTCCTGGTTCCTAGGTCGGTGCTCAACCACTGAGCCACGCCGGCCAGGCCAGAAGTTTTCTTTAAATCTTCTGGGGGGGGGGGGGGCATGTCTTTTAAGCAGACATGCACATTTCAAAGGTTTCAGAGAACTCTACTAAACCAAAAATGTTGAAACACTTACTTCCCATCCTCTCCTTGGTCTTCGTGTTAAAAGTGATTTGGACAATAAGGGAGTGGGGCCAGGGAAGGAGTGTGAGTGCGTCGAATAGGACAAATATTATAAATAAGAATAAAACACAGATATATACTAGAGAAGAGACCTTTATTCTTTAGGTCATTGTAGCGGATTGATTCAAAGAATAATCTCTGAAAATGTTTGTCCTAGAAAGATCCCAAAGCGACTGCAACATGAGAAGTCTTTTTTTACATTAGTTTCACCTCAAATGGAGTCATTCAGTAATTTTTGACATTGAGGAACCAAAAAATTTACTAAATACTTTGTAAACCTACTTTGTAATGCAAAGTACGCAGTTGGGGTCTTTAGCCCAATAATGCTACAGTAACGTTTGTCATTTCATAGCACTAGGTAGGGTTCTAACATGAAGCCACTCTCTGCGTCTCCTTTAAAGAAAGCGAAGGGTAGAGAGTGCTGGAGACAGGAGAGAAGTGGTTCATGAATGACACGGTCATCGCTTACAGCGTATGACTAAACTGCAAAGTTTTTTTCTGATTTCTGTGAAATCACGCAAGTAAGTCAGTGCGGCACCTTCGCAGCTGAAACCTCAGAGGAAATGGTTGTCGGACTGTGGTTGTAACTGTTGATGTGAATATATCTGTCTCTGTGCTGGTGTTTGTTAATGAACCTTGTGTCTTATTTCAGAGAGATTCCCCCTCCACTTCCAGACAGTCCCCAGCTAATGGTCATAGCAGCACTAACAATTCTGTTTCGGTAAGAACTCGAGCTTCACACGGCCATGAGTGTTCTAGTTACATGTGTCCAGTGGCAATATGTCTTCTGCCGGCAGTTCAGAACTCCTGGAAGATCTTTCTCAACATTTTCTTCTCCATAAAACCCCTCCCATTAGTTAAATTTGAAGACACGCAGTTCAACACTCCTTTGGTCACCCCCCAGATATTCCCGTGTCACCCCACTAGTCTTTATGACTTCGCTTAAACTTACGCAAAGGATGTAACTGGAAATTTGTTGAAATTTCGAAGTGTTTTTTAATTTGAGAAAGAGAAAGAAATGTACCGATTTTGCAGCGCAGGCATTTGGGTCTTAGGCTTGTAGTGACGTCAGCGACATGCCTTAGTTTCCGCTATCTAAGTTTATGAATTGGTGTGCCCTCTGTTTTTGTGGTACGTGCACATATTTTTGTGAATTACAACCCTTGCCTGGATATGAAAAGCAAAAGGAACTGGCTTCAATCTGCACTTAAGCCACGCTGTTATCACATCTTTAACACAAAGTACTTTATGTTTTGACTTGAACTTGGAATTTTTTTTTTTTTCCCCAGAACTTTCCATTTTGATATATGAAAAGAACTGGTTTTAGTTTATTTGAACAAACGGAAGCACTTACCGGTGCAAGTATGCAATATTTGGGGGTAACAAAGTCTCCTCCGAGTTGCTGGTATTGCTGTTCAAAGTATTGAAAGCTCCGATAATGCAGCAGTATCGCTCTTTTCTGACTATTCATTTGCCCTTTAAAAATCTATCAGCTTTTTGCAAATAAAATAAAAATATATCAACTTTGTTATCGGGTAAAATTTTAAATAATTTCAACATCATCTCAAATGGAATGATATCATTAAGTAAAATTATGGATGAAAATTCCCTATGGCTTCTATTTTCAACTTCAAATAGGCAATAAAGGAATTCATTCTGACAGTGAACATTTAATACTTTTCAGATGGTGACAATCCATAGAGCCATCCGATTTTTCAAAATCTAAATGGTGGCAGTGACCAAGCTTAAAGAGCAACAACTCTTTTTGGTTGGGGTTGTTGTTGAAATAGGGCTGTTTCACTCGCTGTGGCTTTTGTGTTGAAGATGCTGAGTTGTTGCTTAGCAACACATTTTCTCTCTGCTTCAACTTACCTGCTTTCTTCAGCTTGCTGCTAAATGGCTAATTTTTTTAATAATTCAACATTTCTGAGAAATGGAATAATGTGTATTATCTCTTTACAACTTAAATCTAGCTCATTTTTTTTAACCATATTGTAACAGAACACACAAATGTCCTTGTACTCTTGAAAAGTAAATGAAAATTTTTCTCCTGGGTTGGCTCTATTCTACAGGACTTGCCATCAACTACCCAACCAAAAGGACGACAGGTGAATAGACATCCTCTCTAGAAACTTCTCTAAACTGAGCTGCTAATAGCCAATCCTTTATTAACCCTCTCCATCCCATAATGTCTGCATTTTGGACCATAACATTTGAGCATTGAGAGCTTGTACCATTTCATTTTAACACATTAAACATGACTAATTCGCTATAAAGATTTTCCCCTCACATCCTTGTAGCTACGATGGTTAGTGTCATTTCAACCTGATCACTGTGTCAGTGATTAAGAATTCAGCCTTTTGGGGGTCTTACGGGCCTGGCTCTGGCTGGGGTGGGAAAAAATGTTACAGGTCACAAAATTTCTAAGATTGTAAGAATAACTCAAATGTACATCCTGGTGAACATTCTTTTTTTAAAAATATATTTTATTGATTTTTTGCAGAGAGGAAGGGAGAGGGATAGAGAGTTAGAAACATCGATGAGAGAGAAACATCGATCAGCCGCCTCCTGCACATCTCCTACTGGGGATGTGCCCGAAACCAAGGCACATGCCCTTGACCGGAATCGAACCTGGGACCCTTGAGTCCAAAGGCTGACGCTCTATCCACTGAGCCACACCGGCGAGGGCTGAACATTCTTAAGTAATAATTTTATGAAATTTGAAGTCCTTTTAGTATCTGTATTTGCATGAATGTTTCTCAGCGGCATTGACAATGAAGAATGAGGACATACACATCTGGCATTGAGGCCTTGCCTGCCTGCTAGTCGCCACATGAAACCTTGAGGGCTGCCAGCCACAGCAGTAACTTTCAGTTCCTCCCAAGGATGGCTTTTAGGTGCAAATGCAGAGATTTGCTAATTTTATAGGCGGGGTTTCTGCAAAGAAACTTACAGGAAACAATTATGCAATCGTTCCAGAGCCTTCAGGTCAGCTTTACAGTGACTTAGACATTAATATTCAAATTTAATTTCAAGAGATAGAATCTTTATGGGCTTTTTCTGGAAATGCGGTCTTAAAACATAATCAGGTGTAGAGTTCATATTGGCGTGAATTAGCACCTGACGGAATTCGCCCACAGTTTAGCATTAGGACTCAGTAAGCTATACAGCGCGCCCCATACCTTAAAGCAGCGGTTCTCAACCTTCCTGATGCCGCGCCCCTTTAATACTGTTCCTTATGTTGTGGTGACCCCCAATTTCATTGTTACAAATTGAACACAATTAAAGCACAGTGATTCATCACAAACACAATATGTCCCCCTTAGGGGGACACATGTAATTATATGTGTTTTCCGATGGTCTTAGGTGACCTCTGTGAAAGGGTCGTTCGATCTCTAAGGGGTCGCGACCCACAGGTTGAGAACCGCTGCCTTAAAGTCTTTTATAATATTTACTAATGACATTTACATATCATCACACTCAAAGCCTGGAGCTCTGCTCACTTCTAGCATCACGTTGGCAAAGCTAGGCTTCACACTCACTTGTCTTCTCTAAGAAGAGTAAAACACAAATATGAAGCCTACACCCTTTTTTAAATAGATTTTTATTGATTTCAGAGAGGAAGGGAGAGGGAGAGAGAGATAGAAACATCCATGATGAGAGAGAATCACTGATCAGCTGCCTCCTGCACGCCCCCTGCTGAAGATGGAGCCCGCAACCACTGAGCCACATGGCCGGGCCCTACATCCTTTTTCCAAACTAAAACTATTTTTAAATGCTTCTTTAAATGGTTTGAATCACATTTCAGTTCATCAGCTGCGTGCCCACACACTGCCGGTCGCCCTGTAGGCATTTCAGGGCAAGGTGCCAAGGCAGCGTTCTTGCTAGTTTCATGCCACGTGCTGCTTCGTGGTTAAAACCTACCCTGAATGATTGTATTGGTGGCTTCATGGCTGCCACATCATCACAACAACTTATCCATCACACCCATGAGACCTCATGCCGATTTTTAAATGGAAAGCATACGTCTCTACCATCACAGGCCTATTAGGTCTTTAGTTGTAATAAACAGTTATCTTAAGTGCTCCCCCCAAGTAAGCACAGCGAAGATTTAAAGCTGTGCCCATCCGAAGTGGTCCATCGTTTGTCGTGGTAGCGGGTCTTTGTGTTGTGTTTCCACGCATCCTTTTCGTCTCGCCATCCAGTGTCCCGTTGGTATCGGGGGTGTCGGGGTGTGCTTGCTGGGGGCGCTGCGGGCTCCGCGCCGCCCCGGCCTCCGTGCTCACGCGCTCCTGTCCCGCAGATCTATGTGAGGGCACAGTTTGAATATGACCCTGCCAAGGACGACCTCATTCCCTGCAAGGAGGCTGGCATCCGGTTCCGCGTGGGTGACGTCATCCAGATCATCAGCAAGGACGATCACAATTGGTGGCAGGGCAAACTGGAAAACTCCAAAAACGGGACTGCGGGTCTCATTCCTTCCCCTGAGCTTCAGGAATGGTACGTTCTTTCTCCTTTTGTTTTGTTTCGTCACAAAAAACGAAGCCCTGCCTGTCCATTTTTCCACTTTGATATGATTGCTTTCTAGTGGCAACCCTGATCTATTCCTTGCCCTACTAGCCAGACACAATTCAAGTTCGTCATTCCCGAATGCTGCATCCTCGGCATCTAGTGCGCTCCTACGTATCCAGTCAGATCTTCGTGTTACATAAAGGCGAGAAGGGGCTAGGGCAGGGGTGGGGAACGTCTGGCCCGCGAAATCCTTTGGTCTGGCCCTGCCAAAGCATTAGGGGTGAGTTAATTAAATGCTTGACCCAATAGAGCAGGCAAATTTTTAAGTTGATAATTTTGTACAGCCCGAGAATGATGTTATAAATATCCATCCCTGCTCTAGAGAGGTTGAGTGGACAGCCTCGGGTCCCTGTCACATCGTGGTCTCTTAGCAGAGCCCTCCACTCCTGTATGCTGCTTCAATGCTGTTAGAATTGCAGTTTGTTGTTGTTTACTTAGGAGTAGGATATTCTCTTTTTTAAAATATATTTTTATTGATTTCAGAGAGGAAGGAAGCGGGAGATAGATAGAAACATCAATGATGAGTTTGATGGGCTGCCTCCTGCACGCCCCCCACTGGGGACTGAGCCCACAACCCAGGCATATGCCCTTGACCGGAATCGAACCCGTGACCCTTCAGTCCACAGGTCAACGCTCTATCCACTGAGCCAAACCGGCTAGGGCAGAATTGCAGTTTTCTAATGTCCCTCTCCTTGTCCCTGCACATGCTGTCACCACCCGTTCCACTCCACCACCAGCGAAACACTCAAATGCCCCGATTCAGTGTCACTCAGGGTGTTTGAAGATAAAATGTGTTTCACGCCCAGCCAGCGTGGCTCACTGGTTGAGCATGGACCTATGAACCAGGAGGTCACGGTTTGATTCCCGGTCAGGGCACAGGCCCGGGTTGTGGGCTCGATCCCCAGTGGGGGGCGTGCGGGAGGCAGCCGGTCCATGCTTCTCTCTCAAACACTTTGGTCTTTACCTTGCGAGGTCTTTAAATGTATGTCTGTTAAGGAAGCTGGAGCTTTGAAAGCAGGTTAAAGTCAGACAGTTTTTCGGGGGGCGGGGCGGTATATTTTTATTGGTTTCAGAGAGGAAGGGAGATGGAGAGAGAGAGACAGAAACATCAATGATGAGAGACAATCATGGATCGGCTGCCTCCTGTACTCCCCCCAACAGGGGATCAAGCCCACAACCTAGGCACGTGCCCTCGACTAGAATCGAACCCGGCACTCTCCCCCCCCCCCCCCAAGTCCACAGGCCAGCGCTCTGTCCACCGAGCCAAACCGGCCAGGGCATCAGTTTTTAGACCCTACTTTTAACTGAGAGAAGGAGTCACAGGTTACTATATATCCTGGTGAAGTCTATTTCTGCTGTTATTGTTAAAATTGGCTTAGCTGAACTACTATTTTAATAATGTTGAAGGTTTTACTATTGTCAGTCCTTTGACAATCTATCAGAAGTCTAGTGCCAAAGAGATAGATATGACTGAGCTTTGTTTCTTGTGACAAAAAAGAAGCAGTAGGCATTGTGTCACTTCTCCCACAATACGTGAGCCTAGCTAAGGGAGACGTGAGCCTAGCTAAGGGAGACGTGAGCCTAGCTAAGGGAGACGTGAGCCTAGCTAAGGGAGACGTGAGCCTAGCTAAGGGAGACGTGAGCCTAGCTAAGGGAGACGTGAGCCTAGCTAAGGGAGACGTGAGCCTAGCTAAGGGAGACGTGAGCCTAGCTAAGGGAGACGTGAGCCTAGCTAAGGGAGACGTGAGCCTAGCTAAGGGAGATGTGAGCCTAGCTAAGGGAGATGTGAGCCTAGCTAAGGGAGACGGAGGGCATTGAGCGCATGGCTATTTATAGCTCCTTCCCACACCTTTGTCTCACTAATTAAAGGAATTTCTCCATTAATCACTTTCGTTTGATTGCCTCTTTTAGTCATCCATGCTCCCCCCAAATATTCTTACATCTAGAATGTTCGAGCCATCCTTTCACACGAGGGGGTGTGGGCCCAGGGAGAGGACGCAGCAGCCTTCCACTTGGCATTGTCTTTCAGTTTGACCTTCAAGAAACAGCTTAAGCATTAGCAGGAGTCATTTTTTAAAATATATTTGATACTCTGGCTTCTCTTCAGATCGCATAAATCTTTCACCTTTTAAAATATATTTTATTGATTTCAGAGAGGATGGGAGAGGGAGAGAGATAAAAACATCCATGATGAGAGAGAGCCATGGATCGGCTGCCTCCTGCACGGCCCCTCCTGGGGATGGAGCCCACAACCCGGGCACGTGCCCTTGACCGGGAATCGAACCGTGACCTCCTGGTTCATAGGTCGATGCTCAACCACTGAGCCACGCCGGCCGTGCATAGGAAATGTCTTCTGGAATGTTAACCATATATCATGAGCATTTGCTGAGAATAATTATGTAGATTCCAGGCCTCTTCTGCCCATTCAGATCATTTGTATAAATCATGCTTCGTCGATGCCCAGAGCTCCAGGCGCTCTGGAGCAATGCTGAGAGGGGGCAGTGGGAAAACCATTTAGCTTCCTGTTCCCTGTTCGCTGGGCTGGGTTATTTGAACCAGAGCTGCTGAGTGAAAAGAAAAGTGCTGTAGAAAATAGGCTTCTGGAAATTACCTTGAAAGCACTGAGTCGCTGAAAGGTAGTGGGGAACTCAGCGACCAATTTTTCTATGAGAGCCATCAATCAGAGCAATAAAAATTAAAGCACTGAAGTGGCCCATTTTGCCAGGCGGGCATCTCTGTTAGCGAAAACGTCTCTGCCGGGGGACCAAGGTTAAGACCAAGGCCCGTCCAAGTAGGGGAGGCTGTTAGGGGACCTTTCCCACAGTTAGGACTGCAGAAGGAGGACAGAAATCATGGCCCGAGGTGCGTTTGGAATGGGTTCCCACATAGGGACACGTGGCCTGGAACAATGAGGGCAACACCGGCCATGCCCTTGATCTGAGCTCTCCCCTCTGCTAATCATTCCAAATATCAGTGAGAAACAAAAGGATCGCCCAGCCGGCGTGGCTCAGTGGTTGAGGGTCAACCCATGAACCAGGAGGTCAC
Source organism: Myotis daubentonii (assembly GCF_963259705.1). Classification (NCBI taxonomy): domain Eukaryota; kingdom Metazoa; phylum Chordata; class Mammalia; order Chiroptera; family Vespertilionidae; genus Myotis; species Myotis daubentonii. The sequence goes on along the minus strand of NC_081861.1, from coordinate 1,143,551 downwards.
GGTTCAATTCCCAGTCGGGCCACATGCTGGGGTTGTGGGCTCGATACCCAGTAGGGCACGTGCAGGAGGCAGCCAATCAAGGATTCTCTTTCATCATGGATGTTTCTCTCTCTCCCCCTCTCCCTTCCTCTCTGAAATCAATTAAAATATATATTGTTAAAAGGAATGAACTATTAATACACAAAATAATATGGATGAAACTCAAAATCATTATATTTCCAGACAAAAAAAAAAAGAGAGAACGAACTATAGGATTCCATTCTATATGATGAAATTGCAGACAATGCAGAGCTGATCTGTAGCCACAGTGTTGCCCGGGGTTTCAGAAGAGCATAAGGGAACTGCTGGAGTGATAACATGTTTGGTGTGTTCTTTGAAAGATTCCATGAGTTCGTACATGGAAATTAGCCAGAAAGGCACCTAACACTAAATCGGTCAAACGAGACCTGTATCAACTCAGCATCCCGTGCTCTTTCCACCGCATGTCACGACCATGGGTGTAGGCTTTTCATGTGTTATCCGTTACTATGTGCTCAAGGAACACGATGTCATGTTATGATGAGCCGGTGTTCTTCAGACCTTTCTAGGACATTGCCATGAAAGCCAAAGAACAGGCTTTATCTGAAAGACCTGAAAAATTAGTGAGGAGTACGTTCGTGCAGTGATTTTTCAAATCAGTGATTTTCCTCTTTGGTCAACACCAAACTAGACATGCGTTCTTTCCCTCTCTCTCCTGGTCTGCTAGGCGAGTGGCTTGCATCGCCATGGAGAAGACCAAACAGGAGCAGCAGGCCAGCTGCACTTGGTTTGGCAAGAAGAAGAAGCAGTACAAGGACAAGTACTTGGCCAAGCACAACGCAGGTAGGGACACGCCTGGCTGTCGCTGCGGCCGGCTCCACACCGCAGAGCCCAACACACAGGTCACTTGTCCTTCAGGCTTCAGAGTTCTCTGTCCCCAAACTCCAGCATGTGAGCGCTTCATCAGCTGGCAAAACCGTTCAAGAACCCCTGCCTTCCCATATGATGTTGGTTGGTTGCCAGATATATTGCAGAACTCAACTTCGTAGGAAGAAAGCGCTATTTGGCAATAGCAGGCTCTGGAACAGCAAGAACCCAGTACATGAAGTCCTCCCCTGAGAAATGCGAGCTTGGGAGACTGCTGAGCCGCCAGGACTCTGGCCTCCTTGCAGATTGGTCTTGAGCAAATGCCCTTGCTCCTGGCTCCTCTCCGGCCCTTGGACTTGGCCCCGGGGCACATTTCAAAGGGCAGAGGCGCACTCTTAACAGAGAGCTGGGCTGCCGATGGTTGGGTAATCGGTTTGAAAGGGCACAAGTGACATCGGATACTAAATTGGTTTAGTCCGGCTCTGTGGCTAGTCTTTTCCGTCACTGGTATTTCCTTGGCTCCTAAAAGACCAAGAGCATTACCGTGCCCTTCCCTTCATGGTATGCTTGCCTTTCTGGAAGCTTGCCTTTCTCAAGACAAAAGGCTCACTTGTTTGCCAATAACTGAAATGAATCCCCAAAAGGCATGACCTGTCATTGCAGTAGGATTCCCGAGGGCTCACTGAAATTAAAGTGTGTGGTGATCTAAGAGTGGCATGAGATTAGTTCCCAGGGTTTCAGAAATAACTCCCCAAATCAAACATGTGGCCAAAAAAATCAAGTGAACGCAATCACGCATGCCCGTTGACAGGTCAGTGTTTCCGACCAATAGGAAAGCCTTTCTCTCTGCAGAATGTTCGAGCGATGGTGTCAGCATTCATTAGAAAAAGTGCTTTAGAAACTCGCAAGGGTTCGCTTGTGGTTCAGAGAGTAAAAGGAAGCATGTTGAAGTCCTACGTCATGTGGAATAGATGCGAGTGGCCACATTTGATGTCCAACAAATACGCTGCTAATGGGTTTTTGGTTTTATAAAGAGAGACTTAAAGCAGTTTTGTTAGGCATGGCCCTAGTGACTCCTCATGGTAAATGCTCAGGTGGTACAATTTGAGGAAAGTCACTGCCGTATCAGCAGAATGTTATTTCCCACAAAATGTCAGTGGTTGTTGCCAAGCCTCTGTAGTCTCCTTATTTCCATCAGCTTCTAACAGGCTCACAAATTATTTATATGTGTGTGTGTGTATATATATGTAGAGCAGTGGCTCTCAACCTTCTGGCCCTTTAAATACAGTTCCTCATGCTGTGACCCAACCATAAAATAATTTTCGTTGCTACTTCATCACTGTCATGTTGCTACTGTGATGAATCGTCATGGAAATATCTGATATGCAGGATGGTCTTAGGCGACCCCTGTGAAAGGGTCGTTCGACCGCCAAAAGGGTCGCGACCCACAGGTTGAGAACCGCTGATGTAGAAGTGTGTGTGTATATATATCCTTGTATGATTTTTATAATAATTTTAAATGATACAGATAGATAGACATTAAAATTCATTTAAACCTAGGAAAGCAAAGAAGTGGCTGCTTAAGGCTCTCAGTTCATCGCTGGTGTACATTCTACTACAGTGGGGCCTTGACTTACGAGTGTCCCGACTAACGAGTTTTTTGAGATACCAGCTGTCTCTTGGCCGATTTTTTGCATTGAGTTGATAGAGTAATTTGAGTTAACGAGCTCAGTCTCGGAACGAATTAAACTCGTAAGTCAAGGCCCCACTGTAATAGCACATGACAGGAGCGTTCCATTGGCCCATCTCCCCTCATTCAGCTCTGAGGACAAATACAAAGTCAATTGATGGAAAAACTAGAACCTCTACATGCTGAGCAAGAATCCACTGCCTCGTTCACTTCAGAATTTTGCCTTCTCCCCTGTTCCCCTGCTTTGTCACCTGGGCCACCCTGGCCTCCCATCTGCCTGTTCTGATGCATCGTAGGCGATGCTCAGCGGCACTGCAAACACGCCCGTCAGCTGACCAGGCAGCCGGAGCTGCGCCCAGGAGTCCGCACACCCGAGTCATTGCAGCTCGAAGATCACTGATCACATTGGCCAGTCGGGGGCACCATTTCTAATTCTGAAATCCGGTGGGTCTCGGGCTCCTTCTCCACCAGGCCTGGCGAATGGGTATCATTTTCTCTTTGACCTCCTACCTCCGAGCCAAAGCCGAGGGCTAAGTTCTTGTAAACTTGGAACTAAGAAGGTGGGGGACCCACCGCCATCGCTTCCTTGTTCTCTTCAGCTTCTTCCCACGCAGTGGTCTTCTGGGCCCCAGGGCCTTTCTCCCCATGTCCCACCCACTTCTCCGATGGCCTCTGTCCCTGCGAATGAGACGCTGCTTTGAGCCCTTGGCTGGCCGGTCTGAGCCTCTTATAAGGTCCTGACAGAGCCTCTCAGGTTTCTCTGTAGACGGCCATTGTCAGGGTGCCCTTCCCCGCAAAGTCATCGCTCCTGAGTCCCCCAGAAGCTTCCCTGGTCATCAGGAGGTGCCGGGCCCCTTTCCTGGCCTCTGTGAAGCTGCGCCTGGCCAGGCCTTGCTCTCACCATCTCCTCAAGGTCCTTCCTCTTCCATGTGGCTCATTCGAAAGTGCAGACGAGCCATTTGCTTCATGATCATCTTGACTGTTGACAAGAGGTGAAGGCAGAAAAGGAAGCCAGACATCCTAACCTGCGGCATGGCCTGTATAAAGGATTGCTCTAAGGGAGAGAAACAGCCCTGGCCAGTGTTGTTCAGTGGATAGAGCACCTGCCTGCGGACCAAAGGGTCCTGGGTTCGATTCCAGTCAAGGGCACATACTTCAGTTATAGGCTCCTCCCCGGCCCGGGCCCTGGTCAGGGCACGTGCAGGAGGCAACCACTCAATGTGTTTCTCTCACATCGATGTTTCTGTCTTTCTCTCTCTTCCACTCTCTCTAAAAGTCAATGGAAAAATGTCCTCAGGTGAGGATTAACAAAAAAGAGAGAGAGAAACAAATACAGATGACCTCCATCAATAAGGTGGATATTTTGAGAACTTGAAATATCCTGTTCTTTAGTACCAAGAACTAGCTAACTGGGCTCATGGGTCACAAACCAAACTATGTTTCTGAAGGATTTGGGGGACTTTTTCCGAAGTTGGTTGTAAAACACAGTAGGGCATCTTCTCATAAAGCTCAGTAAAATAAAACAAGGGCCACATGTTTTTCCTGCTTCAAATATTGGAGAACTCAGCATATATTGGTGGCAAGATCCAAACCTTATCATCATCCTGAAGTTGTTTATATTTTCAGTAAACATGAGGAATGGGAACTCTGTCAACATCTGGAACTGATAGGAATGGTAACACTAGAATTAATTCTTTCCATTTCTGTTACTGGGAGAGTGCACATGTCTAATTAAAGCAGACTTCTCTGCAAACTGTGTTGCCTACATCTCACATTATAAAGTGGCAGCCTATTCACTGAATATGACCTATAAATAAGTTTTGTTTTCCACATACACTCACGGCGTTTAAAATAATAGCTATCACCTATCTAGTGTGGCTCAGTTCTTGAGCATCAACCTAGGAACCAGGAGGTCAGGGTTCGATTCCCAATCAGGGCATATGCCCAGGTTGCGGGCTCCATCCCCAGTCGGGGGTGTGCAGGAGGCAGCCGATCCATGATTCTCTCTCATCATTGATGTTTCTCTCTCTCTCTCTCTCCCTCTCTGACATCAATAGAAATATACTTTAAAAATAATAATAACAGTTATCACCGTTGAAAATCAGGCCCAGAAGACCAAGAAGAACAGAGAATATAGTAACACGAGGCCCGCTTTCTTCCTTCACGGCTCTAGGCTCTTGGTGTCCCTGTTGAATGGGGCACTCATTCTCTAGACACTCTCTCTAGGGCCATTGTCCCCACCACTGCATTCCTGCACCCGGCCCACTCATGTCAGCACACCAGCTGCCCGGTCACCGTGTGCTGTCTTCTCTAACGGAAGGATTTGTTCAGTATTTGAAGACCCTTCTAGCTTTTCCAAGCAGAGACAGGAATCAGTGCTAAAGGCTTATTTATGAAGAAGATTCCACCGGAAAGGGGTTACCTACATACTTAACAGTGGCATAGATATTGAGTGGCTTCCCAGGAGGTCAAGATCACGTGAGCCAACTGTGCCAGACAGTATTTCTGAAGCCTTGGGGATAGATGTGACCATGGTGTACAGTGTTCGCAGCAAGCCCGTCTTCTGCGATGCGGCCAAGTTTGCAGCCACATGAACTTGATGGGGAAGATTGTCATGCTGCTGGGGCAGTGGTCGGCAAAGCGGCTCGCGAGCCACAGGCAGCTCTTTGGCCCCTGGAGTGTGGCTCTTCCACAAAATACCACGTGCGGGCGCGTACGTACAGTGCGATTGAAACTTCGTGGCCCATGCGCAGAAGTCGGGATTTTGTGGAAGAGCCACACTCAAGGGGCCAAAGAGCTGCGTGTGGCTCGCGAGCCGCAGTTTGCCGACCACTGTGCTGGGGGAACCGCAGTCCTGAGGCCTTGAGGCTCCTCACCCTGGGACTTCCGAAATCAGTTGCAGATCCCGTTACTCATGTAAACTTTGAAAAAATATTCCCTCATTCATTTTTTCAACATTAGAGCTCTGAGCAGAGGTATTTAAATCTCCTGAGACCCTATTTACATCTCTTTAAACAAGAAAAGTAATAGGCACAGGTGATTAGAGTGGCAAACCCAGGAAGGCTGCTTGTAACTACTACCAGACAAAATCTCCACGCATCTGCTCACGTGTGAAAGCCGCTGGCTTTGAGAGAAGGGTGTTGCTGAATTTGTATTAAATGGGTTTGTTTCTTAATGTGATTGATTTGCCTCGTGTTGAGAATATTGCATGATAAAGTTTCTTTTGTGCATATACTTTTATTTTACTAATATATTAAAGCCATATTTCAATGACCCCTGTCCATTTTTCATGCTGTCTTACTCCCAATGGCCTCTGCATGTAAGTAACTGTTGGGTGACTATGCCTCTTTGTTTTTGATGGTTTTCTTTCATGACGTCCTCTTATTTAATCAGCAAGCATCTTAAAGCCTGTAAAAGTCCAATCTCTATGTGTTCTCCTTCTATCCCTTGTACGTCTTCTTTTCCAATATTGTTTTTGATTGTTTTGCAATCCTCTGGCCACGTGTTGATTTGATTCTGAGCAGAGTAACCTCCTCATGCTACCCATTTAAGGTTAAGATATCGATGTGTAACACCCCAGTTCATTTGTTTGTGGTGTCCATGGTGACTCTAACTCGTTCTTGTGTGTTTTGGAAAATGACGGGTCTTGTTTCAGTAGGATTGGAGTTAGGCTCTGTAGAGGGGAAGTGGTGTACCCACCATTCAGAAAGCTGTGTCATCACCTTGCTCTTCTGTGAGAGGTTTGACATTTTGTCTATTAAAGTCTGCCAGCTGGTTGATGCGCCTCTTCCACTAGCGCACGTTTCCTGGATGGAAATGCCACCCAGAGGGCAGTAGGGAGAAAAAGCAGTGTCGTCAGCACTCCTGGTTTTAAATATTTTGGTGACTCTTGTCACCCTGTCACCACCGCAGCGTGACCCGCTAGCTCTGCTACGCAGAGAGCCTCATGTTCATTTCGATTTTGCAAGGCTGCCTATCAGACGCAGAAAGCACTTCTTGGGCTTTAGCCGTTGCTAGAGCATTTGCTTGAAAGACTTTCAGTCAGCCTTCATGCAGCGGTTCTCAACCTTCCTAAGGCCGCGACCCTTTAATACAGGTCCTCATGTTGTGGTGACCCCCAATTTCATTGTGACACATTGAACACAATTAAAGCCTAGTGATTCATCACAAAAACAATATGTAATTATAGATGTGTTTTCCAGTGGTCTTAGGCGACCCACAGGTTGAGAACCGCTGCTTTATGGAACCAAGTTCTCAAAAGAAAACAAACGCAGAAATACCCATTAACATGCACTAACCCTGTTTTAGCATATTGCATTTCTTTCTTTTCATATTTTGGGAATGATACTTTGTTTGTTTGTTTGTTTGTTTGTTTGTTTGTTTGTTTCCGATCTGTTGCATTCCAGAGTAGCCTACTTTGCATTTTACGGTTCTTTGCTACTGGGAAGATCACACACAGTTAAGGACTGAGCTGATATTCAAAGGCATTTGGCCATTTTGTCGCAGGGCCTAGCAGCTTCTCTTAACGATTGACTGAAACACCCTCGATTCTTTATTACACAGGGAATCCATTTTATTGAGTTTCCCTCCAGCCCTCTAAAATCCATAGCACATTCCGTATCCCTGAAAGAGGAATTGCCATGTGCCTGACCACATTTTTGCATAACCATGTAGAATAGTCTTACAGGAAACATAGGTGCATGGTTGTAGCCGCCTTGCGAGAATTTTCAAACGCGTCTGAGAACCGCACTGCCTTGAACTTCCACAGGAATGGTTTGTCCTCTCGGGAAAGTTTTTGTAATAGTTCTGTTAAGAGGCAGGTTCCCCAAAAAAATGTCTTTAAAGTATTTCTTCTCAGTCTGTAATGATGAGAGAACTCCCTTTTGCTTCTTTCCATCGTGTTCATCCTCACTTACTGCTCACAGGCCCACAAGCCTGGGCCCAGCGGAGCCTGTCTCCTACTCACGTCCCCACGAGTTCCATCGAATGGATAGCTGGGTCGCAATAAGACCTGTGAGATGCTCATTTCAAACGCCTGTGACATCATAGTCCCAGAACTTGACCTCGAGAGCATCTGGCATGCTGCCTTCAGCAACTCGGTTGAGAGAAAGAACCATGAAGTTCAAGACCAGCTGTCCATGCATCCCACATCCATCCCTAGCTGGCCTCGCTGGCCTCTTTCTTGCTTCTCTGTAGTTGCATTCATTCTATATTCATGTTGGCCGCTGTCTGCAGACTTTCTCCTTTTTAGCATTGCTGGTTTCTTAGAATCGCAAAGAGATGAGCAGCATGTGGTTTTGAATGAGTTCGTCTGATTTGTTGGCTACTGCATGAAAGATAGGCGGTATCTTTTAGAATTGGACTTTCATGCATGTGCTCAACGTATCTTTGGCTGCCCCTGCTTCCGAAGTGCATTTTCATGGGCTTAAAGATGACATTTTCTTCCGAAAGGTTATATGACTTAAACGTATTCCAAGTCGGATTCAGATATTTTAAGACATGGTTTTACTACAGCTTTAGTTTCACCAGCAAAATTGTCATTGACATACGTGAACTATTCTTCCTGCAAATTTACCTGTCTTCTAAATCTTTGCATTTTAGTGTTTGATCAATTAGATCTTGTTACATATGAAGAAGTAGTAAAACTGCCAGCATTCAAAAGGAAAACACTAGTCTTATTAGGTGAGTCTGGTGGGGGAAACACGTGGTTTTCTTATTCTCGTCTTCAGAACACTGTGAATATTATTAACAATTGTCCGTTTTCCCTTCCTTTCCAAAAAATGGCATAGGTGCGCATGGTGTTGGGAGAAGACACATAAAAAACACCCTCATCACAAAGCACCCGGACCGGTTTGCGTACCCTATTCCACGTAAGCAATGTCTCTCTTTTAAGTATATTTTTTCTAGTACTTGTGTAATATTGTAATTTATCTATTTTTTCTGATTAAATTAGTAATAACTATTCACTATAAGAAATTTGGGCCTGGCCGGCGCGGCTCAGTGGTTGAGCATTGACCTGTAAACCAGGAGGTCATGGCTTGATTCCTCCTCAGGGCACAGGCCTGGGTTGCAGGCTCCATACCCAGTAACGGGGCGTGCGGGAGGCAGCTAATCAATGATTCTCATCATTGATGTTTCTCTCTGTCTCTCCCTCTCCCTTCGTTTCTGAAGTCAATAAAAAAAAATGAATCTGAAAGATCCAAAAAAGAACAAAGAAGAAAATGAGTTAATGATCCCAACCCCACCCCCCTAATAATAGTGCTATAAATATTTTCTTTTATACCCTCCCAGACTTCTCTTGTGCAGATATGTGTAGTGCAGTGATGGCGAACCTTTTGAGCTCAGCATGTCAGCATTTTGAAAAACCCTCACTTAACTCTGGTGCCGTGTCACATATAGAAATTTTTTTGATATTTGCAACCATAGTAAAACAAAGACTTATATTTTTGATATTTATTTTATATATTTAAATGCTATTTAACAGAGAAAAATCAATCCAAAAAAATTTTTAATTAGCCTGCTCTATTTGGTCATACATTTAATTGACTCACCCCTAATACGTTGGCAGGGCCAGACCAAATGATTTCTCAGGCCTTATATGGCCCACAGGCCAGAGGTTCCCCACCCCTGGTCTAGAGATATAAAGAGAATTTGCGATCATGTGAAGCACTTAGCAGATACTCGATAAATAGTAGCCATCCGACCAGTATAATATTACTACTACTCTGAAGTTTAAATTAGCCAACATTTCGTTTCTTCCAGATCACATAATAATTGAACAGCTGTTGAACAATTTAATGTTATTAAAGGGCCAGTTCACTAGCTTGGTTTTAAAGCGTACCATTGCTGACCTCAAGCATGTCACCTCTCTGATATATTTAGCCCCAGATGTGTGTATGTCATATGTTTACCTACCAAAGTGATGGAAGACAGTACAGCATCCACGTAGTATGTGCCATTTATTGAACTTTCCATGTACCTGGAGAAAGGATTCTCTTTTTTTTAATCCACATTTTTGATGCCCATGAGTACTTGGAAGTTCTAATAGTCTAGTTGGGGCAGGAGAGGGGGGATTCCCTATGGGTTTGAACCCATCCACTCAGCAAAGAGTAGCACAAATGTGTCCTTGCCACGGAAGGAAGGAAGGAAGGAAGGAAGGAAGGAAGGAAGGAAGGAAGGAAGGAAGGAAGGAAGGAAGGAAGGAAGATCAGGCATAGACAGTATGGAAAGAAATGGACGTGGCTATGTTCCAATGAAACTTTCTTTACAGAAACAGACAGTGGGCATATTTGCCCCACAGGCCATAGTTTGCCAGCCCCTGGTTAAGGTCTTTCTTAACTCTGGTGGCCACGTCGGGCTGACGTCATTGTGTTCAGTATGGTATGCCTCTGCTATAGTCTTCCACATGAGCAGAACCCAGTAGACCTTCTCAGTATCTTCGCTGTCCAGCACAGTCGCCAGTAGCCACGTGTGTCTACTGAACCCTGGAACTGTGCCCAGTGAGACTGAGGAACTGACGTTTTCATTGATCTTCAATTTAAATAACCATAGGTAGTTTTCTATCTTTTACATTCTTTTTTCCTTCTGCCTAGCTGCATTAAGGTATACAGTGAGTCACGTTACTCGGGTCGTTTTGTGTCTTTCTCATGTGGTGACCCATGAAAGAATGAAAGAGATCTTATCTAAACACTGGAAGATTCACCAAACCAAACAACTCGCCAGCTACCGTGGTCTGGTGTCACGCAGATAAATACAACTTCTAGAATTTAGTGCTACAGGCTACTAAGGATGGGAACGGGGCATGAGGCATGTACTGTGGAATCCACAGCCTTAAGAAGCGATTAGGGCCCTACTGGTTTGGCTCAGCGGATAGAGCGTCAGGTTTGATTTCGGTCAAGGGCATGTACCTTGGTTGCGGGCACATCCCCAGTCGGGGGCGTGCAGGAGGCAGCTGATCGATGTTTCTCTCATCGATGTTTCTAACTCTCTATTCCTCTCTGTGAAAATCCAATAAAATATATTTTTTTAAAAAGAAGCGATTAGGTTTGGGTAGGTCCACTGGGAGCACAGACTCAGCCTTTTAATCCTCTCTTGACGTGTGACTTTGCAGATACCACCAGACCTCCAAAGAAAGATGAAGAAAACGGGAAGAACTATTACTTTGTATCTCACGACCAAATGATGCAAGACATCTCTAACAACGAGTACTTGGAGTACGGCAGCCACGAGGACGCCATGTATGGAACAAAGCTGGAGACCATCCGGAAGATACATGAGCAGGGCCTGATCGCCATCCTGGACGTGGAGCCTCAGGTAGCGCCCGTCATCCCGCCTGCATGCTAAGCTCGGGTTTTGCCATCAAAATGCCATCAGAATGTCGTGGGTCGCATAATTGAATAAACTACAGGAAAGGATCAGTGATGAAGGCATCGTGGGTTAGCGGTCCAGACTACAAACTAATTGCTGGCCTCGGTGCACACACCATGTATTTAAGAAGCAGAGTCTATCCTATCATGAGATTCCTTATACCCAGGAGCTCAATGACTACCTGGTGGGGTCTTGCTGGCCAGAAATCCTACAATAATCTGGCCTCAAGGTGAGAGTCGGGCACTTTATCCCAACAGCCAACTGGACCTCTCTGTGTGCAGCTCATGCTGGACCATCAGAGCCTCTGCCAGCATCTTAGGTTAGTCCCAGCGAGGAACTCTGACCCTGGGGCCTGGGGCTGAAACCCAGCACCAGCCTTATGAAAGCGAGCGGGAGTGAGCCCTGGGGTGACCGATGGAGCCGAAACGGAGCCTGAGGTGGCTGTCAGCCTCTGCCATCTCTTTAATGATGAGATGCCTGACCCTGAACTAGAACTAGAAGTAGGAGGGATGTGGCGAACATGGAGCTGATCAGATGATTTATATAGACAAGTCCCACACCGGAAGCAATAGAAATCATTACACCGACAAAGGAAAAGCCCAAGGCCTTACGGCAACCATGCAGATAAGCTGTGTTTTTCCTGAGATCAAAGCAAGTCCCGCAGGAAGGACTCAGGAGTGGGAAGCATCAGGGCAGGTTGTCGGAGAGGCTGTGGTCCCGGGGCTCCCAAGCTGCCGTTTCTAAAGACCTGTTTGTGCCCCAAATCCCTTCGCACTTGTAAATGGAATCCGAATGGAATGGTAGACCAGCAGGCCCCGTTGCATCAGGAGGCTCCCTGGGTATCCGAGGCAGGGGAGGTCCTTGTTCAAGGGCTGCTTTGAGAGACTTGGTCCCCTAGCCATCCCCAAGGGGAGAATGGCACCTGCGCTCAGGGTCTGCGTGACCCAACAGCTCAGTTGCTCAGCTCCAAGATGCTAACACCCTGGCCCGTGGGTTCACCCGTTTCCGTTTCTCGGCACCTGATGGGCTTCTTGAACTTGGAATCTGGTTAAGGGGCTGGGAGGCGGGCCAGCGCTAGACAGTGTGCTTAGCAGTCACCTTGGACCTGCATAGAACTAAGAGATGCTGTGTGCCGCACCTGGATCCTTGTTAACTACTAATCCCTCCTCACCAGGGATTGGAAAAACCTTCTGGCCAGGGCTGGCCAGAGGCCAAGTCTCAATCCTGGGCCTGGTCTGCGGCGTCCTCTCCTTGGGTTCCACACTGGTCTTCACCTGAACGCCGTTTTCTGCTGGTAGTAATGCCTCTAGCGGTTCGCTGGCTGCAGGGCTCAGACCCCCCCGCATTTCCTAAGGCCCCTTTCCAGGGCTTTCCGCCTCCCCTGCCGCTGCCACCGCTGCTCCTGCTGCTGCTGCCGCCACGCTCCACCCCGGGCGTCCAGCTCTCCCTGTGCCCCTGCCCTTGGCCTTGCACAGCCATGCATTGCTCTGCACTGCTGGGCGGGGGCACTTCTCGGCCTTTTCAGGACATCCATGCCATCACTTTATGTGTGGCCCTGGGCACCTGGGCACCCCTCATCCTGGCTGGGCACTTTCCCGTCCCCCCGCCCCCCACTGCTGGATGGACTCACTGCATTCTTCTCTCCTGTTTCCTGTGTCCCCACCTCTGAGGACCATGACCTGGCAGGGCCAGCCACCCCTGAGGGCCGGCCTGAGGCATCCTCTTCTCCTGAGCCTCTCTGGGCTCACGGCCCTGGGGCCAGGGATCGCCCATGTCCTGTCCCTCCCACTGGTCTGGTTGACCACTCTGGTCCCAGGCTCTCCCGCACGGAGCCACACATGCTCAGTCTAGACTTATGCCCAGTCCTGCTCTCACACTGAATGCGTACCCCATGGTCCAGCTGCAGGTGCCCACAGGGCCTCACCTACTGGGTTTTGCCCTCCACCTTCAGGCCACTGTGTCCCCAGGCTTGGCAAGGCCCACATCCTGACATCAGGATGCCCGTGGCCATGACCGACTTGCTGTCAGGCTGAGCCTCATTGCTCTGGGGACGCTCTCTCCTTGGGACATTTTTCTCCACGCCTTCCCCACCCCAGCCTTTCAGGTCACCTCCTCCGCTGTATCTCATGGACAGTTTGATTCATCCAGCTCCTATTAGGCACTTTCTGTGTGCCAAGCACCGTGCCAGGAGCTAAGAACGCAAATGGGAAGGCACACTGGTGAGGATGGAAGGGGAGCAACACCCTGTGGCCTTTTTTAAAGGCCTCTTGCTTCTGTCCCTGCTGACACCGCCCCCACTGCGTGTGGCCACGGAAAGACCACCTACCGCTGGTGTTCAGCTTGTTTAGTTCCAGTTGAATACTTGGGACCATCTTAACTTATTTTAGACAGTCAGGCCAAATGGAACACATGTCTAATAATACTGTATGGTAAGACTTTGTGCTCCGACTTTAAACCTCCAGAACCATGGCAAAGACATTAAACTAGAAGAAAAGGTGTAGCCTGGCTTCGTTAAAATGATAATAATAAGTTGTGTTCCCATAGCGCTCTCTATCTTGCCAAGTGTTAGAAGTCCTTACCTGAGCCTTGGAACCCTGAGCTAGAGATTGTTAGGGTTTTTTAGGCTGGTGACGCTGGGCTGTGAGAGTATTCACAGCTGAGAGAAGAGATAGATACAGAGAGAGAGAGTTTATTTTACTTTTCCTGAGGGGAAAGGGCTGGTGTATTGATAGTCAATGTAAAGGCAAAGAACAAAAACCAAACTACTCCCCTTTTTAAAGCCTTGCCTGCTGTTGACAAGGAAGGGAGGGGGTTTGGGGGCTGAAACTGAGCAGACATCAGGGGGGTTGTAGTTTGTTAGTTCTAGGGAGGTGTCTTATCAGTATTTTTCCCAGGCCTGTAAAACATGCTTAGAGTAAAAGTTCAAAAGAGGCTTATTTGAAGGGAAGGGGGGAAGGGAACTTTGTACTAATTACCCCTGAGTTGTAAAAACAGCAGGGAGGAGGAGGATGCAAGAATGTGGCCTTGAGAGTAACTTATCTTATCCCTCAGTTTAAACAGAGGGGCTGTTTGAATCAGAGGAGCCAGCAGTCTTGGGGTTTAATTACCAGGGGCTTCTCAGAAACTGTGGAAGGCCACCGCAAAGAAAAGGAAAGGCCTTTTTTTCTCTGCCTTACAGAGACACCAGTATCTGCTTTTGTAGATGAAGAAACCAGGGCTAACGTAATTATGACTTCGCCAAGGTTTTACAGCCCATTGAAAATGAGGTTCAAACTTGAACAGTGTTGGTTTGGGTTTTAGGTTTCCTACAATAAATTCTAGCCTCCTTTCATTGTATCAGCCTAGAAGAGTGAACCCTGAGACTCCTTAAGCTGATCCACCTTGTACGGAGTGGTATTTTGGGAGGGAGGGGGGGTGGTTGTGGTTTGTTGGTACGTTTTTGGTTTAGGTGTTTTGCATTTAAGAAAAATCTAGAACACAGTCCAACCTGAGAAAAACTATGGAACTTATTTCTCATGGGAATAAAGCCATGGCTCAGGAAATCATCTCTATCTGTAAAACTGAAACTGCAATGGCTCCAGTGTGTAATCAGAACTTGCTGTGGCAGTTTTAAATTTTAATTTGATTCTGATTTAGCCATTTGCTACATTAAAAGTTACGAGTAGCAGAATGCTTGTGCTTTGCTGTGGCCCACAAAGGGAAAGGCTGTCCTCCAGGTGCAGCTGCAGTCTCATTAGGAATCTAGACTCAAAACAAGGGCCAGCTCTGGCCCGGGGCCTTTGGTGGAACCCGCTGGCTCTCTTAAGATTGTTCCTGGGCTCACTATACTCTCCCTTAAACTTTATACAAAAATCTAAGCTCTTCCTTAGATTTTTGTACCAAATGACTCAGGCTCTTCTGTACTTTTTAAGTTTGCAAACCGAATAAATGTTAAAGAGGTCTGCATCTTAGGTGCTTTGTCAAATGGTTTTTTATTCCTTGAAGACAATAACCTGAGATTAATTACTGACCATAGATGAGCCATACAATCAATTTCTCTCCCCAGAAGAGAACTGAAGAATTCGCTTTAAATGCTACATACATGTTACTTTGGCTGTTTGGATCCAGTGTGTTTCCAGGGATCTTTCTAGACTCCCTCTCTGGGGTTCAGAAAAGCAGTATTTGCCTGTAAATATTAACAAATGTGTGTCTCATCTAAAGTCAGAAAGGAAATGGGTTAAGAGATCATCGGAGAGCCACCTATTCAAGGCCTGAGGGAGGGAGATCCTTGTGAAGTGACCTTGAACCTCAGGCAAGCTAAGGCTGCACAATGAATGACCTTCAGGAACCGAGGGAAAGTGTGGTGACTCTGCTGAAGATATAAAGGCGACTAGACAAGAAAATGTCAGTCAGGATTCAAGGCATCTGATAATTTTTAGAAATATAGTAATATTGGATACAAACAGAAAATTAAAGCCATGAGAAGGGGGAAGCAATCATGCAGGCCACAGAAGCTACAGTAATTCCTTTTGCTAACCGTGAAATGCAGCCTTCTGGCAACCAGGACAAAGAGGGCAGTGCCATGGATCACGTGGTTTCCAGCTAATAGAAGCGGGCCCGTCCCCGCCTCCGAATTCACTGCTAGAGGAATACAACCTGGTTCTTCGGCACAAAGGGCAACTGGCCATGTGATGAGCGCAGGAAATGCAGAATGACCGTGTCTTCATGGGTGACGGCCAAGGGCGTGTGTGTGGTGCGCAGGGAAGGGCGAGATGCAGGGAGCTCGCGTCCTGAGTAGCGTGTTTGCTGCAGTTGTGAGGTGGGAGCAGGTAGAACTGACGCAGGTGGGGGATGCGGGGGGGGCAGGGACAGGCTGACCGGTAAGCCTGGGCCAGCTCATGCCGGGGGTCTGACATTTGTGCTAAGAACCATGCGTTTCATCCCCGTTGCGTCTGGAACGTCGCGAAACTGCAGGCACAGACATGAGTCTCATTGCTACTCAGTCAGCCAGGAAAGGAATAGGGCAAAACCAGCCATGGGAAAGGCCATTGAGAAAGCGAAATCTGTGGATCACAGACTAGACATGTGAAAGTCTCACCAAAGGACAGCAAGATACATACCCCGGATGCGGACAAATTAATTGCATCTCCGAGCCTGTGGCGTGCGTGCCTGCGTGTTAACTGTGCTCCTCAGAGGGGTGTGCGCTGTGCCAACTCAGTGAGAGGTTTGGATGCCAGGGAAGGGAGCTGGCAGGGGCTTGGAGGCCCCTGTCCCTGGGATGTAGCATCTCCTCGGGCCTGTGAACTGCTTAGAGCCCCCAACTGCTCCAGTGGCTCCACCCCAGCTCCGGACAGGGTCCCCCCCCCCCAGCACCCCCCCAGCCCCACAGGCGCCTTTCATCAGGGCAGTTCATATGCTGCGAACACAGCCTCACGGTGCCAGGGGTCACGATCGGCCCATCCTTGTTAGCAACTTGGGGTTTGCAGTGGGAAGCGGGCTGTGGATCGGTGGGGAGGCCAGCTGGCTGGTCCCAGACTCCCCCAAAATGCACTTGCTAGACATTCAAGTTTCGGCTACAATCAGTAACCAGCTTGCTGGGGTCTAACCCCAGCAGGTCCAGGGGTCCCCAAAGGTGTGGACGGAGTCGGCGAAGAAGGAATGACACGGAGACAGCGTTCAGTTGATCAGCAACCTAGCCAGGATCTCTAGCCCGGATCTCCAGAGAGGTTCTGCTTCGGATTTCCAGCGAGGTTCTGTAGCCATGTTCCCTCGCTAGGTTCTCCAGCCAGGTTCTGTCCAGGCTCTCCAGTCAGGTTCAGTGTCCAGGTTCCAGTCAGGTTCTCCTGCCAATCTCTGTAGTCAGGTTCAGTCCAGGATCCCTTGCCATGTTCTCCCGCTAGGCTCTGTCTCTAGGCTCCGAGGCCAGTCCCTCTCCAGGATCCTCCGGCATGCTCTCTCCAGCAAAGTTCTTCTGTCTCTAGGCTCTGTGTAGGTTCTGTCTTCTTGATTCTGTTCTAAGTTCTGAGTGTTACTGTCTTGTTACAACTGTATTTATACCAGTTGATTCAATCCTATCAATCTCTATTACAAAGGTTAGGGCGTTTCTTATCTCCATTCCAGGGAGAAAAGATTATGTAGTTTAAGCATGATTGTTCGTAGTTAAAGGGATTAATTACCCGCCTGGCACTTAGTTGAGGGGTTTTATTCCCTCCCTAACTTCAGGGGAAAATCCCTACCTGGGGATTCAACCTTTCTCAGAGAGGAGACCTTGGTTAAAACACACTGCCAAGAAGGTGAGCAAACATATTAAGAACCGTATGCCATATATGCCAGGTCCCTTGAAACAGCAAGGATGGACCGGCTCCCGGCACCAGCTCTAAGCGAGCCTTCAAGCAGCATGACCAGTGTTCCCTTTTCTGAAGAAAAACCCGTCAGATTGATTCATGAGATGCATAAGAAAAATGTCCAGTCTGTCGCCTTTTGTTTGCTGATGGCTCTTATCTCGCCCTCGGAAGAAAGGGAGTCACACGTGGTCCATCACATTGGCCATGGAAAACGCCTTGCGGGAGTGTGGATGAAGGGCCTTTTCGGTTGTGTCAAGTGTTAGACGCGTGTGACAGTGGCACCTTCCATCCTCTAAGTCTCGGGTCTTTCTCACGCAGGCGCTGAAGGTCCTGAGAACCGCCGAGTTCGCTCCTTTCGTTGTTTTTATTGCCGCACCAACCATTACCCCGGGTTTGAATGAGGTAAGAACTGACCAGTATTTCCCACGTGCATATGCACCCCCCCCCCATAGCAGGGCCCGTCCGTGCTGTGCGCCCAGGACCACAACCCCGTGGCAATGTCCCTGGTTGTGGTCCTATTTCAGTGTCAGGAACGAAGCTGACAGAGGCGTGTTCCTCCAAGATCAGTCATTAGGCAAATGCAAGCCTTGCTCCCAGCGCGATCACCCTATGGCCTAATCCAGGGGTCCTCAAACCACGGCCCGCGGGCCACATGCAAATACTAACATTGTATTTGTTCCCGTTTTGTTGTTTTACTTCAAAATAAGATGTGTGCAGTGTGCATAGGAATTTGTTCATAGTGTTTTTTTTAAACTATAGTCCGGCCCTCCAACGGCCTGAGGGACAGTGAACTGGCCCCCTGTTTAAAAAGTTTGAGGGCCCCTGGCCTAATCAATAAGTCTACTCTTTTTCCAATTATTCCTTCTTTTTTTTAAAATATTGTTGAAAGTATTACACATGTCCCCTTTTCCCCCCATCGACCCCCTCCAGCCTGACCCCGCCCCAGGCCCTCAGCACCCCACTGTCTGTGTCCATGGCCATGCATATATGCACACACGTTCTTTGGTCATCGCTTCCCACCCACCCTCCCTCCCCCGCCCCTTCCCTCTAACATTCCACACTCTGTTCCATGCTTCCACGTCTCTGGATCCACTCTGTTCATCAGTTTATTTTGTTCATTGGATTCCACATATGAGGGAGGTCATGGGATACTTGGAAAGAGTTTAAACAGGTGTCCTTTTAAAGGGCTTACACCCCCTCCGCCCTCCTCTCCTGATAGGGACGAAGCCAAGCGCCTAAAGGTAGCGCTGGCCCTGGACACTCGCAAACCTAGGGATGAGCTGGGCCCCCTATGAGGCCAATGCAAGTGAGCAGCTGCCTCAGAGACCTACCAGGCAGCCGGGAGGGCTCCTTGGTGCTGATCTGCTATGGGTCATTCTTCTCTTTTCATAATTATATGATTACTAGGGGCCCGGTGCACGAAATTCGTGCACTGGGTGTGGGGCGGGGGGGAGTGTCCCTCAGCCCAGCCTGCCCCCTCTCACATACTGGGAACCCTCAGGCATTGACCCCCATCACCCTCCAATCGCAGGATCGGCCCCTTGCCCAGGCCTGACGCCTCTGACAGAGGCGTCAGGCCTGGGCAGGGGACCCTCATTTCCCCCCATCACTGGTTCTGCCCCCAGCCCAGGCCTGATGCCTCTGGCCTAGGTGTCTGGCCCGGGCAGCGGGGACCTGCAGTGGCAGCGGGGGGCGCCACAATCACGCGGGCTCCGCCCCTGCCCCTGCAGGATGCCTCTGGCTGAGGCGTTTGGCCCGGGCAGCGGGGACCCACAGCTGCAGTGGCCCCGCGATCGTGGGCTCCGCTTTAGGCCCAGGCAAGGGGCCCCTAGCTCCTGGGACTGCCAGCTTCGACCGTGCCCAGCTCCCATCGCTGGCTCCACCCCTACTTCCTGCTATCACTGGCCAGGGCGGAAAAGGCACCTGATTCTCCAATCATGGCTGGGAGGCAGGGCAAAGGCGGCCCCAGGGCCGCCTTTGCCCTGCTCCCCAGTTCTTAGCTCCCCCCTGGGTTTCCGATCACTGTCAGTGGCAGGGGGCTTCTTCCTGCTTTCCCTTTCGCCTCCCTGCATTGTGCCTACATATGCAAATTAACCGCCATCTTGTTGGCAGTTAACTGCCAATCTTAGTTGGCAGTTAATTTGCATATAGCCCTGATTAGCCAATGAAAAGGGTATCGTCGTACGCCAATTACCATTTTTCTCTTTTATTAGTGTAGATTGTTGAAAGTATTATGCAGGTCCCCTTTTTTCCTCCAGTGACCCCCTCCAGCCTGCCCCTGCCCCCCGCCCCATTGTCTGTGTCCATGGGTTTGCATACAGGCACACCAGGTCCTTGGTTGATTACCCCCCACCCATCCCCACCCCCACCATCCCCCGCCTTGCCTCTGAGGTTCCGCACTCTGTCCCACGCTTCCAGGTCCCTGGATCTGGGGGTCATTCTTCAGGGGAGACTCCCGCACTGAACCCTCCTGAAGTCCATCACGTCTGCAGGGCAGGGAGCCACCAGGGGGCTCTAGGCTCTGCTCAGGACAGGAAAACCAGGCCTTGGAGGCGCTCGCTCCCTGTGCCTTTAAGGAGGAGGGAATGTTTAGATGTCTGTGTTGCCTGTATTTGCAGCCATGACTTTGGGGCATTTTATTTGCGAAAGGGGTGCCCCTTCGGAAACTGCTGCTCCCCCTCTGATGTCATCCGCAGACATGTTGGAAGCTGTGCGTGGTGGATTTTTGTTGAATCACCATCTTTGCTTTGTTTTTGTGTTTGTGTTGCCTGTCTTCCCGCCCTTTCACTCATTTTCCATAGCTGCCAAAATGGTGCCGAAAATTGCCTGTAAGTACCAGCTAGGCGGTGAGGAATTGCGGCCTGTTTCCCTGCACAGGTGTAGACGGTAGCGTTTCACTCCCACCGACCCTCGCTCTTGCTGTTGGCATAAAGGCATTTTCTTTTCACCGAGTGGAACCCTGCTCCCGGGCAAACTCCCCCCCCCCCCACCCCCACCCCCACCCCACCCCCCGCAGCTGCTGTGGAGGAAGCTGAGTTTTTCTGTGCTGAGAACTGCATCCGAAATGCCATGCTCTCGGCCTGGACTCCCTGGAACGTTCTCATCACCCCAGAGCTTTCGGAGCAGATCGTAGGCTCTGCTGGTGGTTGGGGAGCCCGGGACCCGATGTCTCCTAGGAGCCCAGGCTCAGGGGACATGTGGGAGCCGCTCCTTCTCTGCCCGGGGCGAGCACCCCTGCGCTGTTTTTTTGTAAAATGAAGCCACAGTGAAAAGACTATGCTTTTGAAGTGCCAGCAGAGAGGGTGTTGATGCGGCCTCAGAAGGTGATGAGCCGAGGTCTTATCAACACGGCAGTAGTCACCGCCTAACGTCACGGCGTCCTGGTGGGAGAAGGCAGTGCAGGCAGGAGACCCCTACAGAGCGTCCGAGAGGAAAGATGGGCTTCTGACTTCCCCGGTGTCTGTCCCTCCCCACTGCGGCGCCACGATGCAGTCAGGAGTGTCGCTTTGGGTCCCCTTTCCACAGGCGCATTGGGAAGGGTCTCTGCCAAACCCCAGATGGGCCCCAGGGAAGAGGAGGGGCCCTAAGCCATAGGCGGGCACCACGGCTCCCAGGTCCCTGGCGGCACGCAACCCTGAGTTTTTCTGGCGCCTGTGTCCTGGGAGAACTGCTCTGTGTCTCGAGTAGGGAGTTAGCACTCATCACATCCGGGAATGGCCAGCAGGAGTCAGCCCAGTGCTTGTTCTTTCAGTAACATTTATTAAGCACTTACTGTATGCAAGGCCCAACGCCGAGGACACGGCAATGACGGGGCACAGAAGACAAGTTTACGGATGCTACTCTAATCAGCAGGTGTTTCGTTGCATCTGGCTGTATTTTAAGACTCGACCCGATAGCTCGCCTGCCTAGCACTGGAGGAGAAGGGGGCGGGTAGTGTGGCTGAGCAAGCTGCCTGGTTTCACATCTGAACTTGTCCATTGAACATGCAACGTTCTATGATCCATAAAGATGCAGGGGCGGGCTTTCTGGTGACTCTTAGGAGACCCTGATCTTGAAAGAAGTGCCACCCTGAGGCTAACGGTAGCCTCTCAAGGACAAACTAGGGGCCCTGAGTGTCCTCTTGCTGTGGGCTCAGCCAGCGAGAGTTCTCAGAGTCGGTAACAAGCTCTGGATTGAGGGAAAGTTCTTTTCTTTTCTTTTTAATATATTTTATTGATTTTTTTACAGAGCAGAAGGGAGAGGGATAGAGAGTTAGAAACATCGATGAGAGAGAAACATCAATCAGCTGCCTCCTGCACACTCCCCACTGGGGATGTGCCCGCAACCAAGGTACATGCCCTTGACCGGAATCGAACCTGGGACCCTTCAGTCTGCAGGCCGACGCTCTATCCACTGAGCCACACCGGTCAGGGCTGAGGGAAAGTTCTTGACTGTAGCCAGACTCCCGAATCCAGCGGCTGCCTCTGCTTCCGTGTCCCCTCAGAGATGTGCGAACTTCTAAGCGATGACATTTGGCCCTTTCCAGTCCAGACCAATTTGAGCGGACGCACCAGATGCTGTCCCTGTTGTGTCTGGGAAATAGCCTTGTTTCATCCATTATCTGTAACATCCAGAAAGCTTTCGCCTCTGGCATCCGCTGCTGTTGAGTGAGGGCCATTATATGTAATTGAATTCCCGGAACATGTTGAGCCTCTAAGTAGAAAAGAGGAAAATGCAACTGAATTTGTTGTCCGGAGGCAGGGGCGTCTAGGTGCGCAGGCGGCAGGGCCCAGAGCAGGCGAGTGCAGAGGGCGGAGGGGGGACAGGCACTCACCCCAAAGCCCTCCCACCGAGCAGGGAGCAGGAAAGAGGTTGGGGATGAGGGGCCTGGGTCAGAGGAATGAAGACAGAACGGCTAGGCCTGGGGGAGGGGAGGAGGGGTTGGTAATGTGTTTGCTGAAGAGTGTGTGTTTTCTCTGGTCCGTCCGGTTTGGCGTGGAGCTCTTTGTTGCATGGTGAGCGGTCTGGGTGGCAAGCAGGAGTCCTGTGACCCAGATCTGTCCCTCGTCTCCTCTGTCATGAAGTGGACTCAGTCTTGTGCCCCAACGCGGCACCTCGCGGTCTGGCCTTGACTGTTTCTGACACGGGGACGAACAGAAACGTGCAGAGAAAGAATCCCGCTGACCTCTCTCTTCTCTACTTTTCCCTCCCCCCCGCCCGCCCCTGCCTCCGTCCCCCTCTCCGTCCAGGATGAATCTCTTCAGCGCCTGCAGAAGGAGTCTGATATCTTACAGAGAACATACGCACACTACTTCGATCTCACAATTATCAACAATGAAATTGATGAGACAATCAGACACCTGGAGGAAGCCGTGGAGCTCGTGTGCACAGCCCCTCAGTGGGTGCCCGTGTCCTGGGTCTATTAGGCCTGTCCCCAGCTACCTGACACATACCTGGGAGCCACCTCATACATGGAAACGCCTCTTTGTTATCGGCCTTGTGTCAGCAGGTCGTGGTCCCTAGAGACTACCTAGTTGTAGTGTGACCTACATTTATAATTATTGTCATGTCCGAATAGGTAGGAGGAGAAAAACAATTACACACTAATTTAAAGAGACAGTATCTTTTTTAATCAGTTCTCCTAAACTTTAATAAAATGTATCTTTAAATGTATGTATTATTCAATCCTTTGGAATGTTATATTTTTTGAAATCATAGCTTTTTATTTCCAAGGCCCCTAAAAACTGCACAAAATAGATGCTGCTTTCTATAATCTATTTTAATAATAATAAACAGTGATTCTGTTACCTTGACCGGGGGTGGAATACTACATTCTTTTTAGAGTCTGATTTTATGGATTGGAATCTCTTTCTCTCCTTTATTTATTTGAAATAATCAGTCTAGTGATGACAAAACAGTCAGAAATTTTTAAAGGCCTTTTTTCTCTTCTGTTTTTTAGAGTAGCCTTTTTTTTTTAGTCCTTTATGTGACATCCAGATGATGTGATACTGTCTCTTTGAAGCCCCCCTGTAAACCTTTTAGAGATTTGAACTTGGGTCTTGACTCTTAATGCATGTGGACAGTCGCGAGCGTTTATGCTGTCGGTGTGTCTGTGTTGGACAAAACGATCTGTAATTACAGCCAAGTACATTCCGTTCACGGGGCACACCCAGGGAATAAGAATAAGATGCTATTATGACTAAGTTGTAAAACCTATGCACATCCCTTGCATTTTGGGCAACTTTATTAAAAAAAAAACAACAAAAACAAAACTGATTTTTATTAATAATAATCATATAGTGAAATGTGTTTGTAATTTTGTCTCAGTTTAATTTGTTGTAAGGTGGGAGGGGGAATTGCTGGTTTCACCATTTCAGATCTGTGTTGTCTGAGAGTATTAACGTTTTAATTAAGCAAAGAAATGAGGATTTTTAAAATGTATGTAATTGTTTTAAAAGCACCCATTTTAAGAGAATATACTGTGCAATGAAGAAACCAGTTTAGGCATTTGCTATAAACTGAATTATTCCAAAAGAATAATCTATAACAGCCCTGTAAATTCCTTTAAAATGCTAACTAACAGGACAGTTTGACCAATTTTTTTAAATATACTTCCTTTTATGTGTTCAATATTAAAAGCCTTTGGGTCCTTCATTTCATTATAGATTTGTTCAGCTATACAACCGATAATCTTTCAGATTTTTAAGTCATTCGATGCTCATTGAACCATCAAAGGTCCAGGAGCGACTATCAGTTGGAAGGACAACAAAATCCTCTGTCAGAGCACAGCTCAGACCATGCCTGGCTCCCAGAGCACACGCGGTCACCCAAGGGCCACCGTGTCCCAGAGGCCACCTGTGGTTCCCTTCCTCTTGCTATATCCCTTGGCACAGGAGAATCATCTTTTCTTGTTGCTTTAGAGACATTAACCATCTCATCACCCTGACATGAGGTCACAGCCTTCCAATACAGCAGGTTCAGGCTGGGCATTTCCGACTCTTGCCAGAGGTCAGTGGAAGGTTTTTCGTTATAGCACTGGGGTGTGTGAAGTGGTTCTGTTAACCTGAGATCCTTGAAAAAAATACCATCGTGTTTGCTTCTTGACAGTTAGATGGCCTCATCGCTTTGTGCCTTGGCCGGATGTGCAGGGTGTGTTCTGAGCTGAAAAGCTCCTCTTGAAGGGCCACACAGAGAAGACATTTGTATACTCCTTTTGGGGTGCCATCCCTCCCCACATACTCTTATTAAATGATGCTGATTTTTTTTTCCTCTGATGTTGTCCTTTGTCAGTGACCAGATGAGTCTGCAACTTACCAACAAGTTGAGCAAACTGCTTCTGTTGGGGCTCCATAACAGGGTGACCAGACCACCAGAGCAGAGACATCCTGGATGGAAAGAGAAACCCCAAGAGTTGTTTAGGGCTGTGCAAGGACTGATGCAAATCTAACCGATGCCAAGGCCACATAATCATTCCCTTGAAGGTACTGACCACAATCCGGGCTCTTCTCAGTGTGCAAGAGCCCGCTCTACCTCTTTTCCAATGAAGCACAAAAAAGAAATCAGCTAACACCTGGGGAAGAGAAACTCCTCCTCTGATAGAAACCCCCGTGCCCTACTTGCACTTTTAGACCAAATCTTGAGAGATGCTGACCATGCCATGTTGATAAATGTGGATTAAGCAGAGAAAGAGAAGAGCGATGCCAGGTTGAGTGTCTGTGGTCCCAGTATCGAGCAGCATTGTAGTGCTAGTCCTCTCTCGCCCGTGGCTTTATGCAGATGGTTTTACAAACCTCCACACAGGCAGGCACTGTTCTTGCCGTTGTGTGAATGGGGGATTCCTGCACCCAGAACTCATTCTCTCTGGCCTCTCAATGGAGTCACCTGATACACATCTTCTCTACAGCAGCGTCTTTATGACCAAGCAGAAAACACCGAAATACCCGAATTCAGAGTAATTCCAGGATATTGCTGCTGCCCCTGCATTATAATTGTCCACTGAGCAATCAGGGAAAATTGCTAAAAAGCTTCCTGATTGCTTCCATTCTATCAGCAAAATCCTCTTTTGTCCTTTTAAATACCAGAGCAAATGATTGGATTATTAGATCTTCTCACTGGTCACATGAGCCGTATTCTGAGGTTTCTCAACCCCACTCCCCCACAGCAAAAAAAGGGGGGTCTTTTTAATATTTTCAATTACTCATCATAAAGAAGAGATGTTGTGATTTTTTAATCATGAGGCAGTAATTTCTTTGCCCTTGCAGCACATTCAATTTTAACACCAAAATGGAAAATGAAGTTCAGTTCATCCGGAATTTCCCAGTGTCACGATAATATGGTAGCCTTTTAAAATGCAGTTAAACGTCTCTCCTGTCAGGTGAGATGGTTGAAAATGTGTGCTCAGAGAGGAAAATGGATGACCTACTTCTTGCAATTTGCATTGCAGAGGCATCCTCCCAGCCCTTCTATTGGCGGCAGAATAAGAGATGCCACAAAGCCGTGGTGCAGGCAGGAGGCAGCGAGCGCCCTCTTCCCCATCCAACCCCATCTCTGCTGGGCCAGCTGGTCGGCTGGGACTCGCATCTTTGGAAGCCTTTGATCTCATTACTGCAGAGGAGGGCGCTTCTGTGTTCTTCAACCACTTGCAGCCCGTCCTGGCTTTGCGTCCAGCGCTGGGAAAGTGCGGCCAGTTGAGCCCCCTCAGGGGAAACTGACCAGGGAGATGCTCAGAGAGGACCCGCCCCTCACAGCCAGGTGGCCCTGAGCCACCTCTGGCATTCCCCATGTGAGGTCCTTTTCTTCATTTCAGGTCCAGCTCTTCACTTGTTTCCTATCATCTAACTGGTGTGTGCGTGCATGCGTGTGTGTGTGTGTGTGTGTGTGTGTGTGTGTGTGTGTTGGGGAGCAGGTGAGGGTTTGTTTTTCCAGAACTGAACACAGCCTCCTGATTCCATCCTCTTCACAAGGGCTTATCCTGAGGCTGATGACAGCGCGTCAGAGGTTCAAGGCCGCTGAGCGCTTTGCTCTTGTTCTTCGCCTCTTAGTGAGTTCTCCTCTCCCGCTGACCTTGTGCTTCTGGCTGCTGCTCACATAAGGGCTACAAGCTTCCATCGTGAGTCATCCTACTGGGTCGACCTTTGCCTCTTCTCACCCCTTTAGAAGTGAGGTTTTCCTCTGCATTCGGGGTCTTCGGCTGTGGGAGCGCATGCCCAGGACGCTGCGTGCTGGGTTGGCTTGGCCACACTCACCTCGCCGTTGGCCTTCAACTTGGAGCTGCTGGGAGGCTCGGGTCTTCCAGCTCAGTGAGTGGAGTTTGGCTGTGACGTGTGTGCAGGGAGTGGGAGTGGGACAGGACTACGCTCAGCCGTGCGCATCCCTGGGAACTGGGCTTTTCTCTGCCTCCCGAGCTGCAGAAGGTGGGCAGGCCCAGCCCAGAGAGAGAAGGGGGGGGGGGAGCCGCACCACCTCTAACGGGCACCACCCACCCTTTGCTCCTGGGGGGCATTGAAAAGCCAGTGCCCCACCACCTTCACCTGCCCCTCCATCACCTCCAACCTGTGCAAATGGACCGAGCAAAAGAAAACGGAAAGAGATTTGTCACCACACAAGAGACCTCGTTTCTAGCCCCACGCACCACTCCTGGTCTGCGTGGGCTCAGAACCCAGGGCTCTGCTGCTGCCACTCACTTGAGTGTCAGTTCCCGTCTCTCAGGCACGTGACCTAGAGAACATGT
The DNA here is from genome assembly GCF_963259705.1 of Myotis daubentonii. Lineage (NCBI taxonomy): Eukaryota > Metazoa > Chordata > Mammalia > Chiroptera > Vespertilionidae > Myotis > Myotis daubentonii. The sequence continues at coordinate 1,116,577 of NC_081861.1, read as the reverse complement.
CAGTTTCCTTGCCAGGAGAGGCCTGGGGTGTGGCCAGCGTGGGGCCCAGAGGGGCGGCAGTATCTTAGTTCTTCCCGGGAGTACAACAGGCCTTCCTCCACAGCAAGTCGCCCCACCTGTTTTTTTGTTTTTCCTTTTGAAGAGACCAGGAATTGGGGGCCTTGATGCTCAGTCCCGGCCGTGCCCTGGAGCAGCCCCCTGGTGGGCAGGCGGGAGGCTGCGGGCCGGGCAGGGTGGCTGATGCAAAGGCCACAGGAGCCCCGAGCGCTCCGGCCGGAGTAGCACGTCTCCTTGAAAATGCAGGTGCGCCGCCAGTCAGACTCCTTCCTCGGGTTGTTTTGCATCAAGTTTTGCCAACGTGTTCTTTTCTCTGTCTGTACAATTGCCTTTTTATAAAAGGTTCTGAAGTATTGTCTCAGTGATCAAAAGAGAGCGATGTTCATGGTTGTTGTATATTTCACCGTAGCCAATTGTAAGTATTTGCAGGGTACAGCCAAGCCTTAGCGTGCAAGTGCGTCTGTGCAGGGGTGTCCTTCAGCGCCCGCCACAGGACGGGGTCGGAGAGGTCCGGATTCTCTGTGAATGCCCTGCTTTTCTTTCTCTGTGTGTATCTATCTACATGCCTTAGCACACGCCCTCCCGCCCTGATCCCTTCGCCTGTTGCCAGAGCACCCAATCACTGGTGCCCTGGCCCACAGTCCAAGTGGATGGAACCCTAATCAGTGATCTCGTGTGACGGGGGAGGGAGACAGTCTCCATAGTATTCTTCGTAGAATATACATACTTGTAGGATGCTGTGTCATGGGAAACCATAGAATTGGGCTTTTGTCATTTCAAAGTTGGAGAAATGTACGAATAAAATGTATAAAACACCAAAAGGCCGTTGTCTCCTCGGATTGCAGGCCACACAGCTGGGGGGCGCACCACACAAGGGCGAGGGGGAGAGGGAGGGTGTTCCCCTCCCCCCTGCAAAGGTCTGGGGCACAGGGCTGCTCCCATGCTTTCGGCATCCGCCCAGTAGCCTCCGTCTTCAGTGTAGCTACACACCATGGCACAAGAGCTGTTCCAGTTCAGTTGCTTGCATTTATTTTTTTAATATTTTTATTGATGTCAGAGAGGAAGGGAGAGGGATAGAAACATCCATGATGAGAGAGAATCATGGATCAGCTGCCTCCTGCACACCCCACAGTGGGGATCCAGCCTGCAACCCCGGCATGTGCCCTGACTGGGAATCAAACCCGGGACCCTTCAGTCTGCGGGCCGATGCTCTATCCACTGAGCTACACTGGCTAGGGCAGTTGATTGCATTTAGATGCAGATTTAAAATAGCTTTAGCCCAGCCGCGGTGACTCAGTGGTTGAGCATTGACCTATGAACCAGGAGGTCATGGTTGGATTCCTGGTCAAGGGCACATGCCCAGGTTGCAGGCTCAATCCCCAGTAGGGGGCGTGTAGGAGGCAGCCGGTCCATGATTCTCTCTCATTATTGATGCTTCTATCTCCTTCTCCCTTCCTCTCTGAAATAAAAATATTTTTAAAAATATTTTTTAAATAAAATAGCTTCAGGTTTTAAAAAATGAAAAAAAATCCAAGTAGTGACAGATCCTAGAACGAGAAGCGCCCATTGATCTGCGTGGGGCCGGCACGCAGCGGGCCTTGTTGGAAGCTGCACAGGAGGCGTCAGGAGGGAGCCGGCGGCCCTGGTGCGGGGTGCTTTGCTGGAGCCTGGGACGCGACCTGCCTCCGCCACCTGCTTTACACCCTCCCCGCCCTGCCCTGGACCATGGTGGCTGCAGACACCTACACTTGCATGTGTCCAAACACCACCACCACCCCCCCGCCAAGAAACAACCCCCCCAAAGGTGCTCACAGCTCCCACTGAGAAGACCCACTTTTAAACACATTTTTTTTAAATATATATTTTATTGATTTTTTACAGAGAGGAAGGGAGAGAGATAGAGAGTTAGAAACATCGATGAGAGAGAAACATCGATTAGCTGCCTCTTGCACATCTCCCACTGGGGATCGAGCCCGCAACCCAGGTACATGCCCTTGACCGGAATCGAACCTGGGACCCTTCAGTCCGCAAGCCGACGCTCTATCCACTGAACCCAACTGGCCAAGGCTGTTTTATTGATTTTTAGAGAGAAAGGAAGGGAGAGAGATAAAGAGATAGAAACATCGATAAGAGAGGAATATCATGGATTGGCTGCCTCCTGCACGCCCCCCACTGGGGATTGAACCCACAACCTGGGCCATGCCCTGACCGGGAATCGAACTGGCAACCTCTTGGTTCCTGGCGTGATGCTCAGCCACTGAGCCACAGGCCAGGCAAGAAGACCCATCCATATTAAGGAAACATAAACTAGGGGCGATTCATTGCTTTCCCCAAGTAAACTTCATGCTACCAAACATATATAGAAGCGTCTAGATCAGTGACGGCGAACCTTTTGAGCTCGGCATGTCAGCATTTTGAAAAACCCTAACTTAACTCTGGTGCCGTGTCACATATAGAAATTTTTTGATATTTGCAACCATAGTAAAACAAACACTTATATTTTTGACATTTATTGTATATATTTAAATGCCATTTAACAAAGAAAAATCAACCAAAAAAAGTTCGCATGTCACCTCTGACACGTGTGTCATAGGTTCGCCATCACTGGTCTAGATAGTATTCTGACAGAAGTAGTTGAGTCCCTGGAATCCCAAGTCCTCTTTCTGCCAGCTTCTTGCCTCCATGTAGAGAGCACCGGAAGCACACCAGGGTGCCAGTCCCAAGCTGGCAGAGATGAAGAGCAACGCGTCTCCGTCATTCTCCCCGTCCCCTGCATGTCCCACGGTGAGCTGGATCAATGACTCCAGGCAGCAGTCCATGAGCTGCTGCTGCAGAGGTGGGGAACCTGCAAAACAGATGCAACCAGATTGCTGCAGGGTAGTGGCCTTGAGTTCAATGTCACTGAGGGTAGTCACCTTGAGTATCCTGATGTAGCAAGCCCCCTGAGGACAATGGAGTACAAGCTAGCAACCCAGCCAAAGGGAAGGGTGCTCCAGGAGAGAATGTCCCAGAAGGTGGCATCTGACTTTATTAAGGAACTAGAGGCCCAGTGCACAAAAATTGTGCACTTGGGGTGGGGGGACCCTCAGCCCAGATTGCAAGAGGGGCCAGGCCAGGCCAAGGGACCCCACAGGTGCACAATCAGGGGAGGGGAGGGACACAGGAGGTTGGCCAGCTGGGGAGGGACCACAGGAAGGCTTCAGGGCGTGTCCAGCCCATCTCGCTCAGTCCTGATCAGCCAGACCCCACCAGCAAGCTAACCTACCAGTTGGAGCGTCTGCCCCCTGGTGGTCAGTGCACGTCATAGTGAGTGGTTGAGCAGCCTTAGCATATCATTAGCATGGTACACTTTGATTGGTTGAACAGATGACCGACACTTAGCATATTAGGCTTTTATTATATAGGATGAGCACAGACATGGGGCCTACAGCTGAGATGCCATGGTTGCGGTGGTGTCGGGATCCTGCACCCACCACACCTGCTCTCCACGCTCCTCGCCCCTCTGAGCCTGTCAGCGTGTGGTCCCCGCAAACAGGTTTGCCACAGACGCATTCTTAGGCTGGGCCACTAAAAGCTTACGTTCCTGCCATTGCTTCTTCACATCCCAGAAGGCAGCTTTCCCTCCCCTCCCCATGGCCACTTGCCCTGCACAGAATCTAGCTCCCTTCTGCCACCAGCATGGGCTACTGACCAACTTGAGAGGGGACAGCGTGTTGGGGCCTCCCATGTGGCTCCTGGCCCTCAAGAAGGTAAACTGAGGCTGGAGACGGGTAAATCCAGACTGTGCTCAAAGCATTACACCTCAGCACAAAATTGCTTCTAGAACTTTCTGGGGAGGTGGAAATGTTATATCTCTTGTTTGGAGTGGTAGGTATAGGGGTATATACATTATGTCAAAACACATCACACTGAATTCCTAAGACCTGTGCATTTTATTATATATAAAAAATATATCAGTTACAAAAATGAAAAACCATACGATCATCTTTGCAGTGGCCAAAAAAAATTTTTTTGACAAAATTCAACACCAGTTCTAATTTAAAAACCAACCATAACTCTAAAAAATAAGGCAGAAAATATCTTTTGCAGACAAAGAATACCTGTTTCAACCCACAGCCAACATAATTCACTTAAAACGGAGACATTATCTTGTTTAATTGCTTAAATAACACATGACCTTCACAGAATGATTAGAAAATATGGATAAACAAAAAGTAGATATTCAACCAAATTCTGCCACACAACTGCTATAAACACTCTGTCAGGGCAACATATATATACACACACACACAGGGTGGACAGAAGTAGATTTACAAATAATACAAATAAAAAATACAACAGCCCCTCTGGTGTAGCTCAGTGGTTGAGCATTGACCTATGAACCAGGAAGTCACGATTCAATTCCCAGTCAGGGCACATGTCCGGGTTGCGGGCTCGATCCCCAGTGTGGGGCAGCCGATCCATGATTCTCTCTCCTCATTGATGTTTCTATCTCTCTCCCTCCCCCTTCCTCTCTGAAATAAAAAATACATTTTATTTTCTTAAATATATTTTTATATCGAGCCTGCAACCTGGGCATGTGCCCAGACAGGGAACCGAACTGCAGTCTTTTCTTTTAATTGGAGCATTTTGTCTATTTCGATTCCGGTCAAGGGCACATGCTAGGTTGCGGGCTTGGTCCCCAGTGTGGGGCCTGCAGGAGGTAGCCGATCAATGATTCTTTTTCATCGTTAATGTTTCTATCTCTCTCTTCCTCTCAGAAATCAATAAAAAATATTTTTTTAAGTTAAAAATTAAAAAAGAAAAGAAAAGGATGGTAAGACTGTACTTTTTAAAATTTTAGTCTCTAGGCTTCTAAGAGACTAAAAGGACAGAAAAATACATTAGGAAAACACTAACAAAGAAACCAGTGTAGCACTTTTAGATAAAATAGACTTTCAAGCAAAAAGCATTACCAGAGACCATTTCATCATGATAAAAAGGGTCAATCCACTGAGAAGATTAACAATCCTATATTGATAATAACCTAGCCTCAAAGTAAAGAAAATAACGCATAGAACTTCAAGGACTAAATCAATATACTAGTGGGCTATTTTCACGTGCCTCGCTCATAACGATAAAGCAGACAAAAAATTACTAGGGATATACAAGATGTGAACAGCATCAAACATCTGGAAATAGGCCTAACAAAAAACACACAAGACCCCTCTGTAGCTTATAGTTTGTAAAACATTATGGGAAAGCTTGAAAGAAGACCTAAATAAAGGAAGAAATATACAATAGTCTCAGCTAGAAGATGCAACATCGTAAAGATGTCCAATTCTCCCCAGACCGGTCTACGGATTCAGTACAATCTCATTTGAAATCCCAACAAGTTTTGTTTGTGGAACTTGACAAACTAATTATAAAATCTACATGGAGATTCCAAGGACATAGAATAATCAAGGCAATCTTGGAGAAGAACAAGGTGTGCGATGTTAAAAGCTTTTAAGACTTATTATAAAGCTGCACTATAGAAACTAGTGTAATGTTGGCACAAGGGTAGATATACAAACCAATGAAATAAAATAGAGCCCCAAGCAGTCCCAGCGTATTGGGGCCCTGGCAGAGCAGTGAGCAGTGGGAAAAGGATGGTCTTTTCTTCTTTATTTTCTTTTTTTATATATTTGTATTGATTTCAGAGAGGAAGGGAGAGGGAGAGAGAGCGAAGCATCCATGATGAGAGAGAATCATGGATCAGCTGCCTCCTGCACGCCCCACACTGGGGATCGAGCCCACAACCCAGGCCTGTGCCCTGACCGGGAATCGAACCCTGACCTCCTGGTTCATAGGTTGGCATCGGGCTTTGTGTTTGACTAGGGGACCCCTCCTCCAGGTGCCTACGTTTTCATCATTCCATCACCCTCCCTTTGCTCCCTCAGCCCAAGTAGCTGCTTCCTGCAGTTGCTACCTCCTCAGTGCCTTTGTGTCCATTTTCTCTTAATTAGAAAGTTTCTTGAGATCATTGTGGACTCACATGCAGCTTTAAGAAAGAATACATAGAGATCCCTTGTGCACTTTGCCCGGTTTCCCCTCATGGTGACATCTTGCAAACGTGCAGTATAATCTCACCGCCAGGATATTGACATTGATATCATCCACCACTTACCCGTATTTCCTGTTTTACTTGCACTCAGACGTGTACTAATCTGTGTGTGTGTGTGTGTGTGTGTGTGAGTGTGTGTGTGTGTGTGTGAGAGTGTGTGTGTGAGTGTGTGTGAGTGTGTGTGTGCGTGTGTGTGAGTGTGTGTGTGTGTGAGTGTGTGTGTGAGTGTGTGTGCATGTGTGTGTGAGTGTGTGAGTGTGTGTGTGAGTGTGTGTGTGCATGTGTGTGTGAGAGTGTGTGTGTGCGCGCGCGCGCGTGTGTGTGTGTGTGTGTGTGTGTTCTGTACACTCGGCACATCTGTAGGTTTATGAAGAAGGCTGATGGTGACAACAATGATGCATCTGAAACGCGGTGTTGGGGGAGAGCTCTAAGGGTACCCTCAACCCCAGGAAGGTGAACAAGTGGGTCCAGAAGCAAATCAAGCCGTCATCGCTGGAGGCAAGGATGACAACACTGAAGCTGCCCTACTTCGAGCGCATCACGGAAAGGCAGGGTTCTTTGGAAAAGACAATAATGGGGTCAGAACTGTGGACGTCACTCCTCCCTAGTGTCCTCAGGGGTTGGGTTCCATTCCCAGTGAGGGGCACGCACCTGGGTTGCAGGCTCAAGCCCCGGCCCAGGGATGGGTGAACCAAGATGGCAGTGTAGGTAACCGCCTCCCACAACCACATCAAAATTACAACTAAAATACGGAACAGCCATCATCCAGAACCAACGGAAAGCTGGCTGCATGGAAGTCCTACAACTAGAGAAGCAAAGAACGCAGTGCACTGAGACCAGTAGGAGGGGCGGAGGTGCGGAACGGGCTGGGGAGGGTGATGTCTCTGCAGAGGCCTCCCATGAGGAGCAAGGCGCCCCAGCCCCACACCAGACCCCCAGCCCAGGGTTCCAGAGCTGGGAAGAGAAGTGCCCGCAGCTACGGGCTGTAAAAACCAGCGGGGATTGGGACTGAGGGACACGGGGGCTGCTGGAGACCCAGGCAGTTCCTCTTTCTAAATCGTTTACACCAGTGGTCGGCAAACTGCGTCCCGTGAGCCACATGCAGCTCTCTGGCCCCTTGAGTGTGGCTCTTCCACAAAATACCACGTGCAGGTGTGCACATACAGTGCGAAGTTGACAAAACTTTTTAATTTTAGGGAACGTTGTGGAGTGAAAGGAGATGTAGTGTCGAGGATTGAAAAAGGTATGTTGAGATGGTTTGGACAGATAGAGAGGATGAACGAAAGGAGATAGAGGAAACAAGTATACAAGACAAGTGCGGATGGGAGAGTTGGAAGGGGTCGACCTCAGCAAACGTATCTCAATCAGACTGAGGACGTTTTTAGCAAAGGCCAGCTTAGGAGGACCCTAATGAAGTTAATAACAAGGTACCTACCTATATAGTTTAAGTTTAAAAAATTTGGCTCTCAAAAGAAATTTCAATCATTGTACTGTTGATATCTGGCTCTGTTGACTAATGAGTTTGCCGACCACTGGCTTACACACTTGGGAAATGGGATGAGTTTTTTCCGGGGGAGAGGGTGGGAGGCTGGGAGAGGGGAAAGCACACCTGTGCGCATTTTTGTTGCTTGGATCAAACACTGTTGACAGTACGACCTTCCCACCGGCTCCTGGTGGAAGTTCCCGCACAGGCCCCTGGTTTGCCAAGTTGTGGCATGTGCCTTGGTCTGGTCGTGTTTCTGGCACTGAGCTCCTACAAGCCTGGGAATTTCCTAGGTGGTAAGAACGATGAAAGTGTCTTTTGTTACTCACAACAAGTCCCTTTCAGCACACCTAAGTATGTCACAGGGTAGCCTCAGGGTGGGGCTGGTTGCCAAGGGAATGAGCCTTCTGATGAGAGGCTTGGAAATGTCAGCCCCAGGCCCCCAGGCTCCTAACCGGAAGTTGAGTTCATCACCAGCAGCCGATGCTTTCATCAATCACGCCCCCGCCCCCACAAAAACCCCCAAGGACAGGGTTCTGGGGCCTTCCTCCACCTCCATGGGGACAGAAGCTGCTGGGACACTTCCAGGCCCCCTTATGCTTCCCCTCCTCTGGCTGCTCCTTGTGTTTGTTCATAGCTCATAATGAACCTGTGATCTGGTGCGGAAACTGCTACTGAGTCCTGTGAGCCACTCTAACAAAGGAGGGGTCATGGGAACGTCGATTTATACCTGGCCTTCCAGAAGCACGGGTGGCAACCTGGACTTGAGACTGGCATCTGAAGGGGTGGGGGTGTGCGTGGGGGTTCGATTCCCGGTCAGGGCACAGGCCCGGGTTGCGGGCTTGATCCCCAGTGTGGGGCGTGCGGGAGGCAGCCGATCCATGAGTCTCTCTCATCACTGATGTTCCTCCCTCTCCCTCCCTCTCTGAAATCAATACAAATATATATTTTTTAATAATAGAAAGGAAGGATTGAGGGGACGCTCTTCTTCCTCCCCTGGGACTTTATCCCGCGCGAGAACTAAACTTCTACCTGATTTAAGCCGCTGGTATGGGTGGGTTTCTGTGCCAGCTCAGTCCAGGCCGCCCTGAGCTTCCACTGGTGATTCAAGGCTTCGCAGCTGTCTCCACTCTCCATTCCTCACGAGAGCTCTTCACGGAAAACAGCATTTTCCTGGGGGAGAAATGGAAGCTTCGGCACCCCCGGGGAGGGGAGACCCGCGATGCTGGTTTGTCTCTCCAGAAGGCTGTTCCTGTACTCATCACAGTGATGAGCTCTGTGCTGTGAGCCGTGTCAGGGAGACCAGAAGACATGCGCATTCCTGGTCGGCCGCAGCCGAAAGCAGGCAAGTGCTGCGGGGGGAGGGGAGGGAGGTTGGGCCAGGCACCCCAGGGATGCTGGGTTACAAGGCCAAGAACAGGCCAGACTTTCAGCTGGAGACAGAACCGCCGCCAGCCCCCAGGGGGCGCTTTCGGTCTGTTCTCCGTGGTGGACGGTGTTCCATTTTTCTGGTGAATGTCCTTGAAAACTAGAGAAAGCAAACTGTCCGCAAAGGAAATCGCTAGTGGGGGCAGAGGGAGGCAAACATGCAACCATGTTTAGTAACGATTCTCTTCCTCGTCGTGGGTTTAAAGGTGAGGGGTGGGGACCAGTACTGAGAGAGGGTGCTGGTGTCTCCCCAACCCCTGCCCCACCCCCGTGTTCACCAAGCCCAGAAGGGCCAGGGTCTGGAGCTATGGTGCCGTCAGCCGGCATCGGCGGGGCATCTGAGGCTTCCGTAGTTCAGTTCCGTCCAGGCCAAAGTGTGACCGGACAACCAAGGTGTCCGTGCAGCCCGCCACTACCTGAGCCAACTCAGCAGAGACGGGGTTGGATCCTATGTGAGCGTTTATCCCAATCCTGCCCGCAGCAGGGGGAGCAGGTCGCCCACAAAAACCTGCTCTGCAGCCCCCATAGGCCAGCTGCTAATGTGGGGTAGAAGGACGAAGATTACAGGGGGAGTAGCCAAAGGGCGGGCCAAATGGGCAGCTCACAGGTAATGCGGGCTGGGGGTGTGCAAAGGCCTGCGGGCATGCAAAGCTGGGGGTGTGCAAAGGGCTCAGTGATGTGCAAAAGGACTGGGGGTGTGCAAAGGGCTGGCGCCTCTGGCTTCTGCAACCAGCTTGCTAATGTTTCCATGACCACAGGCAGCTCCCGATGGGAGGATGGGCCACATTTCCAGGTGCTCCCAGGGCCCGGGTGCCCCTCCCAGCCAGGTGAGCATGCGCCCTCTTTCACCAGAACAACCCAGTCACGGCCAACAGAGCATGACTCGTATTTCTTACAACTCTAGCTGGTCCCCAGGGCTCTGTTTCTGCCCCATCAGAAGGCCGGGTCCAGAGATATTGTGCCATCAGCTGGCATCGGCGGGGCATCTGAGGCTCTCATAGCTCGGTCTCTGCCAAAGCTTAGTCCAGCCCCGGCTCTGTCCCTGCCCGGCTGGCTCAGCCTCCATTCCTGGCTCAGAGTCACAGAGAGAAGCCACGGATGAATGAATGAATGAATGAATGGGCGACCCAGTGCTACCCAGTGGGGCCTTTGTTCAGCTTTGATTCTATGACCTTGGGCTTGTGAGAGAGGCCTTCTGTCAGACTGACCCACCTCTTTCCTAACCCTTCGCAGGCTGGTGCTGGTTGCCCGCGTCACTGGTCCATTCCCTTTAATTGAACAGTCTTGGGAGACATGGACCATCGGAGGGCACCGGAGCTGGTTCCGGTTCTCAGCTGACATCCAGAAAGCCGCCAGGAACATTGGTGGCCAGGTTTTTATGTGAACAGAAGGTTTCATTCACCAGGGTGAATGGCCAGGAGTGCAAATGCTGAGTCATAGAGTCGCTGCATGTTTAGTTTCGGGAAAAATTGCCTAACCTTTTCTAGAGCGGCTCTGTCCTCATCTGTTCCCAGCAGCTGCCTGGTCGGCATTGGGCGTGAGCACGCGTGTGAGCCATCCTGGCGGTCTCTTCATTTGCATCGCTCAAGGTCAATGATGCTGCCCATTTTCTAAGGACATGGTTGGCATTTGGGCTGTCGAGATCTGAGGTTTCTGTGGGGAATATGTGGTTGGCAGCTCCCTTCTCCCTGGCTGTGGCTTGCCTTTTCATCTTCTTCAGGTGGCCTTTTGCACAAGGAAATCTTTTCATTGTGATCAAATAAAATTGTAGCTGAGTGCCATGCTGGGTCTCTCTGACCCAGTCTTGTTTTGTTCCCGCGGCCTTCAGGCTAATGGCTTCAGCTTTTACCAAACCAGCCCCACCCCCACCCCCCATGTTCCGGTCCCTTGATTTAAAAGAAGCCTAAACTTTTGTGTGTGCTCCTTTAAGATGGATTTGAGGAGCCTCTGAGGCCGCCCCCCTTCTGGATTAGGTGTCTTCTCCATCAAACCCTTTCTTACTGCAAACTCTGACATTTTGAATACTGGCCTTTCTGAAGTGTCGTGCACACGAATTTGGGGGCTGGTAACAGAATTTGCCCATTTTCCCTTTTCTGCATAGTCCTATGGGTGTCAAGCCCTAGATCCCAAAGACTTCCTATTTTTTCCCTGAGTTTTATAGCTTCATATTTTACATTTAATTCCAAGATTCATTTTGCGTTAACTTTTGCATAGGATGTGCAGTTTAGGGCGAGGTTCATTTTTTTTTTTTTTTTTGCCTATGGATGTCCCTTTACGCCAGCAACATTTGTTGAAAAGGCTTCCACTTATACACAAACAAACAAAATAGAAACAGAGCCATAGATACAGAAAACAGAGAGGAGGGGCGTTAGGGTCTGGGTGATAAAGGTGAAGAGATTAAGAAGAAAAAACAAAACCACAAAACTCATAGGCACAGACAGCAGTATGGTGATTACCAGAGGGAAAGGGGGGTGGGGGAGGTAGGAGAGGATAAAGGGGAGATAGATGGTGATGGAAGGAGATGACTTGGGGTGGTGAACACACAATACAATACACAGATGATGTGTTATAGAATTGTGTACCTGAAGCCTATATAATTTATTAACCAATGTCACCCCCAATAAATTCCATAGAAAAAGAAAGAGCTATCTTTTATTAAAATGCTTTTGCAATTTTTAAAAAATATATTTTTTTTATTGATTTCAGAGAGAGGGTGTGGGAGAGAGAGGGATAGAAACATCAATGATGAGGGAGAATCATGGATTGCTGCCTCCTGCACGCCCTGCTGGGGATCGAGCCTGCAACCCAGGTATGGGCCCTTGACTGGAATCGAATTGTGACCTCCTAGTTCATGAGTGAATGCTCAACCACTGAGCCACACCGGCTGGGCTGCTTTTGCAATTTTGTCAGAAGTTGGCTGAGCCTGTTCATGTGGATCTATTTGTGTGTTCTCCATTCTGTTCATTGGTCTCTTTCTGTGTTTCTGTCTCTTCGACAATACCACCGTGTCTTGATGACTGTAACTATATAGACTTAAATGTCGCCTAGAGTGACTCTTCCCACTTTCTTCTTCTTTGTCGAGATCAGTTGAGCGACTCCAGGGCCCACGCCTTCTGTGTAAATTGTAAAGTGAGCTTGTCTGTGTCTACAAAGAACCTTGCTGAGTTCATGGGACCAATCCCCAATCCTTTCCTCTGAAACGGAAGTCTTAGCTCCAGAAAGTTCCCAGAGGTAAGGCTTCGCGTCTCAGGGAAGTTTACTCTGGGTCTGGAGCTGAGAGACCCGGATTCAAATCTGGAATCGGGTACCCTTAGTGGGTTTTTCCTTCATGTTACTGGCGCTTTAATAGTAGGTGTGTGCACTAGCCGGCTTGGCTCAGTGGATAGAGCGTCGGCCTGCGGACTGAGGGGTCCCGGGTTCGATTCCAGCCAGGGGCACATGCCTGGGTTGCGGGCTCAATCCCCAGTGGGGGGTGTGCAGGAGGCAGCCAATCAATGATTCTCTCTCATCATGGATGTTTCTATCTCTCTCTCCTTCTCCCTTCCTCTCTGAAACCAATAAAGAAATATATTTTAAAAAAAAATTAAAATAGTAGGTGTCACTGTGAGGCACAAGAGGTCATTCAAAGGGTGCTCATGATTAGTCATTAACTTATTAAATGAAACAGCCGTTACCTCTGTGGGCCTCCGCAGGGGCTGCGCGGGCCACTCCCCCTGCCTCTTGGGGTCAAAGGGCACCTCCATTCTGACTCCTAAGTGCCCAGGTGCTCTTCCAAATGCCCCACGGCGCCGCTTCTGATCGGGCTGGTCTTTAAACGGGGTCCACATAAGGCAAGTCCACTGTTTGGTGGCGAAGCAGGAAAAGGAATTGGCTGGGAGAAGCGTCAGCAAATGGAATGCGTTGCGCACTCGGCTTTTTTGTTGTCTGTTTTGTTAACCCTCACCGCGGATGTTTTTCCATTGATGGTTTTTTCAATGAGCAATAATCGCAGCTTGGATAAACCTCATTGGCTACAATGCTGCCACTGAGCAAAGCTTCCATTGAATTTTAAGGAGAGTGGAAGGGAGGGGGGGAGACAGAGAGACATCGATGTGAGAGAGACACATCGACTGGTTGCTTCCTGAATGCACCGCAACCTGGGGCTGGGGATCCCTGCAACTGAGGTGCGTGCCCTTGATCAGAATCGAACCCAGGACCCTTTGGTCCACGGGCTGACACTCTATCCACTGAGCCAAATGGCTAGGGCTGCACTTGACTTTGAACTTCACATTCTTTGAAAAAAAGGAATCAAACTGATCGATGACGCTGGCTTTCAAATGTTCACGATGATGACCTGCAGTGAGAGATATTTTTATGTTGTGATCCAGTACACACACACACTCACACTCATCCACACACACATACACTCACACACACACACATACACTGACACACACACACATACACACTCACACACACACATTCATACATACACTCACACACACACTCATCTACACACACTCACACTCACACATACACACACACTCACTCACAGTCACATATAACTAAAGCATGTGCCCTGACCGGGAACTGAACTGTAACCTCCTGGTTCATAGGTCCACACTCACCACTGAGCCACACGGCCGGGCTCTTCGGCCAGCTCTGAGAGTCCAGGCCTCATTCTAGCAGGCGAGCTGCCTGGAGCCACTCGTGCCTGGGGCGTTGCTGGCGGTGAGCATGTGGGGGGACCGGCCTTCCCTGCCTGGTGAAGCTGTGTGGCTGTGTGACATTTGGGGCCAATAAATGTGAGTCACGTCGGGGTGGGAGCTTCCCTTCTCTGGGCACAAACCCTCAAGCCCGTGTTGGGGTAACCGTGTCCTGCACTGGCAGCTCCTCCATCCGCCGGGCAACCTAAGTGCCTCCAGTGAGCAGAGCCCCTCAGAAGCTCATGTTGGGCAAGTTGCTTAAGCACGGAACAGCCCTCAGGAAGCCACCAAAGATGGGGTTGCTTGTTACCGCAGCACAACGGGTCCATCCTGACAGGTACATGTTTTGCTCAGCAGAGCCCATAGCACCTTGCATGTCCCAAGGGGGCTCCTAGGGAGCCAGTGATGGGGTGAGGACCTCGATGAACTCAAAACTGGGGACTCCCACCCCCCCTTCCCTCGGGAGAGCTCACACTGGGCACGACTCCCCGGGATCTGTCTGACAGGAAGCAACCCCCACCTTCCCAGAATCCTTCTGGGCTGTGTAGCTCTAGAAAAATCTGCCTCCCAGAGGCTATTTCAGTGTTGCTACTTGTTCAAAAACTTTCAGCCAAATAAATGTTCCCTCAAAACTGGCCACCTAACCCCCGAGGCAGACCTGGAGCCGCCTGTGGAGGCGGGCTCTCAGCAGCCCGGCCAAGTGCCAGGCATCCCTCCCAAGGCGGCTGGCTCCTCGGCAGCTCAGGCTGCGCCTCTGCTGTGGCTGCCATGGTTACGGAGAGAGCTGGTCTCCAGGATTCTCGGGATCCTCGCTCCGTTACCATGGCCACCACACACGGACTGAACAAACAATTCTGACCTCATCTGGGTCTCACATATGAAAAGTAAGGCATTTGGGAAACGATTGCATTTGGGAACATGAAAATCAATCGAGGGATTGGCAATTTTGAAGTATTGCAATCAAATGAACACCAACCACGCCCTAGGAACCTCATTTTTCCACCCACGGGAAAAAGAACGGCTGCTTAAAAAACCATTCAGCCCTGCCGACGTGGCTCAGGGGTGGAGCATCAACCTATGAACCAGGAGGTCACGGTTCGATTCCCGGTCAGGGCACAGGCCTGGGTTGTGGGCTCCATCCCCAGTGTGGGGCGTGCAGGAGGCAGCCGATCCATGGTTCTCTCTCATCATGGATGTTTCTCTCCCTCTCCCTTCCTCTCTCTGAAATCAATACAAATATATTTTTTAAATTTTTTTTAATCTTTTAGACCACTGTTCAGGTTTCAATATAGAGAATAGTTTAAATAATAGTATTATATTGATGACAGTTCCTGATTTTGATATAATGGGATTGGGGATGAGAAAATGTCCTTGACTCTGGCAATACATACTGAGGTATTTAGGGGTGAAGGGCCGTGATGTTTGCAACTAACTCTAACTGTTAGTAAAAAATAATAATAGCCCTAGCTGGTGTTGCTCAGTGGATAGAGCATCGATCGGCCTGTGGACTGAAGGATCCCGGGTTCGATTCAGGTCCAGGGCACATGCCTGGGTTGCGGGCTCCATCCCCAGTAGAGGGCGTGCAGGAGGCAGCCGATCCATGATTCTCTCATCATTAATGTTTCTATCTCTCTCTCCCTCTCCCTTCCTCTCTGAAATCAATACAAATATTTTTTAAAAGAAATAATAATAACATGGCGAGGAAGGGAAAGCAAATATAGTAAAATGCTATCAACTGGAAAACCTAGGTGAACGGCCAAAGTGTTCATTCCACTATTCCTGCAGCTTTTCTGTAGGTTTGCAATTACTCCAAATGAAAAGGTTTCTTTAAATCATGCATGCTCCAGATTACTGACTTTCAAACTTCTTTAATGCTAACGCACAATAAATATAGATTGTATTAAGCACTCCAGACACATACATATATAATCTGAACAAACGCATACAAATTCAATCAAAAGGTTCACAAACCAAAACTTACTCCTATAATAGACATGTCATGTGAGGCTCCGTGGCGTTGGCGTTCTGTCTTGTTTTTGAAATGCTGGTGATGAGCCATTCGATTGGGTTGATGAGCACAAGGGTCACAAGCTGTTTGGACACTCCCGCCCTCCCCCCGGTGCTTTCGGCGGCATTGCTAATATTTAACATGACCTGCAGGCACAAAAGTACTGCCACCGTGCAGAATGGACGCTCCGGCCTGCCATGTGCTCAGTGGGTGAGCGTCAACCCATGAACCAGGAGGTCACCGTTCAATTCCCAGTCGGGTCACATGCCCAGGTTGCAGGCTCAATCCCCAGTGTGGGGCGTGCAGGACGCAGCCAGTCAATGATTATTTCTTTTTTTTTTTTCAGAGATAAAGAGAGAGAGAGAGAGAGAGAGAGAGAGAGAGACATCAATGATGAGAGAGAATCATGGATCAGCTGCCTCCCACACACCCCACACTGGGGATCGAGCCCGCAACCCGGGCATATGCCCTGACTGGGAATTGAACGGTGACCTCCTGGTTCATAAGTTAATGTTCAACCCCTAAGCCACGCCAGCGAGGCCTCTCATTATTGATATTTCTCTCTCTCTCTCTCCCTCTCCCTTCCTGTCTGAAGTCAATAAAAATATGTTTTTTAAAGAACAGACACTTGATGCACTTGGATCTGTATGGGCTTTGAAAACCCACCTCCTTTCCTAACAACAGTAGGAAATGTATTTCCCGTTGGCCTACAGGGAACTTAGGGAGCACACGGGAGTCACACCTGTAGTCATTTTTAAAAGTTTTTTTAAGGAAAAGTTGGATGAAAGCAATGCACCTTGAGCTGCTTTATGCAGTACTTGTAACACTTCCTGCTCCTTAGGCCTGTGTATTTACAGAACACAAACACGTATGTAAATGTGTATAAACACATACACACTTCAGAAGGGCCTATGCACAATTGTCTGTGCAGTCTTGAGCATCCATTAGTTGTACAAACATAGACATTTCTAATGGGTGCTTCCCTTTCTAGAATATCTATGATATGCCCTGGCTGGTTCTGCTCAGTGGTTAGAGCATTGGTCCACAGATCAAAGGGTCATTGTTTCAATGCCCAGTCAAGGGCAGGTACTCTGTTGCAGGTTCAGTCCCCGGCCCCAGTCCTGAGGATTAAAAATAATAATAACATATGTATGCTATCTTCTCATTTATCTGGATGATATCTTAGTAAAAACTTCTTTAAAGACTAAAAAAAAAAGAGAGAAATATAAAAGAAAACCTCTTCAAACACAGAGAGAGAAACTCAGGACATTAAGATTAGGGATTTCCAGAATGTTAACAAAGGCAGTCATCATTGCCTGTGGATGGAGAACAGCTTGGGCCAGTGCTCAGCAGACGTCAGCCTTTGCTCCGACACTCGGGCCTGGGGACTCCCAGTTGGCCAACTCCCTTCCTGGGAAATACCTCAGCCCCCTACCCAGCTACTGGCTGCCTCCTCTCCTCCTGGCCATTGGGCAGCCCCGAAGTGTGCAGCCCATGATAATTCCCACAGCCCATGATAACCACCCACGCTGGGGACTCCCTGTCCCACGGACACGGCATGTCTGTGTCTCCTGGACACGCCTCCCGCCAAACACTAAGAAGGTTATGTGGCCCTGACCGGGTTGGCTCAGTGGATAGAGCATTGGCCTGCGGACTGAAGGGTCCCAGGCTCGATTCCGGCCAAGGGCATGTGCCTTGGTTGCGGGCACATCCCCAGTAGGGGGTGTGCAAGAGGCAGCTGAATTGATATTTCTCTCTCATCGATGTTTCTAACTCTCTATCCCTCTCCTTCTCCCTTCCTCTCTGTAAAAAAAATCAATAAAATATATTTTTAAAAAGGTTGTGTGGCGTCCCTGGAGATGCACAATGCACGTTTCTACATGAAAGACTGAAAAGTCCCGCAGGAGAGAGATTAATGTTGATTGTATGTAGCATTATTTTTAAGATCATTTTCCTTGAAAAAAAAATTTAAAAATAATAAAATGAAATTTCAAAATAAAACAAAGTCCTGCAGGAGAAAAACCTGTTAACTTTTTTTAAAATCTTAGAATTTTACAAATTGATTTGTCCACAGATACCTCCCCCTCTTTTTCTCTCTACTCTGCCCTAAAGTTCCTTTCTGCCTAAGGCCACTCCCGGGAATAATTGTGGGGCAAATAAAATGGATCTTCGTTTTGTTTTTGTTTTAAGATTTTTTTATTGATTTTGGGAGAGAGAGAGAGAGAGAGAGAGAGAGAGAGAGAGAGAGAGATCTATTGATGTGAGAGCAAGACATCTATCAGCTGCAGCCGGAAGCCGGTCCATCCTTGCTGCTTGACACGGTTGCTGCAGGGAAGAAACATCTGCACAGCATATGTTTCAGGGGACCTGGCGTATATGGCATACTGTTCTTAATATGTTTGCTCCCCTACTTAGTGCTATGTGTTTTAACCAAGGTCACCTCTCCGAGAAAGGTTGTTTCCCCAGGTGGGGATTTTTCCCTGGAGTTAGGGATTAACAGGACTAAGGAAGGGAATAAATCAGTAAAACCCCTTAACTAAGTGCCAGGCGGGTAGTTAATCACTTTAACTATGAACAATCACGCTTAAGCTACATAATCTTTACTTAGGATAATCTCCTTCAGTTACTTCCTTGTAGCTTAACAGAACAATACAGTAGTGACCTTGGAATGGAGATAACAAACGCCCTAACCTTTGGAATAGAATGGATAGGATTAAAATCAAATGGTATAAATACAGATGTAACAGGAGAATAAAGACAGAACCTGGCTAGAGAACCTGGCTATGCTTATCAACTGAACACTGTCTCCCTGTCATTCCTTCTTCGCCGACTCTGTCCACACCTTTGGGAACCCCTGGACCTGCTGGGGCTGGACCCCAACAAGCTGCCTCCTGCACGCCCCCAATGGGGGATCAATCCCAAAATGCTTCATTGCAGGGAGGACACCCAACCAACCGAGCCAGGCAAGCCAGGGCTGGCTCTTTGCTTTAACAGCCTCCTAACACATCTCAGACTCCAGGGATCACTACCACCCCCTTCAGTCTAAGTCCTTCTCCCACCCCCTTCTCTCCTGTCCTGTCCATCTTCCTGGACCCTCGTGTCCCCAGGCCCAGAGGGGAGAGGGTTGTGGCAGGAAACAAAGGGACTGGGCCTAATGGGTTGCCCCACCAGGATCGGCACCGTTCTTAATACTTAGCCAATGGACTGGCTCTCGTTCAGGCATTGCGGTCCTTTCTGGGAAGATGAGGAATGAGGGGAGGAAGTGGCGCCCTGGGACCCTACAAGCTTCCAATTCCTAGCCTTTTGGTGGAAGGGTCCATGTTCATTCTTTCATTTTTTAAATATATTTCATTGATTTTTTACAGAGAGGAAGGGAGAGGGATAGAGAGCTAGAAACACTGATAGGAGAGAAACTTCGATCAGCTGCCTCCCGCACACCCCCTGCTGGGGATGTGTCCGCAACCAAGGTACATGCCCTTGACCGGAATCCAACCCGGGACCCTTCAGTCCGCAGGCCGTTGCTCTATCCACTGAGCAAAACTGGCCAGGGCCATATTCATTCTTGCTTCTCTTTTCCAACTGATGCCCATGTGACATGAACAGAAATCCATACCCCTTCCCTAATCCCAGGTGCCATTTCCCAGGGCTGTCCTCTTCCTGGGGCCATCTCTAGAGGCAAACTTCTCCATCCTGTTCACCCCTCCCCGCACCACAAACATCTTCAGGCCCAATTAGGGAAATTATCTGCCACTGGCCAAGGCAGTCGGGGCCACCCCAGGGTGGCAGGCTCCGGATGTCT
Organism: Myotis daubentonii; assembly: GCF_963259705.1. Lineage (NCBI taxonomy): Eukaryota > Metazoa > Chordata > Mammalia > Chiroptera > Vespertilionidae > Myotis > Myotis daubentonii. The sequence continues at coordinate 1,097,032 of NC_081861.1, read as the reverse complement.
GTAGGACAAACAGCATGTGCTGGGCCGCGCTGAGCAGGAGACTGGAACCCAGGAGAAACTGGGTGCTGCCGCTTGAGCCTCCCACCGCCCTCGAGGGAAGGGCCAGTGAGCCATTGACTGGCCCCACGGTGGTGTTGGCCGCCTCCTCCACTGGGGCCCTCGGGGCCAGCAGCTTGGAGAGGAGGCTGCTGAACCTGCTCACAGTGGTGGCCGCGGGCCCCGGGGACGGGCCTGCGCTGGACGCGCTGAGGTTCAGTTCCTCGGGGTCCACGCAGAGCCCATCGGAGGCTCGGCCGAAGGCCACGCGGCTGAGGTCCAGGCCGGCCACGGAGCCCGGGGATGCGCAGGGCACCTCGGCCACACGCCCGGAGCCCTCCATCCAAGCCCGCAGCCACTCCAGGCGGCAGTCGCAGCGCCAGGGGTTGCGGAAGAGAAAGAGGCGGCCCAGGAAGAAGCCGGGCTGGAAGGCGGCCCAGGCCAGCGCGGTCAGGCGGTTGCCGTTGAGGTGCAGCGCCAGCAGGCCCGACAGGTTCTGGAAGGCGCCCTCCTCCACGAAGGCGATGCGGTTGCGGTCCAGGTAGAGCAGCTCGAGCTCAGCCAGGTCGGTGAACCAGGCGCGCGCCACGCGGCCCAGCGCATTGCCGCCCAGGTGGAGCGCCCGCAGGCGGCCCAGGCCGCGGAAGGCGCCGGCGGGCAGCTCGGCCAGCCGGTTGTCGTTGAGCAGCAGGTGCTCCAGGGCCCCGCAGGGGCGGAAGGCGCCGGCGTGCACCGTGCCCACCCGGTTGGCCTGCAGGCTGAGCGCGCGCAGGCGGCCCAGGCCCAGCAGCGAGCCCGCGGCCACCGCCTCGATGCGGCCGCGCTCCAGGCGCGCGTGCGTCAGGTTGGCCAGGCCGCGCAGGGCGCCGGGCACGCGGCCGAACAGGTTGCCGGGGGCGGCGAGCTCGCGCAGGGCGGGCAGCCCGGCCAGGAGGCGCTCGGGCAGCGAGAAGAGGCGGCAGGCGGCCAGGTCGAGGCGGCGCAGGCGGCCCAGGGCCGCGAAGGTGCGCGCGTGCAGGTAGCGCAGGTCGCCGTTGTGCGCCAGGCGCAGCTCGGCCAGGCGCGCCAGGCCCCGGAAGGCGCCGGGCGTGATGAACGACAGGTTGTTGTGGCGCAGGGACAGGCGGCGCAGCGACGGCAGCGTCCCGAAGGCCCGCTCGCCCAGGAAGCGCAGGCCGTTGCGGTCCAGGTCGATGGAGGCTGCCTGGCCCGGGAACTCGGGCGGCACCCGCAGGAGGCCGGCGCGGTCGCAGCGTACCCAGCAGCCCCGCTCGCCCAGGCCGCAGGAGCAGGCGGCTGGGCAGGACCGCGTGCAGGCCTCTGGGGCCCCGGCGCCCACCCCTCCGAGGACCAGTGCTGGGGGGGTTGGGGGGGGCGGGAGAGAAAAGACAGAACAAGGAGCGATCGTCATCCAGAGGGTCACTGCGGATGAAATCCCACCTGTCTGTATGGCAAGATGCAGCCTGCCACCTCCTGCATCATCCTAGGCCTTAGGGTTTCCCACCCCTTTGCAGCCCAATTATTTTTTTTCAGACACTTGTATTGATTTCAGAGAGGAAGGGAGACAGAGAGAATCATGGATCAGCTGCCTCCTGCACACCCCACACTGGGAATTGAGCCCACGACCGGGGCATGTGCCCTGACCTGGACTTGAACCGTGACCTCCTGGTTCATGGGCTGATGCTTAACCACTGAGCCACACCAGCTGAGCAGTTCAATATTCTTGTTGCAGAAGCTTGGCTTGGTTTTTCTCTGCCCCTAAGAACTGTGAACTAGACACCAAGTTTATGGTCAGGTTCTTGGACCCTGAGCTGAGCTCAGCTGTAGCAGGGGAGCTGCTGACCTGGAGAGGTACCCTGTTAGCGAAGACGAGGCCAAGAATGTAACCTTAAGTCCAGGTGTCAGCTGGACACAGGCGGAATTTTTTCTATCAACTCTTCCAACTGGGTCAAGCAGAAGGCATCAGATTTCTTGACAGAGTCCTTAATTCCATTCTCTGCTCCTCTCTAATTAACAGAAGTGCACACTCACCCATATGACTCATGTTTCTGCGCCACAGTAGCGGGCATTGTTCCGGGCGCATGGTATGGCTCAGTGAATGTTTGCAGAGTTCAATGGAATCAGTGCCCTCCTCTGTAACGATTCCTGCTGCAGGACGTTGTTTATTTTTTTTAAAAAAATACTCTTTGTCGCCGAAACCGGTTTGGCTCAGTGGATGGAGCGTCGGCCTGCGGACTGAAGGGTCCCGGGTTCGATTCCGGTCAAGGGCATGTACCTGGGTTGCGGGCATATCCCCAGTGGGAGATGTGCAGGAGGCAGCTGATCGATGTTTCTCTCTCATCCATGTTTCTAACTCTCTATCTCTCTCCCTTCCTCTCTGTAAAAAATCAATAAAATATATTTTTAAAAAAATACTCTTTGTCAAGGAATTTCTGGGATTAAGACATAGAAGGTACAAGCAATTCACTTGTCGACCAAACAGCCGAACAGCGGAATGACCATCCGGGCGACCATCTGGGACCACGCTATGACACCCACTGGCACCAGGCCAGCCAAGGCGGGTGTGATGCAGTTGGTCGGGGGCCCGGCCATTGCCCCATGATCGCCCCACAGAGGGAGGCCCAGGCCACTGGCTGACAGGGCAATCAATCGGGGGGGCTCCATGATCGCCCCAAAGAGGGAGGCCAGGACACCAACCAGCAGGCTGCAGGGGACGGGCAAGGCCTCCCCTGCGAGGGAAGCCCGGGTCCGGATGCCGGAGGGAAGTCGGTGCTGGCAGCCGGGGGAAGGAAGGCCTACTCTTGCATGAATTTCGTGCACCCGGCCTCTAGTATAATATCAGAGGTCAAAAATGTAGCTGGCAATTTTTTAAAAACATGCAAGAGGAGTGAACTTTTTTATTGTATATCCTTTTTACCTTTTAACGTTTGGACTATCACCCTAGGCAGTTTGGCTCAGTGGATAGAGTGACGGCCTGCGGACTGAAGGGTCCCGGGTTTGATTCCGGTCAAGGGCACCACGTACCTTGGTTGCAGGGTCCCAGCCCTGGTCAGGGGCATGCAGGAGGCAACCAATTGATGTGTCTCACTTGGTGTTTCTCTCTGTCCCTCTCTCCCTTCCACTTTCTCTAAAAATCATTGGGAAATATATCCTCGGGTGAGGATAAAAAAAACACAACAACAATGAAGTTTGAATCAGAAAGTAGATTAAAGGTTATTTTAATCTTTAAACATTCAAGATGTTGTCACTATTAGAGACCTATTTTCAGCCTTTGAAACTTTGATAGCCATTAGGAATAACTAATTTACTGGATTATTTCGTGAAATTTAAATTAAATCAAGTAAATTCTCAGAACAGACAACCAAAGCCCAGCGTTGGCTTACCCAATATGAAGACTAACTACGTGCCTAATAATCCAGAGACCAGGGCACCAAAGCAACATTTTAAATAATAATAATAACATATTTGGGTGAGTCCTACTTGCAATAAATGGCAGAGTAATTTGTATCAGACCAATATTCCTGCCGATAGCTAGTGTACACTGTGGAAAAAATACTTTTTTCTTTTTTTTAATTGATTTTAGAGAGAGGAAGGGGGCGAGAAGGAGACAGAGAGAGAGAGAGAGAGAAACATTGATGTGAGAGAGACACATCAATCGGTTGCTCCCACATGCTCCCCGACCTGGGCAAGGGATCAAACCTGCAACCCAGGCACATGCCCTTGATAGGGAATCAAACCCACAATTCTTCAGTGCATGGGATGATGCTCTAACCACTTAATACCACTGGTCAGAGCAAGAATATATTATGTAGCCATTAAGCACATGAAGAGGTGATCAACATCATTAGCCATTAGGGACATGCAATTAAAGCTCCAATGAGATTTCCCTACATAGCCACTAGAATGAGTAAAATTCAAAAGACTCTGACAACCCCAAATGTTGCTGAGGATATAGGACAACTGGATTTTCTTACATTATGGGTGGGAGTGGAAAACAGCTCAGTAACTTTGGAAAACCTTAGCAGTGTCTATTAAAGCTAAGCATATGCCTACCCTATGACTCAGCAATTCCACTCCTAGGTGTTTACCCAAAAGAAATTTAAAAAAAAGTTTGCAAAAAGACTGTACAAGAAAGTGCATAGTGGCTGATTCATAATAGATCAAAACTAGAAATTACCCAACAGTGCAGTGGAGAAGTGAATTGCAATACATTTATTTTTACAGCAGAATGCTACTCTGCAACAAAAGGGAACAAAAGCATTATGTTGAGCAAAGAAACTTGACACAGAAGAACACGTACTGTTATGCTAAACGAAATAAGCCAGTCAGAGAGGAGAACTATCACGTGATCTCACTCATATGTGGACTCTAATGAACCAAATAAACTGAGGAACAAAATAGACCCAGAGACGTGGAAGCAGGGAACAGACTGTGAAACCGCAGAGGGAAGTGGGGGAGGTGGGGGAAGAGGTCAACCAATGAACTTGTGTGCATGACCCATGGACACAGACAATGCGGTGGTGAGGGCCTGGGGCGGGGGGTGGGGGCGGGGAGCGGCTGGAAGAGATTAATGGGGGGGGGGAAAGAGGACCTGTGTAACACTTTCAACAATAAAGATTTTTTTAAATGACTACATACTGTACGACCACATTTCTACGCAGCCCTAGAGCACAGCTACTGGCAGTGGCTCTGGGAGTCCAAGGGAACAAGGCCCACAGGTGGGCCCCATCACGAAAGACAGCAAATACCACCAGACGTGGCTCAGGAATATTATCTGGGTGATATAAGCATGTCTAATGCGACTCCAATTCATCAAATTGTATGGGATTCTTTTACTTTTAGAACAAACACATTTTTTTTATTTTTTTTCTTTATTGATTAAGGTATTACATGTGTGTCCTTATTCCCCCATTGCCCCCCACCCCCCACTCATGCCCTCACCCCCCTGGTGTCTGTGTCCATTGGTTAGGCTTATATGCACGCATACAGGTCCTTTGGTTGCTCTCTCCCCCTTCCCCCCACCCTCCCCTGCCTTCCCTCTGAGGTTTGACGGTCTGATGGATGCCTCTCTGTCTCTGGGTCTGTTTTTGTTCATCAGTTTATGTTGTTCGTTATATTCCACAAGTGAGTGAGATCCTGTGGTATGTATCTTTCTCCGTCTGGCTTATTTCGCTTAGCATAATGCTCTCCAGTTCCATCCGTGCTGTTGCAAATGGTAAGAATCCTTTTGTACCACAGCGTGATATTCCATTGAGAACAACCACATTTTAACTAGTGTCTGCTCCAGGCTAAGCTTGGTACATACATTATTTCATTTCAGATGGCAATCCTGCGAGGGAGGATTCTCTCCTTCTGACAAAAGAAGAAGCTGAGGTTCAGAGTGGCTCACCGCCGCGAGCCTCGGCTTGTCTTCCCACCGCATGCGTGCTCCTCACCCCCAGGCCTGGCCTTTCTCAGCTTCCGCTCCTCTGACTGTAAACCGGCGGCCTACACTTCCTGGCTTTGGGGCCCTCCTGGCTCTCAGTCCCCCCGTTTGCACAGCAGCTGGTGCCAACCACCATCTGAGAAAACAACACCCGTGTGTGTCCCTCCTGCCGCCTCCCCGCCACAGCTGTGTGGGCCGAGGGTGACATCCTGTGAGCACCCACCTGCATGGCCCCGGGGCTGAGCTCTGTGAGAGAGCCACGGGCAGGTCAAAAGCTGGAGGAGGCAGGAGCCAAGGACAAGATGGGGAAGCTGGTGTGTGGAGACCAGAGCCAACGGGAGAACGACAGAGCAGGCAGCCTGGCCAGCTCTCGGGTTCCCACGGGGCCCTGCTAATGGCTGTTGCTGTGACATTTTCCTGTTTTCATGTCAGAAACCCATTGTAACCATCTGCATGGCCACGTGTTTCTGTTCCTTGTGACCAACCATCATCAACATCATCATCATCATAAAGGACTATGCCAATTAGCTGTGACACCGTAACAGCAGGGACCTGAGGCTGCATGGCGCCTGGCCAGGGCCAGGGACCTCAGGCCACGCCCCCCCGCCCCAGCACTGGACCGGGGGACCTCAGGCTGTGCCCCCCACCCAGCAGCGCTTGACAGGGACCTCAGGCCATGCCCCCCGCCCAGGCACTGGACTGGGGGACCTGAGGCTGCGCCCGCCACCCAGCAGGGTTGACAGGGGACCTGAGACTGCACCCCCTGGCTGGCACCGAGCTGGGGGACCTGTGGCTGCACCCCCCGCCTGGCGGGGCTTGATGGGGGTGTGGCCAGCCGGGTCTGGGTCTCACCCAATGGGGGTGGGGCCGGCTGGGTCTGGGTCTCACCCAATGGGGGTGGGGCTGGCTGGGTCTGGGTCTCACCCAATGGGGGTGGGGCTGGCTGGGTCTGGGTCTCACCCAATGGGGGTGGAGCTGGCTGGGTCTGGGTCTTGTGCGATTTCGAGGCATGCGCAGGTGGGCGGGGACTTGACTCTAGGTCCTGTGGCGCGCCCCAGACTCTGACAGGAGGGAGATTTTCATATACATTTTACTAATTTTCTTTCACCCCTGACACTTCTGTTATAGAGAAAGGGCAAATAGCAGTATTTCCTCTAATTAATTCCCTTTTAATGTGCATGAATTTTATGCACCGGGCCACTAGTGTCTGATAAGAGTGGACATTTGACACCGTTTCTGGCTCCCTAGCAGCATGTTTTGTTTCTTCCTACATTTTTATTTATTTTGTTAATTTATCTTTATCGGTGAAAGTATTACAGAGGTCCCCTTTTCTCCCCATGGACCCCTTCCACCTGTACCTGCCTCCTCCCTCCCCCTCTGCAGCACCTTTGAAGCACTCTTTCTACACTTAGGGACTTTCCTGCCTTGTCCATCCCGCCTGCTCGAGGTTGAAACCAGAAACTTTCCCATCAGCCCCTGCAGCTGGGGCCCAAGCATGTGACTAGCATTGGGGGTCACACACACTCAGCAAGACTTGGATTTAGAAGTAACCATTTTCTGGCCGGGATGTGCACAGGCACCTGGCTTTTGGGCTCCCATGATGGAATTTCTTTTTAAAAAACAATTTTTTTTATTGATTTCAGAGAGGAAGGGAGAGGGAGAGAGAGAGAAACATCCATGATGAGCCTGGCTGGTATGGCTCAGTGGTTGAGTGTCAACCCAGGAACCAAGAGGTCATGGGTTCCATTCCCAGTTAACCAAGTTAAGGCACTGGATCCCTGGTAGAGGGTGTGCAGGAGGCAGCCAATTGATGACTTCCTCTCTCATCGATGTTTCTCTCTATCCCTCTCCCTTCCCCTCTCTCTAAAAATCAATAAAAATATATATTTTTTAAAAATAAAGAAACATCTATGATGAGAGAATCATGGATCAGCTGCCTCCTGCATGCCCCCTCCTGGGGATCGAGCTTGCAGCCCGGGCCTGTGCCCTTGACTGGAATTGAACCCTGACCTCCTGGTTCATAGGTCCATGCTCAACCACGAAGGCCAGGCCCATGATGGAATTGCTGACACCCAGCGCCCAGCATGATTTCGGGGAGCTGCAGTGGTGGTGGCCAAAGGGTCTTTGCTGGACCTGCCCCACTAGCTGGTTTAGGTGTTGCTCCAGGCAGAGGGCCTCCCACGGGGAGGCGTGGGAACAACGAGCATGAACCATTCTCCGCTTCTCCGGTTGGCAACTAGATTCCTGAGCAACATCCTGGTGAGGCAGCTTCCCTACAATGAAAGGGAATCCATCTCCATCGCCTCCTGTTGCCTCCCCCCTGCCCCCCCCACCCGCCCCCCTCCCTGAAGAGCCTTGAAAGAGAAAACAACTGAAAGCAGGACCAGGCCGCGCCTCCCGGAAAGGAGGCCCCGTGCCAGCCAGTGCCGGGAAGCAGAGAGCGTGGAACTCAGGATTGTCCAGGCCACCCCTGGCTTTCCCAGGTGCAGACGGAAAGGGGCCTCTCCCGGAACCACTGCGATCATTCCAGAAGCCAGGCTCCCTGGCTGCCCGGAGCTGAGTCCCACGGGAACGCTGGGGCCAGGAACACATTTGCCGGATTGAAAGAAAGGTCACAGTTCATGGGAAGAGAAGGTCAAACCCATTGGCAGTTCTCAGCCCGGTGACCATCGGAAAGGGCAGGGGGGTGGGGGGGAGGGGCAGGTGAGAAATCCCGGACTGGCCTGCGCTCTGTCATGGCCCCAGGACTCACATGTGGGGCTTGCCAGGGAGTCAGCCTAGATCACTCGTCCGGAGGGTGTGGCCTCTAGTTCTCTCCCAAACTCTCCTGACGCCGCCTTTCCTCCCCCTCACACCGCCTGCTTTTTGTTTCTAACCTCAGGTGACCTTTCTGCGGCTCGGTTTCCTCGTCTGTAACAGATGGACCGCAGGAGGGGTGGGGGGGGAGCGCCTGAAGCAGCTGGGACAGCAGGAGCGAAGCTAAGAATAGGCTCCAGGAGCCTCTGCTGTCCCCGGATTAAATCTCACGGGGGACTGATATTTCAATCTGCCCCAGAGCAAAAAGCACGATGCCAAGTGTCAGAGTATTCAAGTTAGGCCTGGCCGCGTGGCTCAGTGGGTGAGCACCGACCTATGAACCAGGAGGTCAGGGTTCGATTCCCGGTCAGGGCACAGGCCCGGGTTGCTGGTTCATCCCTAGTGGGGGGGGGCGTGCAGGAGGCAGCCGACCCATGATTCTCTCTCATCATGGATGTTTCTGTCTCTCTCTCCCTCTCCCTTCCTCTCTGAAGTTAGTAAAAATATATTTGCCGAAACCGGTTTGGCTCAGTGGATAGAGCATTGGCCTGCGGACCAAAAGATCCCAGGTTCAATTCTGGCCAAGGGCACGTACCTTGGTTGCAGGCACATCCCCAGTAGGTGTGCAGGAGGCAGCTGATTGATGTTTCTCTCTCATCGATGTTTCTAACTCTCTGTCTCTCTCCCTTCCTCTCTGAAAAAAATCAATTAAAAAATATATTTAAAAATAAATAAACACCGCCAAATTGTACACCTTTGTGTTTTTTATTTTTAAAATATGTTTTTATTGATTTCAGAGAGGTAGAGGAAGGGAGAGGGAGAGATAGAAACATCCATGATGAGAGAGAATCATCATTCTCTCCATCCAACTGGGGATGGTGCCCACAACTTGGGCATGTGCCTTGACCGGGAATCCCACCCTGACCTCCTGGTTCATGGGTTGATGCTCAACCAACTGAGCCACACCGGCCGGGCGGAATTGTACACTTTTAAGCGATGAATGGCTAATTTCATGTTACGTAAATTTTACTTCAATAAAAACAATGTCCGGGGGTCCCTGCTTCTGCACGCTGGTCAGTGGCTGGCCATGCCCCCAGCTGCCAGGGGGCGGCGATGGCGGGGCCCCCACCCCACACACCGATGCCCTGACGCGTGCTGCTGAGCAGTGTCTCCCTGTAGGCCCTTGGCTTCTCTGCCACCTGCTCTGCCCCCTGGAGGTCTGCTAGCACAGCTACTCAGGCGGTTCCCAAGCACAGACTGAGTTTGAGGTGTTTCTTCCTTCTCATTGTTTTCAAAGAACTTGCGCCTCGTGGAACCAAAATAGCAAGGAAAACTAGGGTCCGTTTCCTGGTTTCAGCAAAATCTGTTCCGCCGCTGTGGCTCTCGAAGTCACTCCCCTTTCACTCCTGGCAAATGCTGCCCCGCCTGCTCCTCAGGCCAACACCCAGTGCTGGCTTTTCAAAACAGAATGGACTGGGGTCAGCAGGGGGGAGGGGGCCAGACATGCCGTGGGGGAGCCATCCCACAGCCTCTGGCCTCAGGGCCCCCCAGAACTCGCTTCTCACACCTTTTCTGACAGGAGAGAAAGGCTCGTGGTCTCCGTCTGGCTGTGGAGACGTGAGCCTGCCTCCAGAAGGATGGTCTGCTGGTGGCTCGCAGGCCTGGGGACCGGGAGCTAGAGAGCTGTCCACTCTAAGAACATGAGGCCCGGAAAGGCCTGGGGCCTCCATCTCCATGATGGCCCCAAACTGGGAACAACCTCAAATGCTGAGCAGCAGGAGAATGAATAAGCAAATCAGCAGAACCATCCAGAGAGAATCGTGCACAGCAACCAAAAGGAAGGAGTCACTGGCCTGGGCAGTGACAATGACTCACACACATACTGCCCAACGGGCCACAGGCCCTGATGCTCAATACTGAGGGATCTGTTCTCGCCCTACAGCTTTCCTTTTAAAAGAAAATGTTTTTATTGATTTCAGAGAGGAAGGGAGAGGGAGAGAGAGAGAAACATCCATGATGAGAGAGAATCATGGATCGGCTGCCTCCTGCACACCCCACACTGGGGATGGAGCCCGCCACCTGGGCCTGTGCCCTGACCGGGAATCGAACCGTGACCTTCTGGTTCCTAGATCGATGCTCAACCACGGAGCCACACCGCCCGGGCCCTTTGTCCTTATAAATCAAGTTGATTGAGGTCTATATAGTTTACTTACAATGAAATGCACCCGTTTGAAGTGTACAGTTCAGTAAGGACAGTAAGTGTACTCGCCCATGTAATCACCACCGCAATCACGATGTATCACTTTTCTGCCACCGGAAAGTGTCCTCAGGCCCCTTTGACAGGGGTCCCCTCCCCGCCCCCCACTCCAGGCCACCAAGGACCTCACATAAGTGGAACCAAGTGGTTATTTTAGTCGACATTGTGCTTGTGAGGTTCATCCATGTGGCTCTGAATCTCAGGTGACGATTCCTTTTTATTACCAAACAGCACCCCACGTCTGGCCTTTGGATGGCTTCCGGTTTTCACCTATTTCGACGAAAGCTGATGTAAGGACTGGTGTGCAAGTCTTCTGTGCACATGTGTTTGCACTTCTCGTTTGCCCAGGAGTGGGACGCTGGACAGATGGTAAGTAGATGGAGAGCTTTAGAGGAAACTGTAACATCGTTTTCCAAAGTGGCCAGTCCACCTTGATTCTCACCAGCCGCGCGTGAGAACCCTAATTGCGGCACATTGTCACCAACACTTCTATGGTCTGTCCGCTTGGCTCCGCCATCCTTGCGGCTGTAAAGTGGCATCTGGTTGTGGTTTCACTTGCATTTCCCGGGGCCTAAGGACGTGGGGCATCTTTCATATGTTCATTAGCCACTTGTATATCTTCTTTGTTGCAATGGCTGGTCACATTTGTTTCCCTGGTTTTAAAAATTGAGTTGCCTTATTGTGGAGTTTATGAGTTTTTAAATGTGTGTGTGTGTGTGTGTGTGTGTGTGTGTGTACTGTTACAATATCTGCTGCAAGACCTTTATCAAGATATTGCAACAGTTCTAATCTGGGTGGCTTCACCCATTCAACAAACAAACCCTAAGTACCCACCATGTCTTAAATTTAGAAATGAAAAAAAAAAATGTAGAAATGACAAGGTGAATAAAACACAAAAAGTGTGGCTCAGTGGTTGAGTGACAACCTAAGAACCAGGAGGTCAGGGTTCGATACCCGGTCAGGGCACATGCTCGGGTTACAGGCTCAATCCCCAGTGTGGGGGGTGCAGCAGGCAGCCGATCCATGATTCTCTCTCATCGTTGATGTTTCTGTCTCTCCCTCTCCCTGCCTCTCTGAAATCAATAAAAATATATAATTTTTTTTAAAGATTCAGTTTAGAGCATGCTGCTGATGAAGGACCCTGTAAAGCAATTGAAGGAATTGGGATATTGTCCTAGCTGGTGTGGCTCAGTGGATAGAGCATCCCCCTGCAGACTGAAGGGTCCCAGGTTCAATTCCAGTCAAGGGCATATGCCTGGATTGTGGGTTCCATCCCCAGTAGGGGGCGTGCAGGAGGCAGCCGATCAGTGATTCTCTCTCACCATTGATGTTTCAATCTCTCCCTCCCTCTCCCTTCCTCTCTCTGAAATCAACAAAAATCTTTTTTAAAGGAATCGGGGTATTATGCTGTGAGAAGGAGAATGAACCGGAAAGAGGTTGACATAGGGGGAGGGGGGAGTCCTAGCCCCTCCAGGAGACCCTCGTGGCCAGAGAATTTCTGCTTCCGGTGGCCCCAGCCTCACCGGGCTCGGCTGCCTCTCATTCCTGCTGTCAGGCTCACTGAGTCGTGCCTCTCTACTTGAGGTAGAGCTCTCTCCCCGCCTGCTTCTCGGGAACACGGCGTCCCTAATCCTTGTGACTTGCCGTCAAAGGAATATTATCTGCGCTGCAGAGTGTTGGAAATGAAATGCCAGGGTATGGAGATGGCCATTAATTCTAAGTGCAGCTATTGTTAGCACATGATGTCACCGCCGAGCTCTCCGACTTGTCACAAGAAGTCTAGCTGTAGCTCGGTCTCCTGCAGCAGGAACAGTCCTGTTTGCAGCACAGGAGCTGGGCGTATTGCCTGCACTCTGTGCGGGTCGGGAGAGCTGTGGGTGCACATTTAAAAGAAGATTGGCCCGGGCCCATGTGGCTCAGTGGGTAGAGCATTGGCCTGCAGACTGAAAGGTCCCGGGTTCAATTCCGGTCAAGGGCATGTACCTTGGTTGCGGGCACATCCCCAGTAGGAGGTGTGCAGGAGGCAGCTGATCGATGTTTCTCTCTCATCGATGTTTCTAACTCTCTATCTCTCTCCCTTCCTCTCTGTAAAAAATCAATAAAATATATTTTAAAAAAATAAAATAAAATAAAAGAAGATGGCCCTAGCAGGTTTGGCTCAGTGGATAGAGCATCGGCCTGCAGACTGAAGGGTCCCGGGTTCAATTCCGGTCACGGGCACATGCCTGGGTTGCGGGCTCGATCCCCAGAGTGGGGGTGCAGGAGGCAACCAATCAATGATTCTCTCTCATCATTGATGTTCCTATCTCCCTCTCCCTTCCTCTCTGAAATCAATAAAAATATATTTAAAATATATATATTGGGCCCAGCTTCTGTGGCTCAGTGGTTGAGCATCGACCTATGAGCCAGGAGGTCACGGTTCAATTCCAGGTCAGGGCACATGCCCGGATTGCAGGCTCAATCCCTGGTGGGGGTTGTGCAGGAGGCAGCCGATCCATGATTCTCATCATTGATGTTTCTAGCTCCCTTTCCCTTCCTCTCTGAAATCAATAAAAATATATTTTTAAAAAATCAGTCCTTGACTTAAAAAAAAAAAAAAGAATATTGGCCCTTGGAAGTAAACACTCTGTCCCAATGAGTCAATCAAACTTCGTATCGTTTCTAGGTGGGAGGCAGCCAGGAGCAGGCTGTCTGTAATTATATAAATGTCAACCCTGTCCTTCGCAGCCTCCTCGAGGCAGGCAGCCGTGTCCTATTTATCATAATGTTCCCTGCACCTTGTTCCAATTTTTTTCTCATTACTTGTTGGGTCTCCCATAAAAGAATGTCAGTTTCTCAAAGACAAAGTCTTTGCAATCATCTCTCATAAGACCCCGGGAGTGTGTGGAAGGTACAGTGTGTATCTGTTGACTCAATGAATAGAGCAAGTTCTGCTTTTTGAAAAGGTAGAAGGAAGAGTAAAAAGATTTGCCCTAGCTGGTGTGGCTCAGTGGATGGAGTGTCAGCCTGCGGACTGAAGGGTCCCAGGTTCGATTCCGGTCAAGGGCATGTACCTTGGTTTCGGGCACATCCTCAGTAGCGGGTGTGCAGGAGGCAGCTGATCATCGATGTTTCTAACTCTCTATCCCCTCTCCCTTCCTCTCTGTGAAAAATCAATAAAATATATTTTTAAAAAAAAAAAAAAAAAGAAAGAAAAGATTCACCCTAGCTGGTTTGGCTCAGTGGATAGAGTGTCGGTCTGTGGACCTAAGGGTCCCAGGTTCAATTCCAGTCAAGGGCACATGCCTGGGTGGCAGGCTTGATCCCCAGTAAGGGGCCTGCAAAAGGCAGCCGATCAGTGATTCTCTCTCATCATTGATGTTTCTATCTCTCTCGCCCTCCCTCTCCCTTCCTCTCTGCAATCCATAAAAATATTTTTTAAAAAGAGTGAAAAAATTCTGTTCCCATTTTAGAATTATCTGGTAAAGTTTTCTCTGCCAATGCTGCTATTGCATGGGTCATTACAACCCTAAATAATTAAATTCATCCGAGCGTCAGAACACCAGAGTCGCTGTTTAGAATTATTTACTGCAGAACTTCATGAGGGATGTTTCCTTGGGCTCTCTCAGGTTTGAGCACCTAGACCTGTAGATGTGTGGTGACAAATTTGTGATGAGCCTGGCTGGTGTGCCTCAGTGGCTGAGCACCATCCCATGCACCAGGAGGTCACTGGTTCCATTCCTGGTCAGGGCACTTGCCCAGGTTCGGGCTCGATCCCCAGTAGGGGGCGTGCAGGAGGCAGCTGATGGATTCTCTCTCAGCATTGATGTTTCTCTCGCTCTCTCTCTCCCTCTCCCTTCCTCTCTACCTAAAAAAATCAATACAAACATATTTTTTAAAATTTGTGATGAGTCTTCTGATTCTATTAAAACCTATAGAACAACAGGGCAAAAAACTTGGGGGTGGGGGTGGGGGGGGATTTCAACATCCATAATCAGACAGTTCCAGCCTGATAGTTTTCATTTTTTTCTTCTTCCTTTAGGAAGATGGTTTCTTTAAGGGATTTTTTTAAAGCAAAATGATCTTAAAATGATGTAACTAGAGAGCTACTGTAGTTTTTGGTGACTCCATCAATGAATTCATATCTGAAATTAAAATAAGAAAATCACCAAAAAGGTTATTTCATATATTTGGCTCAGAGTTTTGTTTTTATTTTATTTTTAATATATTTTTATTGATTTCAGAAAGGAAGGGAGAGGGAGAGAGATAGAAACATCCATGATGAGAGAGAATCATTGATCAGCTGCCTCCTGCATGCTCCCTACTGGGGATTGAGCCTGCAACCTGGACATGTGCCCTGACTAGAATCGAACAGGGGACCTTTCAGTCTGCAGGCTGATGCTCTATCCACTGAGCCAAACCGGCTAGGGCTAAGTTTTGTTTTTAAACCAATGGTTCTCAACCTTCCTCATGCCGCAACCCTTTAATACAGTTCCTCATGTTGTGGTGACCCCCAATTTCATTGTTACACATGGAACATAATGAAAGCATCGTGATTAATCACAAAAACAATATGTAATTATATGTGTGTTTTCCGATGGTCTTAGGCGACCCCTGTGAAAGAGTCGTTCAACCCCCAAAGGTTGAGAACCGCTGTTTTAAACAAAAACCCCACCCCCTACTGTTTCTCTCATTCTCCATCCCCTCCCCCACGACCACACATCCAATGAAACCGAATCCAAACCGGTGTCCAGGTACAGCTTCCACGGAAGCCACTTGAAGACCGGGCTTCTTGGGTTCCCACACCCCTTCTCGGCCACGCAACCGGCTGGGGCCAGAGGAGCGGCCTGGAGACTTACCAGGCAGCAGCAGGGCCAGCATCCCGTGAGCTGCAGGCCTGTGGCTTAGAGCCGCCCAGCTGGATCCCTGCCTGCGGGGAGAGAGCACAGGTCAGCAGGCGCCCAGCAGCGGTGCCTGCAGAACCGGACACCGGGCCCCCTCACACCTCCCCCTCCTCCCGGGCGCCCGTCTTCTCCCTCTTCTCCACACTCACTTCGCCCAATAATCTTGCTGTTGGGTGAAGAACCACTAGCAGCCCAGCTGGTGTGGCTCAGTGGTTGAGCATCAACCTATGAACCAAGAGGTCACGGTTCCATTCCCGGTCAAGGTACCTCCGGCTCAATCCGCAGTAGGGGGCGTGCAGGAGGCAGCCAATTGATTCATGTATATTTCTCTCTCTCTCTCTCTCTCTCTCTCTCTCTCTCTCTCTCTCTCTCCCTCTAACATCAATAAAAACATGTTTTTTAAAAAAAGAAAAGAAGAACCAGCTCAGCCAGCATGGTTGAACCTCAATCTAAACCAGGAGGTCACAGTTTGATTCCCGATCAGGGCACAGGCCTGGGTTGTGGGACGATCCCCAGTGTGGGGCGTGCGGGAGGCAGCCGGTCCATGATTCTCTCTCATCTTTGATGTTTCTCTCTCTCCCTTCCTCTCTGAAATCAATAAAAATATATTTTTTAAAAAAGAAGCAGTAACAACAGCCAATCGGAAGCTCCCTGCCCGGATCTGTTCAGAAACCCTTCATCAGGCTAAATCCCGGACGCCGCTCAGAGGGACGCACTGACAACCCAGTGAGCAGACACACAGAGAGGAACCCTCCGCCGGAAGCCTTAGCGAACAGTCCCCAAGTGTCGCTTACCGGCCTGGGGGGTCGGCCTGGTCCCCTCCTCCTGCGAGGCTCCCTTGGGCTCCCGGGGCTCATCCATCTCCGAGGTCAGGCAGCCAACGCTGCTGAAAAGCCTCCCACAGAGAAGTGGGGGGGGGGGGCAGGAGGAAGAGTTGCTTGTGCTGCTTTGAGCGCTTATTTTTCTTCCTCCAGATTTAATGGCAGGAAAATCCTGTATCCGAGGAGGATTAGCCGAGATGATAGAATGTGTCTGCCTCTCGGATCACAAAAGCCAGTGGCAGGACTTGCTGACACACCAATCGGCTTTATCCCCGGCCTGGGCCGCTATCCGCCGGCCCCCTTCCCTCCTTGAACCCTCTGCAGACCCCACCTCCCGCCCTGGCCCCAGCCCCGGCCCCAAGCACCATGCAGCCAGGAATTGGCTTCCCGCCAACCAAAGAGCGGTCTCAGCATTTTCCACGAGGCCATGTTATGTAACCCGGAGAGCCGGGGCCAGGCCCCGGCAGCTAAAGGGAGGCCGTTTTCCCGAAATGCGGGCTGCCGATCGGCCTTGCTCTGCAGTGATTGATGCGACCCTCGTGCCCATCTGGCTAGAGACCTGGTTTGGGGCGGAGGGCGGGGAGGGGGGGAGGCTGAGCTGGCCACCGCCCAGGGCAGCAGGTCTAGGGGCCATTTTCCCCATCTGGCTGGGGTTTCTCGAACCCATTGGGCCTTAGAGTCTGGTGGCAGCAACATGGGGAGCTGGTTAGGGATTGAGACTCTCAGCACCCCCACCCCCACCTCTGGAATCAGCATCTGCATTTGTGGTGGGGGTTTTCTGTTTGTCTGTTTGTTTGTTTGTTTTTCTTAATCCTCACCCGAGGATATTTTCCGTTGATTTTTAGGGAGAGAGGAAGGGAGAGGGAAAGACAGAGAGAAACATCGATGTGAGAGAAACACATGGATTGGTTGCCTCCTGCATGTGCGGTGACCAGGGCCCAGACTAGGGAGGAGCCCGCACCCAAGGCACGTGCCCTTGACCGGAATCGAACCCGGGACCCTTCAGTCCGCAGGCCGACGCTCTATCCACTGAGCCACACCGGCCAGGGCAGGAAGCATCCTTTGCATTGTCTTCTCCAGGCTCGCAGGCCTGTTGCTCTGGGCCAGGGATCTCCCTGAGGAGGCCCTTCCCGCCAGTGAACTCAGACATTCCTCCCGAGCGGGAAGCGAGGAACAATCAGAGACTGTCCCGGGCCAGAGCAAGGGGCCCATCCACACTGTGACTCCAGCTGGGGGTGGGGGGGAGGGGGACAAGCGGCCTAAGAATCCAAAACGTGCTCCCAGGGGGGAGGGGTGGCCACAGGAAGTGCGATCGCCGGGCACGCCCCCAGGCGGAGCTTCAGACGCGCCCCTTTCATCCGCAGGTGGAGCCGGGCCACCGCCGCTCAGGGCCCCGGGCAGCTTGCACCCCGCCGGCTCCGTCACAAAGCGTTTGGCGACCGATCAGAAGGGGCCGAAGGGGGAGGGGGGCGGGGGAGCCTGAGAAACAAAGGTGGCCCAGGATGCACCGCTCTGCCTGTGCAGGTGGCCTTCTAGAAAGCTCCCCTCCCCACGGGGCTGTGGGAAGCCCCGCCTTTCTCTGTGATTGCTGCGGCATGGGGCGGGGAGGGGGGTGAGCAGTGAGCAGGGACCCTGCCCGGGGCGCCTAGTGAAAGGAAAAGAGCGAATTCCTCCGTGGGTTCAGGAGTTCAGCCGGTCAGCAGCCTCCTATGGGAGCTCCCAGGGGGGACTTGGCTATTAAACCAGGTCCCTTCTTTGCTTTTCTTTTTAAATATATTTTTATTGGTCTCAGAGAGGAAGGGAGAGGGAGAGAGAGAGAAACATCAATGATGAGAGAATCATGGACCGGCTGCCTCCTGCATGCTCCCCACTGGGGATCAAGCCCACAACCCATGCATGTGCTCTGACTGGAATCGAACCATCAACTCCTGGTTCATAGGTCGGTGCTAACCACTGAGAACCCCGGCCGGGCTAAACAAGGTTCCTTCTATTTCTCTGCTCCCAACCCCTCCTGCTTGCACCGACATGCACACACCGCGCAGAGACCAGGCCCTTCCGCGGGGGTAGGAGGCAGGGGGCGGGGCAGGTGTACCCGACACCCAGGCGGCCCAGTTCATCTGATAGAAGGCCGTTTCCTTCCACGCCTTTATTTACCGACGAGGAACCGAGCAACCGGAAGCCAGGGCAGCAGGATTGCCCGTTTGCTTAGGGGGGTCCCCGAGCAGCAGATCTTGAGCCGGGACCCGATCGCAAGCGCTTTGCCCGGGGAGGGGATGTGGAGGCACCAGCAGGGCGCGCGGAGTGAGACTCATGTGCGGCCTGGCACGCTGGCACCTGGGCAAGCGCAGCCTCGTCCGTGGCCTAGTCTGCGGGAGGAGGCGGGGCATTTACCCACCAACTTCCGCCCTCGGCGGAGGGCTGTTCCCAGAGCCAGGAGGGCTGTTCCCGGTCAGGGCACAGGCCCGGGTTGCGGCTGGATCCCCAGTGGGGGGTGTGCAGGAGGCAGCCGATCCAGGATTCTCTCTCATCATTGGTGGTTCTCTCTATCTCTCTCTCTCTCTCTCCCCTTCTCTGAAATCGGTACAAACGTATTCTTTAAAACGTAACAAAGAAAGCTTCTTTCCAGGGTCATCTCTTTCAGCAAAGCAGGGGCCAGAATTCCCCCTGAAGGTTCCGACTGAGCTTCTGAGACTGGTGCCCGCGGTGGCACGGCGCGGGGAGGGGTGCAGGGGCTTTGGCCCAGTGCAGAGCTGCCCTGGGGTGGGCTGCAGGGTCTCATCCTGCTCTGATGGGTGACCTGCCCCTCGCCAGCCTTTCTGCACTGAGGTCACAATTCACAGACACTCCCGCCCTGAGTGGCAGGTCCCCAGGCCTTTGGTCCGTTCATTTCCCACGTCCCCACAGGCTCAGCACACATGCCACCTTCTCTAAGAAATGCGCCCCTTCCTGACACCTTCCCTCCTCCCGATAGTGCTCGGATGGGCCGGGCTGCCGCTGCCCCACACCCTCACCCTGGGCAAGGCGGAGGGAGGCAGAGCAAGGAGTCCCGGGGCGATGGGCATGCCCGCCCACAACTGCATTCTGGGTACCTGGGGCTTCAGAACTCCCTGCCCAATAGATTCTGACCCCCCTTTCTTAGTCCATCCTCCTGAGGACACGTGTGGGCAAGTGTCCTGGTGGTGTGGGATGGGCGCAGGTGGAGGAGAAAGGAAGTCACATGCGGGCCTTGAGCTGGTGCCACTCTCAGTGCCACCACATTCCAGCTCTGAACTGGTAAAGAAGCGCCAATACAAAAATTCCAAACTTGAACTTGGCTTTCCAGATTGTTATGGAGGTATCTCTGACAAGGTAGGATAGAACATATATTTTTTTAGTGTTTGTTAATTGATTTCAGAGAGAGGAAAGGAGAGAGAGACAGAAACATCCATGATGAGAGAGAACCATGGATCGGCTGCCTCCTGCACGCCCCCCACTGGGGATGGAGCCCACAACCCGGGCCTGTGCCCTGACCAGGAATGGAACCAACGACCGACCTCCTGGTTCATAGGTTGAGCCACGCCCGCGGGCAGAACGTATTTTATTTAAGAGTTGGTTAGCTTGGTTTAGAACGTTTAAACATTTGGACAGATGGCATCTGTCCCCGCAGACACTCAGGGCGGCCTATGTTCCGCACACAGGCCACGGAACACAAATGTTTGCTAATGAGTAGTGGGCGGGAGCAACAGAAAGAGACTTGGGTGAGTGACACTTCTGGCCGCTGGCCCCGCCTTGCTTTCTGACATGGGGGGGGCAGTGAAGGGGCGCTCAGGACAGGCCCCCCTCCCTTCCTGGGCCTTATCCTCCTTAAAACATATTCATAGTCTTGTACAAACCCTCATTCTCCACGTGGGGAAACTGAGGCCCACAAAGGTCGAGTGGCCTGCTCCCAGGTGAGAGGTGGAGGTGAGCTGGGACCCAGTCCTCCTGCCTCCAATCCCTGGGTTTTCGGGGGCGCTAGCAAGGCAGGGGCCCGAGGGAGCCCCATCCCCGTGGCCACTCGGCGGCCTGCATGAGAAGGGGGAGGGGGACTCCCCGTGTGGCTGAAGCGCCTCCCTCCTTTGTTCTCTGTTAAAGCATCCACTCCCCCTGTCCTTTCCCTTCCAGCCTCCCGTGCCAACAGCTCCGCGGGCGGTTACATCAGCCGGGTTCGGGGCCTCGTTTCTGGAATCGGGGAGGGGGCGGGGCAGGGACCACACAGCTTTCATCCCGTTTCCCCGGATGGAGTGACGTCGCCCCAAACGGCAGGCCAGGACACTGGGGGTGCGGGCTCGCGCCCCCCTCGGTCCCCCGCTAATGGCGGGGCCGTGGGCAGCCAGTGACAAGTGTGCACATTCCCGCCCCTCCCCCCGTCCTTCCCCCGTCGGCAGCTCCGCGTGACTCAGTGGTTTCTGCCGCTTAAGGTCGCGTCCTTGCGAAACCTCTGCAGCAGCTTCTGCGGCATCCACGGCCCTGCCCCCCTCCCCCCTCTCCCCTCCCCCCTCCCCCCCCCCGGAGCCGCTCCTCGCCGGGCGTGGCCGCCAGGGGGCGCCGAGGCCCGAGCCGGTTCCCAGCTCCCAGCCCCGCCCCGCCCTCCGGGCCCCGCCCCCTCCAGGCCCCGCCCCTCCGGGCCCCGCCCCTCGCGCGTTCTCAGCGGCTCCGGGGGCGGGGGCGGGGGCGGAGCCGGGAAAGTCCCAGGCCCGTCATCGCGGGAAACGTTAGTCACGCACCTGCCGCCGCACCGTTTCCGGCTGGGAGCGAGGCCAGGGCCAGGGCCTGACCCGGCCAAGGTCACACCCTGGGGAGGGTCTCCCAGCACCTGCCCTCCGGACTGGCCACGTCGTTCTGATGGCGGCCGCCAGCCCGTCTGGCCATCTGGAAGGGAAGAGCTGGCCCAGGTCCCTCCCTGCCTTTTCGCTCCACAAACACCTCCTGGGCGGCTCGCGCCTCCTTTCCCGGGAAAAGGAGCCAGAGCTCCTTGGGGCAGAGGCGGAGCGGAGCGGGCGGCGGGCAGGGCCTGGGCGCACCGTCCTAGCTCGGAGGGCTAGCCGTCAGAGAGGCGGGGTCTCAATAAGAATCCTGACTGTAATCAATTGAAACACACCAAGTAAAATTCATGTCTGTCTTCGATCCGTCCTATATAATAAAGAGCTAACATGCTAATTAGACCGAACAGCAGAACGACTGTCTGGATGACCTTCCGGACGAAGCCCGGGTTGCGTGGCCTGAGCCCTTTGCACGAATTTCGCGCATCGGGCCTGTAGTGAGTTTATGATGATGCTTTAAAAACTCTCATCAGCCGAAACCGGTTTGGCTCAGTGGATAGAGGGTCGGCCTGCGGACTGAAAGGTCCCAGGTTCGATTCCGGTCAAGAGCATGTACCTGGGTTGCGGGCACATCCCCAGTGAGGGGCGTGCACGAGGCAGCTGATCGATGTTTCTCTCTCATCGATGTTTCTAGCTCTCTGTCTCTCTCCCTTCCTCTCTGTAAAAAATCAATAAAGTATATTTTTTAAAAAAAACTCTCATCAGTAGATTCTGCAGGTCCCTAGGGCCGCCTCTGAAAGGTGATAACTAAAGGGAAAGAAGCAAGCATTTCCCTTCCTCGCCTGTATGGCTTGCATTGCAGGGTAACCACATGCACCAGTTGGTGAGAGAAAGGTTATCTTTCTGAAAGAATCACAGCTAATAAATGCAGACGTGATGGGATGAGGAAATCACTATGGTGCAATGAAATCATGGATCCTGCTGGTCATTCTTAACACGCCCTCAAAATGGCACAACCAGACACTAAGGGCCTCCTGTTGTGATGTAATAGAAAGTACACGCACTACCACTGACCTATTCTGGGCCCAAGAAAAGAAAAAAAATGAAGGTGATCAAGCCTCCAGATCTAGCTACTATTTAAAGAAAGATGAAGGGCGGAGAGAGGTGTTAAAAAAAAAAAAACCACCAAAGATACAATCAGTTAGATAGAGAGACTATGGAAAGTTCTACAAGGCAAATGATCCAGTTTTTCCAACACAGGAAAGGAATGCGGGAGGAGGAGGGAGGGCCATCTGTTAAGTAAAAGACTTAAGAAACATCAATCAATCCAACCTTTGGAAAATTGTGAAACAATCAGTAGAAAGAACTTACAGATAGATTATTAGATAACATACAGAATGGGCTTTGCTGGGTGTGGTAATGGTAGTATGGCTCTATTCTGAAGGTCCTTATCCAGCAGGAAAAAATACAGAAAAATTTCTGGTAAAATGATGTGTCTATGGTTTGCTTACAGTACTCCCACAAAGCAAACAGCAGGGCAGAATTGAAACCAAAATAGCTGAAGGTTGATAACTGAGGAAACTGGGTGACAAATGCATGGGGCCTCCACTTTTATGTGGTGTTTGAAAATTATTTATTAACTAGGGGCCCGGTGCACGAAATTCATGCACTGGGTGTGTGTGTGTGGTGAGGGGGGAGTGTCCCTCAGCCCAGCCTGCCCCCTCTCACATACTGGGAGCCCTCAGGCGTTGACCCCCATCACCCTCCAATTGCAGGATCCGCCCCTTGCCCAGGCCTGACGCCTCTGGCCTAGGCGTCCGGCCCGGGCAGCGGGGACCCACAGCTGCAGCGGCCCTGCGATCATGGGCTCCGCTTTAGGCCCAGGCAAGGGACCCCTAGCTCCCGGGACTGCCAGCTTCGACCGTGCCCAGCTCCCATCGCTGGCTCCACCCCTACTTCCTGCTATCACTGGCCAGGGCGGCAAAGGCACCTGATTCTCCGATCATGGCTGGGGGGCAGGGCAAAGGCGGCCCCAGCTCCTAGCTCCCCCCTGGGTTTCCGATCACTGTCAGTGGCAGGGGGCTCCTTCCTGCTTTCCCTTTCGCCTCCCTGCATTGTGCCTACATATGCAAATTAACCGCCATCTTGTTGGCAGTTAACTGCCAATCTTAGTTGGCAGTTAATTTGCATATAGCCCTGATTAGCCAATGAAAAGGGTAGCTCGTATGCCAATTACCATTTTTCTCTTTTATTAGTATTGATTACAGCTTTTTAAAAGTATGCCCCTCATTTGGCCCCTTTCAGACATATAGCTAAGTAAATTCAGTGAGAAGAAATTTTTCTATTTTTCTCTGTATTTACTGCCATGCAATCCTATCAACTTTCCTACATCTCCTTTATTTGATAATAAAAAATAACCTACAGCCCTAACCGGTTTGGCTCAGTGGATAGAGCGTCGGCCTGCGGACTGAAGAGTCCCAGGCTCGATTCCAGTCAAGGGCATGTACCTTGGTTGTGGGCACATCCCCAGTAGGGGGTGTGCAGGAGGCAGCCAATCAATGTGTCTCTCTCATCGATGTTTCTAACTCTCTATCTATGCCTTTCTTTTTTTTAAAAAAAAAATATATTTTATTGATTTTTTACAGAGAGGAAGGGAGAGAGACAGAGAGTCAGAAACATCGATGAGAGAGAAACATCGATCAGCCGCCTCCTGCACATCTCCCACCGGGGATGTGCCTGCAACCCAGGTACATGCCCTTGACCAGAATCAAACCTGGGACCTTTCAGTCCGCAGGCCGACGCTCTATCCACTGAGCCAAACCGGTTTCAGCTCTATCCCTTTCTAAAAAATCAATAATAAAATATATTTTTAAAAAATAACCTACAAAGAGTGAATTAATTAGCAATTCTCCCTTCCTTTTAAAAATCTAGAATAGGTCTATACATAATCCAGAATTCAAAATGGTTAAACTAAAGACGAAACTGAGAATCAGAATGTCTGAGTTTTATGGCCCATTTGGTTTATTGTTCCTTCTCTCTCTCTCTCTCTCTCTGTTTAGATAATCTTAGGAGGTGGCATATAATAATCACTAATTTCTTATGGACCCAAAACGTGCTGTTCTGATTCAGGCCTCTGGCATGTCAAGTTCTGAACAAATGTGCGCTCTTCATTTAAAGCTGCGAGTGTCCGTTCTTGGTTGAAGCAAAGGAGAAAGGTTAAGCTCATGACTGAGCTGTGGGGAGGCACCTGCGTTCGCCCCAAATCCTTCCCCCAAACAGGCCCCGTCTTCGGGGTTTCACTTCCCTCTTTTGAATTGGGGCCCTTTCAGTCCTGCCTGAGGGCTAACGACAGGCTGTGAGCGCACCTTCAGGGAAGATCCTACGATGCAGCCCGCTTGCGA
Organism: Myotis daubentonii; assembly: GCF_963259705.1. NCBI lineage: Eukaryota > Metazoa > Chordata > Mammalia > Chiroptera > Vespertilionidae > Myotis > Myotis daubentonii. The sequence goes on along the minus strand of NC_081861.1, from coordinate 1,072,632 downwards.
AGGGAAAACCATCATTAATATATTTTAATCCTCACATGAAACGCCCCCAGAGACACGCCCACCTCCTCTCCATTCAGGCCCATCTTTGCAAAGGGGTCATTAACAAGGATGATGTCAGATCCCCGGATCGCTGCTTTCCTCCTCGCTCGCCTTTGAAAACAGGCGAGATGCCTACCGATTGCCCATCCCCGAGCCAGAGACACACTTGTCTTTGGGAGCCGCGTAAAGGAACGTTAAAAGCGGCCTGCACCTGCCTTGTAAGTCCTCACCGGATACCAGCCCCCCTCCCCCACCCCCCACCCCCGCCCACCCCCCGCACCGAGCAAGGGTGGCGGCCACTTGCAGCCACGAAACGCCCAGCCCGCTGGACAGGGGCTCTTTGCAATGCTAATATCATGGTTGCAAATTCCTGTGTCTTTTCTTTAAATAGAGCAATATAAGGGCTTCTTTGTAGATATATTATTTTTTAAAATCTTTATTGTTGAAAGGATGACAGAGGTCCTCCTTTTCCCACTAACCTCCCCCAGCCTGCTCCCCGCCCCCCAGGCTCTCCCCCCGCCCATTGTCTGTGTCCACGGGTGCCGCACGCAAGGTCTTTGACGGGTCTCTTCCCTCGGAGGCTCCCCAGTCTGTTCGTGCTTCTGTGACTGTAGGGGAGGGGACTGGAGAAGAAAGCCCCCCCAGTTTACCCAGTGACTTCCGTTTCCGCTGTCCGGCTGGCCCCCCACATGCCACCTCTTGTTTTCTCTCCCCCCCCACCCCCCAACCCACCCCCACCCCCCCCGGGCTGCCGGGAACGTGGAGCAGCCATTTCTGAGGCTCTGGAGGCTGCCATGGGGTAGGACCTCCCAGAAGAGCATGTGACAGAAGGGTAGGGAGCCCTCCATCCTCCCCTCCCCCACCCAGGTCCCCTGCCCTGGCATCCGGGCCCCGCCTCCCCCCCCACACTTGGCAGGCTCCTCCCTCTCCTTTGTTCCTCTCCTCTCCCTGCAAGCTCACCCCAAGCACCCCAATCCTCACCCTTTCCTTCCGCCCAGGAGCCTGGCGCTCGCTCGGTCTCATTCATCGCGGGTGGCCCCAGCCCCGCTCTCTGGCCACAGGCCCAGGGCCCACCGGTTTGCTTTTCTGAACAAAGGCCGTTCCCCCGCAGAACAGCTCTGTGCACACTCAGGGGTGCTGCTCCGACACGACCGCTTCTGCAGGGGGGACAGGAAAACGCATCTGGCCAGGCCTTGCCAGCAGCTCCCCAACTTTTTTTGCTTTCAGGATGGCTTTCCCCTGAAAAATGAAAGCCTTTGTTGGAGCTATGAAGATTCGCTACTAAAATGAAAGCCGGGGCGTTTTTTTACATTTGTATTTGTCAATTGGTTTAAAATAAGCCCATTACATGTTAACATAAATAGTACATTTTTATGGAAAAATAGCTCTGCTTTCCAAACCCAACAAAGCGGTGAGGATGCAGCTCGCGCTGGGCTGCGTTCCCAGGAGACGCTGGGGCGCTGTCTGCTTCCCCCTCGGTCTCTGCGATGTCAGACATCAGGCGCCCGGACACCCCCCCTGCGTGCTCCTGAGAGAATTGGGGAGGAAGGAGCCAGCAGCGCCCTCATCTATCACAAAACATGTCTTTTGTCCTCGCGGGACCTCTTGCAGGGGTCGGCAAACTCATCAGTCAACAGAGCCAAATCTCAACAGTACGATTGAAATTTCTTTGGAGAGCCACATTTTTTAGACTGAAACTATATAGGTAGGTACATTGTTAGTAACTTGATTAGGATACACCTAAGGTTTAGGAAGAGCCACACTCCAGGGGCCAAAGAGCCGCATGTGGCTCGCAAGCCGCCGTTTGCTGACCACTGTCTTATGGGATCTCCAGAGATCTCCTTTGAGAACCACAATCTTAAAGCATGAAGACAGCCGGCCGGCCCGTGTGGCTCAGTTGGTAGAGCACCAAGTGGTTGCAGGTTTGATTCCCGGTCAGGGCACAGGCCGGGTTGCGTGCTCCATCCCCAGTGTGGGGCGTGCAGGAGGCAGCCGATTGGTCATTCTCTCTCATCATGGATGTTTCTCACTCCCTCTCCCTTCCTCTCTCTCAAATCAATAAAAACATCGTTTACTTAATAAGTTGGGCGCAGGGCTGGCTTGGCAGGTAAGTCAGGGAAGAGCCTGGTGATGTCCCACATCCCATTCCGCCGCCACGGCCTGCTGGCTGCCTGTGCCCAGGCTCCTGGCGAGGAGGCAGCCGCTGTGTGTGCACATGGAAGGGCGGGAAGCAGGGGCTGCATAGGGAGCTGAGCAGCATGCAAAGGAAATGGAATGTGGGAATGTTTCACCAGCTACAGCATTAAATGCAAACGGGCTGACCTCTCCTATCAAAAGCAGGCAGCTCACGGGCTGTTAAAAGGACACAATCTAGTGCTTTGTTGCTACAGAGACATGCAAACCAGAGAAGACCCGCAGAGGCAGAGTGGCGGGGTCAGAGGGCGCTCCTTGGGAAGAGGAAAAGCCGGGATTAGTATGTGGAAGCAGATGAAGCAGATGCCACAGCAAAAGGCAGAACAAGCAATACACAAGGCCGTTACATAATGGCCAAATGTGCATTCCATCGTGAACATACAAGCAGTGAATGTTTGTGTTATAAACGCCATTGCAACCAAGGCCAGAAAAGAACATGGAATCGACCAATGAGCGTGTGTGCATATATGCCTCACCCATGGACACAGACAATGGGGTGGTGAGAGCCTGGGGCGGGGAGAGAATGGGCTGGGAGTGGTTAATGGGAGAAAAGGAGGACCTATGTAATACTTTCAATAATAAAAAAATTTTTAAAAAGAAAGATTAGGAAAAAAATAAAATGCAACCTCATTGTAACAAACAAAGAAAATGGACAAAAAAGCAAGAAGAAATAGAAACAAATATTTTAATTGGAACACTCAGCATTCCATTTGGGGAAAGAAAAGAGAAAAATGAATCGGGAAATACTCTGATTGAATAACTCATTCAATCAAAATTGAGGGTCAGGTGAGGCTCACGGGGTTCCAAGTACATATAGGTCATGCCATCTGCAAACAGCATACAAAACACTGATCCTAGCCCAGCCGGCGTGACTCAGTGGTTGAGCGTCGACTTATGAACCAGGAGGTCAGGGTTCGATTCCGGTCAAGGGCACATTCCCGGGTTACAGACTCGATTCCCAGGAGGGGGCCTTGCAGGAGGCAGCCGATTGATGTTTCTCTCTGATCATCAATGTTTCTATCGCTCTCTCTCTCCCTGTCCCTTCCTCTCTGAAATCAATAAATAAATATGTGGGTTTTTTTTAATTTTTAAAAACCACTGATCCCATATTGGATCACAAAGACTCATTCTCTCCTTGATTTAGCACACATTAACTCGTTTGTTCCAATGAGCTTTGGTATTCACAGAGGCAGAAATGCTAGCCACCAAATGGTCAAACCACAGGCATGACAATGGAAAACAAAAACAAATGACCAATAACAGAAGAATGTTTTGAAACATTTCAATGCTCTCTGGTCGTGCTCGGGTTACACAGGAAGGCCAGAACATATGCAGCGGACAGCTGCTGCTGTGGCCTGGCCCTGCTGCTTCTGTCACCAGGCGGGCAACAGAAGTCATCTCTTTCTTTGGGGAACTGTCCCTCCCCGATTCTGGTGAGACGCCCAGGCCCTGGGTCTGGAGTAAGATGACTCACGTGGCCCAAGTAACTCATCCTCCTGAAGACGCTGATGGTGCTAGAACGGGCCTGTGACCCTAACCAGCCAATTGGAGCCTTTTAAAAATATATATTTTATTGATTTTTTTTTACAGAGAGGAAGGGAGAGGGATAGAGAGTTAGAAACATCGATGAGAAAGAAACATCCATCAGCCGCCTCCTGCACACTCCCTACTGGGGATGTGCCCGCAACCAAGGTACATGCCCTTGACCGGAATCAAACCTGGAACTCTGCAGTCCACAGGCCGATGCTCTAGCCACTGAGCCAAACTGGTCAGGGCTCAGAGCCTTTTGAAGACACTGGCATGGACCCTGGGGAGAGACTTGTGGTCAGTTCTCTGGGGTTATGAGGGTTAAGGAAGACATAACCCTAGTGACACTGGGGACTATGTCAGCTGTCATATGGAGAGAGCTGCCTGAGCTTGAAACCCACACAAAGAACTAAGACACGGGAGTGAGAGGGCCAAAGTCCTCATGGTGTTGCATGGGCCCCCAAATCCAGCCATGACTGAGGGAGCGATTCAGTTGCTAGAGCCAAGAAATTCTCCTCCTGTCTTAAAATTTGCGGTAAAATATATAGAACATGAAATTTACCATTTTAGCCCTTTTAAGAGTACAATTCAGTGGCATTTCACACTCACATTGTTATGCAACCATCCCCATTATTCTTTTATTTTTAACTAGAGGCCCGGTGCACAAAAATTTGTGCACTCGGGGGGGAGGGGGGTCCCTTAGCCCGGCCTGTGCCCTCTCGCAGTCTGGGACCCCTCGGGAGATAACGACCTGCTGGCTTAGGCCTGCTCCCGGGTGGCAGAGGGCAGGCCCAATCCCTAGGTGCAGCCCCTGGTCGGGCTCAGAGCAGGGCCAATTGGGGAGTTGGGGCACCGCCCCCTGTCATGCACAGAGCAGGGAGGATCGGGAGGTTGCAATGCCACCCTCAGTCACACTCAGGGTAGGGCCGATTGGGGGGTTGGGGCACCGCCCCCTGTCACACTCAAGGCAGGGTCGATGGGGAGGTTGTGGCGCCACCCCCTGTCACGCACAGAGCAGGGCCGATCAGGGGGTTGGGGAGCTTCCCCTTGTCACGCACAGAGCAGGGCCCATCAGGGGGTTGGGGAGCTTCCCCTGTCACGCACAGAGCAGGGCCGATCAGGGGGTTGGGGAGCTTCCCCTGTCACGCACAGAGCAGGGCCGATCAGGGGCTTGGGGTGCCTCACCCTGTCACACACAGAGCTGCAGGGCGTTCAGGGGGTTGGGGAGCTCCCCCCTATCAGGCACAGAGCAGGGCTGATCAGGGGGCTGGGGTGCCTTCCCCTGTCATGAACAGAGCATGGCGGATAGGAAGGTTGTGGCCCCGCCCCCTGTCACACACAGAGCCGCAGGGCGATCAGGGGTTTGGGTGCTGCCCCCTGTCACGCTGATCCCGGTGCTGGGAGGCATATTACCCTTTTACTATATAGGGTAGAGGCCTGGTTCACGGGTGGGGGCTGGCTGGTTTGCCCTGAAGGGTGTCTTGGATCAGGGTGGGGGTCCCCACTGGGGTGCCTGGCCAGCCTGGATGAGGGGATGATGGCTGTTTTCAGGCTGGCGGGTGACTGAAGCTCCCAAGCACTCCTTTTTTTCTTTTCTTATTTTTATTCTGGGCCAGCTTTAGCTCTGAGGCTTGGCTCCAGCTCTTAGGCCTCGGCTGCTGAAAGTAGGTATCTGGTTTGTTTGGGTTCTATAATCGAAACACTGTTTCAACTCCAGCTCTGAGATCCCGGCTGGCTGAAAGCAGGTTTCTGGGGTTTTGTTTAGCTTCTATATTTGTAACAATGTTTCAAACTGCAAGCTCAGAGGCCGGCAAGGCAGGCGGGAACGTTGGAGTCCTCTGTCACTGAAGCAAGCAAGCCTCATGTCCGCTTCAAGCTGCCTGGCTGCCGGCCGCCATCTTGGCTGGCAGTTAATTTGCATATCGCCCTGATTAGCCAATGGGAAGGGTAGTGGATGTACGGCTAATTACCATGTTTCTCTTTTATTAGATAGGATTTTTATTGACTTCAGAGAGGAAGGGAGAGGGAGAGAGGATGGAAACATCCGTGATGAGAGAGAATTCCCCTGACTGGGAATTGATCTGGTGACCTCTCGGTTCCTGGGTCAACACTCAACCACTGAGCCACACTGGCCAGGCCTCACTTTCTTTTCCAGAACTTTTCCACCATCCAAAACTGAAATTCTGTACTCATTAAATAACAACTTCCCTTTCCGCCTTTCCCCAAGAAGTGTTCTTTGAGGTTTGAACTATTCTAAGTTCCATTTGTGTACCGTGTAATCAAAAGAGTCAACATAGTTTACTTTGGAAACAATGAAAACATGATACAAAATATACAATCGTCATATATAGCAAGAACTATAAAAATATTCATACTGTTTGGCACATTTTATTCTGGGGAATATAACCCAAATAACCACCTCACTCATTAAACTTACATTAAACAAAAGCATTCAAGCTATTGATAATGGTGAATTATGAAAACACTAGAGGCTTGATGCACAAAATTCATGCAAGAGTAGGCCTTTCTTCCCCTGGCTGCCAACACCGGCTTCCCTCTGCCACCTGTGACCTGGGCCTCCCTCGAAACCCTGATTTCATCCAGAAGGTCGTCTGGAAGGATGTCTGGTCTAATTAGCATATTATGCTTTTATTATTATAGAAGATGATAGATATACAGTAATATGGGTGACAACTAAGCCAAAACTTTAATGACATAACATGGATCATATAAAAACATGAAAATAAATGCTCATCTGTTTCTGTATAGTCTGTGGCTGCTTTCATGTTGCCATAGCAAAGTCTAATTGTTATGACAAACCGTATAGCCCTATCTGGCCTGTACAGAAAGTCTGCTGAGCCCTGCTATCTAGCAAGGAGAGGGACAGAACTACAAGTGCGTGCAGCAAATGAATGATTCTATCTCCTGAAAAACAGTATTGACTAGGTGTGGCCATGGATGGAGGGCATTTATATAAGGGAAACCGGAAGTTAAGGGAAGGGGAAGTTGGAACCATAGAGCTTTAGTGAAAACATAGAGTTCTTCCTGCAGTGATCTTGCGAGAACTCCCATAAGCTCCAGCTCTTCTCATATAGACCCTCCTGACTGGTCATGTTCCCTTCCAGTTCCAGTTAGTCTATCAAATCTCACACACAGATTGTTGGGCAGAAAAGCCAGACACAAATGAGCACACGTGGTATGATTTCATTTCCATAAAGTACAAAAGCAGGCAAGACTCTTCTCTGCTGTTAGAAGGCAGAATGGTGGTTCCTGCGTCAGAGGGAGAGAGCTGTCCCCAACCTGGATTCAATGCATTTAAATGAGAGGCTCTGATTGCGTTGTGATAAGCCAATTTATTAAGGTAACTAAAGCATGCACCTTTATTAGCGAAGCAAGGCAAGCAAACCTTTCCATCTGGCTCATGAAGCGTGCACAGGGTCTCAGCTAATCTGAAGAGCAGGTGGGGTGGGGGTTCGAGGCGTTATATGGCCTCCTGTCTGCAGGTTTCAGAATTCCTCTGCTGAATGTCTTGGCGCAGATGAATTCTCAAGGTCCCTTTCACTTTGTTGTGACCTTCCCAGAATTCGTGAGACCCGCCTGGCACCTTTATCTTGTCAAGCCTTGAGACTGCTGGCTTCTCTGCTTTAGGGAGTGAACACACACACACACACACACACAGAAATTATCTTTTTTCCCTTTCTCCTTCCCTAAAGGGCTGGTTTCTTTGTTCAGTGGCTGAAAAAGATTCCCCTGTCCTCTCACCCCCCCTCCTCCCCTAGGGAGTCTTTTAACCATTTGCTCTCAGGCTCCTTCATCCTTGGCTAGGAAGATAATGGCTTGTTATTTGAGGACCAGCTGCCAATTGCCCACACTGTGCGGCCTTGTTTTAACTTTCCTGTCTGCATTCCCTGTTCCTCCCGCCCTGGGCTTTCCCAGCTCCTTCTTATCCTGTACCAGCTGTCTGTGCCATGGGGCCCGGGGGGCTTCTGGGTCATGTGCTGGTTGGGGTTCTGGAACAAACAATGACATTAGCAGAGAGATGGGGGGGCATCTGAGGGAAGCTGTAGCTCAGTGAATAGCAATATACAGACATTAGCTCCTTCATTTGGGCTAATGTACATGACGCAAGATGCTAACATTAGGGGAAGCGGGGTGGGGGTGCAAGAACTCTGTCCTGGCTTCGCAACTTTCCTGTAAATCTAAAGTTATTATAAAATTAAAAGTTTTTTAAAAAACTATAGAGCTAGCAGCAGTTCACAAATTTGTGGTCTCAAAACCCCTTTACAGTCTTCAAATTTATTGAGGTCCCCCAAAGAGTTTTGTTACAGTTACCAATCTTGACTGAGGCCCGGCCGGCGTGGCTCAGTGACTGGGCGTTGACCTATGAACCAGGAGGTCAAGGTTCGATTCCCATTCAGGGCACATGCCCGGGTTGCGGGCTCAACCCCCCCGAGTGGGGGGTGGTTGCAGGAGGCGGCTGATCCATGATTCTCATCATTGATGTTTCTATCTCTCTCCCTCTCTCTTCCTCTCTGAAATCAATAAAAATATATTAAAAAAAAACAACACCTGAGCAAATGTTGAAGTATGTATCTGTTAATTCATTTAAAACAAGATAAGAAGCCCATTACACAGTAGCATACATCATACACGTTTATGAAAAATATCTTTTCCAAAACAAAAAAAAATTAACCAGAGAAGCGGCATTGTGTTGCGTTCTCACAAATCTCTCATGTGTGACTTAATAGAAGCCAGCTGCACCCTCGCAGGGCCCCTCCATCTTTGTGTCAGCAAACACACAGAGCCCTGGGCAAATGCCACTGCGCGTGCGAGCAGGACAGGGAGGAGGCGAGCGATGTCTCAATGTGATTATGAAAGGACTTGCCACCTCGGGGGACGCTGGCACTGCGCTCTGCAGGCATTTATTCTTTTCCTTTGGTTCTGTGTGCAGTGAAATGGCTGCAATCAGATCGTGTTCTTTCTGGATGTGAAAAGCAAAGCCAGGTCCCTTGCACGAAGCTCATTAAGCATCGCACCAGGCGGCCGGCAGCTCCGGTTCTAGCTGGTGTCCCTGCATCCCTCCTGCCGCAGCCAGACCCCTGCCTGGTGGCCAAGGATGCCCTGTTCCGGATGGAAGGCCCTGGTCACCAGTCAGGGTCCCAGTGGACGTCCATGCGCAGACGTCACGCGCAATGCCAAGAGGTGGACGCACAGGTCCCGCCTGGGAGGGGGGTGTCGCTGCTGGGGTTTCATTCTGTAACTGGACAGTCAGTGTGCTGGCGGCCTGCCACTACCTGAGCCAACTCAGCAGAGACAGGGTTGGATCCTATGTGAGCGTTTATCCCAATCCTGCCCGCAGCAGGGGGAGCAGGTCGCCCACAAAAACCTGCTCTGCAGCCCCCATAGGCCAGCTGCTTATGTGGGGTAGGAGGACAAAGATTACAGGGGGAGTAGCCAAAGGGCGGGCCAAATGGGCAGCTCACAGGGGTGGGGGTGTGCAAAGGCCTGCGGGCATGCAAAGCTGGGGGTGTGCAAAGGGCTCAGTGATGTGCAAAAGGACTGGGGGTGTGCAAAGGGCTGGCGCCTCTGGCTTCTGCAACCAGCTTGCTAATGTTTCCATGACCACAGGCAGCTCCCGGTGGGGAGGATGGGCCACATTTCCAGGTGCTCCCAGGGCCCGGGTGCCCCTCCCAGCCAGGTGAGCATGCGCCCTCTTTCACCAGAACAACCCAGTCACGATCAATAGAGCATGACTCGTATTTCTTACAACTCTAGCTGGTCCCCAGGGCTCTGTTTCTGCCCCATCAATCCCAGGGATCACATGAGGGCACTGGACTCCCGGCTTCAGTACATGTATGTGCCCAGGCCTGCACTTGAAGAGTCACTGCCAACAGGGCACCACCAGCCAGGACAGGCTGCCCCAGCTCTGCCCTGTGCCACCAGCACCACCCAGCCAAGCGCCACCCTCTTTCCATCTGTTAATTCTTTATAGCAACTAGATTGGGCTGGCACACATGATAAGACAGAGATCTACGCGTTTCTAGACACTGAGCATATCTGTGTGGCTCTTGCCCCAGAAACCCCCAGGAGCCATTCCCAGTTAAAACCCACGCCCAGTAGGCGTGGCTCAGTGGTTGAGCATCAACCTGTGAACCAGGAGGTCACAATTCGATTCCTGGTCAGGGCCCAGGCCCAGGTTACAGGCTCGATCCCCAGTGAGGGGCGTGCAGGAGGCAGCCGGTCCATGATTCTCTCTCCTCATTGCTGCTTCTCTCTCTCTCTCCCTCTCCCTTCCTCTCTGAAGTCAATACAAATATACTTTTAAAAAACCCAGCCGGCTAGACGACCACTATCCTGACTTCTAACACCATCAATTAGTTTTGCCAGTTTTTATACTTTGCATAAACGGAATAAACTGTACATATTCTTTTGTGTGCTTCTTTCGCTCAATGTCATATCTCCGCGAGTATCCATGTTGTTACATTTACAGTAGTTCATTGATTCTCATTCCTAGACAGTAAGGATTGAACTTGTTTCTCCCTCCTCCGTGGACACCTGGGCTTTTTCCGGTTGAGGCCACTATGACGACGGCTGCCATGAACAGGAATCTGGTGGAAAGCTTTTTGTGGAAACATTAGCTAGGCTGAAACTCACACTAACCGTGGTCATGGTTTTGTTTTGTTTTCAAATCCAACGTTACAGACTGTGATGTGAAAAGCAGAAATCGCCTCCCCCATCTTTGCCTCCTTTCAACACCTTTGTCGTCAGCCCTATTAAGTTCCTGGGGCTTTCTTCCAGAAATGTCTTAAGCACATAAACACACACGCATACAAATGAGCTCACTCTTTCTGCACTTGGGTTTCTCTCCGGGAGATTGCATTAGTCATGATGGGCTGGCGGAGGCTGAGGTCATGCAAAGCATTCCCAGTCTCAGGGGGTGAAATGTTCCTCCCGCTCCAACTGCACGTCTGACCAGGTCGGCACGAAGGCCGCACTCATCACTGTTCCCCGGAGGCCCAGACCCCATCTCAATTCTTGTGTCCGCAATCACTGGGGCAGGGGGAGGGGGTGGCATGTGCTGGCATTTCAGGTGTTCACGCAGAAAGGACATGTCACCTCTGGTCAGATCTCATCAGCCGCAAGCCACGTGCCCACACCTATCTTCAAAGTGCAATTCTATCCTGTGTGGGGAGAAATGAGAGAGGCAGGACTTGGGAGCATCTTTAATGACTACCACAGAGATCTATCTTTCTCTTTCTTTTTTAAATATATTTTTATTGATTTCAGAGAGGGAAGGAGAGGGAGAGATAGAAACATCTATATATATAGAAAAGCCTAAGCAACCAAATGACTGAGCGACCGGTCACTATGACATGCACTGACCACCAGGGGGCAGACGTTCAACACAGGAGCTGCCCCTGGTGGTCAGTGCGCTCCCACAGCCAACCTCCCGTGGTCCCTCCCTGCTGCCAGCCAAACTCCCATGGCCCGATCTGCCCCTAGGGACCCCACCCATGCACAAATTCGTGCACCAGGCCTCTAGTCAATGAGAAAAGACAATCATGGATCAGCTGCCTCCTGCATGCCCCCTACTGGGGATGGAGCCCACAACCCAGGCATGTGCCCGGGGCTATATTTCTTTTTCAGTAAGTGACCAGTTCCTGACCTTTGCCTATGTCCTGTTGATTACTGGTCTTAGTTCTCATTAATTAGATCCCTTTGTATTTAAAGAAAAGCAGCTTGGAGTCTGCCATGTGTATTTCAAAGATGTTCTTTTGGTCTGTATTTCTCTTTTGTCTTTAGTTATGGTACTTTTGTTTTCACAGACATTTTAAATGTCATATAATTAAACGACCCATTTTTGCTTTGTGGATCCTGGGTTTGGAAACACTTGTCTTAAAAGAGTTTTCCCAGCCAAAATATATTTTTTAATCACTATGTTTCTTTCTTTGTTTCTTTTTGCCATGTCTCTTTCTTAAGGAAAGTGGGTAAACACGGAAACACACGCTTACATTATCTGGCTTTAACACTCTTTTCCTAAAGTCACTCCATTTTTTCTCCAGGAAAATATCATGACTGACCTCATTACACTTGGGAAAATGGTCAAGAAAACTAAGGATAGTTACTTGGTATTCCCTTTTTCCTAGGGATGGCAACTTCAGAAATCACAAACAACCGTCTTTTTCCGTGTACAAGATGCAATTTTTTTCTAAAATCGTTAGACTGAAAATCGAGAGGCATCTTATACACGGAAGTCAGCTGAGGAGGGAGCCGTGTGGGTGCCTAGCTGCCCACACCTTGTCAAACAGGCTTCCTCCAATCACGAGCCTTATTGTTACTGAGGGCAGCTGATGCCGTAATGCGAGGTGGAGGTGGAGAGTGCGCAGATGCAACAGGGACCGGAGCGTTCTGAGCCCATAAAGACGTCAAAAAATAAAAAGATAAATACCGGTAAGCGATTGTCTTACTCTGTTAAATTCAAACTGAATGCAGTCAGCTGTGCAGAGAGCATGGACACAGAGCTGCAGAGAGACCGCTTGGCCCTCCTCCCACTGAGTGTCTGGTCAGCCAGAGGAGAAAACAGGAAGAACAGCTCCTGAGGGTGCCAGAAAAGAGGGCCTTAGAGGAAAGCCAGCAACATGTTTACAATATTGATTTCTTAATTTAGGTTGGAAAAGTGGGGGGTGTCTTGTACACGGAAAAATACAGTAAAAGCCTGTGATACCTACATTTATGTAAAAGAAGTGGGGCGGGGGGTGAAACTATATATTCTCAGATGTATATAGAAATGGCACTGCTTTCTGGCTTAAACTTTAACAAGCATATAAGTGCTCCAAACTGGAAACACCTCAACTGTCCACTAATATCAGAAAGATGAACTAAGCCATGTGGTACACCGTGGGACACTACACAGCAGGAAGAGTGAACACGGGAGCTACAGGAGAGCCCAGCTGGGGTGGCTCAGTGGTTGAGCACCGACCCATGAACCAGGAGGTCAGGGTTCCATGCCCGGTCAGGGCATATACTCAGGTTTCGGGCTCTATCCCCACTACGGGGCGTACAGGAAGCAGCCGATCCATGATTCTCTCTCATCATGGATGTTTCTATCTCTCTCTCCTTCTCCCTTCCTCTCGGAAATCAATAGAAATATATTAAAAAAATTTTAAGTTAGGAGAAAGGAATTATTTCTTTTCCTTGTCTTTCTTCTCTTTCTTTTTGAGGGATTATTTCTTGAGGACAGAAGCAGGCTGTGACTGGGAGGGGCACGGGGAAACTTCAAGGGTGGGGCCCATGTCCTAGTTCCTGATTTGGGTGCTGTTGACACGGTGTTTGCTTTATAAACATTTCTTAAATCACAAGTGTACGTTTTAGACACCTTCCTGGGTTATTTTACTTCACAGTAAGAAAGGTTTTTTAAAAAAAATAAAAAAACCAGCAGGTTACACAGAGCTGCATGACAGTAGCAGTTCAGAGCAGATCAGAGGAGTTGTGGGGTCCCCTTCTCACGTGGGGGAATTCAGGAAATTTAAACTGCAGACAAACACCGCACAGTGTTGTCAGTATATTTCAAGTTCTCACGGAACATGCTCATCCTAAAAAAATTCTTCATTGTTTATTGGAAATTCAGTTGTAACTTGGCTTTTGTATCTTTATTTGCTAAATCTGGCCACCCGAACTGTCTACTAGGAGTCAAGTATCAGAACAAGAGACGAGCCCTGGCTGGTTTGGTTCAATGGGTAGAGCGTAGGCCTGCGGACTGAAGGGTCCCAGGTTCGATTCCAGCCAAGGGCACATGCCCGGGTTGCGGGCTCAATCCCCAGTAGGGGGCGTGTAGGAGGCACCTGATCCATGATTCTCTCTCATCATTCATGTTTCTATCTCTCTCTCCTTCTCCCTTTCTCTCTAAAATCAATAAAATATGTTAGAGGAAAAAAAAGACACTCCTAGTACCTCATCACTTAGGAAGTTACAAGAGTTTCAGGAGCTCTGTGCCAGGAACCGGGGACAGAGACCAATATATCTATTTTCTATGGTCTCACAAGATGTACTTGCATTAAAATTATATACATTTTAAATATATTTACATCACATTTCTAAATTGAAGTAGACGGGCCCGGCTGGTGTGGCTCAGTGGTTAGGCATAAACCTAGGAACCAGGAGGTCATGGACTGATTCCTGGTCAGGGCACGTGCCCTGGTTGCAGGCTCGATCCCCAGTGTGGGGCGTGCAGGAGGCAGCCGATCCATGATTCTCTCATCATCATGGATGCTTCTGTCTCTCTTTCCCTCTCCCTTCCTCTCTCTGAAATCAATAAAAACATTTTTTTAAAAACTGGAGTCACACTGCACACATTTGGTCGAGAGCTACGTATCTACCAAATTAAGAGTAATAAAAATTGTTTTTAATATTGTTATATGTTGTAAAATATTGTTTATAGTGTTTACGTTTTCAAGTATTGTTCAATCTTTCGCCGATGTCCCTCGGCTGCCATGTTGTGAAAAAAATCCCTTTAATTCATGAGTCCTTTCAGATCCATGAATTGGGGCTCTAAGAGAAGCAGAAGAATGGACACTCGGCACCCGGGGGCGGGGAACTGCTTATCCTCCTGTGTTCTGAGAGAAGAGCTCTGGCGAGTTCCATGATGATGTCTTTTCTCTTACCAAGCCCTGCAGTCCCTCCTGCTCACACTGTGAAACGCTCCTCATCTCTGATGCCTCAGGCAGCACAGCCCACAAGCGTCCACAGCCTGTGGCCATGGTTACCTTCTGTTTGACGGACACAGGATGTCTAAACATCCTGTCAGTAATGGGAGGGGATGTTCAAGGTCACGGCCAGGCTGTGCCAATGCTGACGAGCTGGTCCTCAGCCGAGCAGTGCCCTTGTGTGCAGAAGTGTGTTTTGTAGCCTGTGGGCTCTCTGGAATGTAGGGCTCAGGGTAGGGGCCCCCCTTGCCCAGATCTAAGGCTGGGACTCGCTGTGAGAACCTGAGAGGATCAAAGCCAATTCCAGAAGCAGGTCCTCACCCAGGACTTTGACAAGGATGGGTTTGACAAGCTTTCCGCCAGTTCTACAAACATGAGGCATTTCCATCAGAGCTAAAGTTCAATGTCAACCAGGGCCCTAGTCAGTGTGGCTCAGTGGATAGAGAATCAGCCAGCGGACCAAAGGGTCCAGGGTTCGATTCCAGTCAAGGGCACATACCTGGGTTGCAGGCTCTTCCAGGGCCCGGGCGCTGGTCGGGGCTCATGCAGGAGGCAACCCATCGATGTGTCTCTCACATCGATGTTTCTCTCTGTCTCTCCCTCTCCCTTTCACTCTCCCTAAAAATCAATGGAAAAATATCCTCAGAGGAGGATAAACAAAAATAATAATAATAACCAGGAAAAGAGTCATGCTGGCTTGCCCCCCACCCCCGCATGGAGCCCCTCACTGAGGCCTTCCCTGGCTCCTCCCCACCACCAGGTAAGGAGAGAAGGGGGTGCTCCTTCTACAGTTCCTACCCCCCCTTGATTGGGGACCACCACTTCCCACCCTCCAACAGAAGTGACCGTCTCTCTTCAATTCGGGGCTAATTTACAAAATATTGAAGCTTCACACCCCAGGCTAGGGGCCTGGCAGCTGACCAGGAAGGGGTACAAGGCCTGGCCTGGACTTTGTTCCGGCTGCGTCTCCGCCCTGCCTGCCCCTTCAGCAGCTGCTGAGATCCGGCTTCCTCAGGGTGTGCCCAGAGCGCCTCCCGCCCCCACCGAGGGGATCAGGGAACCTTCTCTGCTGTTCCTCTGAGCCATGAGCCGAGAGCCCCAGCCATTTCGAAAGCTGCGGAGGGCTTCTCACGAGGGAGGCCCGTGGCTCCATGAACGGGCCTGGGGCAACTGCTGAGCATGCTCACCGAGGCTTTCCCAACATAAGTCTCGCCCTCGCCGGTGTGGCTCAGTGGATGGAGCGTCGGCCTGCGGACTGAAGGGTCCCAGGTTCGATTCCGGTCAAGGGCATGTACCTGGGTTGTGGGCACATCCCCAGTAGGGAGTGTGCAGGAGGCAGCTGATCGATGTTTCTCTCTCATCATGTTTCTAACTCTCTATCCCTCTCCCTTCCTCTCTGTAAAAAATCAATAAAATATGTTTTAAAAAAATAGAAAATAAATAAACATAAGTCTCTGTATGTCACAAAAGCCCGTCTCTAAACCAGTCCAGCCCAGCGGAGTGGCTAAGCATCTACCTGTGAACTCAGAGGTCACAGTTCGATTCCCAGTCAGGACACAGGCCCGGGTTGCAGGCTCCATCCCCAGTGTGGGACACAGGAGGCAGCCGATCCATGGTTCTCTCTCATCGTGGATGTTTCTATCTTTCTCCCTCTCCCTTCCTCTCTGATATCAATATATATTTTTTAAATGTTCCATTTTATTGTAATAATTACTGATTATGCATTTAAAATAGTTTATTGCATAAACTTGTGTACAAGAATGTTGAAATCATGTCATAGGTAGCGAGACTTAGGTGTCAAACAAGATGAATGAATCCCAACTCAATGCAGAGCTCAGGCTGCCTCCTGTGTCCACATCTCCCCATCCCCAGCCGTCTCCACGTGGCTTCATCCTCAGCTCTCTGCGGGTGTTTTGCTGTTGTTGTTGTTGTTGTTGTTTTTTTAAATATATTTTATTGATTCCTTACAGAGAGGAAAGAAGAGGGATAGAGAGTCAGAAACATCGGTGAGAGAGAAACATCGACCAGCTGCCTCCTGCACACCTCCCACTGGGGATGTGCCCGCAACCAAGGTACATGCCCTTGACCGGAATCGAACCTGGGAGCCCTCAGTCTGCAGGCCGACTCTCTATCCACTGAGCCAAACCGGTTAGAGCTCTCTGCGGGTTTTTTAGGAGAGAAATTTAAAGTTTTGTTTCAGAAAGTGACAATTTTGCTGCTGTGTCCCCAGCTCTCAGAATGATGCCTGGAATGTAGTTAGATGCTCAGTCAATAGCCACCGAATGGCTGAAGCGATTCTCTTAACATTTATTGGGGTTTACATGAATCAGAGTCCTGATCCAGAAGCATTGTAGCCTGCTAAGCAACAGAAGTTTGTTGGGGTTTTTAAATATAAATTTTTATTGATTTTAGAGAGGAAGGGAGAGGGCGAGCGAGAGAACCATCCATGAGGAGAGAGAAGCATGCATCAGCTGCCTCCTGCAGGCCCCCTACTGGGGACTGAGCCCACAACCCGGGCATGTGCCCTGACTGGGAATTGAAACATGACTTCCTGGTTCATAGGTCAACGCTCAACCACTGAGCCACACTAGCTGAGCTGTTGGTTTTTTCTGCAGATTATAAGAGTAATTTGGAAAACTTGAAAATTTAGAAAAGTAGAGAATTTGGAAGCAACCGAAAAGTATGAAGAGAAGGAGTCCTCATGTCTTACTACTGCAGGCTACTGCGAACAGTTAAAGGTTTTAAGGACTGCAATCAATAAGTAATCTGCATTCATCACTGAAATCCAAAAAGAGGCAAAAAAAAAAAAAAAAGGAGGACGACATGGCATTCTCAAAGGAGTGGCTCAGGCTTGCTGGGATGCTGCTCGGCCTCTTACAGCTCAGAGCCCAAAGACAAGGTCTGGCCCAGCCCCCAGCACGTCTCACTGTTTAAAAGGTATACATCAGGAGCCAGTGGGCGAAAGGGCGACATCTGTAATACTCTCAATGGTAAAGGTGAATTTTTTAAAATCGGAAAAAATATATACATCAGAATTAAAAGTCTATGTGATTTAAATCATGCTGAAATTGTATTAATCTGAAATGTTAATTAAATCTTGGGAAATGTTTTTGTAAATAAACTAGAGGCCCAGCGCACAAAATCGTGTGCGGGTAGGGTCCCCAGGCCTAGCCTGCGATCAGGGCCATCTTCCGCCCGCTCGCCAGTCCCCAGTCCCGCCCCGCCGCCTGCACCCACCCGGGTCCCCTCACCAGTGCCCAGTCCCGCCCCGCCGCCTGCACCCACCCGGGTCCCCTCACCAGTGCCCAGTCCCGCCCCGCCGCCTGCACCCACCCGGGTCCCCTCACCAGTGCCCAGTCCCGCCCCGCCGCCTGCACCCACCCTGGTTCCCCGTGGTTCCTCGTTTGCCATCCAGTGATGGGAGCCTGCAGGCCGGGTGGAGGGACCGAGAGGTGGTCAATGCACCTCATAGTGACTGGTCCAGTGGTCATTCTGGTTGTTACAGCGTTACGGTCACTGACTTTTTATATATATAGATAACTTTTTGCATTCTTAGTGGTCAGTGTCCATCTGGGTTCCATTGTAGAGAATCAATATCCTGATTCCTGTATATTATAAGTGTGTGTGTGTATAGATATCATACATACATATAGATTCAGGAGTAATAGGAATTGCTTGCTGTCTCCTAGTGTTCCCTAGCCACCGTGTGGTGCCTCTGGAACCACAATTTGGCACACAGAGAAGCAGCAATAAGGACAGCCATCCTCAAAAGGGCCATGACACTCGGGTCCGTGTAAATCTCTTACAGTCATGCTGTCTGGAAGGAAGGGTTTGGCAAGTTCATTTGTCTCTTCTTTCACCTCAAGCCTCTGCTGCTCAGCTCCCGCCTCCCAGGCCGAGGAGGTGCAGCCACAGGCTTCCAGAACAAGGGGTGAGTATGGACAGCAGTCATTTCCTGGGGCCTGAGCGGCGTCAGGCATGCAAGCAGCTGTCCCTACCAGGGCCTGGCTCAAGGCTCAGGGCTATGCGGGTCCTGACCACTGGGTCTCTGGACAGAGGCACCTGTGCAGCATCCACCATGCGGATTCCGCGTGCTCTTTTGGTAGGTGGCACAAGGATGAGCAGCTTCCTTTGCCACCTGGGGCAGCCCAGCGCATCTTGTAGGCCCACCCAGGACAGGGCAATGAGAAGCTCCTACAAAGAACCAGGTCAGGCAATCAATCACCTTTCTTCCGGGGCCACAGGCTCGCTTCGGAAGCCACCTGCCAAGGGCATGGCCGGGGGGCAAAGATGGCCTGGCCTCTGCAATGCTGTCTTGTGTGGGAAGACAGGCCCCATTCCACGCGGGCTTTCCAGCATTGTTGTGGCGAGGAGCTGGCTGCTTGCCCAACCACCTCACTGAAGGCAGCCGGAGCCGGGAAGGAAGCCAGGAGACGGTTGGCTGTGTGTGCGGTCCCCTGGCCTTGGGACGGGGTGGGGGATACAGGGTGGACATGGAGAGCTCTATAGGCACCCGCCCCATTCCCAGGATTCCTGGGAGAAGACCATGGAGGTGCGGGCCAGGAGTCACAGTCTCCATTCCTCCTTTCCCAGCCCTACAGGACAAAATGGCTCCGGCTCTTCACCAGACAAACTGTAAGAAAAAGAAAGGGGTGGGAGGAGGAGAAGAGGTTCAGAGTGATTTAGGAGACATTTGTGATGAGCATAAAAGTTCGGATCATGGTTCCTTCTGGGGGAGGGAGGAGCTGTGATTTGGTGGGAAACGTGAAGGCGTGTCCAGGGCGCCTGGCAAAGCTGCTTCTTGACCTGGGTGGTGGTTCCAGGATGTTCAGCTCAGATTAGTTCATCTGTTTCGCTGTGTCTGTGTTTTATTTTACAGTAAAAAGGGTTTTTTAAAAATATCCCCTGGCACATCAACTTGCTGCCTAATTACAAGGACTTTGTTTTGCTGTTCTTTGGACCCAGAAACCCTCAAGTCTCTGGTATCTGTGGTGGCCACACCGCTCATGCAGATGTTTTCCAGATGTCGGTCAGATGTTCTGGCTATTCTGGGGCAGCTGTGATTTTACAGAGTCTATTTGCTTGTCATTGCAAATCATCATTTTCCCTTAAATCCCAGGGTCTTGACGAATAACATCTAAATGAACTAAAACATTAAGCATTTTTGAGATCTTAGGGCTGAAAAAAGAAACACTCCCTCATAAAGTTGAGATCACAGTGACCCATATTCTGCTGAGGGAAAACTGTGTGTGCAGCATGTTCTGGCCAGGAGGCCTGGGGCCAGAGGCTGGGAGAAGAAGAGAAGAGAAGAAGAGAGGTAAATTGTAGGGAGCGGCTCTAGAGTTAAACCTGGGATTGACCTGTGGCAGAGCCACAAACAAGTCCCAGCTTGGAGGGCAGAACCCTCTTAGCTTAATTAAGTTTAACCTTATAGTGCCCTCTAGATCCTTCCTGGGTAGCTAATGGGTTGTGGGAGGTGCAGCAAGTGCTGCCAAAACAAGTGAAACTCACAAGAACAGTGTAACTATGGTGACCACAACCTTGTTTTCCTCTGACTATAAAATAAAGCCTCCGCTTGCTGGCTGGATCCTTCTCTGTGGCCTCATCCCGGCACAGGAGATCCACCAAGCCCCAGCTGTATTCTCTTTGTCTGTCTTTTCTTTAATCCTTAGCTGCCTCCCCACCCACCCCCAGGCTCACCAAACCCTTGGCTGTGCTGGCCCGGCACAGAGAATATTCCTAGACCCTTTTTCCCGAAAAATGTCCACCTCTTTGAGGTGCAGTGGTGGACATCCAGGGGACCGAAGATGGCACACAGATTCCCTCTGAAGGAGGAGGAGCCGGAGGGTGGGCCTGCTTCCACAGCCACTGGGGCCAAGGGTGGGAAATACGATCAGTGGGCAAGTGTCCAGGGTAGCAGCAGAGATAGAAACGGGCAACACCAGGGCCAGGAGATGGAGAGGACAGGATTGGGCATGCGTGGAAGGGGTGCTTTCCTTGCTGGCCAGCCACTCTTGGGGGGCAGTGGTAAGATGACCTCATTTAAGGGCAGCCCTTGTCCCTTTGTCCTCTCTTATCCTGGGCAGCTTGGCGGGGAGAGACCTTGTCCTCTTCCTGAGAGAAGGAAGGCAGGTTTGCTCTGGTCCAGTCCTCTCCCCACAGGGCACGTTAACCAGAGCTGGCCAGGGTCACTGCTGCAGCCCAGACCTCCTCCCCCTGCTTCCCAGCTCTAGTGGTGGGAGGGATGGTTACCCACGAACCTGTGCATATGCCACCTCATGTGGCAGAAGAGACGGCAGATGTGATCAAGTCAAGGATCTCACTATGGGGAGAGCAGCCTGGGTTATCCTTCTGGGCCGGATGTGCTCACAAGAGTCTTTCTAAGAGGAAGCCAGGAGGGTGAGAGCCAGCTAAGGTGATGTGATGGAAGCAGAGGCCAGGGAGAGAGAGACAGAGAGGGGGAGAGATAGATGGAGAGAGAGAGAGAGAGAGAGAGAGAGAGAGAGAGAGAGAGAGAGAGATTGGAGGGTGCTACATTGTAGGCTTTGGAGATGGAGGGAGGGACCATGAGCCAAAGGATGCAGGCAGCCTGTGGCTGGAAAAGGCAAGGAAAAGCATTCTACCCCAGAGCTTCCTGGAGGAGTTCAGCCAACACCTTGATGTCTGGACCTCTAACCTTCCCAACTGTAAGATGATACAGTGTCGTTTGAAGTCACTGAGTTTGCGGTAACTTGTTACAGCAGCGATAGGAAACTAATACATACTGGTAGGAACGGGGCAGGCTCCTGAGCCCGGCGAGGCAGGGAGTGGTAGAAGGTGCTGCTGGGCGTCTGGACAGGGATCACTAACTAGGGATGCCATGGGTCTGAGGAAGCCTGTGAGCTTGCATGGGCCAAGAAAGTAGACTTTCAACAGAGAGCTGATGCAGAGGGGTGTTGGGGAGGGAGTCTCGGGCTGTTTTCTGAGATTGTCTCCCTTGGAGCACCCTATTGGCCTCCCCTACATGTGACAAGGGCTGACCGCTGCTGGGACAAGAAGAAATCCTGCTAGATATTAAGAGGCAATTGACATTATGAGGGGGCCCAGAGGCAGTAGGATGAAATCTCTAGTGACCAAAGAATGTTGTGTTCTCACTAAAGGAAGGCTAATTACAGGCTACCTGTGACCCGGATGCTGAGTCAGTGTGGGACCCAGGTCACTGTGGTCTGGCTGCGGGGCATGAATTGGAAAGCTACGGGGACTTTTGCCCAGTGACAAACTCTGGAAGCTTCGGTTGCCTCGTCTGTGAAATGGGTTGAACACAGTGCCTGTCTCCCAGACTTGTAACTAGGCTTAAGGAGAGAACCCATGGGACACACTCAGCGCCTGGCACACAGACGGCCCTGGGCGAAGGCTGTCATTATGTAAAACTGCAGCCTCGTAGGGAAATCACAGAGGGGGCGGCCCGTGGGGTGGGAAGGCGCTTTGATAAACATGTCAGGGGCAGGGAGGGAGGTGTGGCAGGTCCTGCTGACACAGGATCGGCGGGTCCATCAGGAAACCCAGCAGATGGCTCCGTGTGATGCTCAGGGGTCAAGAGTTGCTGTCCAAGTCTGTCCTTGTCAAGGGCACGTGCACACCCCCAAGGGCAGACCTAGGGGCCCGACAGCCACCCAGCCCTGTCCCTGTAACATGGGGCATGTCTCTGGCCAGGGCAGGACACAGTGGAGCAGAGAGAGCTGGGGTCACGGCCAAGCACAGTGAGTGCCAGGCCCGAGGTAGCTGAGATCATTGGAAGGTCCCAAAGGGCAAGAGCAGGACTGGACCTGAGAGAGAAGACCCAGCGTGAAGAGCTAGAGTGCAGCCTGGCCGGCGTGGCTCAGGGGTTCTGCGTGGACCTAGGAACCAGGAGGTCAGGGTTCGATTCCCGGTCAGGGCACAGGCCCGGGTTGTGGGCTCCATCTCCAGTGGGGGGCCTGCAGGAGGCAGCCGATCCATGATTCTCTCTCATCATTGATGTTTCTCTCTCCCTTCCTCTCTGAAATCAACAAACATATATTTTCTTACAAAGAGCTGGAGTACAGAGGGAGTCCAGTGGGAGGCTGGGAAGCGTTGGGCGACTCCTCACCAACCAAAGGCCTGGGCGTCCATGGAACATTCCACGGCGTCCATGGGGGAGTGTGCAGGAATCAGGTGGGCTAACTTTGTCAACAGTTCCAGGCTGTTCGAAGAGTTTGAGGAATCATTTAAACACAACTTTTACTTTTAGTGTCAATACGAGTACAAAAGGCATGAGGAGAACACGTTGTTTTACGGAGTTGACCTTGCACCACGTGTACTCCGTGGAAAGGGCCATAAATACCTTTGCAGGGGGAAGTCTGGCTTCACAAACATGACCAGACAACCACCCATTCCTACCAGTCCTGCGCTTCCGTTGTGTCTGGGAAGAAAATCTCCTGACATTATTAGAGTCAGACAAACAGTTGTCTTTGGGACAGAATGGAACACCTCATTGCCTAACATGGCTATGATCTCAGGTTGTACTCAGCAGGAATTTTCACATCGTTGAAAACTACATTTTTCATCAGCGCCAAGAGAAAGTGCAAGCATTGTGGAGAAGGTTTGTTCCAAAGCCTCCTAATCAACCACTGGGCTTGGGTGAAACTTTGCCTCTTATCTAAACTCAAACATGAAAAGTTGTTCCTATCATTATTAAAACGTTTTATGAAAACACTGGGAGAGAGCTGACTGATTAAAGAAACATTTTTATTTCTTATGAGCCAGCAAGGACATGCTGCTAAAACTGCTGGCAGGTCTCCTCAAAATCCAGGCTGGGGCGAAAGTAGGTTTACAGTTGTTTGTATGGAAAATTACACAATAATCATCATAATAAAAGGCCAGAGGCATCACAACCGAAACGACCAAACAACCGGTCACCATGAAGTGCATGGAGCACCTCTCGGTCCCTCCCCCGCCGCCCACAGGCTCCGATTGCAGCAAGGCTGGCGGGCGGGGCGGTGGGGAGGCGGGCTCGGCAAGGTGCACACAGGTGGGCAGGGCCGCGCGATTTTGTGCGCTGGGCCTCTAGTTAATAAATAATAATATGAGAATAAACTCTGTGTTTCATGTACTCACAACTGTAAACCTATTGATGACATTGCTAAGCCTGTGAATCTACCCTTGGACCGCCTACTTCACAGTCATTAAGAAAGATCTTTAGAAGAAAAAGAAAAAAAAGAAAGAGCTTTATGGCTCTAGCTGGTTTGGCTCAGTGGATAGAGCGTCGGCCTGCAGACTGAAGGGTCCCAGGTTCGATTCCAGTCAAGGGCATGTACCTTGGTTGCAGGCTCCTGGCCTTGGTCGGGGGCATGTGGGAGGCAACCAATCGATGTGTCTCTCTCATATCAATGTCTCTCTCTGTCTCTCCCTCTCCCTTCCACTCTCCCTAAAAATCAATGGGAAAAATATCCTCAGGTGAGGATTTAAAAAACAGAAAAAAGAAAAAGCTTTCTGGGTTAAGCCACGGTTGGCGAGAGGGGTGTTTTGTTACCAGGCTGTTTTGCAGCCTTGAGCATCCTCCCTGACATCTCCACATGTGCAGAGCCAGTGCTGGGCGCCAAAGGCAGGGTGGCTGTGCAGCATGATCCCGCTCAGCAGTGAGCATGTGCGTGGTCATAATACCACCGGGACTTGTTTTAAGCAAAAATTTAGAAATAGCCCTGTTAGGAGAGTAGAGGTTGGGAAAATGGGATCAGGGTATGTAAGAAGGCCCAGTCTTCATCAGCATGACAGGAAGTCACAAATAATGTTTAAACGTAGGAAATAAAATCTAGCAGCTTAAGTGTGTTCATTAGAAATAAGGAGATAGGCTCCTGGTTCATGTGTCACCTTAGCTAAAGTCAACTTTCCAGAATTTTCAGGAATTCGCCTTGGGATTTGATTACTGAATTAAAATATCATCTATTTTCTTTTTAAAAACAAGAAATAGGGAGACAGATATCAGGAGAAAGCGAAAAGGCCTGCAAGGATCTTCGATGGCAGAAGAGTGAGGAGGGAGGGCAGGTGGGGGCAGTCCGTCTGCCCTGATGCATTATGAGCCTTTCAGCTCCACTTGTCTTATTTATTTATTTATATTTTTATTGATTTTTAGAAAGAGAGGAAGGGAGAGAGAGAGAGAGGGAGAGGGAGAGGGAGAGAAACATCTATGTGAGAGCAAAACATTGATCAGCTGCCTCATGCACCACAACCCCCTACTGGGAATTGAGCCTGAAACCTAGATACGTGTCCTCACTGGGAATGGAACAGGCATCCTTTTGGCCAGGGCCCACTTGTCTCTTTTTTAAAAAAGAACACATATTCTCTGAAAAAATCTTAAATTCAAAACAACAAAAATGTTAAAATGTTACAGATTTGGAGACAATTCTCACTAATTAAACCATGCTAAAGAGAAACAAACCAAAAAAAAAAAAGAGTATGTGAGAGATTACTCATTAACATGCTCTAATATCTGTCTATATAAAAGGCTAATATGCAAGGTGTGCCCTCGGGAGTTCAACCAGGAGACCGGGAGTTCAATTGCTCACTATGATGTGCGCTGACCACCAGGGGTTGCCGTGAAACTAAGGGAGGCCCCAGCTGGCAGCTGGAAGGCCCTGATTGGCCCTGATCACTGGCCAGGCCTAGAAACCCTACCCATGCACGAATTTTGTGCACCGGGCCTCTAGTCATTTAATAATTCTAAAAGTAGGTGGAGGTTATCAAGGAAAGGCTGTTTGAGGTAGACAGTGATGTGTATTTGTAATGAACACGGGAAATGTGGAGACAAAGTTCAAGGCGTCAGTCTATCAGTTTGCTGTTACTAGTTCTGTGCATGTCACAAGCTCAGTCTTACACCTGAATCTTTCTTTAGATCTCTGCCATAGAAAAGCTCACCATCGCAGCTGGGAAGCCAAGAGTAACCAATAATCGCAAAGCATAGAACAGCACAAGGAAAGAATCAAGAGGAGCTGAGTGGGCATTGGCATGGTCGGGCACAGCCCACTGGGCAATGTGTGTTTGCCCCGGGCTGTAAAGAATGAATGGTGTTTCAGGAGGCAGCAAGAAGGAGGGTGGGGTTCCAGGTAAAATAAATAAGACAAACAAAGTCATTAAGGAGGAAAGACTGGGTCAAGGTGGTGGAGTGGGTAAATGCTTAGCTTGCACAGTCTAAGCCAGCCGTGGGCAAACTACGGCCCGTGGGCCGGATCCGGCCCGTTGGGCTGTTCTATCTGGCCCGCGGAGCAGAAAGAGCGGAGGGTTCTCTTGCTCTCCCCTCCGCTCCTTCACCAGCAGCAGCGTTAACATGGCAACGTCGGGAAACACGGCCGCAGCTCCTTCTTCTGAGTCCAGTTTAAGAACCCATTGTGACCCTCGAGTCAAAAAGTTTGCCACCCCTGGTCTAAGCTCTGTTCCTTCGTCTGCTAAAGAAATAGTGTCAAGCTGCTTATAGCTTACCATCATCCCTTTGCATTTAAAAAAATACAGGAAGAGCCCAGCCCATGTAGCTCAGTGGTTGAGTATTGACCTATGAACCAGGAGGTCATGGTTCAATTCCGGGTCAGGGCTCAATCCCCAGTGTGGGGTGTGTAAGAGGCAGCTGATCAGTTTTTTCTCATTGATGTTTCTCTCTGTCTCTCTCTCTCCCTTCCTCTCTCTGAAATCAACAAAAAAATGTTTTAAAATGGGGATTCATTTAAAAAAAGAAAAGAAGAAAGAGAAAAACCAAGAACCCAGTAGGGAAAAGGACAAAGGATATAAGCAGGTGTCATTCACACACACCCCACAATGCAGAGGGGTCTTAAATACATGAAAGGATTTGTTGCACACTAAGAGAAATAGCCAATAAGTTCCATTTTCGATAACTCACTGTGTGGCGGGCAGAATGCTAAGATGGCGCCCCCAATTCTCACCCCATGGTGGGCAGTCACCTTCTTGCAATTATTCTCTCATAAACTCATCTAGGTGTTGCTGCAAAGGGGTTTTGCAGATGTGACTAAGTTCCCAAATCAGGTGATCTTACAATGGTCTGGGTGGGCCTGACCTAATCTAACAAGCCCTTTAAATAGAGGCCTAGAGCCCAGCCAGCATGGCCCAGTAATTGAGCATCGACCTATGAGCCAGGAGGTCACAATTTGATTCCTGGTCAGGGCACAGGCCCGGGTTGTGGGCTCGATCACCAGTGCAGTAGTCAGCCGATCAGTGACTCTCATCATTGAGGTTTTTCTCTCTCTCTTCCTCTCCCTTCCTCTCTGAAATCAATTATATATATATATATATATATATATATATATATATATATATATATATATATATAGAGAGAGAGAGAGAGAGAGAGAGAGAGAGAGAGAGAGATATGTATATATATATATATATATAGAGAGAGAGAGAGAGAGAGAGAGAGAGAGATCACAGCCAGAGAAGTCAGAAATCCAAGCACAAGAAGGATTTGATTCGGTGCTGTTTGCTTGAAGATGGAAGGGGCCACGTGGCAAGGAATGTGGGCAGCCTCTAACAGTGATGGCGAGCCTATGACATGCGTGTCAGAGGTGACGCACGAACTCATTTTTTTGGTTGATTTTTCTTTGTTAAATGGCATTTAAATATATACAATACATATCAAACATATAAGTCTTTGTTTTACTATGGTTGCAAATATCAAAAAATTTCTGTATGTGACACGGCACCAGAGTTAAGTTAGGGTTTTTCAAAATGCTGGCACGCCGAGCTCAAAAGGTTCGCCATCACTGGTCTAGGAGCTGAGAGCGGCCCCAGCGGACAGCCTCGGGCCTACAGTCGCAAGGAGCTGAATTCCGCCAACAGCATAACCAGCTGGGAAGCAGATATTTCACCAGAGCCTCCAGACAACACCTTGCTTTTAACCTTGGGACACCCTGAGCAGAGACTGCAGCCGCGCCATGCCAGCCTTGACCTCCAGACCTGCGAGCTAATAAAGGGGTATTGTTCGAAGCCACTGAGTTCGTGGTAATGTGACGCAGCCATCGAAAGCTAATATGCTGTGCTTAAAAGGGTGTGGAGAAACTGCCGCATTCATTCATTGCCAGTCAGTGTGTAAATAGACATAACCTCTATTGAGCGCAAGTTGGCAATACCTATGGAAATTAAAGTTGCTCAGCCATTTGACCCAGCAGCTCCACCTTTAAGGATTCATCTTACAGATAGACTCACCTTATGCAAGATGATCTCGAAGCGATATACATTGCAGCATTGTTTATAACAGCAAAGGATGGTGTGCAACCTAAATGCCTATCAATAATAGCCTAGCAAGCCCGGCCGGCGTGGCTCAGAGATTGAGCATCAACCTATGAACCAGGAGGTCACGGTTCGATTCCCAGTCAGGGCACAGGCCTGGATTGTGGCCTTGATCCCCACTGTGGGACGTGCAGGAGGCAGGCCCCTCGTGAATGATTCTCTCATCATTGATGTTTCTCTCTCTCTCCCTCTCCCTTCCTCTCTGAAAGCAATTTAAAAAGGTAGTAGGCTAGCGAAATATGTGAAGGTGCGGCCCCCAGAATGAGGCCACTCCAGATACACTGATAGGAAGCGCTCCAAGAATTTTTTTTTATATAAAAGCTAGAGGCCCAGCACGTGAAATCGCACGAGTCCCAGACCTGGCGCACTGCGGGACCCAGCATCAAGTCCCGCTGGCACCACAGGATGCAGAGTCAAATCCCGCCGGCGCTGTGGGACCCATCAATGCACCTCCTGGTGATTGGTCTTTGGTCGTTACGGTGTTACGACCACTGGGTTTTTATTATATAGGTGGAAGGTGTAAGTTGTGTGTAGAATTCTACTATTTATATGGGGCCAACAAATATATATGAACAGACATGTTAGTAAAGGCACAGAATATTTCTGGAAGATACACAAGGTCCCAAAGCTGGCCTTTCGGGAGGGGCCGGCTGCCTAGAGGACAGAGGAAGGTGGAAGACTATTGTCTTTTGAGAACAAAGAAGGTGTGTGCATTGTTCAGAAAAATGAATCAAACAAAACAGCAAGATTAGGTCTGCCCTTGTGGGCACTTGAGACTAAAACAACAGTTCTTTAAATGAAGGGAGGAACCTGGCTGGTGTGGCTCAGTGGTTGAGCGTCAACCCATGAACCAAGAGGTCATGGTTCGATTCCTCGTCAGGGCACATGCCTGGGTTGCAGGCTCGATCCCCAGTGGGGGAGGGCATGCAGGAGGCAGCCGATCAATGATTCTCATCATTGATGTTTCTATCTCTCTCTCTCTCTCCCCCCCCACTCTGAAATCAATAAAAATACATTTTTTTAAAAATCAGCAGGGAACACAAGAGTTTCAAATCATAAAAAAAATCTCACAATGTGTCGCATGACAACCATTTCTGTCACTTCTGTGATTCTTGTTGCATCCAAGAACCTCAAGAATGAGGTCCCCGCTCTTCCCTTCCCAACCAAGGGCTTAAGAATCCACCCCAACGAGTCCAAATCGAGGGGTTGTTTCTGTTTCGTGTCCTTTGTCAGTCCAAGTGTTACTGAAAGTAAGAGCCAAGCAGCAGCAGGCCCTGCGGCAACCGGGCTGTGCGCACAGCACTGCCTCCCGCGTCCCCAGCGCCTTGGCGGGCACGCCCTCCTGGCCCAGTTTAGGGATCTGGACCGGGCAGGCCTGGCCCTGCCGGTGACCTGCCCACCGCCCCGGGCACTCCCACGGCCTCTGCCACGGTGGCACCTGGATTGGGCCACCTGCCCCGGTTGCCAGGGAAGTGGAGGGAAGTCAGCTGCTCCCAGGCCCCTGGCGAGGAGCCCTGGGCTGTCGCAGGCCCTGAGTCATCGGCCCCACCCACCACACACGTGGCCGCAGCAGGGAATCCACCGGTAAGGGCCGGGGTGGCCTCCAGCACTGGGACCTGCTTTCCTGTCAGCCTGGGACCCAACAGAAGTCCTCCAGGTCCCTCAGAAAAGAGCACATTCAAGCCCTGGCCGGTGTGGCTCAGTGAATAGAGCATTGGCCTGCGGACCCTAGGGTCCTGGGTTTGATTCCAGTCAAGGGCACGTACCTCGGTTGCAAGCTCCTCCCTGGCCCGGGCCCTGTTCAGGGTCTGTGAAGGAAGGAGGCAACCAATCGATGTGTCTCTCACATATCGATGTTTCTCTCTGTCTCTCCCCCTCCCTTCCACTCTCCCTAAAAATCAATGGAGAAATATCCTCGGGTGAGGATTAGAATGAATGAATGAATGAATGAAGAAAAGTACTTACAAAAGAAAGACATTATTAAGGGGTAAAGAAAAAAGACAAGAGCACATACAAGGCCTGGGGGATGGAGCCTCCCCACCCTGACCGGTGCCCGGTGCTCGGAGGCACACAAAGCACAACTCTGCCCAGGGACCAGCCGCAGGGCCCCCAGAGCAGCGGGCGCACCCAGCGCTCAGGGACCTGAACCGAACCTCCTCATTGAGGTTGTGGCCTCGCCCGGCTGCTCTGACACAGCAGTTTTCCAGTTTTCCGGCCACACTTCCGTCTCTTCTGTGACTCTGTCCTACCTCTGCCCCTTGGCCTGGTGCGCCCAGGCTTCTGCCCTGTCCTCCCTAACTGATGGATCCCCCCACCCTACTCATCAGTGAGCACAGCAGGCTTGGCTTAAAGGGTCCTTTTTGTTGTTGCTGTTAATCCTCAGCAGAGGATAATTTTCCATTGGTTTTCAGAGAGAGTGGAAAGGAGGGAGGGAGAGAGAGAGAGAGAGAGAGAGAGAGAGAGAGAGAGAGAGAGAGAGAAACATCGACGTGAGAGACACACATGGACTGGTTGCTTCCCCCACCCCCCCGCCCCGACTAGGGGGTGTGGAGCAAACCAGCAACCCATGTAAGTGCCCTTGACTGGGAATTGAACCCACGTCCCTTGGGTGCCCAGGCTGGTCTCTAACCACCGAGAAACACCAGCCAGGGCTCAAGGATCATTTTCTGAGACCTCAAACTGTAGTTGACCTTTGTACCAGTCTCAGTATATTTCCCAGGGAAGAACCTTCTAGGGGATCAATAGATGTTTACTCTTACATTTCTACCTGTAGCCTGACTCACTCTGTTTGGCCTAAATCCAGCCCAGAGCTTTCCGTCAGGGCCATGCATCGTGGCCGGCTATGCTCCTGTGCCCTCTCTCTCAGCATGCTGTGCCCCCAAGAGATTCCCATGTGGCCCTAAGTGTGTGGAAGGAGGGGGAAGTCTGGGGCGCCCTCCTGTCCGAGTTCCCAACAATGTGAATGTAACCATGTTTCTGCCCACAGCTCTTGGGGAGCAGAAGGGTAAATGCTGGGTCTTCCCTTCCTCTAGGTCAGATCTACCTGAAGGCCACGAGGTCTGAAGTCTGCCTAATGCTGATGGGAAAGGTATTGTGTCTCCATCACAGAACTACTGTGATCAGAATGCCCCAGGATCAATAGTTATTATTATTGAAGTATAATTGGCATATTCTATATAATAAAAGACTAACATGCTACGCATCCAACCATTTGACCAGTCACTATGAGGCACACGGACCACCAGGGGGCAGACACTCCGACTGGTAGGTTAGCTTGCTGCTGGGGTCTGGCTGATTGGGACTGGGCAAGAAGGGCCTGACATGCCCTGGAGGCTTCCTGCGGTCCCTCCCCAGCCCCGATCATACACTGGTGCAAGGGACCCCACCAGTGCACAAATCCATGCACCAGGCCTCTAATAACATTATATTAGCTTCAGTTGTACAACACAATGATTCAGTATTTGTAGATATTGTGAAATGATCACCACAAGAATTGTAGTTAACATCCATAACCATACATAGTTACAATTATTTTTCTCCTGATAAGAACTTTTAAGAGCTTCTCTCTTAACAACTTTCAAATATATGATACATTATTATTAACTACTAGAGGTCTGGTGCACGAAATTCATGCACTCGGCTGGGGAGGTGGCCAGCCTGGCCTGTGTCCTCTCGCAGTCCAGGACCCCTCACTCCTTACACCCACCTGCTCACTGCTCCTTACCGCTCAGTTCACTGCTCCTTAGCACTGCCGCGGAGGTGGGAGAGGCTCCCGCCACCACTGCTGCACTCCCCAGCCCTGAGCCCGGCTTCTGGCTGAGAGGCGCTCCCCTGTGGGAGTGCACTGACCACCAGGGGGCAGCTCCTGAATTGAGCGTCTGCCATCTAGTAGTCAGTGCACATCATAGCGACCGGTCGTTCTGCTGTTAGGGTCAATTTGCATATTAGGGTTTTATTATATAGGACTAGTGGCCCTGTGCGTAAATCCATGTGTGAATAGCTCGCTGCCACTTGCCTCAGCTGGCCGCCCCGCCCACTGCTGCTCGTAGCTCTCCGCCACACGTAGCTCGCTGCCCCGCCCTCCTGCTGATCAATTGTTACGCATCATGGCGTAATGACCATTTGCATATTACCTCTTTATTATATAGGATAGTTACCATGCTGTACAGTAGATAGAAGGATTTACTTATTTTATTTTTTCCTTTTTTAAAAATATTTTTTATTGATTTCAGAGAGGGAGAGAGAGAGAGAAACATCAGTGATGAGAGAGAATCATGGATCAGCTGCCCCCTGCACACCCCATACTGGGGATCAAGCCTGCAACCCGGGCCTGTGCCCTGATCAGGAATTGAACCGTAACTTCCTGGTTTATAGATTGATGCTCAGCCACTGAGCCATGCTGGCTGGGAAGATTTACTTATTTTATAAGTGAAAGTTTGTACCTTCTGACACCCTTCACCCATTTCTCACTCCCCACCACTGCCTCTGGCAATGATCACTCTGTTCTCTGTATCTATGAACTTGGTTTGGTGGGGGATTTTATGGGTTTCTTTCCCTCCCTTTTTTTGAGATTCCACATATAAGTGAGATCATGTGGTATTTGTCTTTCTGTGTCTGACTTATTTCACTTAGCACACTACCCTCCAGGTCCATCCATGTTGTGAAAATGGCAAAATTTCATTCTTTTTATGGCTGAGTAATATTCCAGTGTGTGTGTGCATGTATATATATATCACAACATCTTTACCCATTTATCCATCGGTGGACACCCAGGTTGCTTCCATAGCTTGGCTACTGTAAACAGTACTGCAATGAACATGGGGGTGCGTGTATGTTCTCATTTTTTTCAGATATGGAGTTGCTGAATAAAATCTAATTCTACTGGCCGTAACCGGTTTGGCTCAGTGGATAGAGCGTCGGCCTGCGGACTGAGGGGTCCCAGGTTCGATGCCAGTCAGGGACATGTGCCTTGGTTGCGGGCACATCCCCAATGGGGGGTGTGCAGGAGGCAGCTGATCGATGTTTCTCTCTCATCGATGTTTCTAACTCTCTATCCCTCTACCTTCCTCTCTGTAAAAAATCAATAAAATATATTTCCAAAAAAAACTAATTCTACTTTGTAAATGTTTTAGGAATCTTCATACTGTTTTCCCTAGTGGCTACACCAATTTACATTCTCAGCTACAGTGCATAAGAGTGCCCTTTGTTCTCCATCCTCACCAACACTGTTATTTCTTGTCTGGTTGGTAATACGCACTCTAGCAGGCATGAGTGACAGTGACCTCATGGTGGCTTTCATTTACATTTCCCTAAAGGTTGGTGATGTTAAGCATTTTTTCATAAACCTGTTGGCCATCTGTATATCTTTGGAAAAATCTCTACTCAGATCTTCTGCCTATTTTTTAATCAAATTCTTTGTTTTGTTTTTTTGCTATTAAATTATATGAGCTCTGGCCCCTCTGGCGTGGCTCAGTGGTTGAGCATCAATCTATGAACCAGGAGGTCATGGTTCAATTCCTGATCAGGGCATATGCCCAGGTTGTGGGTTCTATCCCCAGTGTAGGCCATGCAGGAGGCAGCTGATCCATGATTCTCTCTCATCACTGATGTTTCTGTCCCTCTCCCTTCCTCTCTAAAATCAATAAAAAATGTATCATAAAAAAAAGAAAGCCCCATCTGTAAACTCTTTGGGAACCCTGATTGAGTTCAGGAGCCTTGCTTACATTGTTGACAATGACCTCTGACCTCACTCTGCACAACAATCCCTACCTCACACCCTACCCCACAGAGTCCACAGGAACCTGTGATCCAACTCTCAATGTGAACTTCAATCTTGAACTTACATGGAAAACCTTTCCTGAATCTGTGGGAGGCGCCTGTCCTGACCCCCTAACTTTAAGTCCAGACCTCATCCTATATAGGCACCGACAGCCCCACCTGGCACAGGACCTCCTGCCCTGACACTGTGCAGGGCTTGCTGATCTAACCCTGTCCTGGCTCCATGGCTCTGACCCTCTACAGGAAGCCCTGCCTATAACAGTGCTGGATTCTGCAGAAACCTATCCCTGACTTCCAACAGAAATCCGTAACTTGACCCGTTTGGGGAATCTCTGACCTGATCGTTCATAGGAACCCCTAAACTTGCCCTCTGGAAACACCCTCCTGATCCTGTATAGGAAGCCCTGATGTGACTCTCTCTGACAGCCATGGTCTGGAAGCCTTGCCCTCCCCTTGTACAGCAGCCACTGTCTTGACTGTGGCTAGTGGCCACCACATGAAACAGCGTAGCTCTGGGGAGTGTACAGAATGCTGTAGCAGGCACTGCTATAGGCTTTTCAACCCTGTTCCCCTTTCTTCCTGACTCACTCACATTCCCAGCCTCCCTTGCAATGACAGGTGGACATGTGACAGTTCTGATCAATGGCGTGAGCACAGTGACATACGCAACTTCCA
Source organism: Myotis daubentonii (assembly GCF_963259705.1). Classification (NCBI taxonomy): domain Eukaryota; kingdom Metazoa; phylum Chordata; class Mammalia; order Chiroptera; family Vespertilionidae; genus Myotis; species Myotis daubentonii. Next base: position 1,038,430 of record NC_081861.1, on the reverse strand, counting down.
GGCCTGGCCCATAGGAACCTCTCATGGGCCCTCTTATGAGCCCTGGCTGGTGTTCTCAGTGGTTAGTGTTATGCCCAGATTTCAAGATCCCCCAAGACAGACCACTAGGGAGCCGAGTCCGATGCAAAAGCATAGAGTCATTTATTCAAGCCCGGGACTTGGCCCCCCCCCCCACCCCGCCTCCATTACTGAATGCAAGAGAGAGCCTCTAATCCCAAGGGAACAAAGAATTTATAGGGCTTGGGGTCGGGGGTGGGGGCACACTCTGACCACTGATTTGGCCGATTCTGGTTGGTTGAGTGAGGGCCGGGGGCTAGTGACGCAAGGGCAGGGTGCAGCTAGGGTCTGGTTACACAAAGACAGGGGGGTGGCTAGCATACTCTTGGCCTTGGGCTAGTTTCCCCCGCTCTCCCATTGGCTGAGATAAGGGCAGGCTGAGTAACTGATACATTCTGTGGCTTTCCTGGGAGAGGAGTTAGAGACACAGCTATCAGTTCCGTTCTGTTCTTTTACTATCAGTTCCGTTCTGTCCCTTCATTCCCCCCTTGTCTTGGAACTTCCGGCTCAATCATGAGACGGACTGAACTATCAACTGAACTACTTTTATACATTCCTTGACAAATTGGACTAGTCTGTTGATAATGCAAGGGCCATAAGTCAACAGCAGCAGGAGGGTTACAGGGGTCCGCCGAGGTCTGCTGTCTTGAGGGTGATCTGCAGCGGGTGTGTCTGGTTAGAGGTCACCTTCCACTCAGGCTCCCTGCTGTCCTGAGCACAGAAGGAGCTGGGCTTGTGACCTGGCAGAGACAAACTATAGCAAATGGTTTGGTGGAAGGGAAAGAAGCTTTAACAACTTCTATTGAAATAGGATTTTTCTTCTTAAAATTCCTCTATGGCTATCAAAAAGCCAAATCAAGACTAATTTATCTACTGCATTCAATTTGGCCTGATGTTTGCATAAACACAACAAGAACGGTAGCTGACTATCTTTGCTGGAATTTCATGGTTGAACCTTAATGTGCCCCGTAGGGCCAGGAAGCCAAGCCATCCAGCTGCCATCAGGCCTGCCTGCAGTATCTGCTGTGTTAGGTGAATCCCTCACCTGTAGCAACTCCACCTGAGCCCATGCTCCAGGCTTTAAGGCCCATCTCAGTAGCCCTCCTACTCATTGAGGTCCAGAGTGTGTGGGGGTTCCGCAGGGATGCAGAGGCATCCTTATTGCTCCCCTTCTACTCTGACCAACCGCCAGTGATGGTAGGGCATGGGCCTGACGCTCCAGCGCCAGCCATCTTCAGGGCTCCCAAGCAGGATACCAGGCTTTTCCTGTGGCATTCTTACTGGCTTCAAGTCTTTAGAGCTTAGACAGGGTTTCTTTAAAACATGATACTCCAGTCAAAGTTTCCGGTTAATAAAATCACTATTGAAAACCGGTCTTATTGATTTCATGCAAAGATATGTATTGCCATGACTTATTTAGCATGGCCAAATTTCAGAGGAATTATATAAGGAGAAAAACATGCTGATCTGCTCTAAGATCTTCTGATTTTTCTCGTCAGTCCTTTTTCATGGACTCTTCAGAGTTATAACAAAACAGTAACTGTGGATTTCTTTTATCAGTCCTCTCTAAGTACTTTGGCATAACTATTTACCCTCTGTTTAGTGAGGCAGAATGTAAGTTATTTACTCTTTCTGACCTACTGGCCTGTACCATTTGATTTATTTTTTTAATATTTTTTATTATGTACATAATTTTTATAAATTTTATACTTTTAAACCAGCCTTTAAACCTTTTTTTATGTTTTTTAGAAATGCATAACCATGCTTCATATCTTCTATTCCAAACAGGCTTTTTCCAGTTTTCTACAGTTGAGGTTTTGTGCCACCTCTGACATGGGCATGGTCACACAGGCCTATAAGATAGTATACAGGCTGCCAACTGTCAACTGTCTCTCGATAGAGACTAAACCCTGATGGGTATTCTCCTTTGCCCAGTTGGGCACCTGCCCTCTTGGCAGCTAGACACCCTTTACTTTTGGAGTTCACCCCACATAGTCCCCTTCCAGGACAGCTAACACATAGCTATAGCAATGTTCCTCGGTGTGGGAGACTGGACGTTTGCCAGTTACAGCTACATTTAAACCTGTAAGAGAATTGAAGGTTAATACAACACATTAATACAATGAAACATAATATTGGCACCATGGCCTCTTCAGGTAGCCAAATCCTCCGCTACTAAACATGAGACATGGCAGGGCTATACAAACATTTTAGGGAGGTGACTAAAGTCCACTCTTTGACCTTTCTATATAAGGTAAAATCGTCCTTGTCTTTCTGAAGCCATGTCTATGAAGATGCAGGCATCATCTGAGTCTATTATACAATTTTCTGCAGGTATAGTTCTTTTCAAGTTGGGGTGAGTTCTGGGGTCCTGAACTTCTTTACCCACACCGAGTCCCCAGGCTGGAAAGGATGTACAGAGTCCGAGGTGGCACTGGCAGGGCATCTCGAACAAGCTTATGGGTGGCTTGTAGTTTCTGTAAGAGATCACGTCCAAGTAAGGGGTACAGGCATTCTGGCATGACTAGAAACGAATGAGTTACCGTGTTCTTTCTGAGGTCCACAGTCCTCTTTGATGTCCAAGGAAAAAGGCAGTTTGTCCGGTGGCTCTTAGAACTGGTGTCTTCTGAGATGTTACTGGTCCCATTGGCTCGGTCAAGACTGAATGGGCTGCTCCAGAACACACCAGGAAACTAACCGGGGGTTTTATTTATTTTATAAATATTTATACCTAAGTAGACATATAAACATCAAATAAACATCCATATTTACATCTTTTCAGTGAACAAGTACTTTTACAGTTTTGGGAATTTTGGCAGATAACAGGAACACTGCCCAAGTCCCCTGATGGGGGCCTGACAAGAACAGATGTGGGGTCCTTTGGCTGGGGGTATAAAGTCTTCATTCTTCCTCTCTCGGCACTGCTAAGGACAGGATCATTGGAGAGGTCTCTTCACCTAGGCAAGGCTGTGCTGAGCCATCTGGGGTAAAAGTGGTTTCTGCTTCCATTTTGGCTAAAAGGTCTCTGCCCATTAGAGGGACCAGGTCAACTGGTAAATATAGGAATTCATGAACCACCTGATGGCCACCTAACTGACATCGGCGGGGGCAGCAGAACAGTCTGCAGCTGTGGTACCGTACCAGTAGCTCCAATAATGGTGACTTCCTGTCCTGAGAGGGGAGCTACCTTCTGAGTAACTACCGAGTGCTCTGCCGCTGTATCAATCATAAAGTTCCCAGTCGGGCCCCCGATCTTCATTTTGACCATCGGCTCATGGGAGCCCAGTTGGAAAAAGCCCAGTCTGTCCTAGTCAGAGTCAGCTGTTGCCAGTCCGAGGAGGTCCGCCTCAGGCGGCTCTGGCCAATAGCGGCTGGGTGGTTTGGATGGCCTTGCCAGCTTCTTCTGCCCTGCTACTAAACTTTACTCTGTCCCTTCTTACACACGCAGAACTGGATCCAAGGCAGCGAGGTTTGAGCAATTTTAAGTTTTTAACATACATTTTATCACCCATGTTGCAGGGAGGGACCAGGTTGGCTCCTCCTGAATAAAAGAACTAATCAAAATAAGGCTTATTTTCTAACTTCATTTGTCCCTGGGTGTGGACAACAAATGACACTAATCAGATAGACATAAAGGATTTAACCTTTGTTTAGGGAGGCAAATGCAAAGCATTTACTCCCCAGTGTCATTGGTTTAGGGAAGATAGGATTTCTGCTCACTTTCCCTATTTTACTTGTCCCAGCTTACTGGTCTATCATGCATTCAATTTTCTTAAAATGTATTCTGGCACAGGAGAAAGTTGTTTTGTTGTACACAGGTAGCTTAACCCCTATATAACTGGGCTTGGACCCCTGCCCAGCAAACTGCAGTCTGTAAGTTCAATATGCAGCCTCCGGTTTTTCTAACCCAAGGAGGTTTCTGTCAGTCTCTGAGTCAGACTCCTCCTCTCTTGGAGAATTTCAAAGTCCTGATGGCTCCCAGGTCCAGGGAGAGTGCCCTTTTGTTAACCCTTAGGGCCCTGCTTTCTTGCCTTTCTACCAGTTCCCTTGGTGGCAGAGCAGCAACCAGGCCTCTTTCAAGGGAGTGCTCTAGAAGGGGATATCAGCCCCTCCTGTGAGCCAGCTGCTCCGCCTAGGGTCTCCCAGGGGCCCAGCCAGAGCGTCCCCCAGCAAATCCCAGAAGCCACTGCCCTTTTGCAGTGGTATGGACTCAAGCAGGGGTTCCCTGGATGTAGCCGGCAGCGAAGCGCTCGCTGGCTTCTGCCTGCAGCTGCTGGTGCCCACAAGCTCTGCCCCGCAGCACGCTCTGCACCGTCAGCTCCAGCACCTCGGCGTTCTCCAGCTTAGCCTGCACCTCGGGCCCGCCAGCAGCTGCTGCAGCTCCTGTAGCTCCTGTAGGCTCTCGTTGATCCGCCTCTTCTCCACCAGGAGCTTCCGGGTCTTGCGGGCAGCTCAGGCATTCAGCCCCCCCTTCTTTGACCTGGCTCTCAGGGGCTGAGTCTGCCTGGCAAACAGTTCTAAATCAGCAGGGGGGGGGGCTGCAGATTCCAGCTTTGTTCCTCCTCTACTTTTCTAGCAGGAGTTTAGTTTTTTTGTTTTTGTTTTTGTTTTTTATTCTTAGAAACCTTAATCCTTTAATGATTACCAAAAGTGAACATTCAGCAATTTTAGATTAATATTTATGAATATATTTTAAATGTACTTTTACTCTTAAGATATATCTAGACCTTTTGTGATAAAACTAAGAACAGGTATCGGTCTGATTCCGCATTGGAGGGGTTAAAAGAATAAACCAGGGCAGAGAAAGACTGTGCTTACAGTTACTTTTTGTAACCTTGAAGTTCATTGATAAGACCTGTTAGGTTTGCAGCCAGCAGCACAACTGCCAACCCCCCCCCCCCCACACTTCTCTCAGCCCAGGCTGCTTTTCCTCACAGATTTTTTTCTCTTTTACTCTTTTATAAGCAATCTCAGAACTAAGCAATCTTGGAATTACAGCGATTTACAACCCAGGTAAGAGCAACTGATAGACAGGAATTTATATTAACTAAGTGGGCTGATTCCTTCTGTAGTGGCGAGCAAAAGACTCTGAGAACTGCTAGAGATTCTTGCAGCCCACCGCGGGTCCAGTCTAAACGTTCAGCCAGATGAATTAACAGAAATGCAAAATAAAGTAATTTTCACTTTACACAGACTAGTAATGATCAGCCAAAATAGACAAAACATTCGTATTCACACTCTGTCAGTAGACTAGCCCAGACTGGAGCTGAGCAGATAAACAAAACAATGCCCAACTCCCCAGACCGGCGTGGGGGCACTCCTGGCACCCATGTCCCAGAACAGAATTCTTGACCAACGTTTTGGTGAGAACCTACCGTAGGAGTTAAGACTGCGTCCAGTCCCCCCTCTCGGTAGCAAATTGGCTAGTTCCACACAAACAAACAGCTGTTCACTCAGGCTTCCTCAATGTTTCAGCATTCATTCAGCAAAGGCATTTAGCTACCATAATACACAATTTTTCCCAGTTCAATCCGAACCTTAAACTTTTAGCAAATATTCAGCATTTCTCAATCAGTAACATTTTTAAGAATAAACTTCAAAAATGCAAGACATAAGATTTTTATCATTTGAATTCAGTAAGCTTCAAGGTCCCAAGTTCCCAGCAGTTCTGGAAAACCACATCTGAGGCTGGCAAGCAGGTTTGGCCCAGCCCTTGACTTTAAAACGACCATAATGCTTAAAGGAGTAGTTTGAGTCTGTCCCATAACGTCCGTCCAGTAAGTCCACAGAAAACAGGAAAAAAAAAAACATAAACCCAGACAAATACAGTCTTCCAACTCTATGGAAGTAAAACCAAAATAACCTTCCGATTCCATGGAAGCAAAACTACAGATTAGACAATGGCCATGCACCGCTCGTCTCAAATTGAGGGGTTTCTCGGCCCCTCCAGATGGAGGATCGGGGCGTCCCCTGCCTCCTCCCGCCCGTGGCCCCCCAGTGTGTCCACCTAGGCCTTTACGGGCAATACAGATTTCAGAAGTGAGCTAACACAGGATAGAACACATAGAATAGAATAGACAACACATAGACACTTACCGTGGTCAGTCAGACTCTCCGGATCGGGGTTCCTCCTGGGTCTTGGGGGTCCCGCACGAGCCCCCAAATGTTATGTCCAGTTTTCAAGATCCCCCAAGACAGACCACTAGGGAGCCGAGTCCGATGCAAAAGCATAGAGTCATTTATTCAAGCCTGGGACTTGGTCCCCCCCCCCCCGCCTCCATTACTGGATGCAAGAGAGAGCCCCGAATCCCAAGGGAACAAAGAATTTATAGGGCTTGGGGTCGGGGGTGGGGGCACACTCTGACCACTGATTTGGCCGACTCTGGTTGGTTGAGTGAGGGCCGGGGGCTAGTGACGCAAGGGCAGGGTGCAGCTAGGGTCTGGTTACACAAAGACAGGGGGGTGGCTAGCATACTCTTGGCCTTGGGCTAGTTTCCCCCGCTCTCCCATTGGCTGAGATAAGGGCAGGCTGAGTAACTGATACATTCTGTGGCTTTCCTGGGAGAGGAGTTAGAGACACAGCTATCAGTTCCCTTCTGTTCTTTTACTATCAGTTCCGTTCTGTCCTTTCAGTTAGAGCATGGGCTTGTGCACTGATGGGTCTCGGGTTTGATTCCCAGACAAGGGCATGCACCTGGGTTTAGGTTTGATCCCCAGCCCCAGTTGGAGCATATGCAGGCAGCTGCTGCACTGGCTCTTCTGGCAGGGTTCCATGTTGCTGGGGTATCCATGGAGACCCTTAGCCAGGGTAGAACCCCACAAAGCAGCCATCTTAGAAATGGCCAGAAGCCTTCCCGAGGCTGTGTGGATCACGTTCCCTGTGTATGTGCAGACCTGGGAACGTACATCCCCAGACTGCATCATTGGGAATGAATACGGTAAGTAGGTGGGGGTGAGCCTAGTTGAGTGGCCCATGGGGCTCCACAAAGTTCTGCTTAAAGCCCATTGGGAAAAGGCTGCTGGTGACTGCAGCTGCCAGAGTGACCAGTGGGGCTCAGACCCAAGAGTCACCCAATGGCCAGCAGCTGCTCTGGCAACCTATGGGAAGGTGGGAAGGTTGGCCACCACGTGGGGCTGTTGGGAATCACCGCATCTTGAAAGCAGGATGGCTTCAGACCTTCTGTCCCCTTCTCTCTTCCTTCCCATACCCACCCACACCCCAAACAGTCTTCGAGGTTAATGCATGCCTCTGCTGTCTGGAGGGGACCCCAGGAGGCTCACCATACACCAGCTGGGCCTATGGACGCACTGGGCTCCACCCTCCCGCATCTGTGAGCCCCACCTGGGAGTACACCCCTCCCCAGGCCTCAGAAGATTCCTATGCAAGAGGCACCTTCCTTGAGAACATCAGCGCACAGCGACTGAGTCCGGACCTGTTGATGCTGGGGCCTGCAGAGCCTTCCTCCATCCCTGTCCCCAGCAGTGCCTACGGGCCCCCCGACTTTCCTAGGAGCTTCCTTCCTCCAATCAGAAGCCCCCCCAATCCAGCCGTCTATTCCTCCCCCAACCTCCAAGGTACCCTGCCCCTGTCCACCTGTGGTGAGGCTCCCCCAAAGGGACAGGGAGGTTGAGGAGGGGGATGGGGTCCAAGGCAAAGTTGGGCTGAGCCTGGTCCCTCTTGCCCCCTGTCCACCTCACCAGAGGCCTGGGATTGTGCGCCATGCCGGGTGGTTCTGAGACGGTGTGATAGCCCGTGTACCAGGCACAGCGACAGTCCGGCAGGGCGAAAGTCCGGCAGAGCGAAAGCCGCTCCACAGTGCTACCTGTGCAATGCCGGTGGTCAGACGATGACTAGGCACCACAAGCCCCAGAGGCGCCCGGTAAGAGCCCAGGCCCGCCTCCCCTCACCCAGGTACTCTGTTCTCACTCCGGGCAGGGATCTCTGCCCTCACACTCTATGAGAACCCACATCCCCCCTCCCTGCCCCATCCACTCAGGGACCCAGCTCTGTACAGGAGTGTCTACCCTCAGCCCACCCTCGGGCTGCAAGCAGGCACGCCGTCCACTCCCTGCACTGCACTTTTCATCCTTGGCTACTCACTGGGATCACCGTGGGGCCCTCCCGAGATGGGTTGATTTACTTGGTCTGAGTCCAGTGTCCGCCAACACTGAGGACCACTGATGAATCACTCCATGCCGTTTGGACAGCCCCGGGACAGGAGGCCATGTCCTCGCCCCTCAGAGCACCCTCGGTCTATGCCTTGTCCAGGAAGCCCTGCCTGCACCCTGACCCTCACCTCCTGGGTCCTCCACCCACCAGTGCACTGACCCTCATTTTCTTGCTGCCCCCAGAAGGTCAGCAAGCGTGCAGGTGCCCAGTGCACCAACTGCCAGACAACCACCACGGCAGTGTGGCGGCTGAATGCTGGTAGAGACCCCGTGTGCAATGCCTGCGGCCTTTATTACAAGCGACACCAGGTGTGCCCTGCCTCTTGGAGCCTGCCCCCTGCACCCCCATCCCACTAACCTGGCCTTCCTTCTCCTTTTCCTTTCCTGTATTCTTCCTATCTCCCTTTCTCTCTTCTCCCTGTTATTCTACTCCCTCCTCCTTCCCTATCACCCTTCTCTTCTCTACACCTTCATCTCCTCCCTGCCTGTCTTTTCCCTCCTGCTCCCTTCTCTCTCCTCCATTTCTCATCTCCTTCCTCCTCCCCTCCAGCCATCAGCTAGTCCTATGGCTAGAGGCTCCCTCAGCCTTTCCATCGCTTAGGGCCTCACAAGCTCATGACTCCTTAGGGCATTATCTGTGCCGCAGCTGGGGCCTACTCCCCTAGACCTTGACCCAGTTCCCCACTGTTAAGGAGTGGGGTGGAAAGGGTGTCCCTGGTGGAGACACAGAGGCAAAAGTCTGAGGTTGGGGAACACTCATGGCCTCTCTTTCATCAGGTGAACCGACCACGGACCGTGCAGAAGGGTGGTATAAAGTCTAGAAAACCAAGGCCATCACAGAAAGAAAAGAAGCCAGTGTCGAGCCTGGGAGGCACAGGACCGGCTGATGCTGTGGCTGGTGGCTTCATGGTGGTGGCTGGGGGCAGCGATGGTGGGAATTGTGGGGAAGTGCCCTCAGGGTTGAGATTGGGCCCACCTGATACTGCCCATCTCTACCAAGGCCCGGGCCCCGAGGTGCTGTCAGGGCCTGTCAGCCACCTCATGCCTTCCCCCGGGCCCCTGTTGGGTTCACCCACAGGCGCCTTCCCCACAGGCCCCATGCCTCCCACCACCAGCAGCACTGTGGAGGTGCCACTCAGCCCATGAGGACACAGAGCATGACTCAGAGCAGGGGTAGGGTCCGTCTCCGCGTGGAGCCAGAAGTTTCTACAACCCAACCTCTGGGCCCCCACAGCTCTTGGTCTGGACTGTCAACGATTTGTAAAATAAATCATCAGAGTCCTGAAGTTGGAGGTGTGAGTCTGAGTGGGACTGAATAAAGAGCCGTGGTAGGTGGGGTGTGCAACAGTGCCTGTGGCTCTCTGGTGATGGCGTGAGGCCGTGTGAGACAGCACGTGTCACCCTTCATGATAGTGGGTTATGATGTGCAAGTATAAGATTGTACTAGTATGTGAGACCACGTGTGACAGCAACCAGGGTGTATGATATGGCCTGTACATGCACACGTCATGGGCAGAGACTGTGTAGTGGCTGACTGCTCTGTGAGGTGGTGACCATGGGGGTGAGGTTCTGAGAGATGGTGTGCATGACACCAGACAACTGTGAGAAACGGGGCACCAGTGACTGTATGAAGGGACGTGGGGGTATGTGTGCAACGGGGTGTGCTGAGGCAACGTGTGAGGCTGTGCTCATGTGATTGTGCACCATGCAGGGTGGTTCTGAGACGGTGTGACAGCGTGTGTGCCAGGCACAGCATTTGCTCAATAAACATTTCTGGGATGCTCACCAAGGGCTGTGTAGGACGGAATGTGGAGACCTAGCAGTGTGACCTGAGGTACTGCGTGCCAGGAGGTCTTTGTGGGTCTGCATACTTGTGTGCAAGCATGTGTATGTGAGCGTATCGCACATCCTGTGCCCTGTCACAGTGTCTCTGAGTGGCTGACAGCGTGAGCAGCTCCGAACACTTGTTTGTGGAGGTATCAATATATACAATTTCAGTCTGTCAGTTAGGGACCCACCTCCAGGGGACAGAAGACATGTTCAGGACAGGAACGGGAGGCCAAGAGTGGGGCTGGAAAGGCAGCCAGCAAGAAGGGCAGAGGCCGGTCTGGGACCGTGGGGTTGTCCATGGGCCCTCCTGTCACTCATCTCTGATCTCTTTCAGCCCAGCTCGGCCTGCAGCCCTGTGGGAAATGGTAGAGAAGGAGGGGGAGATTAGGAGGACAAAATAATCTCTAGGGGGGGATATTTAGGCCCCAGAGGTGGTGAGCTCCCCACAGTGCCAATTCCCTCCCCAATGCACCCACTCACCTGGGATGTGTTCTTCCATGGAACAAACCCTCACACTGGAGCATGCACGGAGTCAGGTGACATCCTAACCCAGACAGGTTAAGCGTCTCTCCCAAGGCCACACAGCTGGTGGCACAGGGCTGAGCTAGGCTCCGTGACTTAGCCCCACACGGCCCAGAGGCTCCTAACCACAAGCAGCACCGTTTGCTGAGTGCTCACTGTGGTCAACAACAGCGGAAGGCTCAGGTGCTTTCCTTCATGAACACCTGAAAAAATACTCTAGTCCGGCTGGTGTGGCTCAGTGGTTGAGCATCAACAGAACAGCACCCCTTCAGCTCGTCCGCACACTGGCCCACTGAGGAACCACAGTAGTCCCTGCTCATGACAGGGATTGTCCAGAACTTCCCTGGCCGCTCCACAGAACCCCAGCCTCCTCATCCTGTGGGAGCCCCTGTCCTCGTCTTGAACAGAAACCTCTTGCCGAACCTGTGCTGGACAGGCCCCTGGACCCGCCGTGTTCAGGAGCCCCGGATCCCCAACTCCTATCAAAACGGCAGCCCTAGCCTGGTTCAGGAGCCTCTCTGATACTGGAGCTCTAAGGGAACCCTTCCTCTAATCAACAGGAAACCCATCCTGACCCTGAGCAGGATCACCGGTCCTCACCTTCTACAGGAGGCACCCTGTCCTGCCACCACAGCACAGGAACCTCCGCCTTCCCTGGTGGCAGGACAGAGCCTGCCCCACCCACCCTTATAGAAATGCCTGGCCTGACCCTCTTCATGGGACTCCATCTCTATAGGAATCCTGCCTGGACCTTGGACGGGACAGCTCTGTCCTCACACTGCACTGCAGCCCTCCCGTCCAGGGAGTATTTTACAACCACTTTGCTCATCTTAAAATCTAGTTCTGAAACCACCTCCCTGACTCTGTCTGCAGAAATTCTCTCTTACCATTGATGTTTCTATCCCTCTCCCTTCCTCTCTGAAATCTTTAAAAATATATTTTAAACAAAGAAATCCCCATCTGTAAACTCCTTGGGAACCCCGATTGAGTTCAGGAGCCTTGCTTGCATTGTTGACAATGACCCCTGACGTCACTCTGCACAACAATCCCTACCTCACACCCTAGCCCACAGAGTCCACCGGAACCTGTGATCCAACTCTCAATGTGAACTTCAATCTTGAACTTACATGGAAAACCTTTCCTGAATCTGTGGGAGGCACCTGTCCTGACCCCCTGCTTTAAGTCCAGACCTCATCCTATATAGGCACCGACAGCCCCACCTGGCACAGGACCTCCTGCCCTGACACTGTGCAGGGCTTGCTGATCTAACCCTGTGCTGGCTCCATGGCTCTGACCCTCTCCAGGAAGCCTCGCCTATAACAGTGCTGGAGCCTATAGCCGGATTCTGCAGAAATCTTTCCCAGACTTCCAACCGAAATCTGTAACTTGACCCATTTGGGGAATCTCTGACCTGATCGTTCATAGGAACCTCTAAACTTGCCCTCTGGAAACACCCTCCTGACCCTGTATAGGAAGCCCTGATGTGACTCTCTCTGACAGCCTTGGTCTGGAAGCCTTGCCCTCCCCTTGTACAGGAGCCACTGTCTTGACTGTGGCTTAGTGGCCACCACATGAAACAGCGTAGCTCTGGGGAGTCTACAGAATCCTGTAGCAGGCACTGCTATAGGCTTTTCAACCCTGTTCCCCTTTCTTCCTGACTCGCTCACTTTCCCAGCCTCCCTTGCAATGACAGGTGGACATGTGACAGCTCTGATCAATCGAGTGAGCAAAGTGACATATGCAACTTCCAGGCCTGGCCCATAGGAACCTCTCATGGGACCTCTGATGAGCACTGGCTGGTGTTCTCAGTGGTTGGAGCATGGGCTTATGCACTGAAGGGTCTCGGGTTTGATTCCCAGACAAGGGCATGCACCTGGGTTTAGGTTTGATCCCCAGCCCCAGTTGGAGCATATGCAGGCAGCTGCTGCACTGGCTCTTCTGGCAGGGTTCCATGTTGCTGGGGTATCCATGGAGACCCTTAGCCAGGGTAGAACCCCACAAAGCAGCCATCTTAGAAATGGCCAGAAGCCTTCCCGAGGCTGTGTGGATCACGTTCCCTGTGTATGTGCAGACCTGGGAACGTACATCCCCAGACTGCATCATTGGGAATGAATACGGTAAGTAGGTGGGGGTGAGCCTAGTTGAGTGGCCCATGGGGCTCCACAAAGTTCTGCTTAAAGCCCATTGGGAAAAGGCTGCTGGTGACTGCAGCTGCCAGAGTGACCAGTGGGGCTCAGACCCAAGAGTCACCCAATGGCCAGCAGCTGCTCTGGCAACCTATGGGAAGGTGGGAAGGTTGGCCACCACGTGGGGCTGTTGGGAATCACCGCATCTTGAAAGCAGGATGGCTTCAGACCTTCTGTCCCCTTCTCTCTTCCTTCCCATACCCACCCAAACCCCAAACAGTCTTCGAGGTTAATGCATGCCTCTGCTGTCTGGAGGGGACCCCAGGAGGCTCACCATACACCAGCTGGGCCTATGGACGCACTGGGCTCCACCCTCCCGCATCTGTGAGCCCCACCTGGGAGTACACCCCTCCCCAGGCCTCAGAAGATTCCTATGCAAGAGGCACCTTCCTTGAGAACATCAGCGCACAGCGACTGAGTCCGGACCTGTTGATGCTGGGGCCTGCAGAGCCTTCCTCCATCCCTGTCCCCAGCAGTGCCTACGGGCCCCCCGACTTTCCTAGGAGCTTCCTTCCTCCAATCAGAAGCCCCCCCAATCCAGCCGTCTATTCCTCCCCCAACCTCCAAGGTACCCTGCCCCTGTCCACCTGTGGTGAGGCTCCCCCAAAGGGACAGGGAGGTTGAGGAGGGGGATGGGGTCCAAGGCAAAGTTGGGCTGAGCCTGGTCCCTCTTGCCCCCTGTCCACCTCACCAGAGGCCTGGGATTGTGCGCCATGCCGGGTGGTTCTGAGACGGTGTGATAGCCCGTGTACCAGGCACAGCGACAGTCCGGCAGGGCGAAAGTCCGGCAGAGCGAAAGCCGCTCCACAGTGCTACCTGTGCAATGCCGGTGGTCAGACGATGACTAGGCACCACAAGCCCCAGAGGCGCCCGGTAAGAGCCCAGGCCCGCCTCCCCTCACCCAGGTACTCTGTTCTCACTCCGGGCAGGGATCTCTGCCCTCACACTCTATGAGAACCCACATCCCCCCTCCCTGCCCCATCCACTCAGGGACCCAGCTCTGTACAGGAGTGTCTACCCTCAGCCCACCCTCGGGCTGCAAGCAGGCACGCCGTCCACTCCCTGCACTGCACTTTTCATCCTTGGCTACTCACTGGGATCACCGTGGGGCCCTCCCGAGATGGGTTGATTTACTTGGTCTGAGTCCAGTGTCCGCCAACACTGAGGACCACTGATGAATCACTCCATGCCGTTTGGACAGCCCCGGGACAGGAGGCCATGTCCTCGCCCCTCAGAGCACCCTCGGTCTATGCCTTGTCCAGGAAGCCCTGCCTGCACCCTGACCCTCACCTCCTGGGTCCTCCACCCACCAGTGCACTGACCCTCATTTTCTTGCTGCCCCCAGAAGGTCAGCAAGCGTGCAGGTGCCCAGTGCACCAACTGCCAGACAACCACCACGGCAGTGTGGCGGCTGAATGCTGATAGAGACCCCGTGTGCAATGCCTGCGGCCTTTATTACAAGCGATACCAGGTGTGCCCTGCCTCTTGGAGCCTGCCCCCTGCACCCCCATCCCACTAACCTGGCCTTCCTTCTCCTTTTCCTTTCCTGTATTCTTCCTATCTCCCTTTCTCTCTTCTCCCTGTTATTCTACTCCCTCCTCCTTCCCTATCACCCTTCTCTTCTCTACACCTTCATCTCCTCCCTGCCTGTCTTTTCCCTCCTGCTCCCTTCTCTCTCCTCCATTTCTCATCTCCTTCCTCCTCCCCTCCAGCCATCAGCTAGTCCTATGGCTAGAGGCTCCCTCAGCCTTTCCATCGCTTAGGGCCTCACAAGCTCATGACTCCTTAGGGCATTATCTGTGCCGCAGCTGGGGCCTACTCCCCTAGACCTTGACCCAGTTCCCCACTGTTAAGGAGTGGGGTGGAAAGGGTGTCCCTGGTGGAGACACAGAGGCAAAAGTCTGAGGTTGGGGAACACTCATGGCCTCTCTTTCATCAGGTGAACCGACCACGGACCGTGCAGAAGGGTGGTATAAAGTCTAGAAAACCAAGGCCATCACAGAAAGAAAAGAAGCCAGTGTCGAGCCTGGGAGGCACAGGACCGGCTGATGCTGTGGCTGGTGGCTTCATGGTGGTGGCTGGGGGCAGCGATGGTGGGAATTGTGGGGAAGTGCCCTCAGGGTTGAGATTGGGCCCACCTGATACTGCCCATCTCTACCAAGGCCCGGGCCCCGAGGTGCTGTCAGGGCCTGTCAGCCACCTCATGCCTTCCCCCGGGCCCCTGTTGGGTTCACCCACAGGCGCCTTCCCCACAGGCCCCATGCCTCCCACCACCAGCAGCACTGTGGAGGTGCCACTCAGCCCATGAGGACACAGAGCATGACTCAGAGCAGGGGTAGGGTCCGTCTCCGCGTGGAGCCAGAAGTTTCTACAACCCAACCTCTGGGCCCCCACAGCTCTTGGTCTGGACTGTCAACGATTTGTAAAATAAATCATCAGAGTCCTGAAGTTGGAGGTGTGAGTCTGAGTGGGACTGAATAAAGAGCCGTGGTAGGTGGGGTGTGCAACAGTGCCTGTGGCTCTCTGGTGATGGCGTGAGGCCGTGTGAGACAGCACGTGTCACCCTTCATGATAGTGGGTTATGATGTGCAAGTATAAGATTGTACTAGTATGTGAGACCACGTGTGACAGCAACCAGGGTGTATGATATGGCCTGTACATGCACACGTCATGGGCAGAGACTGTGTAGTGGCTGACTGCTCTGTGAGGTGGTGACCATGGGGGTGAGGTTCTGAGAGATGGTGTGCATGACACCAGACAACTGTGAGAAACGGGGCACCAGTGACTGTATGAAGGGACGTGGGGGTATGTGTGCAACGGGGTGTGCTGAGGCAACGTGTGAGGCTGTGCTCATGTGATTGTGCACCATGCAGGGTGGTTCTGAGACGGTGTGACAGCGTGTGTGCCAGGCACAGCATTTGCTCAATAAACATTTCTGGGATGCTCACCAAGGGCTGTGTAGGACGGAATGTGGAGACCTAGCAGTGTGACCTGAGGTACTGCGTGCCAGGAGGTCTTTGTGGGTCTGCATACTTGTGTGCAAGCATGTGTATGTGAGCGTATCGCACATCCTGTGCCCTGTCACAGTGTCTCTGAGTGGCTGACAGCGTGAGCAGCTCCGAACACTTGTTTGTGGAGGTATCAATATATACAATTTCAGTCTGTCAGTTAGGGACCCACCTCCAGGGGACAGAAGACATGTTCAGGACAGGAACGGGAGGCCAAGAGTGGGGCTGGAAAGGCAGCCAGCAAGAAGGGCAGAGGCCGGTCTGGGACCGTGGGGTTGTCCATGGGCCCTCCTGTCACTCATCTCTGATCTCTTTCAGCCCAGCTCGGCCTGCAGCCCTGTGGGAAATGGTAGAGAAGGAGGGGGAGATTAGGAGGACAAAATAATCTCTAGGGGGGGATATTTAGGCCCCAGAGGTGGTGAGCTCCCCACAGTGCCAATTCCCTCCCCAATGCACCCACTCACCTGGGATGTGTTCTTCCATGGAACAAACCCTCACACTGGAGCATGCACGGAGTCAGGTGACATCCTAACCCAGACAGGTTAAGCGTCTCTCCCAAGGCCACACAGCTGGTGGCACAGGGCTGAGCTAGGCTCCGTGACTTAGCCCCACACGGCCCAGAGGCTCCTAACCACAAGCAGCGCCGTTTGCTGAGTGCTCACTGTGGTCAACAACAGCGGAAGGCTCAGGTGCTTTCCTTCATGAACACCTGAAAAAATACTCTAGTCCGGCTGGTGTGGCTCAGTGGTTGAGCATCAACAGAACAGCACCCCTTCAGCTCGTCCGCACACTGGCCCACTGAGGAACCACAGTAGTCCCTGCTCATGACAGGGATTGTCCAGAACTTCCCTGGCCGCTCCACAGAACCCCAGCCTCCTCATCCTGTGGGAGCCCCTGTCCTCGTCTTGAACAGAAACCTCTTGCCGAACCTGTGCTGGACAGGCCCCTGGACCCGCCGTGTTCAGGAGCCCCGGATCCCCAACTCCTATCAAAACGGCAGCCCTAGCCTGGTTCAGGAGCCTCTCTGATACTGGAGCTCTAAGGGAACCCTTCCTCTAATCAACAGGAAACCCATCCTGACCCTGAGCAGGATCACCGGTCCTCACCTTCTACAGGAGGCACCCTGTCCTGCCACCACAGCACAGGAACCTCCGCCTTCCCTGGTGGCAGGACAGAGCCTGCCCCACCCACCCTTATAGAAATGCCTGGCCTGACCCTCTTCATGGGACTCCATCTCTATAGGAATCCTGCCTGGACCTTGGACGGGACAGCTCTGTCCTCACACTGCACTGCAGCCCTCCCGTCCAGGGAGTATTTTACAACCACTTTGCTCATCTTAAAATCTAGTTCTGAAACCACCTCCCTGACTCTGTCTGCAGAAATTCTCTCTTACCATTGATGTTTCTATCCCTCTCCCTTCCTCTCTGAAATCTTTAAAAATATATTTTAAACAAAGAAATCCCCATCTGTAAACTCCTTGGGAACCCCGATTGAGTTCAGGAGCCTTGCTTGCATTGTTGACAATGACCCCTGACGTCACTCTGCACAACAATCCCTACCTCACACCCTAGCCCACAGAGTCCACCGGAACCTGTGATCCAACTCTCAATGTGAACTTCAATCTTGAACTTACATGGAAAACCTTTCCTGAATCTGTGGGAGGCACCTGTCCTGACCCCCTGCTTTAAGTCCAGACCTCATCCTATATAGGCACCGACAGCCCCACCTGGCACAGGACCTCCTGCCCTGACACTGTGCAGGGCTTGCTGATCTAACCCTGTGCTGGCTCCATGGCTCTGACCCTCTCCAGGAAGCCTCGCCTATAACAGTGCTGGAGCCTATAGCCGGATTCTGCAGAAATCTTTCCCAGACTTCCAACCGAAATCTGTAACTTGACCCATTTGGGGAATCTCTGACCTGATCGTTCATAGGAACCTCTAAACTTGCCCTCTGGAAACACCCTCCTGACCCTGTATAGGAAGCCCTGATGTGACTCTCTCTGACAGCCTTGGTCTGGAAGCCTTGCCCTCCCCTTGTACAGGAGCCACTGTCTTGACTGTGGCTTAGTGGCCACCACATGAAACAGCGTAGCTCTGGGGAGTCTACAGAATCCTGTAGCAGGCACTGCTATAGGCTTTTCAACCCTGTTCCCCTTTCTTCCTGACTCGCTCACTTTCCCAGCCTCCCTTGCAATGACAGGTGGACATGTGACAGCTCTGATCAATCGAGTGAGCAAAGTGACATATGCAACTTCCAGGCCTGGCCCATAGGAACCTCTCATGGGACCTCTGATGAGCACTGGCTGGTGTTCTCAGTGGTTGGAGCATGGGCTTATGCACTGAAGGGTCTCGGGTTTGATTCCCAGACAAGGGCATGCACCTGGGTTTAGGTTTGATCCCCAGCCCCAGTTGGAGCATATGCAGGCAGCTGCTGCACTGGCTCTTCTGGCAGGGTTCCATGTTGCTGGGGTATCCATGGAGACCCTTAGCCAGGGTAGAACCCCACAAAGCAGCCATCTTAGAAATGGCCAGAAGCCTTCCCGAGGCTGTGTGGATCACGTTCCCTGTGTATGTGCAGACCTGGGAACGTACATCCCCAGACTGCATCATTGGGAATGAATACGGTAAGTAGGTGGGGGTGAGCCTAGTTGAGTGGCCCATGGGGCTCCACAAAGTTCTGCTTAAAGCCCATTGGGAAAAGGCTGCTGGTGACTGCAGCTGCCAGAGTGACCAGTGGGGCTCAGACCCAAGAGTCACCCAATGGCCAGCAGCTGCTCTGGCAACCTATGGGAAGGTGGGAAGGTTGGCCACCACGTGGGGCTGTTGGGAATCACCGCATCTTGAAAGCAGGATGGCTTCAGACCTTCTGTCCCCTTCTCTCTTCCTTCCCATACCCACCCACACCCCAAACAGTCTTCGAGGTTAATGCATGCCTCTGCTGTCTGGAGGGGACCCCAGGAGGCTCACCATACACCAGCTGGGCCTATGGACGCACTGGGCTCCACCCTCCCGCATCTGTGAGCCCCACCTGGGAGTACACCCCTCCCCAGGCCTCAGAAGATTCCTATGCAAGAGGCACCTTCCTTGAGAACATCAGCGCACAGCGACTGAGTCCGGACCTGTTGATGCTGGGGCCTGCAGAGCCTTCCTCCATCCCTGTCCCCAGCAGTGCCTACGGGCCCCCCGACTTTCCTAGGAGCTTCCTTCCTCCAATCAGAAGCCCCCCCAATCCAGCCGTCTATTCCTCCCCCAACCTCCAAGGTACCCTGCCCCTGTCCACCTGTGGTGAGGCTCCCCCAAAGGGACAGGGAGGTTGAGGAGGGGGATGGGGTCCAAGGCAAAGTTGGGCTGAGCCTGGTCCCTCTTGCCCCCTGTCCACCTCACCAGAGGCCTGGGATTGTGCGCCATGCCGGGTGGTTCTGAGACGGTGTGATAGCCCGTGTACCAGGCACAGCGACAGTCCGGCAGGGCGAAAGTCCGGCAGAGCGAAAGCCGCTCCACAGTGCTACCTGTGCAATGCCGGTGGTCAGACGATGACTAGGCACCACAAGCCCCAGAGGCGCCCGGTAAGAGCCCAGGCCCGCCTCCCCTCACCCAGGTACTCTGTTCTCACTCCGGGCAGGGATCTCTGCCCTCACACTCTATGAGAACCCACATCCCCCCTCCCTGCCCCATCCACTCAGGGACCCAGCTCTGTACAGGAGTGTCTACCCTCAGCCCACCCTCGGGCTGCAAGCAGGCACGCCGTCCACTCCCTGCACTGCACTTTTCATCCTTGGCTACTCACTGGGATCACCGTGGGGCCCTCCCGAGATGGGTTGATTTACTTGGTCTGAGTCCAGTGTCCGCCAACACTGAGGACCACTGATGAATCACTCCATGCCGTTTGGACAGCCCCGGGACAGGAGGCCATGTCCTCGCCCCTCAGAGCACCCTCGGTCTATGCCTTGTCCAGGAAGCCCTGCCTGCACCCTGACCCTCACCTCCTGGGTCCTCCACCCACCAGTGCACTGACCCTCATTTTCTTGCTGCCCCCAGAAGGTCAGCAAGCGTGCAGGTGCCCAGTGCACCAACTGCCAGACAACCACCACGGCAGTGTGGCGGCTGAATGCTGATAGAGACCCCGTGTGCAATGCCTGCGGCCTTTATTACAAGCGATACCAGGTGTGCCCTGCCTCTTGGAGCCTGCCCCCTGCACCCCCATCCCACTAACCTGGCCTTCCTTCTCCTTTTCCTTTCCTGTATTCTTCCTATCTCCCTTTCTCTCTTCTCCCTGTTATTCTACTCCCTCCTCCTTCCCTATCACCCTTCTCTTCTCTACACCTTCATCTCCTCCCTGCCTGTCTTTTCCCTCCTGCTCCCTTCTCTCTCCTCCATTTCTCATCTCCTTCCTCCTCCCCTCCAGCCATCAGCTAGTCCTATGGCTAGAGGCTCCCTCAGCCTTTCCATCGCTTAGGGCCTCACAAGCTCATGACTCCTTAGGGCATTATCTGTGCCGCAGCTGGGGCCTACTCCCCTAGACCTTGACCCAGTTCCCCACTGTTAAGGAGTGGGGTGGAAAGGGTGTCCCTGGTGGAGACACAGAGGCAAAAGTCTGAGGTTGGGGAACACTCATGGCCTCTCTTTCATCAGGTGAACCGACCACGGACCGTGCAGAAGGGTGGTATAAAGTCTAGAAAACCAAGGCCATCACAGAAAGAAAAGAAGCCAGTGTCGAGCCTGGGAGGCACAGGACCGGCTGATGCTGTGGCTGGTGGCTTCATGGTGGTGGCTGGGGGCAGCGATGGTGGGAATTGTGGGGAAGTGCCCTCAGGGTTGAGATTGGGCCCACCTGATACTGCCCATCTCTACCAAGGCCCGGGCCCCGAGGTGCTGTCAGGGCCTGTCAGCCACCTCATGCCTTCCCCCGGGCCCCTGTTGGGTTCACCCACAGGCGCCTTCCCCACAGGCCCCATGCCTCCCACCACCAGCAGCACTGTGGAGGTGCCACTCAGCCCATGAGGACACAGAGCATGACTCAGAGCAGGGGTAGGGTCCGTCTCCGCGTGGAGCCAGAAGTTTCTACAACCCAACCTCTGGGCCCCCACAGCTCTTGGTCTGGACTGTCAACGATTTGTAAAATAAATCATCAGAGTCCTGAAGTTGGAGGTGTGAGTCTGAGTGGGACTGAATAAAGAGCCGTGGTAGGTGGGGTGTGCAACAGTGCCTGTGGCTCTCTGGTGATGGCGTGAGGCCGTGTGAGACAGCACGTGTCACCCTTCATGATAGTGGGTTATGATGTGCAAGTATAAGATTGTACTAGTATGTGAGACCACGTGTGACAGCAACCAGGGTGTATGATATGGCCTGTACATGCACACGTCATGGGCAGAGACTGTGTAGTGGCTGACTGCTCTGTGAGGTGGTGACCATGGGGGTGAGGTTCTGAGAGATGGTGTGCATGACACCAGACAACTGTGAGAAACGGGGCACCAGTGACTGTATGAAGGGACGTGGGGGTATGTGTGCAACGGGGTGTGCTGAGGCAACGTGTGAGGCTGTGCTCATGTGATTGTGCACCATGCAGGGTGGTTCTGAGACGGTGTGACAGCGTGTGTGCCAGGCACAGCATTTGCTCAATAAACATTTCTGGGATGCTCACCAAGGGCTGTGTAGGACGGAATGTGGAGACCTAGCAGTGTGACCTGAGGTACTGCGTGCCAGGAGGTCTTTGTGGGTCTGCATACTTGTGTGCAAGCATGTGTATGTGAGCGTATCGCACATCCTGTGCCCTGTCACAGTGTCTCTGAGTGGCTGACAGCGTGAGCAGCTCCGAACACTTGTTTGTGGAGGTATCAATATATACAATTTCAGTCTGTCAGTTAGGGACCCACCTCCAGGGGACAGAAGACATGTTCAGGACAGGAACGGGAGGCCAAGAGTGGGGCTGGAAAGGCAGCCAGCAAGAAGGGCAGAGGCCGGTCTGGGACCGTGGGGTTGTCCATGGGCCCTCCTGTCACTCATCTCTGATCTCTTTCAGCCCAGCTCGGCCTGCAGCCCTGTGGGAAATGGTAGAGAAGGAGGGGGAGATTAGGAGGACAAAATAATCTCTAGGGGGGGATATTTAGGCCCCAGAGGTGGTGAGCTCCCCACAGTGCCAATTCCCTCCCCAATGCACCCACTCACCTGGGATGTGTTCTTCCATGGAACAAACCCTCACACTGGAGCATGCACGGAGTCAGGTGACATCCTAACCCAGACAGGTTAAGCGTCTCTCCCAAGGCCACACAGCTGGTGGCACAGGGCTGAGCTAGGCTCCGTGACTTAGCCCCACACGGCCCAGAGGCTCCTAACCACAAGCAGCGCCGTTTGCTGAGTGCTCACTGTGGTCAACAACAGCGGAAGGCTCAGGTGCTTTCCTTCATGAACACCTGAAAAAATACTCTAGTCCGGCTGGTGTGGCTCAGTGGTTGAGCATCAACAGAACAGCACCCCTTCAGCTCGTCCGCACACTGGCCCACTGAGGAACCACAGTAGTCCCTGCTCATGACAGGGATTGTCCAGAACTTCCCTGGCCGCTCCACAGAACCCCAGCCTCCTCATCCTGTGGGAGCCCCTGTCCTCGTCTTGAACAGAAACCTCTTGCCGAACCTGTGCTGGACAGGCCCCTGGACCCGCCGTGTTCAGGAGCCCCGGATCCCCAACTCCTATCAAAACGGCAGCCCTAGCCTGGTTCAGGAGCCTCTCTGATACTGGAGCTCTAAGGGAACCCTTCCTCTAATCAACAGGAAACCCATCCTGACCCTGAGCAGGATCACCGGTCCTCACCTTCTACAGGAGGCACCCTGTCCTGCCACCACAGCACAGGAACCTCCGCCTTCCCTGGTGGCAGGACAGAGCCTGCCCCACCCACCCTTATAGAAATGCCTGGCCTGACCCTCTTCATGGGACTCCATCTCTATAGGAATCCTGCCTGGACCTTGGACGGGACAGCTCTGTCCTCACACTGCACTGCAGCCCTCCCGTCCAGGGAGTATTTTACAACCACTTTGCTCATCTTAAAATCTAGTTCTGAAACCACCTCCCTGACTCTGTCTGCAGAAATTCTCTCTTACCATTGATGTTTCTATCCCTCTCCCTTCCTCTCTGAAATCTTTAAAAATATATTTTAAACAAAGAAATCCCCATCTGTAAACTCCTTGGGAACCCCGATTGAGTTCAGGAGCCTTGCTTGCATTGTTGACAATGACCCCTGACGTCACTCTGCACAACAATCCCTACCTCACACCCTAGCCCACAGAGTCCACCGGAACCTGTGATCCAACTCTCAATGTGAACTTCAATCTTGAACTTACATGGAAAACCTTTCCTGAATCTGTGGGAGGCACCTGTCCTGACCCCCTGCTTTAAGTCCAGACCTCATCCTATATAGGCACCGACAGCCCCACCTGGCACAGGACCTCCTGCCCTGACACTGTGCAGGGCTTGCTGATCTAACCCTGTGCTGGCTCCATGGCTCTGACCCTCTCCAGGAAGCCTCGCCTATAACAGTGCTGGAGCCTATAGCCGGATTCTGCAGAAATCTTTCCCAGACTTCCAACCGAAATCTGTAACTTGACCCATTTGGGGAATCTCTGACCTGATCGTTCATAGGAACCTCTAAACTTGCCCTCTGGAAACACCCTCCTGACCCTGTATAGGAAGCCCTGATGTGACTCTCTCTGACAGCCTTGGTCTGGAAGCCTTGCCCTCCCCTTGTACAGGAGCCACTGTCTTGACTGTGGCTTAGTGGCCACCACATGAAACAGCGTAGCTCTGGGGAGTCTACAGAATCCTGTAGCAGGCACTGCTATAGGCTTTTCAACCCTGTTCCCCTTTCTTCCTGACTCGCTCACTTTCCCAGCCTCCCTTGCAATGACAGGTGGACATGTGACAGCTCTGATCAATCGAGTGAGCAAAGTGACATATGCAACTTCCAGGCCTGGCCCATAGGAACCTCTCATGGGACCTCTGATGAGCACTGGCTGGTGTTCTCAGTGGTTGGAGCATGGGCTTATGCACTGAAGGGTCTCGGGTTTGATTCCCAGACAAGGGCATGCACCTGGGTTTAGGTTTGATCCCCAGCCCCAGTTGGAGCATATGCAGGCAGCTGCTGCACTGGCTCTTCTGGCAGGGTTCCATGTTGCTGGGGTATCCATGGAGACCCTTAGCCAGGGTAGAACCCCACAAAGCAGCCATCTTAGAAATGGCCAGAAGCCTTCCCGAGGCTGTGTGGATCACGTTCCCTGTGTATGTGCAGACCTGGGAACGTACATCCCCAGACTGCATCATTGGGAATGAATACGGTAAGTAGGTGGGGGTGAGCCTAGTTGAGTGGCCCATGGGGCTCCACAAAGTTCTGCTTAAAGCCCATTGGGAAAAGGCTGCTGGTGACTGCAGCTGCCAGAGT
Organism: Myotis daubentonii; assembly: GCF_963259705.1. Taxonomy (NCBI): domain Eukaryota; kingdom Metazoa; phylum Chordata; class Mammalia; order Chiroptera; family Vespertilionidae; genus Myotis; species Myotis daubentonii. Next base: position 1,014,231 of record NC_081861.1, on the reverse strand, counting down.
GACCAGTGGGGCTCAGACCCAAGAGTCACCCAATGGCCAGCAGCTGCTCTGGCAACCTATGGGAAGGTGGGAAGGTTGGCCACCACGTGGGGCTGTTGGGAATCACCGCATCTTGAAAGCAGGATGGCTTCAGACCTTCTGTCCCCTTCTCTCTTCCTTCCCATACCCACCCACACCCCAAACAGTCTTCGAGGTTAATGCATGCCTCTGCTGTCTGGAGGGGACCCCAGGAGGCTCACCATACACCAGCTGGGCCTATGGACGCACTGGGCTCCACCCTCCCGCATCTGTGAGCCCCACCTGGGAGTACACCCCTCCCCAGGCCTCAGAAGATTCCTATGCAAGAGGCACCTTCCTTGAGAACATCAGCGCACAGCGACTGAGTCCGGACCTGTTGATGCTGGGGCCTGCAGAGCCTTCCTCCATCCCTGTCCCCAGCAGTGCCTACGGGCCCCCCGACTTTCCTAGGAGCTTCCTTCCTCCAATCAGAAGCCCCCCCAATCCAGCCGTCTATTCCTCCCCCAACCTCCAAGGTACCCTGCCCCTGTCCACCTGTGGTGAGGCTCCCCCAAAGGGACAGGGAGGTTGAGGAGGGGGATGGGGTCCAAGGCAAAGTTGGGCTGAGCCTGGTCCCTCTTGCCCCCTGTCCACCTCACCAGAGGCCTGGGATTGTGCGCCATGCCGGGTGGTTCTGAGACGGTGTGATAGCCCGTGTACCAGGCACAGCGACAGTCCGGCAGGGCGAAAGTCCGGCAGAGCGAAAGCCGCTCCACAGTGCTACCTGTGCAATGCCGGTGGTCAGACGATGACTAGGCACCACAAGCCCCAGAGGCGCCCGGTAAGAGCCCAGGCCCGCCTCCCCTCACCCAGGTACTCTGTTCTCACTCCGGGCAGGGATCTCTGCCCTCACACTCTATGAGAACCCACATCCCCCCTCCCTGCCCCATCCACTCAGGGACCCAGCTCTGTACAGGAGTGTCTACCCTCAGCCCACCCTCGGGCTGCAAGCAGGCACGCCGTCCACTCCCTGCACTGCACTTTTCATCCTTGGCTACTCACTGGGATCACCGTGGGGCCCTCCCGAGATGGGTTGATTTACTTGGTCTGAGTCCAGTGTCCGCCAACACTGAGGACCACTGATGAATCACTCCATGCCGTTTGGACAGCCCCGGGACAGGAGGCCATGTCCTCGCCCCTCAGAGCACCTCGGTCTATGCCTTGTCCAGGAAGCCCTGCCTGCACCCTGACCCTCACCTCCTGGGTCCTCCACCCACCAGTGCACTGACCCTCATTTTCTTGCTGCCCCCAGAAGGTCAGCAAGCGTGCAGGTGCCCAGTGCACCAACTGCCAGACAACCACCACGGCAGTGTGGCGGCTGAATGCTGGTAGAGACCCCGTGTGCAATGCCTGCGGCCTTTATTACAAGCGATACCAGGTGTGCCCTGCCTCTTGGAGCCTGCCCCTGCACCCCCATCCCACTAACCTGGCCTTCCTTCTCCTTTTCCTTTCCTGTATTCTTCCTATCTCCCTTTCTCTCTTCTCCCTGTTATTCTACTCCCTCCTCCTTCCCTATCACCCTTCTCTTCTCTACCACCTTCATCTCCTCCCTGCCTGTCTTTTCCCTCCTGCTCCCTTCTCTCTCCTCCATTTCTCATTTCCTTCCCCCTCCCCTCCAGCCATCAGCTAGTCCTATGGCTAGAGGCTCCCTCAGCCTTTCCATTGCTTAGGGCCTCACAAGCTCATGACTCCTTAGGGCATTATCTGTGCCACAGCTGGGGCCCGCTCCCCTAGTCCTTGACCCAGTTCCCCACTGTTAAGGAGTGGGGTGGAAAGGGTGTCCCTGGTGGAGACACAGAGGCAAAAGTCTGAGGTTGGGGAACACTCATGGCCTCTCTTTCATCAGGTGAACCGACCATGGACCGTGCAGAAGGGTGGTATAAAGTCTAGAAAACCCAGGCCATCACAGAAAGAAAAGAAGCCAGTGTCGAGCCTGGGAGGCACAGGACCGGCTGATGCTGTGGCTGGTGGCTTCATGGTGGTGGCTGGGGGCAGCGATGGTGAGAATTGTGGGGAAGTGGCCTCAGGCTGGAGATTGGGCCCACCTGATACTGCCCATCTCTACCAAGGCCCGGGCCCCGAGGTGCTGTCTGGGCCTGTCAGCCACCTCATGCCTTCCCCCGGGCCCCTGTTGGGTTCACCCATAGGCGCCTTCCCCACAGGCCCCATGCCTCCCACCACCACCAGCACTGTGGAGGCGCCACTCAGCCCATGAGGACACAGAGCATGACTCAGAGCAGGGGTAGGGTCCCTCTCTGCGTGGAGCCAGAAGTTTCTACAACCCAACCTCCGGGCCCCCCACAGCTCTTGGTCTGGACCATCGACGATTTGTAAAATAAATCATCAGAGTCCTGAAGTTGGAGGTGTGAGTCTGAGTGGGACTGAATGAAGAGCCGTGGTAGGTGGGTTGTGCAACGGTGCCTGTGGTTCTCTGGTGATGACTGAGCTCCTGAGTCAAAAGTGGTATCATAAGTGTTGGAGCTGAGCAAATGCCGGGGATTGTCTTGAAAAGTTACAGTTTGCTTTCCAGGAGGCAGTCTGGCAGATGTTCTAGGGAGGTATCTTATCAGTATCTTCCCCAAGAATGTAAAACATGCTTAGAAAAAAAGTTACGAAGAGTTCAAAAGAGGCTTGTTTGAAAGGAGGGAGAGGGAAACTCTACTAATTGGAGACTCCTTGGTGGGAATTACCCCTGAGTTGTGAAAACAGCAGGGAGGAGGAGGATGCAAGAATGTAGACTTGAGAGTAGCTCATCTTATCCTGCAGTTTGAACAGAGGGGCTGTTGGAATCAAAGGAGCCAACAATCTTGGGGTTTAATTACCAGGGGTTCCTCAGAAACTGTGGAAGCCCACCGCAAAGAAAAGGAAAGGCCTTTTTCTGTCCTTACAATAAGCTTCCTTGTAAACCACTCCCTCCCCAACCTTTAGGGTATTTGACTAAAAAGGCAGATGCCCAGGATCCATCTCAGACTCACTAAACCAGAATCTCTGAGAGTGGACCCAGGCATATGTATTTTTTGGTAAGAGTTTGACTGAGATATAACTCACATGCCATAAAACTCACCCTTTAAAGTGTACAAGTCAATGATTTTTAGTCTATTCACTGAGCTTTGCAACCATCACCACTAGCTAATTTTAGAATATTTTCATCTTCCCAAAAGGAGCTTCTATAGCTATTAGCAGTCACTCTCCATTCCCCGTCCTCCAGCCCATGGTAACCATTAATCCACTTTCTGTCTCTATGATTTGCCTGTTCTGGACATTTCATACACGTGAAATCATGTAATATGTATTCCTGTGTGTCTGGTTTCTTCACTCAGAAGAATGTTTTTTTGTTTGTTTGTTTTTGTTTTTGTTTTTTTTCAGAAGAATGTTTTCAAGGCTTGTCTATGTTGTAGCCTGTGTCAGAACTTCATTCATTTTAATTAATGAATAATGTTGCATTGTACATTGTACAGATAAATCACATTTTATCCATTCATCAGTCGATGGACATTTGAGCTGTTAAAACGACAATGAGGTATTACTTCACACCTGTCAGAATGGCTATCATCAATAAATCAACAAATGACAAGGGTCATTTGTTGAGGGTGTGGAGAAAAGGGAGCCCTAGTACACTGCTGGTGGGAATGCAGACTGGTGCAGCCATTATGGAAGACAGTATGGAGGTTCCTCAAAAAATTAAATAATGGAACTGCCATTTGACCCAGTGATCCCACTTCTAGGATTATATCCTAAGAAACCTGAAACCCCAATCAGAAAGAATGTATGCACCCCTATGTTCATAGCAGCATTATTTAGAATAGCTAAGATCTGGAAACAGCCCAAGTGCCCATCAGTGGATGAGTGGATAAAAAGCTGTGGTACATTTACATCATGGAATACTACGCAGCTGTAAAAAAGAAGGATCTCTTCCCCTTTGAGACAGCATGGAGGGACCTGGAGAGTATCATGCTAAGAGAAATAAGCCAGTCCCCCTGAAATAACTGCCCGTCCAGAAGCGATCATGACCCCGGGCACAGGCTTGTACCGGCGGTGAGGACGTGTGTGGATGTGGGGGGCGGGGGGCTTTGAACTCCTGTCACAGCCCTACCTCCGGGACTTGGTTGCCAATCCAGACGGAGCTGCTGGCGGGGGCCGGGGGGGGGGCGGCAGAGGCAGCCAGCTGCTCAGAGCTCGGTGCTGGGGGGGGGGCAGGCATTTCTCTTCTTGCCTCGCCCATCACGGGGAGCTGGTGGCGCTCAGTGTGGAGACCTGGCTTTTTTTTTGTCCCCTGGCTTGTCCTCGAGTCACAGGGAGGACTAACCTAGAGTCACCACGTGTCAGTTACAGAGCAAAAGAGCCCAGCTGGGGTGGCTCAGTGGTTGAGCATTGACCTAGGAACCAGGAGGTCACGGTTCGATTCCTGGTCAGGGCACAGGCCCGGTTGCGGGCTCCATCCCCAGTGCGGGGCGTGCAGGAGGCAGCCGGTCCATGGTTCTCTCTCATCACTGATGTTTCTCTCTCTCTTCTGTCTCTCTCTCTCTCTCTCTCCCTCTCTTCCTTCCTGTCTGACATCAATAAAAAAAATACATATATATTTTTTAAAGCTAAAGAGAGAGGGAGACAGCTGTACACAGGAACTGGCTTTGTTTCCCTTCTGCCCCGTAAACAACAGCAAATCCTCCAAATGGGTTGACATGGAAATAGCCCCTGAGAGTAAAGTGTCGGTGACCGACCGTCCCTGCAGCTCACGCAGCCCCGTCTCCTGCTTCCTGGAGCTGCACCCCTGGCCGGGACATGGGATTTATGGCTTTGGGACAAAGGGGTTTTTTTAATAGAAAAACTAATGGGTTCCTCATGGGCCGCTGCCCAAGACTTGGCTGAGTGCTGTCCAGCCTGTGTGTTCTCGTGCTCCCTTCTCATCCCCATCTCCGTCATGAAGAAATCCGCCCATTGGAACCTCTGCTCCTTTCCTTCCCAGAAAGAGAGTGAGTCACCCGCTCCGCAGACTCCCACCCCTGGAGCCAGTGTGCGTGGCTGCGGGACTCTGCCCCAAGCTGCCGGCCTCAGAGCAGGGCCCAGGCCGGGGGCGGCGGGACCTCTGGTTCTGCCTGGAAGACTCGAGAGAACGCCATGAAGAAATCCCCCTGAGCTCTGAGGACCAGGGAGCGAGGCTGTCCTCACCCCAGCTGACCTGCTGGTCACGGAGGTGCCGGGCTATGTGCCCAGAGCCGTGTCCTGGGGAGAGAGTCTCTGTGGAGAAGAGCTTTCGCCCGGCCGGTGTGGCTCAGTGGTTGAGCACTGACCTAGGAACCAGGAGGTCAGGGTTCCATGCCTGGTCAGGGCACAGGCCCGGGTTGCAGGCTCCATCCCCAGTGTGGGGCGTGCAGGAGGCAGCCGATCCATGATTCTCTCATCATGGATGTTTCTCTCTCCCTCCCTCTCCCTTCCTCTCTGATGTCAATAAAAATGTAATTTTTTTAAAAAGAAAAAGCACCAGAGCGGGCGGGAGAAATCCACAGGGCAGCTCAGGTGCACCTGCTTGCCCAGGGTCACTGGGGGTCACCCTTGGTCCCCCCTCCCCCAGCCCAGGCGGGTGCTCGCACACTGACCTCCAGCAGCTGCAGCTGGAGCGGGGCCAGGCTCCGCCTCCAGCACCAAGGAGTGGGGCTGCCTGCTCCTCCAGGCTCCTGCCCACCCAGTTTGACGGGTCGGCCCTCCCTCTCCCGGGGCAGTTTCCAGCCTGGAACTGGCGTCACTGCACCTGGCACCACAGTCCTCCGACTCCAGGGCATTGCCCAGAATGTGGGCGCTTGGGAAATGGCTCTGGAAACCAACCAGAACCTAAAAACAACAAAAAACACCCACAAGCACGGCGCCTTCCACTTGCCACCCCAGCTCCCTGCCCAGCCATGTGGACAGGGCACAGGGACTCCCTGCCCAGGAAACCAGCACATCGGCTACGGAAAGCAGCCCAGCGTGGAGGCGACAGAGGGCCCTCAGCCAGGCCTCTGCCAGGAGGTAGCACCATCCTGACCCCAGGGGGCAGGGGCCCCTTTTCACGGCTCAGCTCTCCCCAGACTCCAGGCCCGTAGCCTGCACCTGTGGGCCAATGGGATTCATAGGTTCCCCTGTTGCTAGTCCCTCATGCCTCAGTGTCCCCTGCTAAATTCCACAATCCTGCCAGGACCTTTGTCATCGGTCTCTTCACTAAACAGTCTTCCAGCCATCAGAATTAGAGCGAGTGGAGCAACAACATCAATGACAGCCTTGGATTAGAACCCGTCCAGGAGTCCACACTGATAGTAACAAGGAGCTGAACAATAAATAATGAGGAGCAGGGAAGCTCTTCCTCGCAGAAGAATCTCATTTAATACATGTAAGGCCCTGGCTAGTGTGGCTCAGTGGAAAGAGCATCGGCCTGTGGACCAAAGGGTCCCGGGTTTGATTCCTGTCAAGGGCATGTACCTTGGTTGCAGGCCCCAGCCTGGGCCCTGGTCAGGGCTCCTGCAGGAGGCAGCCAATCGATATGTCTCTCTCACATCAGTGTTTCTCTCTGTCTCCCCCTCTCTTCTGTTCTCTCTAAAAATCAATGGGAAAATATCCTCGGGTGAGGATTAACAAAAACAAACGAACAAAAAGTAAATAAATAAAGGTGATTAAATGTTTTTTAAAAATGTAGGAGGAGCCCTGGCCAGTGTGGATCAGTGAATAGAGCGTCAACCTTCGGACTGAAGGGTTCTGGGTTCAATTCCAGGCACATGCCTGGGTTGCGAATTCCATCCCTAGTAGCGGGCGTGCAGGAGGCAGCCGATCCATGATTCTCTCTCATCATTGATGTTTCTACCTCTCTCTCCCTCTCCCTTCCTCTCTGAAACCAATGAAAATATATTTAAAACATAAATAGATAAATGTAGAAGGAATGAGAGAAATACAAACAGCCCAGTAATAACCAGCGAGGGCAACATCTACAATGGATGCTAAAATCAGTGAGCAAAAGACAAGAGAAACAGGATAAACACACTGTTAATGACAAAGGGGCGAGCGTAGTTTGCAGTGGAGAAGCCACCTGAGCCAATGACCGGGGTTAGCACGCCCAGTAATCAGACGTACTGACAACCTGTAACCCCAGTATGATGCAAGGGGCACAGCATCACTTCCGCGGTCTTCTTGCCAAAAATGTGCCGAATCAAGAGACACTGCACAAGGACATCAAGAAAAGAGAAGACGGAGAGAGACTGGGGACACTAGGAAACAGAACAACTAAATGCAATGGCGAATCCTGGGTTGGATCCTGAAGCAGAAAGACATTTGTGAAAAAAATGGTGACATTTGAATTAGGTTCATAGTTTAGTGGCTATCCTCATACCAAGGTTAAACTCCTGGTTTTGATCTTTGCACTATGGCACTCCCACTACTTCAAGACCCTCCCTGTCCAACTAAATCGAAGTCCAGGGGATTTAAAGGGCCAGCACCCTTTTTCTTCCTCTCCCCTCCTCCCACTTCCCCCTCCCCCTCCCATCACTCTTTATTTCCCCCTTTTAAGAGCAAGACATGTAGGACATTCAAAAGCAACCACAGACACAGGGGTATGTATAAAGTCACTGGCACAGGCACAGCTTACAGCAAACCCAGGGAAGGGGGAGAATCTTATTTCCAGTCACGACATTATTAGATTGAAATACCCAGTTTTCAACAACAAAATCATAAGGCAAACAAAGAAATGGAACACACCCACAACAGAAGCATCCCTGAGAAAGATGAGGTGGCACGCTTGCTAGACAAAGCTAAACAATTCTCTTAAAGATGCTCAAAGGAAGATGATATGAAGAAAATAAAAAACGATGTATAAGCAAAATGGAAATATCCATCAAGAGATAGAAAACTCAGAGCTGAAAAACTTACTAGAGGGATTCAAAGGTAGCTATGAGCAGGCAGGGGAAAGAATTGGCAAACTTGAAGACAGAACAGTGACCCTTATCTAGTCTGAGACACAGAAAGAAAGAGATTGAAGAAAGGTGAACAGAGCAGACCAACATGTGTGCTGTGGAGTCCCAGAAGGAGAAGAAAGAGAGAACAGGGCAGAGAAAATATTTGAAGAAATAATAGCTGAACACTTCAACATTGTGATAAAAGCATGAAAAAATGTAAACCTGCCACAGAGCTGCAAGAATAGACAGCCCAACGGATGGAGACAGAGACGTGCTGAGAGGTCCAAAGGTCCCAGCTCAGGATGGGGCGCCGGCGTCACGGGGTCATCTAGGATGCAGACTCGCTCATCTTTCTACCCCACCACCGTCAGCATATGCTTTCCGTCCTCATGGTTACAGATCAGTTTCTGCACCTCTGGGCTTTGTGCTCCAAGTTCTAGGAGAGAAAAGAACAGTAGAGCCTTAGCCAGTGTGGTTCAGTGGATAGAGCATCACCCTGCAGACCAAAGGGTCCAGGGTTCCATTCGGGTCAAGGGCATGTACCTTGGTTGCAGGGTCCTCCCTGGCCTGGTCGGGGCTCATGCAGGAGGCAACCAATTCATGTGTTTCTCTCACATTGATATTTCTCTCCGTCTCTCCCTCTCCGTTCCACTCTCCCTAAAAATCAATGGGAAATCATCCTCCGGTAAGGATTAAACAAAAGAAGAAGAGCCCTAGCTGGTTTGGCTCAGTGGATAGAGCGTCAGCCTGCGGACTGAAGGGTCCCGGGTTCGATTCCGGTCAAGGGCATGTACCTGGGTTGCGGGCACATCCCCAGTGGGAAGTGTGCAGGAGGCAGCTGATCGATGTTTCTCTCTCATCGATGTTTCTAACTCTCTATCCCTCTCCCTTCCTCTCTGTAAAAAATCCATAAAATATATAAATATATTTTTAAAAATTAAAAAAAGAAAACAGGAGGAGGAGGGGGGGGAGGAGGGGGACGGGGAGGGCGAGAAAGAAAAAAGCAGTAGAGCCAAAAGTCTTCTCGTGGGTTCATGTGGGAAGGGACACCCACCTCAGGGGCTCCCACCTCCATGCCTTGGACGGGAATTGGGAAAAAAGTCTTCCCTAGCACCCCATCCAGAACCAAAGGGGTCCTGTTAGTGGGGGAGGAAGGGAGGTGGCTGTTTCTGTGGTCCAGGCTGAACAGCAGGAAGGGAGAACTGCAGACGTGAGCGATGTTCTAAAACCACGAGCCGGCCTTAGGCTAGTGGGGGGAGGTGGCAAAGGAGTAGTTCCCGTGGCTCTGAGCTTCCTACCGTGGGATAGTAATGGAAGGGTGGGGGGGCAGTTTGTGTGTGTGTGTGTGTGTGTGTGTGTGTGTGTGTGTGTGTGTGACAGTTGTATGTCCACTATCCTATGTCCATCGAAACCACAGAATGCTAGACTAGCACTTTAAATACATCTTCCCTTAATTGTCACAGAAAGTACATAGGGCGGGGACTGCTGTTTCTGCTTCAGTGAGGAAAGCTGTGACTCAGAATGAAGGCATTTGCTGAAGGACAGTCAGGGGGTGGCATTCTCTTGGTCAGGAGTAGACAGCATCTTACTGCGAGGATGTGAAAGTGGCTTCATGCTGCAGGTCCTTTCCTGGTAGGAAGACAATAGGGAGGCTGGGCCTCGATATAGGAGCATCAAGCCCGGCCGGTGTGGCTCAGTGTTTGAGCACCGACCTATGAACCAGGAGGTCACGGTTCAATTCCTGGTCAGGGCACAGGCCCGGGTTATGGGCTCCATGCCCCAGTGTGGGGCGTGCAGGAGGCAGCCGATCCATGCTTCTCTCTCAGCATTATGTTTCTCTCCCTTCCTCTCTGAAGTCAATTTAAAAATATTTTAAATATATATATATGAGCATCAAGGGAATGAGGAAGCTTGTATCTGCCACAGCTTCCCTTTAGGGCTCCCTTGACATTGAAATTAGAGAAGTTAGCTGGGAATGTCAGGTAGGGCCTCTCTGAGGGGCGACATTTGAGTTCAGGGCTGAATGAGGAGGAGGCAGCCATGCTAGGAAAGGAGGTGGCTGGATGGAAAGCAGGATGGCTGGTAGGAGCACGGTGGATGCCCCGGGGAATGGGAGGCTGACAGGGAGACCATTCCGGCGCTGTTGCCGTGGGCAGCTGAGAAAGGAAGCCAGCTTGGCCCAGGCTGTTAGCAGTGGTGGCGATAAGAGGTTGGGTTTGCAAGGAGAACTTACGGCATTGGCTGAGAAGTGGTGTAAGAGAATAAGAAAAAAGGAATGACTTCTCAGCTTGTCTTTTTTTCTTGGACTTTTTTCTTATCTTCTTTTGTCATTTGAGTGAAGTTGGTAGACAATCTTATCTAGTGGTAGTGCCATTTAACGGGATGGCGAGGACTCTGGAATGGCTAGGGAAAGGGAGGGAGAAAATGCAGCTATCTATTGCATCCATGATCTATTCAGCTCTTTGGATTAGAAGGTGAAGGATGATACCACATTATTTGCATATTAGAAAATCTATTAAGGCCCTGGCCAGTAGCTCAGGTGGTTAGAGCATCGACCTGATATGCCAAGGTTGTGGGTTTGATCCCTGGTCAGGGCGTATAAAAAAATCAAGCAGTGCCCTAGCCGATTTGGCTCAGTGGGCAGAGCATCGGCCTGCGGACTGAAGGGTCCCAGGTTCGATTCTGACCAAGGGCACATGCCTGGGTTGTGGGCTTGATCCCCAGTAGGGGGCATGCAGGAGGCAGCCTATCAATGATTCTCTCTCATCATTGATGTTTCTATCCCTCTCCCTTCCCCTCTAAAATCAATAAAAATATATTTTTAAAAAAATCAAGCAGTGAATTCATAAATAAGTGGAACAACAAATCGATGTTTCTCTCTCTCCCTCTTCCACTCTCTCTAAAGTCAATAATAAATAAAAATTAAAAAGAAGAAAAACTATTAAAATACTTAAGTATATTAATAAATCTAAGGAGAAAAATCATATTTCCTCAAAGTCTGAAAAAGTATGTGACAGATTTAACACCCATTCTTGATTAAAAACTCAAAATATGAATAGAATTGATACCCTTAACATGTTTAACATGTTTGACATTATTTTAGTATCAAATTTAATGGAAAATGCCAGAAGAATTAGCAATTATTTAACATTGTACTGGAGATCCTAACTGAAGCGATTACACAAGAAAAATAAACTAGAGGTCTACCAATTGGAAAAGAGGAAGTAAAACTATTATTATTTGCAGAAAATGTAACCAGTATGCTTGGAAAAGCCAAGAGACTCAACTGAGAAACTACCAGAAACAATATGAGAATTCAGTAAAGTAGCAGAAAATAAAACATAAAGATATCAATAGTTAACATACAGGGTGGGACAAAAGCCAGGTTACAGTTGTTTTTATGGAAATAAAATAATTAATATCTATACTAATAAAAGGGTAATATGTTAATTAGACCAGATAGACTGGACATCTTCCAGTCGTCCGGTCATCCTTCCGGACAAAGCTACATTGGCAGGGGCCGAGGGAGAGGCGGTTAGAGGCGATCAGGCCAGCAGGGGAGGGAAGTTAGGGGTGAGATCAGGCGGCAGGCAGAGTGGTTAGGGCAGGGGTGGGCAAACTTTTTGACTAGAGGGCCACAATGGGTTCTTAAACTGGACCAGAGGGCCGGAACAAAAGCATGGATGGAGTGTTTGTGCGAACTAATATAAATTCAAAGTAAACATCTACACTAATAAAAGAGAAAAATGGTAATTGGCGTACAATGATACCCTTTTCATTGGCTAATCAGGGCTATATGCAAATTAACTGCCAACTATGATTGGCAGTTAATTTGCATATGTAGGCACAATGCAGGGAGGCGAAAGGGAAAGCAGGAAGAAGCCCACTGCCACTGACAGTGATCGGAAACCCAGGGGGGAGCTAAGAGCTGGGGGGCAGGGCAAAGGCCCCCCAGCCATGATCAGAGAATCAGGTGCCTTTGCCGCCCTGGCCAGTGATAGCAGGAAGTAGGGGTGGAGCCAGCGATGGGAGCTGGACACGGTCGAAGCTGGCAGTCCCGGGAGCTAGGGGTCCCTTGCCTGGGCCTAAAGCGGAGCCCACGATCGCGGGGCCGCTGCAGCTGCGGGTCCCCGCTGCCCGAGCTGGACGCCTCAGCCAGAGGTGTTAGGCCTGGGCAGGGGCGGAGCCTGAAACCACGGGGAGCTGGGGGTCCCCTGCCCAGGCCTGACACCTCTGCCGGAGGCCTCAGGCCTGGTCAAGGGGCAGATCCGGTGATTGATGATCGGAGGGTGATGAGGGTCAACTCCTCTGGCCAAGGCATCAGGCCTGGGTGGGGGGCGGAGCCGGGGATTGGGGGGATATGATGGTCCCCTTGCCCAGGCCTGAAGCCTGGGTCAGAGGCGTCAGGCTTGGGCGGGGGGTGGAGCAAGCTATCAGAGGGAGATGGGGGTCCCCTGCCCAGGCATGATTCCTGGGCCAGAGGCCTCAGGCCTGGGCGGGGGCCAGAGCCAGTGATCGGGGGAAGATGGTGGTCCCCTGTCCAAACCTGACACCTCTGGCGGAGGCGTCAGGCCTGGGCAAGGGGCAGAGCCAGCAATCGGAGGGGTCTGGGGGTCCCCTGCCCAGGCCTGATGCCTGGGCCAGAGGCATCAGGCCTGGGCTGGGGGCAGAACCAGTGATGGGGGGAAATGAGGGTCCCCTGCCCAGGCCTGACACCTCTGTCAGAGGCGTCAGGCCTGGGCAAGGGGCCGATCCTGCGATTGGAGGGTGATGGGGGTCAACACCTGAGGGCTCCCAATATGTGAGAGGGGGCAGGCTGGGCTGAGGGACACTCCCCGCCCCCCATACCCAGTGCACGAATTTCGTGCACCGGGCCCCTAGTCATTACATAAAAGGGTACGGTCTTTTTTTTTTTTTTTTTTAGTTTTATTCATTTCAAATGGGCCGGATCTGGCCCGCAGGCCATAGTTTGCCCACGGATGGGTTAGGGGCAATCAGACCGGCAGGCAGGTGAGCGGTTAGGAGCCAGCGGTCCCAGATTGTGAAGGGATGTCCGACTGTGGGATTGGGCCTAAATTGGCAGTCGGACATCCCCTAAGGGGTCCCAGATTAGAGAGGGTGCAGGTTGGGCTGAGGGAACCCCCCCCCATGCATGAATTTCGTGCACCAGGCCTCTAGTATAATAATAATACAAAAATAAACTGTTTCGAGTACTCACAACTGTATATCTAATTTTGCCCCATCCTAGACATATAAGAAAGAAGATATTCCATTTGTAATAGCAACAAATAACAGAAATAACTTGGAATAAACTTGACATGAAGTACACAAGATCTTTAAAAAAACAAACAAAAACATGCCCAGCTGGCATGGCTCAGCAGTTGAGCCTTGACGTATGAACCAGGAGATCATGGTTCAATTCCCGATCAGGGCACATGCCTGGGTTGTGGGCTCCATCCCCAGTGGGGGGTGTGCAGGAGGCAGCCGGTCCATGATTCTCTCTCATCATTGATGTTTCTCTCTCTCCCTCTCCCTTCCCCTCTGAAATCAATAAAATATATTTTTAAAACCCTCCAAAATGTTTATAACTAGACAAATGATTGTAAATGTTGTTTTTAAAAAATAAACAAGCAAGAAGAGCAAAAATAAAACTTTAAATAAAAGAGCACTGAAGGGAAAACTAGATATTAAAGATATTAAAACATAGTTCAAAGCCTCAATAATGAAAACTACTTGGTTCTAGCCCATGAACCAGAAGGCCAGTGAACACAGGAGAAATTCCAGAAGGAAGCCCCTTTGCACGATGGGAGTTTTGTATCTGATCCTTGTTGGCTGTGAAGACTGTTAGTAATCCTCTCAAATACATTCTCCCCTTATAATAACGGAATGTGCCCAGCTAGGTTACACTTCCCAGCCTCCCTTGCAGCTAGACTTGGCCATGTGATCAAGATTTTACCAAGATGGCGTATGAGTGAAGTGATGTGTGCCACTTCCGCACTGACACAGGAAGACAGTGGCGCACCTCCTCTGAGCACCCTCCCCCCTTGCAACGCAGGCTGATTTGATCAGCGGTTCTTAACCGCATGCGAATCCCTGGGGAGCTTGTTAAAATACAGATCACTGCACCCTTCTCTGCTGCTTCTGAGTCAGCGGGTCTGGGAGAGACCCAGGAATTTGTATTTCTAGCAAGTTCTCCAGCAATGCTGACCCTCCTGGGGTAGGAACCATTTTGAGAACTGCTGCCTTCAACGTAGAGAAATGAACTGGAAGGAGCCTCAATCCCGAATGGCAGGACCACAGAGTCACCCACTGGCCTGGGAACACGAATTCTGAAATGGCAGGTAAGAGAAATTATTTCTTTCTTAGTTGAGTCATTGTATCTCAGAGCCTCTTTGCTACACTTTAACCTTACCCTAACTAACAGTACAGAAAAGACAGGTATTTCCATAGATGGCAGTTGGGTCAAATTGAAAAAAAAAATACTGCATCCATAAACCATTATCACATACCAAGATAAACTCAAAATGGATAAAAATCAATACATTTAAAAATATATGTATATAAAGAAAGCTCAGTATGGACTGACTTTTAAAAAAGGAATACTGTTAATTCTGTAGATCTCTTCAAAACCCACAAAATAGGCTGGTGTGGCTCAGTGGTTGAGTGTCGACCTATGAACCAGGAGGTCAGGGTTCGATTCCTGGTCAGGGCATATGCCCGGGTTGTGGGCTCGATCCCCAGTATGGGGCGTACAGGAGACAGCCGATCCATGATTCTCTCTCATCATGGATGTTTCTATCTCTCTCCCCAACCCCTTCCTTCCTCTCTGAAATCAATAAAAATACATTTTTTAAAAAACACAAAACCAATGGGAATGCAAATTACCCCTGGCAGCCTCGTGCCATCTTGTGAAGGAGAAGGCTCTGCCTCTGTGTTTGGCAATTAAAAAGACCTTCTACAGGAAGTCCCCGCAGTGCAATCCAAGGACACAGCTCCTGGATGAAAATTGACATTAAAATTGTGTTATTAAAATTCTGGGACAGTATGGTAATTGAGTCCAGTGCATGCTGAGAATTCATATTCAAGTCAGACTGCCAAGCACTCTCAGAATGAGTTTCAGGAAGAAGAAACTGGAAGAGTGTAAGGTGCCCCTAAGTTTGGGTGAGCCGAGCAGTGCATTTCCCGCTCAGGCGGCTACTGATGTATCTGACTCATTGGGGAACCTCTGCCTCTGTTGCTCACGGGAGCCCGTCCAGCTGTTCACAGGCTCAGAACCGGAACGCCTGCAGATTCATGCTACTTGTGCGTTTTGATGGTTGTCTTCAGCAGGAGGGTTGGCCTGAAATACCTCGGCTGCCATCGCCAGCAGCTGAACTCCTTTTGTTTTGTTTGTTAATCCTCACCCGGGGATATTTGCCATTGATTTTCAGAGAGAGTGGAAGGGAGAGGGAGAGACAGAGAGAAACATCGATGTAAGAGAAACACATCCATTGCTTACCTCCTGCACGCGCCCTGACCAGGGCCCGGACCGGGGAGGAGCCTGCAACCAAGGTATGTGCCCTTGACCGGAATTGAACCCGGGACCCTTTGGTCTGTAGGCAGGTGCTCTACCCACTGAGCAACACCAGCTAGGGCTGGACTCCTTAATATGTTCCTGAGTGAACTTCCTTCACAAAATGCGGCCTTTCCTGGAGGAGGAGCATGATCCCAGGACGGATAAACAGGAGTGCTCCCTGTGGGAAGTGCCAGGTATCCCTGTTGCTGGATAGTCTGAGTTTACAACTTACAAATACGCTTTAGACTCAACATAGTGAAGAGGTCAGTTCTCCCCCAAACTGACCTACAGGTTCAGCACAATTACCATCAAAATCCCGCAAGATTTTTTTGTGGCTTACTCTAAAATTTATATGAAAAGGGAAGGAAACTAGAATAGCTAAAACCATTTTTGAAAAATAATAAGTTGGGAGGAATCACTCTATCCAATTTTAAAACTTACTATATGGCTGGAAATAACTGAAGCAGGCAGTGTGCTATTGGCACATCTATATCATAAAAGGCGTCGCGGGGCGGCAGACATAGCCCTGATGGCAGGCTGGGCCTAGGGGACCCCACACGCACACGATTTAATTGCGCTAGGCCTCTAGTAGATCAATAAAACAGAAAAGAACCCAAAAATACCCATACAAGGATAGGCAACTGATTTTTTTTAATTTACTGATTGATTTTAGAGAGAAGGAAAGGCAAAAAGAGAGAGAGAGAAACATTGATTTTGTTTTTCCATTTATTTATGCATTCACTGGTTGATTCTTGTATGTGCCCTGACCAGGGATTGGTTTGTCTTGTATGTGCCTGGGATGGCACTGGTAACCTTGGCGTGTCAGGACAATACTCTAACCAACTGAACTACCCGGCCAGGTTGTGAACTCATTTTTGACACAGTTGCAAAAACAAGTCAATGGAGAAAGAATAGTCTTTTCAACAAAAGACTAGAACAATTGGCCACAGATTAAAAAGTGAACTTCCACCTAAACCTCACACCTTAAAAATGGACTCAAATGGACTGTAGATTTAAATGCAAAATTATTAGAAAAAATAGGAAAAACATCTTTAGGGTGTAGGGCAGGGTGAAGGGTCCTTAAGCATGACACCACAGGCACGTCCCATAAAAGGAAATGTTGATAAATTGGGCTGCATCAAAATTAGAAATGTTTTTCAAAAAAACTGTTTGCTCTGCAAAAGACTGTTAAGATGAAAAGACAAGCTATAGACTGGGACAAAATATTTGCAAACCATATATCTGACAAGACTTGTACCTAGAATATATAAAGAGCTCAGCAGTAAAAAGCAATCAATTAATTTTAAAATGGGCAATACAGGAACATATATTCTGCCAAATATATAAGGATAGCAAATAAGCACAAGAAAAGATGATTAACATCACTAGTCATTAGTGAAATGCAAATTAAGACCACAATGAGCTAGCACTTCCCATCAATTAGGCCAAAATAAATTCCAACAACACAGCCTGGCTGGTGTGGCTCCGTGGTTGAGCACCAACCTATGAACCAGGAAGTCACAATTCAATTCCTGGTCAGGGCACATGCCCAGGTTGCGGGCTCAATTTCCAGTGTGGGGCATGCAAGGAGGCAGCCAATGAATAATTCTCTCATCACTGATGTTTCTCTTTCTCTTTCCCTTCCTCTCTGAAATCAATAAAAATATTTTTTTAAAACATTCTAGTCCCTCTGGAAAAGGATTTGGCAGATTCTGTCTTCAGACACATCAGACTAATGGTACCTCTCACAGTATTGGCAGGTTCTCACACTAAACATGCACTTCCCATAGGACGCAGCAGTTGCACTCCTGGCATTTATGCCAGAAAGATGGACACTTATGTCTACACAAAACCTGCACACCAATGTTCAGAGCAGCTTTAATGTGTAATAGTCAAAAACTGGAAACAGCCCTGGCCGGTGTGGCTCAGTGGATAGAGCATTGGCCTGTGGACTCGAGTCCCGGGTTCGATTCTGGTCAAGGGCACGTACCTTGGTTGCGGGCTCCTCCCCCGGTCTGGTCCCTGGTTGGGGCATGTGCAGGAGGCAACCCATCGATGTGTTTCTCTCACATCGTTATTTCTCTCTGTCTTTCTCTCTCTTTTCCACTCTCCCTAAAAATCAATGGGAAAATGTCCTCGGGTGAGGATTAAAAAAAACAACTGGAAACAAGCCAAACGTCCTTCGGTGGTGAATGGACAAACTATGGCCCATGCATACTACTCAGCAATAAGACGGAACTGCAACCACTTGAATGGCTCTCAAGGTCATTGTGCTGAATGACAAACCGCACAACTCCATTTTGTTAGCAATTCTGAAATGCCATTTTAGAGATGGAAACGCAGTGAGTGGTTGCCAGGGGTGAGTGACAGGGTGAGGAGGCAGGAAGGGGCGGATGTGACCACAGAGGCGGCCCTCGGGAGATCTTGCTGCTGCTGGAACAGTTTGGTGGAGGTGGTTACACAGATCAACATGTGATAAGACTACGCAGAACTACACACACACACACACACACACACACCCACACACACCCCACATACACCACACACACACACACACACACACACACACACACACACACACGGAAAACTAGAGAAACCTGAATAAGATCCGTGGTTGTACCAAAATCCACTTCCTGCTTTGATGTTGCATTAGTTGTGCCAATGTTCCCATTGGGGGAAACTGGGCGAAGGGTACAGGACCCCTCTGTACTATTTCCACCACTAAAAAAGAGGAAAACATTTTCTATTAGAAAATATATTCTAATCGTATAAAATCTGTTCAGTACAAGTTTGAAGCATAAAGTCTTTTTAAAATTTCAACCAGAAACAGGAACTGTCACTATTTTAGCAGAGTTCCTCCTACTTTTTTTTTTTCTTCTTCTTCTGGGTTTGCTTGGCCATCTTTTGTTTTTAAATGTTTTTATTGGTTTCAGAGAGGAAGGGAGAGAGAGAGGGAGAGAAACATCAATGATGAGAATCATGGATCAGCTGCCTCCTGCACACCCCACACTGGGGATCAAGCCGGCAACCAGGGCATGTGCCCTTGACTGGAATCAAACCCTGACCTCCTGGTTCATAGGTCAATGCTCAACCACTTATCAACTGGCCGGGCAAATTCCTCCTATTCTTCTATGTATTTTCAAAGTAGTTGAGACCATTCTGTGTACTCCAATTGTAACCTACTCTTCCCTCCACCTATTAGAGCAATTATTTTCTCCACAATGCTAGCTATTGTAAACATAAATTCTGAGTACAACATATAAAATCACTCAGAATGTTAATTTAGCTCCAGTCCTAATTAGAGGAAACAGGGTAAACGAAAACTAAGGCAGAGTACAGGATACGTGTTCAATAAGAACAGAAGAGAAAGCTAACTTTTCAAAGTCCTGTAACTGCAGTGAATTGAATCTCTGCATTTGGGTGTGGAGGAGGGACAGACCACTGTCCACAGATATGTCACTGAGCTACAAAGGGGAGGCCCGTGACCAACCAGGTCACTTAAGAACAAAAACAAATGTATTAAGCACAATGACATTGGGCAATTTCAAACATGCTCCAAGATATTTTTGAAAAAAATTATCTGGTGAGAGGTTAGGAAGTAAAACCCAGTAAATAGTACTTAGATAAGTTATTTACTATTTCAACTATAGAATAGTTTAGGCAGTTCCCCCAGAACAGATAAAAGGGACCTTGAACCGTCCTTAGAATTGTTTCACTTAATTTGAATCACCTTCAACCACTGCCAATCTTTTCAATGTGGCCATTTTCTTTCCACTTATTTTGACCGAACAACTACCTCCCTTTCCTATCTCCAATACCAATGGCCACGCTTCTAATTCTTCCATAAAAGGCAACTATCAAGAAGCAAGTGTTTTAAAAAATGTTCTTAATCACACTGCAAACCTAGAACTCAATGCGGAATGAAGGCCAATGTGCATTCATTAGGTTGAACCATATTGTCAACTTTTGCCGCCCAAAGACACGGCCTTGTCTCACATAGTTCAACTTAGAGGAATTATCTGTTCAGTTATGGTTCCACCATCCTTGGTTAATTGGTAGCAAGCTGCCTACCTCAATGTGTGATAATAAACATCAGCAAAAACTACAGGTGGAATGGAGGTGCCTGTGTCATGCCTATCACCCTCACCCTGAATACATATTTTAAATGTTTCTGATTTGAGAGAGGGACATGGAGAAACATTGGTTGCCTCTGGGAAGTGGCCCAATGGGGATCAAACCTGCAACCTGGGCAGGTGCCCTGATGGGGAATCGAACCAGTGACCTGTTGGTGAAAGGGTCGGAGCCCAAATATATTCTTGGACCCCCACTCCTTAACCATGTTTGATTACTGTCCGATTTTGAATTCATTCTTCCACTCCAACCTTCAAATAACAGGTTCAAACCATATTGAAGCTGATTAAAATATAAACCGATCTAGAATACATGCTGAACACCTTTTAGATTTCCACCTATTACAGAAACCTTTTCATCTGTATTACAAATACTTAACCAAAGGGATTATTCCTGTCTGCAAGAGGGATCTCAAAACTAGCGGGACAGCAACCAAAAAAAATATAACACCTTACAGTTCAGGCAAGAGCACAACTTTATTGTCACTGCTAATAATAAACCACAATTGACAACAACGAAAGAGACTGTGCAGTTCAGCTTTTTATTTTAATAAAATCAGAATATGCACAGCACATGCAGTGCTAGCATCTAAACTAATACAATAAGCAATTACTAAAGCTACAGTGACTTGAGGTTCAATCATTACATTCAGCAAGTTTAAATCCATTCTTACATTTTTGAAACCTTATAACTGAAAATATTGCTTACTGGTAGAACTTGCTATTGCTGAATGCACAAGTCACTGATTATGCCAATACAACAAAGATAACCACATGTTTGAGGATTGCAATGTGCCAGACATTCACTGGGAAAAAAAATACACACAACTAAACAAAACTCACGCAACAAACATCTGAGAATCTGGACACTTCGTATCAGTGTTCTGAAGTGTTTCATTAATATCTTAAGACAAGTGTATCAAAACCTTGGCATGTTTTAATTTCAAGTCGCCAATTTTGTTTTCACTAACATCAGAAAGTTATGGCTACACTGCCAATGCCGGGTCTGCTTAATTTGACTTAAGAGTTTAATATGACTTAACATTAAAAGCTCACACTACCCCGAAATATATAATTTCACGCATACGGTGACATTCAACATTCAAGTGCCAGTGTTTTTGTACTGTCTTTTGGTCAAGTTTCTTTAAACTTTCAAAGAATCACTTTTAGGCTTACAAAAATAAATATTTGTCAAAATGTTCAATAAATATTACATAAAACTAGCAGCAAAAAGTATTAGAAATCTGTCGTGTGCAAATAGTTCTTCTTCCCAACCATCACTCCCATGGTCCCAAATAAATTTTAGAATCTAGTCCCATCCCCTTCCTAGACAAGCTGCGTTCAACCATCTCCAAGAGACAAAATAAGATTGGAAGTTTAAGGACACGCACACAAGACATATATATAAAATTCTCTGAATGTGCAATAAAAGAAGTATTTTGTAAAAAGTTATGGGCAAAATGTACAAGGGCCTAAACCTAGACTAATTGAAATAGCACCATAACAAATGACCTCAATACTGTCAAGTGCACCTACTTAATAAAAGTTTTAGAACAAGGCACAATACACTTGAAAATCTATTGCACTTTAGGAAATTTTTGCCGTCTCCCTATGCCACTGTAGAAAGATTGAGCGTTTTGATCACCGCATTCTGGCCACAAAATTAGCGCAGAATTCAAAGTGGCGGAGGCATTTTAGTGGTGGACAATGCTCATCTTTGGCCAGATTTAGCATAAACAGACTATAAATACAATGGAAACCTATGCAACTAAAACTGACTAAAACTGCACTGGAGAGCAGAATTGACACCTTGTGCAGTTATGTACATATTTCCAACCTGTGTGATCTCAGATTTCAGTTCCTCTTCTGGAGCCATTTTTACAAAGTCTATAGTAAGCCAGTTTAACATCTCAACGCAGCTTGAACAGAGTAATGTGAATCGGCGTTTAAAAGAAAGCCCGCTGCATTAGTTCTTCCTGTTCATACCCTCTTGACCAAAAAACATCAACACTAGCATGCGTTATTAGACCAAAAATCATCCGGGCCCTAATGCGGGCTGGTCATTGCTGTGGTCAGCCATTCTACCATTTCAATTCATTTATGGCAGGCATTTAAAATGTCAAGTAGATGAATTCTCCTAAAAACCTATTTATTTCATGTTATCAGACCTTTAAACTTTCCCTGTAATAGTATGCCCACATTTGGCCAGCTCATCCTTCATGATCTGCCTAAACATTGAACGAGGAATTGCTGTGTTTACTTGCATTAACTTTGAAACAGTGCTTCGAATGTATGCATGAGTTCATACATCACCTCCTCATGACTGGAATGGCTTGTTTAAAGACTATCAGGTTCTAAATACCTATCCAGGATAGAGTGAGCAAATCAGAACTTTAACTTAATACAGTTTGCCACATTAGAAACTAATTCCATTAATATGCTTCAAGACGTTTGTTGTTTCCCCCAATCTGCAAGTATCAAAGAGCCCTAATGCAGGTTACCGCATAAGTTTTTTTCCTTATAATATTTATGGATGAATCGATGATTCCTGTTAAGTTGTATCACACCTGTGTGCCAAGGTTTGATTTTAGCCCAAGTTCAGTAAATTTATTTTGTCAAAACAATTGATATCTTGAGCATTACTGAGCCAACAGGACATCAAAATAAAAAGTTGTCTAAAGTTAAAGGCACAGTACATTAACAAACAAATGATCCTCAGTCACAAATTATAAATGCAGTTTGGGATGGGGGTTGGTGGGAGGGGAGTTAATCCAAACTACAGCAATGAAGTCTTCAAACCACCTTCCGAACAGGGCTGCTGATTGTTCATCTCTTCGTGTGACCTTGAGCTCCCTTTAAAAAAAAAATTTCAGTGGAGAATCACAGCTGGTAATGTACTGCAAGTTCTTGAAGCTACACAAGGTATAGTCTGGCTAAGTTACATGTGGTTTCCATATTAGCTTGTTTGGCAGGGTGACCTACTGCAAAGTAGGTTCAGTTACCCCACCAGTCAACCCCTTGGGAGTTGTAATTTCCTCCGTAGCCATCGCTGTTGTAAAAGCCTCCATAGCCACCTAATGAGAGATTTGAAAAGGAGAGAGATTAGTCAAGTCATCCGCTATTAAATATAATCTTTCCCACCCAGCCAGTGTGGCTCAGTGGTCGAGCGTCAACCTATAAAACAGGAGGTCAGGGCACATGCCCAGGTTGCAGGCTCACTCCCCAGTGTGGGGCGTGCAGGAGGCAGCCGATCAATGATTCTCTCACTCTCTCATCGTTGATGTTTCTGTCTCTCCCTCTCCCTGAAATCAATAAAAGTATATATTTAGAAAAAAGTAATATTACCTCCACCAAACCCTCTGCTGCCGCCATGGCCACCTCCCCCACTGCGGCTGCTGCTCGCACGGCTGCTGCTGAAGCTGGAACTGCTGGCACCGCTACTCTGCCGATAGTCTCTGGCACCAAATCCTCCGCTGAATCGACTACTACGAGGACAAAAACGTGTATTGGTTACATGACAAGTCCCACTAAATATTCCAAAATTCTTGCTAAATCTTCCCAGTGCCCACACACTGGTGCTTATGGTTGAGTATCTAACATGGCCACAGTAGTCTTGATAACCAAACTCATTTTTTTCCATCTTTAGAAATCTACCCAGGAACACCATACCCAACAGATCAGGCTGCCCTGTGTCAATCTCTTTAACTTCATATTGTGTCTGTCTTTATGCTTTGGTTCACAGTAACTTCTCATGTTAGGGAACTGATTTGCATTGGACACAAACTTGAAAGAAAATCAAGCTTGTTAAACTCGTATCTGAACAGTTAGCCTTGGGCAGCACCCCTCTCCCTCACGATGTGCCACCTGTGCCTCCCTCACCTCTTAGACCGTCCACGACTGCTGCCCTTGTAGTGGTGTTCGTAAGCCATGCTTTCCAACCAAGACGGCACTTCTTGCTTAGCTTCAACGAGCAGATCCAACAAATCCTTTGTGATGTTTATGTTCCTCTCATTAAAGAATGAGGTGGCAAGGCCTGAAACAGTTCCAAAAAGTACATACATTAAGGTCTTCCATAAAGCAGCACAGTATTCTCACTTTCCTTAGAATAGTAGGTGTAATACTAAAAAAAAAAAAAAAAAAGATTACAATTTGCTATTTAACCAACGCAAAGGTCTTTGAACAAAACCTGACTTTTCTATCACTTCTGCTGCTGAAATGTATTTTACCTGCATTCTTTGGAAATAGAAGTTCTTAAAATTAAGATCCTGAAAAGTTCTTTGCTACAGGAATCACAGTAAGAAAAAATAACCAGAACATTAAGCAGCCACTTACCAAGGTTTCCGACACGTCCTGTACGGCCAATGCGATGGACATATTCTTCAATATCACTTGGCAAGTCAAAATTGATGACATGTTTCACATTTGAAATGTCCAGGCCTCTTGCTGCTACCTAGAAAAGATCTCTTTTGTTATACATGGCCCACTTAAAAGACAACCAATAGCCGAACATGAAAACAATAGTATATGATACACACTGCTGTAGCCACTAGAATCGGGCTTTTTCCTGAGCGGAACTGGTGCAGAGCCTCCTCTCTATCTCTCTGAGATCGGTCTCCATGGATGCTGGTGCACGCATATCCTTCATGGTATAAGAAATCCTCCAGAGAATCTGCACCCTTTTTGGTCTCCACAAACACTAAGGTGAGTGAATCCTTGCCTAAATTTGAAAAATTACAAGTTTTTTGTCACTAATAGTGGCTGTGTTCTTTTTGCACTTAGTAAACACACATAAAGGCAAGATTTAAAACCATTTTAACAGAATGCTTGGAATGAGGAAAAGCAGTACCGGTGATCCAAATGGATTCCCATTACCGAAGGCACCAGAGAAAAGCTACAATTCTCATCTTACCTGTTGCATTTAGAAGGTCAAGCAGAAATGACCGCTTGTCTGCATCTTCCACCCACACTACTTTCTGTGTGATGTTCTCAGAGGTAGAGCCAACTCTTCCTACAGCCAAGAAGATATATTCATCCAAGAAATCACGAGCAAGCATCTGAAAGAAAAAAACTTTCATTACCTACTGAGACAAATAAATTCCTCATTTAATAAAGTGTGTAGCATCAAACAATACCTGTATTTCCTTGGGGAAAGTAGCACTAAACATCATAGTGTGGCGCACGCCCTTTGGTGGCATCGTATCTTGTTCAACTATTCTACGAATCTGAGGTTCAAACCCCATATCCAACATCCGATCAGCTTCATCCAACACCAAGTATCTGTGATGAAAAAAATTCAGTTTAGAATTTCAGAAGAGTTTTAGTATAGCTGTATCAATAATTACAATTATATTATTTATTCAAGGAGCTAAAATTCCTCACATCACACAATTTGATACTATACACGACAGCACAGGATTTTGTCACTGAATAAATCATCCAAGATCAGTTAAATTAGTTCTTATTGCCCTAACCGGTTTGGCTCAGTGGATAGAGCATCGGCCTGCGGACTGAAAGGTCCCGGGTTCGATTCAGGTCAAGGGCATGTAACTTGGTGGTGGGCACATCCCCTGTAGGGAGTGTGCAGGAGGCAGCTGGTCGATGTTTCTCTCTCATCGATGTTTCTAACTCTCTATACCTCTCCCTTCCTCTCTGTAAAAAAATCAATAAAATATATATTTTTTTAAAAATAGTTCTTACTATTTGATTACTTGTCCCAGTGTGGTCATTCTCAGCCTCTACTAAAATGTCGCTGACTTTTCAACATTAAAATTACAATAAACTAATTTTAGCAAAAGTAGAAGACAAAATAAACCACTTCTCCAATATTTAAAATTTAGATAACACTATTAAGTTCCAAAAAACTAATGGCCAGAAATTTTAAAAATTAACATTGCGTTCCATGGATTTAAAAGGTAACATACTTGCAGAAGTCTAATCCAATCTTGCCTCTTTCCATCATATCCACTAGACGTCCTGGAGTTGCTACTAGCAAGTGGCATCCACGTTCTAAGTCTCGAATCTGCTGACCAATATCGGCACCACCGTAAACAACACAAGGACGGACTCTAGATCTGTATGAAAACTATAAGCAAAGAAATTTTATCAACTTCAAGGCCAAGATTTTTCCAAGATCATAAAACATTTTGGAGTCAACGGGAAAGTCATTAATTGCTAAAATGCATACTTACTTTCCTGGCTTCCTCATAGATCTGTACTGCCAATTCTCTAGTTGGTGCTAATACCAAGGAGATTGGGTATTGTTTGCGGCGCCCGTACCTTCCATTTTCCTAAGAAATTAATTTATATATTAATACTCAACATACTTTTTATAACTCATTCCAAAATTCCCTTCTGTAATTTATGGACTACACTTGAAAACTCTTACATTAAGTAGACTGGAGTGAGTTTTAGTGTCACTTACAGCTACCTAAATACCGTAATTTTCCATTTTGTAAGGAAATAGTTACCTTCATGGCCCTCAAGGCCTCGCCTGGGCCATCGGTATAAATCTGACTCAAGATGGGCAGAAGAAATGCTGCCGTTTTCCCAGACCCTGTTGGAGAGAACGCATGTTCACTCAACCACAGGAAAAGCTGATTACTTTTGAATAAACATTGGTAGATGGCTTTTATGTAAGAGCTAAGTTAAAGATACGAAGTGACTTGTTTGATCCACTTGTAACAAGAATCCACACACTAAGGCCTAGACAAGCTTTGCAGATACAGCCACCACACTCAATAATTTACATATGGTTGCGCTCACATTACAACAGCAGAGCTGAGTGGATGCAATAGAGACCATGTAGCCCATAAAGAAAGTTTATTTTGTTCCTTTATAGATAAGGATACCAAACACTAATCAGTAACAATGTATTCACTTCTTTGCATTGTTGTTTATAAAGAAACAGAAACTTTGCCTCAAAAGTGGTATCCATTTCAATTTCTAACACTTCCTCGTGTATGAAGGATGGCATTCTCACACATATAGTAAAGCTTGTACTGAATTCAGAGGCTAGAAACACCCCCGTTTCTAAAGGTGAGAGGTGCTACTTTACCCTGGAGGCACCTCTCCCCTGGCCACATTCCTGTAGATCACAGGCTCTTCTCTATTCTTTTACTTTAATACGTGAGCTTACCTGTCTGGGCACAAGCCATCAGGTCTCTCTTCTCTTTGATAATAGGAATAGCATGCTTTTGCACTGGAGTCGGACGAGTGTAACGAGTAAGCTCAATGTTTCCCATAATAATCTCTCCCATCTCAACATCACTGAACTGTCAAGAAATTCAACACGGTTAAATTGCTAGAAATAGCCATTTTTGTTTCATACTAATATAATAATGAAAACACCTAAGAGCTGATTTGTACTTGAGTTCACAGCTGCTTTAAGTAAAAATTACGTTACAGTGGCGGGGAGGGTATCTACATGGGAGAGTTTGGGTGCTTCCTGTGTTTGACCCATTTCCTATTTCATATTAATAGTGACACCTACTGAGCTCAATCCCTTTCCACCAATGAGGCTGGTTTTTAAGTAACCTTAAAGAACTGCTAAAATAAGATAAGCATGGTCTATATGCCTACATCATTTTGGCATGCTGTGAAAAAATTTACATTGCCCTGTTTTAAAAGACTAAGCATAAATACTTACACTTTCAATATGTGGAGGACAGTTGTTGCCTGTTGCCTCAACTGGAATATCATCATATTTCTCAAAGTTAATCCCAGTGTTTCCTCCAGAAAAGAGTTCCCTGAAATCAAAATTGGTAAGTTTGTTATACTAGCTATTAAGGCTACATTGCATCACAATTAACATACATTTCAGAAACTTACTGTTCCAAGCGTTCACTTGGTGGGAGTGGTTTGGACCAATCATCCTCATCTGATTTGTCACACCAGCGACTATTTCCACCACGTTCAAATTTGCCAAAGCCACTTCTGTCACCACGGCCACCAATGCCATCATAGTCACCCCGTCCACGATCATCAAACCTGAACAGCACAAGCAATTAATCAGAATCTTATCATTTAACCAGTTATCATATTCCTACCACTACTCTAGAACAGTACCTGGAGAGAAGTTGGAATTATTCATTATGGCTAACTTCAAGGATGTCAACAGTCCAATTCTGGCTTACTCTTATTTGACAAATAAGGCCCTCTAATTACCAGATTGATATGTATAATTTATATAACCTTACTTTCTAAAATCAGTATCCTTTATTTCTATAAATTATATAGCCTACACAGGCCTCATACAGGCTGAAATTAAGAATCAAATCTTGTATATTTGTAATCAGCACATAACTTATACCTTTATATCCACATATACTTAGTGTAGGGAAGAAGAAAATAGCACACCAAGTAAAAAAAAGAAAGAAAGAAAATACCACACCAAGTATCAATTGTCCCAGGTATGAGAGAATATCATTTAAAGGACAATTCACCTGTGTGACAGATTTTGGATAAAAAGTAGAAAATAATCCTTACCTGAATTAGGATGTTTTTAGAGTTTTAGGCCTGTTTGCGAAAAATCAGGACACACAGGACTAACCACAGCTATTAGGCCCATGAGGTCAGTTCACCACACTTGTGTAATCAAAAATATAAGGTGTTTAAAAATTGCCATATAGAATATCCACAAAAATCTCAACCAAATTAGGCCATTCACTAGATAAACTTACTCTTTTAAATAGACTATACAGAAGTAGAGAAATATAAAAATAGCTGAGTTCATTATGTCAAAGGGGGCATTCTTATTCTTATCTAATTTCTATGTAAAAAGTTCAATTTAGTAAAGACCTCTCACAACTAAGAAAATATGATTGCAACAGACATAATACTTAACATCCAAATAGGTGGTCTATTAAGGAGAAAAAAGATGCTCAATGGCCAGAGTACAAAGGATGAAGACTTACCAAATTCAAGATCAATTCCTAAATGGCTATATTGCACACACATGTAAAGCAACACACCACTTACCTTCCTCTTGACCCACTTCCACGGTCACTGAAGAAACTAGACTTTCCTCTCGAATCACCACGAGCTCCAAAATTGCTGTACGCATCCTTATCCTTGCTGGAACTCCAACCTGAACTGTCTTTATCGTAGAATCCTTCAATTCAAATAAAACACAAATCCATTTTAATGTATTATTAGAAATTTCTAATACCTTAACATGATTTTTTTTAAAAAAAATATATTTTATCGATTTTTTAGAGAGGAAGGGAGAGGGATAGAGTTAGAAACACCGATGAGAGAGAAACATCGATCAGCTGCCTCCTGCACACTACACTCCCCACTGGGGATGTGCCACAACCAAGGTACATGCCCCTGACCGGAATCGAACCTGGGACCCTTCAGTCCGCAGGCCGACGCTCCATCCACTGAACCAAACCAGCTAGGCAACATGATTCTTATGTTTCTGAATTGGAAGCCCTCCATTCACTTTATCTTTTTCACTGTAGACTGGAGGACAATGGGAATGATTCTTATTATAGCACTAGAAGAAAACCAAGATTTAGAGCTGGTTTACACTGGTACGCAAAATGTTTTATCTTAATTCTCTCCATTAGGAAATACGGTACACTAAACCACGCACTCTGCCTATCTAAACTTGATTTTCAGCATGCTTTCCCTCTCAGGGGGTGCCTTAGCCTTTCTCTCTCCTAAGCTCCAGTGGCCCTTCTTTGCTTCTGTAACTGGTTTCCTGAGCCCATGCAGCCCAGCTGGCTCACTTACACTACTTCTGTAACTTTCTAAATAAGCTTTCTCTTATAATTTGGAAAAAAGAATTTCCATTCATGTTATAAGTGAGTTTACTAGGAACCAGAGACCACTGGTTTCAATGTTTCTTAGGGGTAATATTCATTTACAGCATTTTTAAGTGCCACATTAATACTTTTTCCGTTTCAACAGTAAAAAGCTTAAGAACAGTGCTCTGTTCACGTGAAATACATCCTGTCAGACAAGAACCAAGAAGACCTAGAAAGGAAAACCCTCCTCCTCAGTATGGACTGGCCCTGGGATGCAGCTATAAACATTCAGGTAGAGGGGATGACAAAGGTACAAACAGGTAGAGGATTTAAAGACAAGTAGAAAGTTTAACTGGTTTCAGTTACACTATTAGCCAAACAGTTTACAAGTTAATTAAGTTACTTTCATTTGGCCTCTGCCTCTACCATTAGCCAACCTGGTGACCAACAGTTTTCGCTACCAGTAAAGAATTGAGTTAGGGTTCTAAGATCTCTTTCAGCTCTAAAACCTCCTATACAGCCTCTCCCTTTGTTTTCTGTCACTCCAACAAAGAGGGAAAGAAAGCACTAAATGTACATGGGGGCAATCCCAGCGGGTACATTCCAAGGAATAATGACAACACCCAGGATGATAAAGACAAACTGTAGTATGTGGACTCTTTCTCCACCTTTCACATATCCAGCATATTCCCTCCTGACCTTTAAATCATTCTCCTGACCTTTTTCTTCCAAATCTCAGGTCAACCATTTAACGAAACATACAGCACCCAAATAGTTGTGCCATAATTTGAGACATCTACTAGTTTTCTATCACTACATTACACACTACATGGGAAAAGACTAAATGTTGTGATACCTTTTGGACAAAATCTTTCAAATGAAGCAGTTCAGGCAAGTGAATGAAATCAGAATCACTCCCAACTTATTAGGAGCATGCCCAATGCTATGTGCCCTATTAACTATTCTACAATAACCCCATCTTTGTTTTGGCATCTCTGCAAGACAGAAATAACTGAGTTGTTATGACCCTGCAGTTTGGTTTACATAGTAGGCTGTCCACTCACCTTTTTCTAATTGAAATCATGCTGCGAATACGCAGACTAGAAGCACCAGACTAGTGAAATTGTACAGTGATGATGCCCTAATATTTACAGACTTCCCAAGGTGCCTCATTTTCCCTAGGCTCAAACTTCTATACGCAGCAAGAATTACTGGTAGGTCCCCAAACTGCTCAAAGGACTTACCTTTAGTAGCTTCTCTGTTCCTTAAGTGAGGAGGAATATAGCGCCCTTCTGAAAAAAAAAAAAAAAAAAAAAAACACAAATAATTTAAATCTCTAGCCTTCTATAGTCTAACTTATTTTAAATGGGTTATTGCTTTATAAGGATAACTTTAAAAGAGGGGGAAGGACAAGTTTGGCAAACAAAAATTTGACTTGGTAACTAACAGTTAAACTGCACAAATTAATATAATTTAACTTGCCACTAGCTCTGCTATGATTTGAGAATTGTTATAAATTAAAACAGTTGCAGCTAAAGTATTACTATAACCTATAAGACTACTCTGTAATAAATCATACTTAGCCACTAAGAGACCTTTTTGTACCCATCCTGATAATTTCCAAAACAGGATAAATATATATGTAGAAAAACTGAAATGGGGAAATGATTTTAAGGAATTGGGAGTTTTAATTTGGGACTTGCTGAGTTTATGGAAAGTTAACTGTTGCTCTGTATGCAGGCAACAATATGGCCTAGAAAATGGATAAGAAGGCAAAAACAAATAAAAGTCCACTCACTTTATCACTAATAAATCTGCAACTCAACATCCCTTTTTCCCTTCTGGGTCGAATTAAATATTAAAGATCTCTATTAGGAGGACCAATTCCTAACATTTTTAGCATGAGTGGCAAGTACAGTGAAATTTAAAACAAATACTAAATGGCCCTGGTTGGGTAGCTCAGTTGGTTAGAGCAACATCCTGATACACCAAGGTTGTCGGTTCAATCCCTAATCAGGGCGCATATAAGACGCAAATTGAATGCCTAAGTGGGACAACAAATGGATGTTTCTGTTTCTCTCCCTCAAATAAATAAAGTACTAAGTAACTATGTGCCCAGTGTAACACAGTGCTTGAAGAAATACTAATTTCAGACTCTACAGCCCATACCTGTCTTATTTAATAGAATGGGAGAGACCTAAGCCAGAGCAAGTCCACTGCCAAATGATAAACCATTAAGATCCCCTACTTAATATTAATGTAACAAGTTAAAAAAAAAAAACACACAAAAATCTTTTATTTTATTGTTGACAGTATTACAGATATCTCCCAATTTTCTCCCTTTTTGACCCTTCCACCCAACCCCTGCCCCACCCCAGGCTTCCCCCAGGGGTTATGCATATATGCACATATGTTCTTTGGTTAATCTCTTCCTGTCCCCTCCCCCCACCCAACTCCCCCACTGGTATCTGTTGAGTTCATGCATCCATACCTCTGGACCTATTTTGTTTGTCAATTTATTTTGTTTAGATCCCACTTATATATCTACTTTTCAAAAGAATACTACAGTGACGCAGCGTTTAAAATCCTAAGCACAAGATTCAATATAGCTTTGTTCTAGTACTTTCATGTTCTTCATGGAAAAGGGGTAGCTAGCTGTAACAATTGAATGTTTCCTTTATTGAGTTTAATTCTGGTAAGACTTGCTCTAACACAACCCCACCACCTCTAAGCTGGGCTCAGGACTCATACCAGACAAACTCTTCTAGAGGTAATTTGTGTGTTGTATTTCTTTAAATGATTGTTTTTAACTCAAGAAAACCAGTACCTTTTTTTTTTTTAACTACCAAAAGGTTACAATCTAAAGATTGATCACTAATTCATAATTCTACATAACAATGCCTACATAATTCTTTACACAGTAAAAATCAGAAGGGAAACTGTTAAATTTTAAATAAACTCCAAAAATGAACAGCATTAAAACTCTAGTATTCAGTAAATCCATAAAACATTTTACTTACTGCTGGCTGTACTTCCTCCACTCTGATTATCTGCAGAGTTCAGGTCTAGGCCAGCAAACTGGAAGAGAGTTAAACGGTTAGTAGCCAGAATGGTGAAATATTACTAAAACTAGTCAGCCCCGAATCATGGGGCTGGTTTGAAACTACTAATGCAAAGGTGACTGAGAATGTGCTTCGAAGACTGAAGTTCTAAGTACAAAACCGTATTACTGTACATACTGCAGAAGGCAGCACACCAAGATAAGATGCTGGTGCTGTAGAAACTGGGTCCCTGTGAGTCATTCATTCAGAATGAATGCTCCCCCATAACATTCTCCACAATAAAAGCTCCAGAAACTAAAATTATTTTAAAATGTCAAATACACTTTCCCTGTATGAGGCCCCAGGTTCGTTCCCCGGCATCTCCACCAGGAAAAAAAAAGATGTCAAATACACAAAGGATGAATTTTAGCTCCAATTATATTTGACAAATGTTTCCAACGCCAACTTTCTACTTGGGATTATTTTAAATGTACAAAAGCACACCTGAAAATGTCAGAACAAAATTTTTAATTCCTTTATGCCCTAAATACTGCACAAGTATTTTTAATTAGGGTAGCACTCTTAATACATCCACCACTTACTAATAAGCACTATATTAAAAACAACCCTGTGAAGTGGGTGCCTACGGATTCTCCCATTTTCACCACTGACATAAGCACAACTGGCATTCAATGCCCTAAGAGACTAGGGCTGCCTTTAATCCCCATTCTTACCTTATACTAGTTCAAAACCTCAACATTCTACAAAAAAGACCTGCTTTACACACACACACACACACACACACACACACACACACACACCACAGACCTGCTATGTTCATCACATCCTGTTATGACTAACCAGGAACTACTTACAAGCAAAGGGGGGGAGGGGGCCATGTATGCCAAAATAAGTATTTTAAAAGCCACAAAAGACCAGACTACTGTTGCCAACTGTCTGCAAAGGTGATGTGCTATACCATAACTTCCTGTTAAAAGGTCAAAACGATTGTGTCTCATTGCAACCATTAATGGAGTCATTGAAAATTGGAAACAGATGCTATATCTTAAAGAAAATGAGCTGAGTAAGACTGAAGTGCCTTATTTCTGTAATTTCTATTAGCAAAAACGCTGTCAGGCTTTCTCTGTGTAGTAGTTATCTCAACAGACTGATACTTGAAAGCACAAAAAAACTTTGTTTGCACTTGTTACCAGTTATTAATTTTACACTTGGCACTTTCAACGCTAGTTAAGTGTTTAAAGATCGCTAAGATTACACTGTTGCAATTTTCTCAGTTGGGAATTTGCTTGCTGCTGAATTCTAAGGATTGCATATTCTTTCGCATTACATCAACTGCAAATTTCAAGTATATTCCTGCCTAGAATCTTAAAAAAAAAAAAAAAAAAAACCGCGCCACTGTCCTGGCCCAGTAGTTCAGTTGGTTGGGGTGTCACCCTGTACACCAAAAGGCTGCAGGTTGGATTCCCAATCAGGGCAAACAGGGGAGGCAACCGATGGATCTTTCGATCTCTCTGCCATGGATGCTTCTCTCTCTTTCTCCCTTTCAGTCTCTCTAAAATCAAAACATATCCTCGGGTGAGGAATTTCTTTTAAAAAGCACCACTCACATGGAAAACGTTAAAGCTGCCCGAACACCAGCCTTTTTTCTCTCTTCCATTCAACATATGACGTCTGAGCAATTTAGAGGATTTAATATAATTGATTCATTAATGGAAAAGATGTTTCCAAAAGAAACAATTAAATCCCTAAAAATGTATTCTACAAGACTACTTGAAGATCTATGAAACTAATCTGCCGCTGTTTCGTTTCAGGATTACTCCCGAGTTCACGGGAGGCAGAAGTTGGCTGGAGGCTAGGAGCAGCCTACTGCGGAGCGGATCTGGAGCGCTGGGCCACTGTCGCAGAGGAATGCAGACTTCCTGCCACCAAGCCCACGAGCCCAGTCCCTCGGCTCACCCCCGCCCGCTCAGCAGGGGGACTGCAGTCCGACAGCACACCTTAGGCGACCTATTTCAAAATGTTACTCCACGGGCAGCAACAAGTCAACAAAACTTTTTTTATTTTCCCTTGAGCCACATTCGGGGTATTTTCCCCCACCTCGATCCGAGAAGCTGGGCTATTTTTTTTTATTATTTCTTTTTGCTTTGGCTGATTCCTGGATCAAACGCCACTAGCATAGACACTCACACAACCCGTGGTCCCTTCCGAGAAAAACAAAAAAGGGAGAAAATAAATAAATAAATAAAAGAAGCGCGCGCGCACATGCACACACGCACACACGCACACACACAACAACGCGTGGCCATCGGTACCTCGCCGCACACTGACTACCGGGCGGCAACACCGGGGAAGGGGCCGCTCCGGGGCCTCCGCCTCGGTCCCCCGAGCCCGGCGCCACGGCGCGCGCAGCGGCCCCGGCGCCCTCCCCCTCCTCCTCCCCGAATCTTCTGCGTCACAAAACTTTCCACTCCGGAAACGCGGCCTCCCGGGCCGCAGCGCCGGGCCTGCGGAAACCGGGCCGCGGCCAGGCCGCCCGCGGAAGGAAGGACGCCGGCCAGGCACCGGGCGCCCCTGCCGTCTGCCTTTCCGGGCCCCCGCCGCCCAGGGGCCCGCGGATCCTCCCTCCCCCGCTCGCGGGCCGCAGCGCCGCCCCGCCGCCACACAAAGGAGGCCGCCGCCATTACCCGGCGCGCGGGCCGCCCCCCGCGCCGCCCCCTCGCACATTCCAGGGGCCGCGGGCCACGTCGGGGGCGCGCGCGCGCGCTCCCCGCCGCCGCCTGACAGGAACCCGAGCCGCGGGGCCACAAAGAGTCCCCCGGGCGCACCCCCGCCGCCACCCGGGCCCGCGCGTGCGCCTCCCCGCGAGCGCGCGCACTCTCGCCCTCAGCCGCCCGCGCCGGCACACACAAAAGCCGCCATTGTGCTCGTCCCGGGGACAATACCGCGGGTCGAGCCGGGGACCCGGCCCGGGCGCCAGTCGCCAGCCGCATTCCCGCCACCTCCCTGCTCCTCCACAGCCCCGTGGCCACGCGCCAGCCCGAGGTGGCCGGGAAATGGGAACGAAGGGCGTCCGCGGGCGCTGCGCCATAAGCCAAGTTGGCTGACGGGAGGGATCTGCGCCGTCCGGGGCGCCGGGCAGCTCACCTGCTGGTCCAGCCCGAGCGCATTTTCCACCGCCACATGACTCATCCCTGAAGAGTACCGGGAACTCGGAGTCTTCCGCTGCTGAGCGAGTGCGTTAGGTTCACCGCGAAGGTCCTCTCACGGGAGAACTGCGGCTCTGGAGCGCCCGGCGCTGCCACGGACCTAATATACACACTCGCGGGCTGTGACGTCAGCACGTCGTGCGCGTGCCCTCCCTTTCACACCCCCGCTCCCGCTGCCCCACCACTTCTGCCTAGCGACTGAGCGCCTGGTCAGCCCTAATCTCGCGGGATTTCCTGCTTTCCCCGTCCCTGGCTCGTCGTCCTACCTGGGAACTCAAAACGCAAACGCTGTCCTACTTCGCTATTCCCCCTCGACAGCCCACGGAAGGCTGGTTCTCGAGATCTCGCGAGAACTCTTCTTCCCGCTTTTCGCCGCTAGGGGCCTTAACATTTCCCTTAGGCCTCTATCACCTTCCCTCACCCCCCTCCACTCCCGGTGTTTGCTGTTCCTCCCTTCCTGGCGCTTGCCCTCGCTCTCTTCTTTCCCTCAGTGTCCGGACTAGCAGATGCCGGGAGATTTTCCTAAACTAATCCGCCCTCGCTCGCCCGCGGGCACCCTGTCCGCAGTCCGGGGTCACGTGACCGCAGGTGCCGGCCGCGGTGGCCATTTTGTGGAGCAGGAAACCGGGGCTTAAATAAGAGCGCTCGGAATGCGGGGGTCTCGAGGGCGACATGGGAAGAGGAGTGGGAAGAGGAGGAGGGAGAAACGGGAGGAAGGAGAGCGGGAAGGTGACCGGGTTAGGGGCTGGGGGAGCTGGCGGCGCGCGCCGGGGGCCGTCGCTCTGCAGCGCGGTTGCCTAGGCAGCGGGGACGCCGCCTAGAAACGCAGCAATCCCTCAGTGTCACCCCCCCAGACTCCATCACGCTCCTGCGCGCTCCCCCGAACCCCGCGATGAGGAAACAATAAAACAATCACGCGCCGAGTTTGAGCGGGTGGGTGCGCACCCAGAAGGGACCCCGGCCTCCGCGGCTACAAGTGTCTTATTACCTCCCCCGAAGCCAGGGGACCCTGGGTACCGAGAACAGCTACCCTAGGGAATAGGGGGTTTGCGCTGGGCGAATCTGGGCTGCCCACGTCCTGTGGCATTATTGGCCTGGGGTCCGGGGAACCCTCGGGCCACTGCGGTGGAAGGGGGGAGGGGAGGAAATGTGGCCCCCCTCCTAGCCCGCCACCCCTAGTTCCAGCTTCCATGCCACAGGCCTCCATGTGGAAGAAAATGCGTTGACCAGTGGGGTCCCTGGCTTTCAGGGAGCGGCCGCACAGATGGGGTTCTTAGAAACGCTTTGCCCCTCTTTTCTGACCCGCAGCCTGACAAAAACTACGCAGCGTTTTTCTCCATCCCCCCGCCCCTCAAGGGCTTCTGCTGCCCGAATTCAGATAGCTCCTTCTCCTCACATCATTTCCCAGGTACCACTCTCCCTTTCCAATTTTTAAAACTGAAATAATTCTAAGGAGATTAGGGAGATAACACTGGTGCCCTGGGGCAAGTTGCTTAACTGCTTTGGGTCTCAACCTCCTCATTTATAAAAGGAGTCTGCCGGACTCCGTAACCCTGTAAAAGATCCAACTCCCTTTTATCACGGTATTTTGTAACGCCCCCAATAACCATACTGAAATAACAAATCATAGATAATAAAAACAACGCACAATTCCAAAAAACATGATCTAACTGTAGAATAAAAGTGCGGATGGTTATAATGAAATTATTTTAATATGTGAAAGCTCCCAGGCAACACTAGCTGATGATAGATACCTGCCCAGTGCCATTAAAAATGCAAACGGAAGCCCTGGCCGTAGCTCCGTTGGCGGGAGCACTGTCCATGCACCAAGCGCCGAGGTTGCGCTTTGATCCACGGTCAGTCGGGCTCATGAAGCAGGAGCCGGCCAACGGACGCATGGATGAACCAAACAAAATAATGCGTTTCTCTCTCTCTCTTGCTCTCAAATCAATTTTTTAAATGCGACTGGAAATGTATGTTTTCACAACTCAAGTATGCTGCGCAATTTTGACACTGGTGACTTTATTTTACAAAATGGCTAATTCTTGATAATGTTTGAAATAAAATAGTACAATGTTCCCTCACTTGCTATAGTAGTTACATTCCTGGAGAAGTCTCTGTGTAGCAACGCTAACAGCCCTGGCCGGTTCACCGTATGAAGCTAAAAGCCCTGCCCTGATAGCTGGTTAGAGCCGGGGTTGGCAAACTGCGGCTCGCGAGCCACATGCGGCTCTTTGGCCCCTTGAGTGTGGCTCTTCCTAAGCTTTAGGAGTACCCTAATTGTTAATAACAATGTCCCTACCTATATAGTTTAAGTTTAAAAAATGTAGCTCTCAAAAGAAATTTCAGCCGAAACCGGTTTGGCTCAGTGGATGGAGCGTCGGCCTGCGGACTGAAGGGTCCCAGGCTCGATTCTGGTCAAGGGCATGTACCTGGGTTGCGGGCATATCCCCAGTAGGAGATGTGCAGGAGGCAGCTGATCGATGTTTCTCTCTCATCGATGTTTCTAACTCTCTATCTCTCTCCCTTCCTCTCTGTAAAAAATCAATAAAATATATTAAAAAAAAAGAAGAAATTTCAGCCCTAACGGGTGTGGCTCAGTGGATAGAGCATCAGCCTTCGGACTCAAGGGTCCCGGGTTCCGGTCAAGGGCACGTACTTTGGTTGCGGGCACATCCCCAGTGGGGAGCGTGCAGGAGGCAGCTGATCGATGTTTCTCTCTCTTCGGTGTTTCTAACTCTCTATCCCTCTTCCTTCCTCTCTGTAGAAAATCAATAAAATATATTTTTTTAAAAAAGAAATTTCAATCGTTGTACTGTTGGTATTTGGCTCTGTTGACTAATGAGTTTGCCGACCACTGGCTTAGAGCACCCTCCGCCAGAAGCCAAGGGTGCGGGTTCCATCCCTGGTCAGGGCACACACGAGAAGCAACCAATGAATGTGTAAATAAGTGGACCAACAAATCGACGTTTCTCTAAAATCAATTTTTTAAAATTGGGCAAAGAGCTCTAGCCGGTTGGCTCAGTGGATAGACCGTCGGCCTGCGGACTGAAGGGTTCCAGGTCCTATCCAGGTCAAGGGCACTACCTGGCTGTAGGCTGCCGGCCCTGGGCAGGGCATGCGGAAGGCAACCAATTGGGATTTCTCTCTGTCTCTCCCTCTCCCTTCCACTCTCTCTAAAAAAAAAATGGAAAAAATATCATCGGGTGAGGATTCAAAACAAAACAAAACAAAACAAAAAAAAAAACAAAAAAAAAAAAAAAAAACAAAAACAAAAACAAAAACCGCCAAAACCGGTTTGGCTCAGTGGATAGGGCGTTGGCCTGCGGACTGAAAGGTCCCAGGTTCGATTCCGGTCAAGGGCATGTACCTGGGTTGCGGGCACATCCCCAGTAGGAGATGTGCAGGAGGGGCACATCCCCAGTAGGAGATGTGCAGGAGGCAGCTGATCGATGTTTCTCTCTCATCGATGTTTCTAACTCTCTATCTCTCTCCCTTTCTCTCTGTAAAAAATCAATAAAATATATTTAAAAAAAAAAAAAAAAAAAAAAAAAAAAAAACCTGTGCAGAGCTATTTTGTGCTTATATGTCAAATAGAGTTAATTCGGAGGAACTCATTTTTAGGTGAGTGTCCTGCACGCCTGGCGCCTGCCCACCAAGTGCCAGTAGCCCCTGCCAGTCACTGTGACAACCAAAACCCACAGATTCCCACAGGGCCTCCCCGATGACCATCCGGGTCCCCCGCCGAGATTCGTGGATTCTCAGGGACCGTTGTGGAGGTATTTTTGCGTGGTTTTGCTTCAGTTTCCTTTTCAGGGTAAAGAGAGTAAAGACTGAGTTCTGAGCGTTCAAACTGCACACAACAACAATGGGATGTCCTGACTATTCTGGTTCTGGGCTTTATTTTACTTTTGAGTAGAGCCGGTGTACAAGGTACTGCCTGGGAATACCTAGAAGAATAAATTAGACAGCCCGGCTGGCGTGGCTCAGGGCTTGAGCATCGGCCTATGAACCAGGAGGTCAGGGTTCGATTCCCGGTCAGGGCACAGGCCCGGTGGCGGGCTCCATCCCCACTGTGGAGCGTGCAGGAGGCAGCCGATCCATGATTCTCTCTCATCATGGATGTTTCTGTTTCCCTTTCCCTTCTTCTTTAAAATCAATAAAAATATATTTTTAAAAAATAATAAATTATACAGCAGCTTCCTATTTTCAATGAACCCCCGCTCATAGGCAGACTCAGTCAAATCAACAGTGTTTCGTTAATATATTATAATTGGAACATCAAGTTGGAAAGGGAGCGGGAAACACTCAAGGCTTTGTCTTCAAACACATTCACTCTGAAGAAGAACGCGCACGTGGGGCACCGCACTCCCAGCGACTTTTCCACTAGGTCATTTGCATATCTTCCCGGGCAGTCATTTGCAAATTTTATTTAAAGTGACCTCCAAAGGGTTAGGAAAAGCTGAGCGTGGGAAACTTTCTCCGGCCTCCCTTTCTTCCATCCCCAGGCATTGTTCAATGGAGCCCCCACATGGAAGCCAATAACTACCTTTTGTGCCACCCTCTCCCCCTCCCTGGAGGCAGCCAATCAGATGAGGAAAAGCTTGGAAACTGCAGCCGTTCAGATCCCCCGTGAGACTGGAAGCAACTTACTTAACATCTCAATGCCTCAGTTTCCATCTATAAAGTTAGAATGAACCAAAGAACTTATGTGCATATATGCAGAATCCATGCACACAGACACTAGTGTGGTGAAGGCTGGGGGGGGGGGGTGGAGGTAGGTCAAAGGGGGAGAAAAAGGGGACATATGTAATACTTTCAACAATAAAGATAAGTTAAAAAGAAAACAGTTTTAGCTGGCCTGTGCGGCTCAGTGGTTGAGCATGGACCAGGAGGTCAGGGTTCGATTCCCAATCAGGGCACAGGCCCGGGTTGCGGGCTCCATCCCCAGTGTGGGGACGTGCAGGAGGCAGCCGGTCCATGATTCTCTCTCCTCATGGACGTTTCCATCTCTCCCTCTGCCTTCCTTT
This sequence comes from Myotis daubentonii, assembly GCF_963259705.1. Taxonomy (NCBI): domain Eukaryota; kingdom Metazoa; phylum Chordata; class Mammalia; order Chiroptera; family Vespertilionidae; genus Myotis; species Myotis daubentonii. The sequence continues at coordinate 973,529 of NC_081861.1, read as the reverse complement.
CTGAAATGAATAAAAAACATTTTTTTTTAATAAATAGAATAGGTTTTTCGCCTCAAAAGGTAGTTGCGATTTAAGGGCTGGCGCATGAAATGCTTTGCAAAGAGTAAGAGCTTAGTGCACGGTGCATACACGTACATATACACTTCCCCCCTCCCCACCGTCTCAGCCGCCCAGCACAGCAGGCTGCCCTGGCTCCCCCGCCCCCCCATCCCCCCACCCCCACCCCCACCCCCGGCCAAGGCTGCATCTAACGCCCTGTTGTGCTGCAGCTGTGTCTGAGCCCACGGAGGACAAGGAACTTGTCTCACCCCAGGGCCGTGCAAGGGGCAGCACAAGGGTGCCCAACAGATGTTTGCTGGTGGCTAACTAGTGCAAGTGCCCACCTTCTGACACCGACTTCATCTTACTTTATTGTTGACGGCATTACCTGTCTCCACGTTCTCCCTTTTCGTCCCCCTCCACCCCACTCCTGACCCCGCCCCGGGCCTTCACCACCCTATTGTCCGTGTCCCTGGTGATGCCTCGATGCACACCAGTTCTTCGGTTGCTCTCTTCCTGTCCCCTCCCCCCACCGCGCCGAGGCCTCCTGTCCTGTTCCCGGCACCCAAACCTCGGAGCCTGTGTTTTCGTCCGTTTATTTCGTTCTTTGGATTTCGCCTGGGAGTGAGATCGCGGCTGTGCCTCTGTCGCGGGCGGATGTCGCCCCGCATCGTTCTGAGGCTGGTGTGTATTGTCTGTGCTGCCGAAGCCAGCACAGTCAGAGGCTCAGCTAGAAACCGCATTACTGTGACGCAAATAAATAAGGCGGCTGAGGGAGATGCGGAGGGATTCCAAGACCTGGAAACCTCGAGCCTTTCGTGGTGACTTCCTGTGCCCGAGGGCTGAATTCTTGGTAATGTTTGAAACAAAACAGTGCGGTGTCCCCTCGCTTATCTCGCAGTTCCATTCCCAGAGAAGTGACTGTGTGTGAGCAGTCAGAGCCGCAGCCTTTGGGGTGGCTGGGGGTAAAGTTCACCAGGGCAGAGCTCCCTGTAATCAGAGGTTAATTACAGGTAAGAGCATTGCCTCCTGTGTCTCCTTTCATGTCTGAAAACGTAACCGCCTTTGGGGGCTTTTTGTTTGTTTGTTGGGGGTTTCAGACCCGCAGACCCCCCTCCCATGCGGGTAAGTTACAGTCATCAGGCGGCTGTGGCTGATAAAGGTTCTAAAGCGAGGGGGGCGTCTGTGGCTCTGGGATATTATCCAAGGGCCAGAGCTGCGACTTACAAAACCCAGAATGTCTTACGCAATCAGACTCCACAATAGCAGATCTGGCTCCGAATCCACTTGTTCCCCACAAAAATGGCATCTTTTCAAACAGGAAAATTCAGTGCATGTCTGCCTTCATTCATGCAAAGTGACTGCGCCGCACGGGGAAGAATAGGGGAGCCCAGGGGGAGGGGGAGGGGGCAGCAGGCTGCCTGCCAGTGGGAGAGAAGACAGGGGTCTTGGAAATACAGGGGAGGGGGAGCACGTGCCCTTTGGGACCCCCATGCCGCATCTCAGGTAATGGGGCGCTTTTAACAGAGTCTCTCTCTTGGTGTCACTGTCCTACAGACTTTGATGGCGACTAGGTTTCATTGTTTCTAAAACTTTTAAATGTTTCTTTTCCTTTTGTGTGTGTGTGTGTGCCAACCCCACACTCCTTTGTCTGCCGGGCGCGTGCTGCCAACCATCTTCAATGTTTTAATTTTTATTTCTTTAAAAGCTCATTGGTTAGCGCCTCCTCTGGATACACCAAGGTTGCGGGTTCGATCCTTACTCGGGCACAAAGGAGAAACAACCAGTGAATGCACAAATCAGTGGAACAACACAACAAAAGGATCTCTCCCTCCTTCCCTCCCTCTCTCCCTCCCTCCCCCTTCCTCCCCCCCCTCAAATCAATGAATTAAAAATAATAAAATACAGGCATCTAGATGTGATGTGATGATATATAATGAGAAATACTCAATCGGCCTGCCACCCGCCCCTGCGCGGAGGGCGAGGGCCTTTTGTTCTGTTAATGCGGCGACGTTGGGAAGCACCCCCGGGTGCGGGCTGGTTGCCAGTGGAGACGATCACGTGACGGCAGGGCTGGAATTTTCATTCCCACCCCACCCCCACCTCTGGGGACCGGACAATGAGGCTTATGTAGCGAACCCGCTATAAAACCCAAAAGCGCTGCCCGCACCTCGCCGGGGCCCCGCCTCCATCTGACCCGTCCTGAGTCCCGTCCTTTTCTTTTTTTTTTTAATATATTGTATTGATTTTTTTACAGAGAGGAAGGGAGAGGGATAGAGAGTCAGAAACACCGATGAGAGAGAAACATCCATCAGCTGCCTCCTGCACACCCCCCACTGGGGATGTGCCGGCAACCCAGGTACATGCCCCTGACCGGAATCGAACCCGGGACCCTTCAGTCCGCAGGCCGACGCTCTAGCCACTGAGCCACACCGGTCAGGGCACGTCCTTTTCTAAGGAACCGTGAGCCGCTCTAGCAAACGCATCTGACCCAATGGGGGGGAGGGAGGACGCTGGGACCGCCGGTCTATAGCTCAGGGGACCGCCTGCATTTGCTGCTGGCATCTGAGGCTGGGGCAGGGGTCTTGGGGGACTGAGCCCTTAACCTACGGGATCAACACTCTGTCCGGGGAGCGAGTGTGAGAACTGAGTTGAATTGTAGGACATGGAGCTGCTGTCAGAACTGCTTGGGGACGTGGGGAAAAGTACACATTATAATTGGAATCAATCCTGTGCCACCCAGGGTTCTCAATTAAGAGAGACGGAATTGGCCCTGGCTGGTGTGGTTCAGTGGATAGAGCGTTGGCCTGCGGACCGAAGGGTCCCAGGCTCGGTTCTGGTCGAGGGCCCGTACCTCGATTACAGACTCCTCTCCAGCCCGGTCCTGGTCAGGGCTTGTGCAGAGGCAACCAATGGATGTGTTTCTCTCACATCAATGTTGCTCTCTGTCTTTCCCTCTCTCTTCCACTCTCTCTAAAAATCAATGGACAGCCCTAACCGGTTTGGCTCAGTGGATAGAGCTCCCGCCTGCAGACTGAAGGGTCCCAGGTTCGATTCTGGTCAAGGGCATGTACCTTGGTTGCAGGCACATCCCCTCTCATCGATGTTTCTAACTCTCAATCCCTCTCCCTTCCTCTCTGTAAAAATCAATAAAATATTTTAAAAAATAAAAATCAGCCCTGACCGGTTTGGCTCAGTGGATAGAGCATCGGCCTGTGGACTGGGGGGTCCCGGGTTCGATTCCGGTCAAGGGCATGTACCTGGGTTGCGGGCACATCCCCAGTGTGGGGCATGCGGGAGGCAGCTGATGGATGTTTCTGGCTCTCTGTCCCTCTCTCTTTCTCTCTGTGAAAAATCAATAAAATATATTTAAAAATAAAAATAAATAAATATAAAAATCAATGGACAAATATCCTCGGGTGAGGATTAACAACAACAAAAAAAACACACCAAAAAAAAAAAGATATACAGAATTGGCCCTAGCTGGTTTTGCTCAATGGTTAGGGCATCGGCCCAAGGACTGAAAGGTCCTAGGTTCAATTCTGATCAAGGGCACATACCTGGGTTGCAGGCTCAATCCCCCCTCTACCCACCCACCCCCACTCCCCGATTAATGTGTCTCTCTCACATCAATGTTCCTCTCTCTCTGTCTCTCCCCCTTCCTTCCACTAAAAAAAAAAAAAAAAAAATGCATACAGAAGTGTGTCCTTAGGTAGAACCCTGGACCTTCTGCTAATTCTCCATGTGGGCCATCCTCAGGACAGGGAAGAGCTGTTAGAGACTAACCCTCAGCAGTCCCAGGAGGCGGCACCGGCCCCCAGGGCACAGACAGGAGGCCAAGTGAAGCCACCACTCACCAGGGCCCCTTGTACCCCTCCCCGTCTCCCCAACAACTTCCTCCTCTGGTCTTTTTTTGAATGTATTCTTATTGATTTCAGAAAGAACGGGGGAGAGTGAGAGAGAGAGAGAAACATCCATGAGGAGAGAGAATCATGGACCGGCTGCCTCCTGCACGCCCCCCACTGGGGATGGAGCCCACAACCCAGGCATGTGCCCTGATCAGAACCGAACCGTGACCTCCTGGTTCCTAGGCCGACGCTCAGTGCCAGCTTTCTTAAGGGAGGCAGGGCGTGTTTGTGTGCCGTGTCTTGACTTGTGACTGCTGGCTGCTTAGATTATTCCATGTTCTGTGTGGGCCCAGGCTTCGGGGCTATTGGTACCGTTCTAGTTGCTAAGCGGGTTGATGGGTACATGATGGGCTTGTTCTCCCTCATTCCTCTTGCCTCCTAGGAAGGTTATAAATCTCCTTTTCTATGTATTCCAAGTTCACTGCCAAAATCTCTAAACCCTTTAGTGAGTTTCGTTTTGCCAGCAGACCACTCATTTGCATCCTCTTCTGGATATTAGTTTGCAGTTCTGCAAAAGTTGCAGATAACAAGGTTTGTGGCTGTCCACCTCCACTTGAATAATAATTGGATTAGTTGGGCATGACTTTGTGCTGAAAATAGAAGAAGGCAGCAGTGTCTTCCACAAGAATTGTTCTGGGAAAGGAAAAATGTTGCAACTCACTGATTGCCGACTGCCGCCCACTCTTCTCTCCTGGAAGGTTTCTGAATCTATCATGTTACCTTCACACAACCTGATGTTGACTCTAAGAACATTAATTAGCCCTGGCCGGTTTGGCTCAGTGAATAGAGCGTCGGCCTGCAGACTGAAGGGTCTTGGGTTCAATTCCGGTCAAGGGCACATGCCTGGGTTGCAGGCTCCATCCTCAGTGGGGGTGGGGGGGTGGGGAAGGAGGCAGCTGATTCATGATTCTCTCTCATCATTGATGTTTCTATCTCTCTCTCCCTCTCCCTTCCTCCTGAAATCAATAAAAATAAATTTAAAAAATAAATGGAGTGAAGGAATGAGTGGTACCAAACATGCAGTAACTGTTCTAAGGAGGAAGATACTCTGGTGGCCTAGAAAGTTCTGGAAGCTTTCAAAGTTTGGAGCTTGAATCAACCCTGGAGCCACAGATAGGATTCGGATCATCAGGGGGCAGGGAGGGGCTGCTTCTGGCTGTGGGCATGAGGGAGAGATGCCTGGTGTGCAGAACTAGGAAGGGAGACTATCAGGGGTGGGCAAGGAGGGACGTCACCCGGGGGGTGGACAGGGTGACAAAAGGCACGCTCTGGTTTTAAGCCGCAGGTATTTGCTGTGAAGATCCTCTGGCCAGTCAGTCCTACACAGGCAAGGTCAGCCTCCCTTCTCACGTGAGGGTCCCCACTCCTCCCAGTGTGGCGCTGGCCACACTTTCCTAGGTGCCTGGTAGGGAAGCGCAGCCTCTGCTTGGAATATAGGCCACGCATAACACATCTGTCCCGCCTGCTGCAGAGTCATAACGCGAGGCGGCTTGGCATGCGAGGCCAGGCCCACAGCTTCTCAGATGAGCGCTGCTATATCAGGGCCAAGGTCAGTTACACAAGCCCAGCCGCACCTTCCCTCGAGCCTGGACTGCAGAGGGAAGACAACTGTTGAACAAACAGGTGTCGTTTTATTTTATTCTTTATTATTAATTTTTAAATACATTTTTACTGATTTCAGAGAGGAAGGGAGAGGGAGTAGGAGAGATAGAAACATCAAGGATGAGAGAGAATCATGGACCGGCTGCCTCCTGCACGCCCCCCCACTGGGGATCGAGCCCACAGCCTGGAGATGTGCCCTTGACCAGAAACGTACCTGGGACCCTTCAATCCACAGGCGGACGCTCTATCCACTGAGCCAGGCCAGCCAGGGCCACATCAAAATGTGAAACTTTGCTCTGCCGAAGACCCTGTTAAGGAGTACAAATTGCCAGTTATAAAAGCAGCCACGGGGCTGTAAAGGGCAGCATAGGGAGTGGAGTCAGGAAGATGGTAATGACTACGTATGGCGCCGGCGGGTACTAGACTTACTATGGTGACCACTGAGTAAGGTATGCAAGTGCCTAATCGCTATGTTGTGCACCTGAAACTAACATAATATTGGATGTCAACTATCACCGAAAAGCAAAGTTAAAAAAAGATGAAAAGACAAAGTTACCAGTAAAGACGGGGAGATAATATTTGCAAATCACACCAGGATTTGTGTCTAGATTATATGTATAAAGAACTCTCAAAACTCAACAGTAATAAACAATCTAATTAGAAAATGGGCAAAAGACAGAAACAGATATTTCAATGAAGAGGACACACAGATGGCAAATGAGGCCAGGAAAAGACATTCAACATCATTGGCTGTTAGAGAAACCCAGGTTCAAACCACAATGAGACATCAGCACACCCATCAAAATGCTGGCCAATATACAGAGAAACTGGCTCATTCACTCAGCGCGGGTGGGAATAGGCAACGAGGCAGCCACTCGGGAAAACAGTTTGACGGGTTCTTTTAAAACTAAAAAGGGCCGAAACCGGCTTGGCTCAGTGGATAGAGCATCGGCCTGCGGACTGAAGGGTCCCAGGTTCGATTCCGGTCAGGGGCATGTACCTGGGTTGCGGGCACATCCCCAGTAGGAGATGTGCAGGAGGCAGCTGATTGATGTTTCTCTCTCATCGATGTTTCTAACTCTCTATCCCTCTCCCTTCCTCTCTGTAAAAAATCAATAAAATATATTTTAAAAAAATAAATAAAACTAAAAAGGGATTTACCATACGACCCAGGACTTACATTAGACATTCATCCAGAGAAATGAAAACTTATTTCACACAGAAACCTGTACACAAATGTTCATAGTAGCTTTAATAGCCAAAGACTTGAAGCTACCCAAATATCCTTCACCGAGTGGTGGGTAAACTGTGGTGCAACCATACCATGGGATACTGAACAATAAAAAGGAATGAACTGGCCCAAGCCAACAGGGCTCAGTGGTTGAGCGTCAACCTATGAGCCAGGAGGTCATGGTTCAATTCCTGGTTGGGGTACAGTTTGTGAGCTCAGTCCCCGGTGTGGGGCGTGCAGGAGGCAGCCGATCCAGGATTCTCTCTCATCATGGATGTTTCTCTCTCCTTCTCCCTCTCCCTTCCTCTCTGAAATCAATAAAAATATATTTTAAAAAATAAATAAATACAAAGGAATGAACTAGCATGTTATGGAGTCAATGTTTGTGCCTCCCCAATGGGAAGGTATTTGGAGATGGGGCCTTTGGGAGGTGATTAGGTTTCGCTGTGGTTATGAGGGTGGGGCCCTCATGACTGCATTAGTGCCCTGGTAAGAAAAGGCCGAGACACCGGCACTCCCTCTCTCCATCCCCTGCCTGCCCCAGCCAGTAAGAGGGCCCTCACCCAGAACCAAATCTGCCAGGTACCTGCATCTTGGACTTCCAGGCTCCAGAACTCTGAGAACTAAATGTCTGTTGTGTAAGCCACTCAGCCCTTAGTATTTTGTTATAGCCACTCTAGCTGACTAAGACATATTGATACACATAACGACATAGAACTTCAAGGGATTCTGTTGAGGGGCGGAGGGAGCCAATCTCAAAAGGATGCACACTGTATGCTTACATTTACACGACATAATTCTAGAGATGGAGGACAGTGTGATATTGCCAGGGGTTAGGGATGGGGGAGGGGAGGGGAGTGGATGTGGCCATACCATAGAGGGATAGCCTGAGGGAGCCCTGTGGTCACGGTACAGGTCATTATCTTGGTCATGGTGGTTACACAAAGCGACATGTGATAGCATTGCATGGAGCTATGTGCACACACACGCAAAGGAGCCCATGTAAAACTGGCAAAATGTAGCTCCTCGGCCTATGAACCAGGAGGTCAGAGTTCAATCCCCAGTGTGTGGCGTGTGGGAGGCAGCCCATCCATGCTTCTCTCTCATCATTGATGTTTCTCTCTCTCTCCCTTCCTCTCTGAAATCAATACAAATATATATATTTTTAAAATCTGAATAAGGTCTGTAGATTGTACATTTCCTGGTTTTCATCTTACACTATAGTTATGCAACTCCCTGGGAATCTATGATTATTCTAAAATTAAGTTGTTTTTAAATGAAACCAGACAGCATTTCTGCCTCGCAACTTTGTTTTCCTTTAAGCACGCCCTCTCTCTTAAATACTGTTTGTTACATCAAGATGCGAGAGCCTTGAGGCAATTAAAGTAGATCTAGAGCCTTCCAATGTGCCTTTAGAGCTGCGATCCTTTTGTTATTGTTTTGTGGTGGTAACAGCAAAGGTTTCTTTTCAAGGCCCAGTGCTGATCCCTCCCCCTTCCTTTCTGGTGACTGAAAACCTCGTGGCTTCCTGCTTGGGAAGGGCTTTCTGAGGGTCCTGGGGAGGAATCGTGTCCAGAAATGTACACGCTGAACTTTCCGGCCGTCCCTGCCCGCCTGCCCGCGGGGCTCATTGGACCATTATGCCCTACAATTCAGCTCACCGGAACAGCAGGCCGGGCTCCTGCCGCGGCCCTTAACCATCGCAACCTCCGTGTTTTGTGTCTTGACCTCATCTTCACAAAGACAGCTGGAGAAGTGCCTAAGCCCCCCTGGGCTGTCAGAACAGAACACCACAGGCTGGCAGCTTCGAAACAACACACTTATTCCTCGCAGTTCTGGAGGCTCGACGTCCAAGATCAAGGTACCAACAGTGGGTGCCTGGTGAGCCCGGGGCCTGATTCACAGACAGTTGTGTTTTTGCTATGCCCTCACCTGGTGGTGGGGCTAAGGAAGCTGTCTGGGGTCCCTTTTGTAAAGGCACCGACCTGCCCTAGCCGGGCATCTCAGTGGTTAGAGCGTCGGCCCTCGGACTAAAAGGTTGCGGGTTGGATTCTGCTCAAGGGCAGGGTACCTGGGTGGCAGGCTCTGCCAGGGCGTGTGTGGGAGGCAACCAATTCATGTGTCTCTCTCACATCAATGTCTCTCTCTGTCTCTCCCCCTCCCTTCCCCTCTCCCTAAAAATCAATGGAAAAATGTCCTTGGGTGAGGATTCACACTAAATAAACAAACAAATAAAGGCACTGAGCCCAATTGTGAGGCGTCCACCCTCATGACCTAAAGGAGGCCCCGTCTCCTAAGACCATCACGTTGGGGTTAGGGTTTCTACATATGAAATAAGGGGGGGGCGCTACAGAGGACAGCAAGGACATTTCTCCTGGGCCCTCCAGGTGTGGGGACCCAGCACTGGCTGGCGGGGGAAGCAGGGAGAAAGAAAGAAGGTGCCCAAGCGGAAATGTTTCTTGAGGAAGCCATGAGGGTTGGTAGCCAGGGGCGTGGGCTCAGGCCCTCCCGGTCCTGCTCCTGCCTCCCCTGTCACCACTGTCACCATTATTGCTTCTGAGGGACCAGCCAGCTCAGGCCCTGTGCGAAGCCCCTGGGCAGTGCTGACAGCGGGTCTATGCCACACAGGGCTGTTGTTGTTTTGTGTTGTTTTGTTGTTGTTTTGGTTAATGATCCTCAAGGATATTTTTCCATTGATTTTTGGGGAGAGTGGAAGGGAGAAGGAGACACAAAGAGAGAGAAACATCGATGTGAGAGAAACACACTGATTGGTTGCTTCCTGCCTGGGCCTGGGAGGAATCTACAACCGCAGTACCTGCCCTTGCTCAGAATTGAACCCGGGACCTTTCCGTCTGCAGGCTGGTGCTCTATCCACTGAGCCACACCGGCTGGGGCCCACACAGGATTTTGAACAAAGCCATCCAGAACAAAACAGATTTGTTGTATCTGCTGAGATCAAACCGGTGCAAAATGAGAAATGTTCGCTGCTGACTGCATGGTGCCCATAAGGTCAGGAGCCGGGGGCACTTCTGTTCGGAAGATGTCCCGGCTCACAGTCTGTCTGCTGCCTGTGCCCAGCCTGGATGGCTGCCCTGGATGGTGAGCCGGGGTGTGACTCAGTCACAGCATGAATGGGGCTCCCTGGCTCCCAGCTGCTAAGCCACCGACTCATTCATTACGCAGACGTTTCTGGGGACCACCTGTGTCTCAGGAGGCACGTTAGCGGACAAGCCCTTGGTCTCATCAGCTCCTTCAACATGCTCGCCTTTTGGTTTTTGGAGAGGAAGGAACTGGTGAAACCGTGATCCCGGTCAGCTCTCAGCTCCATGACTGTGCTGTTCTGACTGCCTTCATGTATGTAATTAGCCCATGACAAGTCTGCCAGCTGCGCCATCAACACCACCACCCAGCCAAAACTCTGCTCTGTGAGTCATTTCCACAGCGCGAGGAGGCCACCAGTGTGCCCCATGGTCTCTCTGAGCTCCGTTCCTTTTGTTTGCTTTGTTTTTTTAAAATATATTTTTATTGCCAGACCGGTGTGGCTCAGTGGATAGAGCATCGGCCTGCGGACTCAAGGGTCCCAGGTTCAATTCCGGTCAAGGGCATGTGCCTTGGTTGCGGGCACATCCCCAGTGGGAGGTGTGCAGGAGGCGGTTGGTTGATGTTTCTCTATCATTATGTTTCTAACTCTCTATTCCCTCTCCCTTCCTCTCTGTAAAAAAATCAATAAAATATATTTAAAAATAAATAAATAAATAAATAAAATATATTTTTATTGATTTCAGAGAGGAAGGGAGAGGGAGAGAGACAGAAACATCCATGATGAGAGAGAATCATGGATCGGCTGCCTCCTGCATGCCCCACACTGGGGATCGAGCCCGCAACCCGGGCCTGTGCCCTGACCGGAGAATTGAACTGGGACCTCCTGGTTCATAAGTCGCCGCTCAACCACTGAGCCACGCGGCCAGGCTCGTGTGGCTTCTTAATGAGCCGTGACCACGCGATGCTCGCTCCCAGGGGACAGGAGATTATGTACTCAGATTATTATTTGGATGCAACCAGCACGATCCTGAGACTTTGAAGGTGAATCGCAGGCAGTCGCCATTGAGGGGCCTGACTCAATCCGGAAGCTGATGAGAGCAGAAAGTCATGGGAGGACTGGACAGCGACTCACCCAGTCACTGTCCGAGACTGGGATGCAGGGACTTGATGGCGGAAGTGAGGAGGGACCCAAGATGCTGACCTTGGGAAGGCCTTGTAAGGGGCGCAGGCTGAGGCTGAGGTGGGCGGGAAGGCTGGTGTGCAGATGCGCATCTCTTGTTCATGAATCCAAAGCTTGCTGATCTCACGCCAATGAAAAGGCCACGAATGTCCCTAACCCGACACGTGGGGAGTTCTCAGTTGACTTGGAGAAAGATGGGAGGAGGCAGTGGGATAGGGAGATGTTGGAGGCTCAGAAGGCAGAGGATCTGGGGATGGGTGGGGCCAGATGGGGAGGGAAGGGGGGGTCAGAGGCCTTAGGAAAGCAGCTGGCCCGGGACACTGGATGACAGAGATCACAAATACGGTACATGGCCCGGCCGGCGGGGCTCAGTGGCTGAGCGTCAACCTAGGAACCAGGAGGTCACGGTTCGATTCCCGGTCAGGGCACAGGCCTGGGCTGCAGGCTTCATCCCCAGTGCGGGGGGTGTGCGGGAAGCAGCCGATCCATGATTCTCTCTCATCACTGATGCTTCTATCTCTCTCTCCCTTTATCTCTGAAATCAATAGAAATATATTTACAGGAACAAATACTGTGCATGAGGCAGGGCTCTGTGGGAGGACTTAATGAGTCGCTGTGGACATGCTCAGCTGAGGAGCCAGCAGGCCTCAGGGAATAGGGACCCAGAGCCACTGCCTAAGCCAGGTGAGCAGCTCCTGAGCAAACACAGCGCTGGGCTGCATTCACGCTGCCGTTACAGCTGCGTTCACGCTGCACTTACAGCTGCATTCACGCTGCACTAACAGCTGCATTCACGCTGCACTTACAGCTGCATTCACGCTGCACTTACAGCTGCATTCACGCTGCACTTACAGCTGCATTCATGCTGCACTTACAGCTGCATTCACGCTGCATTTACAGCTGCATTCACGCTGCATTTACAGCTGCATTCACGCTGCACTTACAGCTGCATTCACACTGCATTTACAGCTGCATTCACACTGCTTTTACTGCTGCATTCACGCTGCATTTACAGCTGCATTGACACTGCATTCACAGCTGCATTCACGCTGCACTTACAGCTGCATTTACAGCTACATTTACACTGCTGTTACAGCTGCATTCATGCTGCACTTACAGCTACATTCACGCTGCACTTACAGCTGCATTCACACTGCGTTTACAGCTGCATTCACACTGCACTTACGGCTGCATTCACGCTGCATTTACAGCTGCATTCACACTGCACTTACAGCTGCATTCACACTGCACTTACAGCTGCATTCACACTGCATTTACAGCTGCATTCACACTGCATTTACAGCTGCATTCACACTGCACTTACAGCTGCATTCACACTGCTTTTACTGCTGCATTCATGCTGCATTTACAGCTGCATTGACACTGCATTCACGCTGCACTTACAGCTGCATTTACAGCTACATTTACACTGCTGTTACAGCTGCATTCACGCTGCACTTACAGCTACATTCACACTGCACTTACAGCTGCATTCACACTGCATTTACAGCTGCATTCACACTGCACTTACAGCTGCATTCACACTGCATTTACAGCTGCATTCACACTGCTTTTACTGCTGCATTCACGCTGCATTTACAGCTGCATTGACACTGCATTCACAGCTGCATTCACACTGCACTTACAGCTGCATTCACACTGCACTTACAGCTGCATTCACACTGCCATTACAGCCGCATTCACGCTGCACTTACAGCTGCATTCACGCTGTTAGAGCTGTGTAGTGTTCAGGCAGAGACCAGTGTCACTGTTAGCTGGAGGGCACCTCATTCAGGCCCCCAGCAGTGCGGAATGGGCACAGCTTCCCACTGACATTGGTATAACCCAGCTGATAACATGATTGGGGCAGGGCAGGAGGCCGCCTGGAGGGTGGGGAACTGGAAATCATGTTACGGATGCTAGGAAACCTAGATGTCACCGTTTTCCCGAAAAGGAACTTGGAGGTCCTTTTCTGATTAGTGTAACAGGATATGAAAATGGACGCTTCTACAGATACCAGCGACGGTAAATGTCAACTTGCCGAGTGAGGTGCCCGTGGCACCATGTAGATTTACAAACGCAATAGCTCCCTGGCCTGGTCAGCCACTCCGGGGACCTTCTGAGGAGCCATAGAAAAGGTGCCTCAGACCCTAGCCAACTGGGCTCAGTGAGTAGAGCGACAGCCCTTGAAGGGTCCCGGGTTCGATTCTGGTCGAGGGCATGTACCTTGGTTGCAGGCTCGATCCAGCCCCTGATCAGGCGCATGCAGGAGGCAACCAATCCATGTGTCTCTCTCACATCAATGTTTCTCTCTCTCTGCTCCTCCCCCGCCTTCCACTCTCTCTAAAAAGCAATGGGAAAATATCCTGAGGTGAGGATTAACAACAAGAACAGATCAAAACAAAAGGTGCCTCAGAATGGTATGCCTGAGGGATGAGAGAAGACTGTTTACACACTCTCTCCCTTTTCCTTCCTCTCTGAAGTAAAAAATATATATTTTAAAAAATAAAAGAGCCCTGGCTGGTGTGGCTCAGTGAATGGAGCACCGGCCTGCGGACTAAAGGATCCCAGGTTCGATTCCGGTCAAGGGCACGTACCCGGGTTGTGGGCTCGTTCCCCAGTGGGGGGCGTGCAGGAGGAAGCTGATCCATGCTTCTCTCTCATCATTGATGTTTCTATCTCTCTCCCTCTCCCTTCCTCTCTGAAATCAATTATATATAGATAGATAGATAGATAGATAGATAGATAGATAGATAGATATAGATAGATATACCTATATATCTATTTTTCTATATCTTTCTTTTTTTAAATATTTTATTGATTTTTTTACAGAGAGGAAGGGAGAGAGATGGAGAGTTAGAAACATCGATGAGAGAGAAACATGGATCAGCTGCCTCCTGCACACTCCCTACTGGGGATGTGCCCGCAACCAAGGTACATGCCCTTGACCAGAATTGAACCTGGGACCTTTCAGTCCGCAGGCCGACGCTCTATCCACTGAGCCAAACCGGTCAGGGCTCTATATCTTTCTATATCTATAGCTATATCTATCTATCTATCTATCTATCTATCTATCTATCTATCTATCTATCTAAAGGGCAAATGGTGGCCAGGACAGGGAACACTGTCCACTGTCAGTGGGTCAGCCTACCCTTGCAGAGAGTGGGGGGCAAGGTTGTGTGGGTGCTTCCCAAGGGACACAGTCCCCCCCAGAGGACTTGCACAGTGGGGTGGGGTGGGATGAGGGACACAGGGCGGCTCAGGGCCCTGCCCGCTGAGCAAGGCCACGCCCAGGCCGCTGTGGCCCCAACCTCAGGAGCAGAGGGCGAGGCCCACCCCTCCCAGCTCTGCACCCTCCCCCACCCCAGTAGCTGGAGGAGGGGGGGAAGGGGAAGTGAAAGGTGGAGACATAGGCCGGAAGCCAGCCATCACTGCCGGGGGATTCCAACCCATAGCGCCCGAGCTGGGGGAGGGGCGGCAAACTGCCTGAAGCTGCCCCCTCGCTCCCGCCAGGCCCGTCCCTCTGGCCCCTCCCCCGCAATAGGCCGGTTCCCACGTGTCCGGCCCGTGGAATCCGCCTCTGGTGCCATCAGGACTGCCCCGGGGGCGGCTGGTCAGTGACTTTTGTAAAGAACACGCGTATCTGTCCCGAGGCTTATTTGTGGGGGCTGCCAGCACGCAGATGCTTGCACAGGATCCATTTCCCCGTGGCCTGTCTTCGGAGGAGCAGGTAATGGGTAATCACAAGATAATTAAAGATGAAAGCTCCCGCGGGGGGGGGGGGGGGCGGTACCGTGATTGATCACCAGGGTCCCTGCTGTAGCGGAGGGAGGGGGAGTGGCCGAGGGGGGAGCAGGCAGGTGAGGGGCCTGGAGGAGGCTGACCCCGGGAACTGCTGATGACCCTCCTCCAGGAGCCGAGGGGCTCAGAGGCTGGGATGCAGTAGAGCAAATGCTCCCCCGAACACAAGCAGAGGCTGAGGCACAGGCCTGGCCTCAGAAGCTGCACCCCAGCTTCACCCATTGGGCACAGGCCCATCCGGAGATGGGGGGGGGGGGGGGGGCTGGCCGCTGTGGGAGAGCCAGCGGGGCCAGGGGCTGGGAGGGAACTGCCACTCACTTGTATGCATATGCACAGCCCAGGACACAGGCGGGGGAGGGGGCAGGATTGGGGTGGCAGGGGTCAGTGGTGGGGGGGCAATGGGGCCATCTGTAATACTTTATTTTTAAAAATATATATTTTATTAGATTTTTTACAGAGAGGAAGGGAGAGGAATAAAGAGAAACATCGATGAGAGAGAAACATAGATCAGCTGCCTCCTGCACGCCCCCCACTGGGGATGTGCCCGCAACCAAGGTACATGTCCTTGACGGGAATCGAACCTGGGACCCTTGAGTCCACAGGCTGACACTCTATCCACTGAGTCAAACCGGTTAGAGCAATACTTTATTTTTTAAAATGTATTTTCATTGATTTCAGATTAAAAGGGAGAGGGAGAGAGAGATTGGAACATCAGTGATAAGAGAGAATCATCCATTAACTGCCTCCTGCACAACCCCCACTGAGGACTGAGGATCGAACCCACAACCAAGGCATGTGCCCTTGACCAGGAATCGAATGACACAACCACTGTGCCACACCGGCCGGGCACATCTGTAATTCTTTCTTTCTTTTTTTTAAGACTTTTCTTTTTCTTCTTTTTTTCTTTTTAATAGATTTTTACTGATTTCAGAGAGGAGGGGAGGAGATAGGAACATCAATGATGAGAGAGAATCATGGTTCGGCTGCCTCCCGCACACCCCACACTGGGGATCGAGCCCGCAACCCAAGCATGTGCCCTTGACCAGAATCGAACCCGGGACCTTTCAGTCCACAGGCCGAGGCTCTATCCACTGAGCCAAACCGGCTAGGGCACATCTGTAATATTCCAACGATAAAGATACATTTTCTAAAAAAGCCATCTGGAGCCCGGCTTTGAAGTGATAGCTTTCCATTCTCCTTGCTTGGCACCATGCAAATAAAACCGCGTTAATTTCTCCGCTGCAAACTTCCACGGACTTTTGGCACTTGGCTTTGCTGCGTTGCTGCGTGCCATGCGGGGGACCCTCATTTAGTTCCGTTCGGTACTATCACTATATTTACTAAAAGGACATCTTCCTTAATACAGAACATAGCAGCCCTGGACAGTGTTGCTCAGTGGATAGAGCGTCGGTCTGCGGACCAAAGGGTCCCAGGTTTGATTCCGGTCAAGGGCACGTACCTCTCTCTGGGCCCTGGTAAGGGGTGCGTGCAGGAGTCAGCCAATCCGTGTGTTTCTCTCACATGGATGTTTCTCTGTCTTCCCCTCTCTCTTCCACTCTCCCTAAAAATCAACGGGAAAATATCCTCGGGTGAGAATTCACAAAACAAATTACTGAAGATGAGTTTGCGTAGCCCAGGCCATCCAGACCATCTCCCCCGGAGGAGCCCCCCTCCTTGGAGAGAAGGAGCCTGGGGGACCCCATTATTTGGGGGAAGCGCTCAGCAGAGGTGCCTAGCCATCCCTGTCTTCCTTTTCCCCAGAGCAACAGCCCCCCGATATTATTGGGGGTGGCAATGGGCCAGGCCCAGCCCCCCCTGGATGCACACTCACATTTTCCTGAAACTACCCCAGTGAACTTGGCGAGGGCCCAAGTTCTTTCGGTGAAACTCAGACCATCATCCCTTGCGCAGGATGGAGGTGGGGCTGGTTGAGTGTCCCAGCCTCCAGCCCAAGGGCCTCCATTGTCTGTGGATTAGCTCCACTTGCCCCGCTTGTGGGTTCGATCCCCTGTAGGGGTCACGCAGGAGGCAGCCGATCCATGGTTCTCTCTCATCGTTGATGCTTCCATCTCTCTCTCCCTTTCCCTTCCTCTCTGAAACCAATAAAAAATATATTCAAAACAAAACAATGTGGTTTGTGCTGAACTCCTGCTTTCCTACTGGGAGCCTGGAACTTGGGTACGTGTCAGGCAGGGGGTGTGACCAGCCCACACTAACAGCCTGGGTGCTGGGTCTCTAAGGAGCTTCCCCGGTGGCAACATCTCATGGGCGTTGTCCCCACGCGTTGGGGGAACTGCGTGTATTGTGTGTCCACAGGGACGGGGCTCTCGGAAGCGTGGGCCCAGCCTCCCCTGGACTTTGCCCCTTTGCTGACTGAGCTCTGTGTCCTTCGATCGCAGTAAAAAACAGCCACGAGCACAACTGTTTGCTGAGTCCCGTGAGCCTCCCGGTGAGTCACGGAACTGGACTGGGGGGTGGTCTTGGAGACCCTGACATCCCAGGCCGGGAGAGATCTGCTGTCACACAGACTCGCGCACAAAGCTCACCTCGCCCTGCTCTGCCGCCCTCCTGCTGGCCCTCCCTCCCCTTCTTCCCTTGTCTTGCCAGCCTCTCACCTCTGACTTTCTTTGCTCTCTTCATACACCGACCCTGGACATCATTTAGCATTTACTTTGCGTCCCAGTGGCCCTGCCCTTACTCTGCCTAGGATGCCATTCTCTCCCTGTGTCACCAGAAAGGGACTGGGACCGAGGCAGGTCTGGAATGTGTGGGTTCTTCACTTCGTGCAGGAAAAATCCAGGTGATTTGGAGAGGACATTTATTAAAGCTACGCACAGAGAAACAAACAGAGGGCTCAAGATAGAAAAGGCAAGATCCCAACAGCAGGAGTGAGCCACACTGGGCTGCGTGGGCACAGGAAAGGAAGTCACAGCCACAGGAGTGAGCCACACTGGGCTGCGTGGACTCTGGAAACAAGTTGTGGAGGCAAAAGGAGGGCCCTTGGAGACAGGTTCAGGGGGTTGGCCTAAGACAAGCTGCCGCTACCCAAGGCTCCCCTGGTTGCAAGTCTCATGGGGAACCTTAGAGCTTAGGAGAAAGAGAGCAAAAGTACACGCTTGAGGAAAGGGGGGTAGTGCAGGAATGCTCAAGAGGGAACAGCTCTGACATCGTTTGTCTTAAGGGTTTTTATCTGTTTTTTCTTTTTAAAAAATATTTTTATTGATTTCAGAGAGTAAGGAGAGGGAGAGAGAGAAACATCAATGATGAGAGAGATTAATGGATTGGCTGCCTCCTCCTGCACACCTCACACTGGGGATCAAACACCAGCCGGGCAAAAAAAAATTTTTTGTTTAATTTTTAGAGCAGTTTTAGATTCCCAGCAAGATGGAGAGGAAGATACAAAGATTTCCCACACAGCCCTGCCCCTGTGCATGCCCTAGAGTGGGGCATTTGCTACAATCGATAAGCCCACACTGACATCATGATGACTGTAGGGCTCACTCTCAGTGTTGTACATCCCATGGGTTTGGACAAATGCCTCATGACATCTTCGAAACACAGTAGTTTCACTGCCTCAAAAGTCCCCAGTGCTCCACTCTTCATCCCTCCTCTCCCCTCACCCCTCCCGTCAACTGCTGATCCTTTTGCCGTTTCCCTAATGTTGTCTTTTCCAGACTCTCACACAGCTGTTACCATACAGTATGTCGCCCTTTCCGATTGGTTTTCACTTAGTAATTCATTTTCCTTTTACGGTAAGTTTCCTGCTTAGGTTTTCCCAATCCTTCTCTCCTCTAGTGTACACGGCCCACAATATCCTCCATTGAAGAAAGAAACCTTATTGCGGGACTGCAAAGAAATTGGAATCCAGTGTTCTTCCTTTGGGAAAAGGGAAGCTAACATTTCCTGAATATTGGAAACTACATATCCCAGCACCTGTAGGTTGAGCCACAGTCCAGCTGCCTGCCCCTAGCCCCCCCCCCCCCCGCCAACGTGTTCCCATCTAAAGTAAGAAGAGCCCAACCCTGCTGGTGTGGCTCAGTGGATGAGTATCGACCTATGAACCAGGAGGTCACGGTTGGATTCTTGGTCAGATCCCCGGTGTGGGGCGAGCAGGTGGCAGCCAATCAATGATTCTCTCTCATCATTGATGTTTCTCTCTCTCTCCCTTTCCCTTCCTCTCTGAACTCAATAAAAATATATTTTAAGCTGAAACCAGTTTGGCTCAGTGGATAGAGCGTCGGCCTGCGGACTGAAAGGTCCCGGGTTCGATTCCGGTCAAGGGCATGTACCTGGGTTGTGGGCACATCCCCAGTAGGAGATGTGCAGGAGGCAGCTGATCGATGTTTCTCTCTCATCGATGTTTCTAACTCTCTATCTCTCTCCCTTCCTCTCTGTAAAAAATCAATAAAATATATTAAAAAAAGAAATACTTTAAAAATATATATATATATTTTAAAAAATTAAAATAAAAATAGATTTTAAGTAAAACGAGAAAGCAAGCTTTGCTTTGAGGTTATAAAAGGGTGTCCCAAAATTCACGGAAGAAGTAATTTTGATATAAAACACAGGTTTATAATTAAAAATTGTAATTTTTTATTGATTCATAAAGTATACAGTACAGGGTTATGTATGGAATAGCATATCGGGTAAATGGCCTCCACGGCTTTGCTGGCACATGCGCACTCTTTTGTTATTGCCTGAGCAGCCGCATTTTCGCAGAAGAATGTTCCGATGGTGCCTCCAGCCCAAAATCCGCACCAAACAGTGACACATTGTGGATGCATTTGTTTCTCAACACTCGTGGATTTTCTGAGCCCCAAATGCGACAATTTTGTCGATGAACCAAGCCATCAAGATGAAAATGAGCCTCATCGAAATTCAGCCACATTTATGCAAAAGGGTCATGGAAAATTTCAACAAAAGAGTGCGTATGTGCCAGCAAAGCCGTGGAGGCCATTTACCCGATATGCTATTCTATACATAACCCTATACTGTATACTTTATGAATCAATAAAAAATTTACAATTTTTAATTATAAGCCTGTGTTTTCTGTCAAAATTACTTCTTGCGTGAATTTTGGGACACCCTTTATTATTTAGAACTCCATTGGGTACAAGTAACAAATTTCAAGCGCACTGAACCTCAGAAGGAGGTCATAGGACCTATGGCCTGAGAAACATAGGTCATAGGTGCGTGTGAGCCAGGAGACCAGATCCTTATGGAAGACGGGAGGCTGCAGCAGGGGCCTCAGAAAGGCCTGGAAGGTGGCGGGGAGCACCAGCAGAGGCTGATTTCCCGAGGCCGCCTCTCTATGCCATCACTTTATTCTCTTTCTCTTCCTCCCTCCCTCCCTCCCTCCCTCCCTCTGTCCCTCCCCCTGCCTCCCAGGCCAGCAGCCTCCCACAGCTCCCCTAGCCACACAGGATGGTCTCTGGCCCTTTAATAGACACTGTTTCCCCTTTTTCCATTTCAATCCTAAATTCCTGGCCACGGTGACTGGCGGCCCAGGACCTAGGCCAGGCCCTGGCTGCCGGTACAAAGGGAGCTGCCTGGAGCGCAGTCCTGCAAGGAGGAGGGTGGGGGGCTAGAAGGGGTGTAGGGGGGGGCGGGGGGGGGGCTAGTTCGGTGCTATGTGCAGCCCTGCCGCGGAGCAGGGAGAGAAGCTGCGCTGGGCGTTGGGTTGAAAGCCTCCGGGGCTGGGATGTGGGGCAGGACCTGGAGGGGTTCCGTGGCCAACTGCCTGGCTTCCTTCTTATGTAACGCGCGGGCCCCTGGGAGGATCTCAGGATTTGGCTGGCTGGCTTTTTTTTTTCCTGTTGCAGCAGTTTACTTATTAATAAATAAATAAGAAGGAAGTAATAAAATAACCTCATGTTCCAGCCCGCGCGGTGCGCAGCGCCGGGAAGGGGCCGGACCCGGCGTGTCAGCATCTTCCGCTGCGGCTGCGGCTGCCACGGGCCAATGTAATTCATCCCTCTTCTCCCCTCCCCCTCCCTCCCCTCCCTCCCCCGCTCCCCTCCTCCCTCCCCCGCTCCCTCCCGGCTTGGGGCGTCCTTGGAAGGGGGGAGGCCTCAGACCTGAAGTGCCCGCATCCGTCCTTCCCACCATCTCGAGGAGGAGGGGGCGCCATCAACAGGGAGATGGGCGCTTGGGGTTCAGATGGGGGGGCAAGTCGCGCCCCCACCTCGCGGCCGGAGGGGGGCCCCTCTGGGGACTGGGCTCCCCCCCCCCCCCCCCGTCCCCCCTGCCATCTGCGCAGCGTCCCCGCTTGTCTGCGACAATGCAGGGAGCCGGGCGTGTCGGGGTTCTGGGGATTGTGACTCAGAGGGCCCCGCTCCCCCAAACCCCGGAGCTCCAGAGCGACCAGGGCCCCAGCGCGGCGCCCACACTAGTCCCCTCCCAGGATGGACCGGATCGAGGGCCGGAAGCCCAGGTCCCAGCAGCTTCAGCCCCTCTCCCCCCTCCCCCTCCCCAGCCCTCCCCCATCGGGAGGCCGAGCCCGCGCCCTCGTGGCAGGCGAGCCGAGCCGGGCTGGAGGGAGGAAATGAGGGCCCAGCAGCTGCCGGGAAGGCTGGGTGTCCGCATCCCCCCCCCCCCACCCGGGATGGGGACGGGGTGCCTGCCCTTTGGAGCCCCGCCTGGTGCGGGGCGCAGGCCGCCCTCGGAGAGGTTCGGGGCTGCGTGGTCAGGCGGGCTCTGCATCCTCATTGTCTCACGACACCCCCCCGAACATGCCTAGAACATGTGTGTGACACTCAGCGGGGGACTGCAGAGGAACTGGGGCATCCACATGGGGCAACCAAGTGAAGACACTTACATATAAACGATTAGAAAAGGGGTTCAGTTGCCAGGACAGTTCAGCACCCTAAAATGAAAGCTCTCCCGGTCAACCGCGGACCACGTGTCTCCTCAGCGTGGAGCTGAGAAAGCCCTGTCACCTGCTGACCCCTAGCTGCTCGGAGGGAGACAGCACGCCATGCACGTGCGGGGCGGGGGCGGGGGGGGGGGCAGCCCACGGTGGCGGGAGGGCACCCACCGTGAGTGGCAGGCTGTCCGTCTGGGTGTGAGTTCGCGGTGTCATTGCCTCGGTCTCTGTTTCTCAGGCCACAGTCCCATCTTTAGGCCTCGCGAGGCTGGATGCATATGCATTGTTCTAATCTAAGCCATCATTTCCAACCCCCTTTTGATTTTATACTTTAAAAAATATATATAGCCCTAACCGGTTTGGCTCAGTGGATAGAGTGTCGGCCTGTGGACTCAAGGGTCCCGGGTTCGATTCCGGTCAAGGGCATGTACCTTGGTTTCGGGCACATCCCCAGTGGGGAGTGTGCAGGAGGCAGCTGATCGATGTTTCTCTCTCATCGATGTTTCTAACTCTCTATCCCTCTCCCTTCCTCTCTGTAAAAAGTCAATAAAATATATTAAAAATATATATATATATATATTTTATTGATTTCAGAGAGGAAAGGAGAGGGAAAGAGAAACATCAATGATAAGAAAGAATCATCGATCAGCTGCCTCCTGCACACCCCCCACTGGGGATGCACCCACAACCAAGTTACATGCCCTTGACTGGAATCGAACCCAGGACCCTTCAGTCCCTAGGCCGATGCTCAGTCTATCCAATGAGCCAAACCAGCTAGGGCTGTTTTTGTTTTTTTAATGCAATCTTTTTTAAAAAATATATTTTTATTGATTTCAGAGAGGGAGAGAGAGGTAGAAACATCAGTGATGAGAGAGAATCATAGGTCAGCTGCCTCCTGCACGCCCCCTACTGGGGATCAAGCCCACAACCCAGGCATGTGCCCTTGACCAGAATCGAACCCGGGACCCCTCAGTCCGCAGACTGATGCTCTATCCCCTGAGCCACACCGGCTAGGGCTATGTTTTTGTTTGGGGTTTTTTTAAATGATAAATTGAGCTTGTGTTCCTTTCAAGCTCCTATGGGTGGTGGGTCGCTAGGCGGCCCTACATGTTTACGGGGAGGAGTTATTCCTGTTCGGGGCGCACCCGGGCCTCACCAGGATGTTAGTCTGCAGTGACTGCAAGGTGTTCAGATGCCGGAAACCCAAGTGTCACTCCTCACAAGGGCAGGGGGACTAGCGCTTCCTGGGGAGCAGCTGGCCAAGAGCTTATAGCGGATAGTTCACTTGACTTTGAAAACCTGGCAAGGAACCTGGCACAGACCAGGGAAAGCTGACAGATCTAAGGAAGAGAGTCAGGAGATCAAGCAGAAACGAACGCCACGCTACGTGTGTCATGAACAGGTTGGAGAAAAATAAGAACCGCCGAAAGTTCAGGGGGTGTGGGCACGGACGCGTTTCTGAGATCTTACTGTTTAACCATTTCTCTGAGCGCGTTGGAAAATCTCCTTTAGAGACAGAACATCCAAATTATTCATTCATTTTTACATAAGATGACTCAAATGAAAAGGTGACTAAAAATGCATTTCTTTGCCCTGGCCGGTGTGGCTCAGTGGATAGAGCGGCGGCCGGCAGACTGAATGGCCCAGGGTTCGATTCCAGTCAAGGGCACATGCCTGGGTTGCAGGCTCCATCTCCGGCCCCAGCTTTTTATAGGAGGTCTTATGCTTGCACGGGCCACACACAATTCCTCATCTAGACTTGATAATGATGGACAAACTTGGGAAGCACAGGTAAGCAACTGACATGGCTCATCATCCGTTGAAAATTGTGCAACAGTGGACATGACATTGAAAGTCTCTGGCAGCTCTTCCTTTGGTGGACAGATGACATATTGAAATTGCTTATTGTGATGGAAATGGACGCTGAATCCAAATGTATCTTCTAATCAGGCGCTTGCGAATGAACATGAGGACTAACGTGCCTATGACAGCACTTGGCTGGGGCACCAGAAAAGTGAGAATCAGCCACAAAAGGATCCAGGTACCCGACCCCCATGGAGCTGGCGCTTCGGGGCGCTGGGGCCCTGCCCTCCCTGCCTCCCTGCCTCTCCCTGCCTCCCTGCCTCTCCCTGCCTCCCGGGCGGCCCCTGGGAAGCCAGCAGGCTCAGGATGCTAACTGGGGACTTGCTCAGAGCTGGGCTCACACCTTCTGGCATCCAACACCAGCCCAGTTTTAAATAACAACAGTGCTATTTTGGTGCCCTCAGCCCATTTTCACCATCTGGCACACCCTCATGCCTTTCACGTTTCCTCTTCAGGCAGGAAGAAGGCCCGACAGGAAAACCATCCAGGGACTAGCAGCTCCCCTCCGACACCAACTGGGAGACCTTCAGGTCACATGACAAGCTGCCTCGCTGCAGGCTGCAGCCTCTCAACTCTGAGCAACAAGCTTTACAAAACCGCCTTCTACAAAGGTCAACAGAGTGAAAGTTCGATTGCAAATAATCTTTTTTTGTATAACAGGTGATGACAATCTTAAAATATCCAAGAAACTGAGTGGAAGAAAAAGCACTCTTCCCCCTGGGCGGTGTGGCTCAGTGGATAGAGCGTGGGCCCATGGACTGAAGGGTCCCAGGTTCAATGCCTGGGTTGCAGGCTCCATCCCCGGCCCCAGTCAGGGCACGTGTGGGAGGCAAGCAATCGATGTGCCTCTCTCACATCGATTTTTTTGGTTTCTTCTCTCTGCATCTTCCACGCTCTCTAAAAAAAATTTAAATTTAATTTTTAAAGCACTCATCTGCCCGAGGCAATGGTGAAATGGTGGCCCAAAGCTGTCCTCTGCACTCTCCTGGGGGTGACACCGAAGGAAGGGAAGGTATTGGTGGAACCAACAGGAAAATTAGCTCATTGGTAAAATAGTTCTCAGTGGGTCTAGCTTTTCATAAATCTGTGGTAATTTTGTGAGTGAATTTTCTGCAGTAGAATCTGATGTTGGAGTCACATTCACTAGCCCCTTTATACTGATCAAAAGAGCTACCCTAGCCGGGCCGGTGTGGCACAGTGGTTGAGTGTCATCATTGATATTTCTTTAAAAAATATTTTTTTATTGAATTCAGAGAGGGAGAGGGGGAGAGAGAAACATCCATGATGAGAGAGAATCATGGACCGGCTGCCTCCTGCATGCCCCCTACTGGGGGTGGAGCCCACAACCTGGGCATGTGCCCTGACCGGATATTGAACCCAGGACCCTTCAGTCCGCAGGTCGACGCTCTATCCACTGAGCCACTCCAGCTGGGGCTTTACCTCATATTTTAAATAAAAATTTTGAGTTGAAAAGCATAATGTGAATGAACATCAGAAGAGAACTAGCATAACTGAGGAGACAGGGAAAAGCTGGGTACCGTGGACTCAGGGACCTTGACACCTGCACCCATGAAGGTCCTCTGGGACCTGTTCGACAAGGGGACGCCCGGGGACCCTGAGCTCGCCTCCTCCCAGGACTCCCCGAATCCATAGCTACCCATGGACCAACCTCCTCAAAGGCGCCTTCACCTGGCCCGGGGGCTCTGGAGGCCTGGGCCTGAGCTCCGGCCTGGGCGGGGAGGCCAGGGGGGGCAGGTAGGAGGGCCGTCAGGAGGGGGGGCATGTGAAGACCGTAGGGCAATGTGATGCTTAGGGCCAGGAGCCAGCTCCAGCCACAGGAGACAAAGCAAAGGGAAACTCGCTGGGCCCCAGGAGCGACCACAGGGACGGAAACTGCCCTGAAGGCGCCTGAGCGCACACCTGCCAGCCAGCCCTCCAGCCCCTCCCCCCCAGCCCCAGGCCCCGGGGGCAGAGTCCCGCAGTGACTGCTGGGAGGAGGACACTCCAGCCCTGGGGTGCCACCTTGCCCCATGTCCCCTGGCAGCCCTCCCTTTGCATCTCCCATCCCCCATTCCCTTTCTTCAAATTCAATTAAAAATATGTATTTGTATTGATTTCAGAGAGCAGGGGAGAGGGAGAAACATCCATGATGAGAGAGAATCACTGATCGGCTCCCCCTGCAGGCTCCCCACTGGGGATGGAGCCCACAACCCGGGCCCACAGCCGGATCGAACCCTGACCTCTAGTTCATCCGTCAACGCTCAACCACTGAGCCACGCCAGGGCTCCATTATCTTTAATCACCATCCACCATGCCCACCTTTCGCTTATTTTGTTTCAATCCTCAATATATTTTTTTCAATCCTTCAATATTTTCCGTTGATTTTTAGGGAGAGTGGAAGAGAGAGGGAACTAGAGAGAAACACTGATGTGAGAGAGACACCTGGATGGTTGGCTCCTGCACGAGCCCTGACCAGGGCCGGGCGGGGGAGGAGCCCGCCACCCAGGTACAAGCCCTTGACCGGAATCGAGCCCAGACCCTTCGGTCCCCAGGCTGACGCTCTATCCACTGGGCCCCACCGGCCAGGGCCCCACCTTTCGCTTCTTACACTCTCCCAGGGCTCCTGGGCCGGCCCCTTTCCTGCGGCCCTAACCCAGAGGGGTGGAACCCACGCGGCACCCCAGCTTTGAAGGCCTGCACCTCAGCAACGAGCCCCCAACACATCTGCTTTGAAACCACCGGGATGCGCGGCCCTGGGAGCCTGAGGGCCCGGCCGGAGGACTCACCGCCTTGGGGCG
This sequence comes from Myotis daubentonii, assembly GCF_963259705.1. Lineage (NCBI taxonomy): Eukaryota > Metazoa > Chordata > Mammalia > Chiroptera > Vespertilionidae > Myotis > Myotis daubentonii. The sequence goes on along the minus strand of NC_081861.1, from coordinate 947,200 downwards.
CGCTGGGGTGGCGGCGCGGTCCTGGCCTCCCGGGAGCTCTTCCCGCGTCCGGATCCGAGCTCTTCGGCTGCCACCAGGGCCACCTCTCGCGGCCACGGAGTCCTGGAAGGGCCACCACCTGCGGGCACAGCCAGAGGCCCTCTGAGCCCAGGGCGGCCCCGCCCGCAGCTGCGGCCGCTTCAGCCCCCAGGCCGCCGCCCCTCCTCCGCCCCACGCCCCGCAGCTGTGTGCGTGCCTTCAGGCCTGTGCTAAGCGTGTGTACAATACGGGTGGCTCCGTGGGTGAGCGTCCACCTATGAGCCAGGAGGTCACGGTTCGATTCCCGGTCAGGGCACAGGCCTGGGTTGTGGGCTCGATCCCCAGTGTGGGGGGTGCAGGAGGCAGCCGATCCGTGATTCTCTCTCATCATGGATGCTTCTCTCTCTCCCTCTCCCTTCCTCTCTGACATCAATAAAAACATGCTAAAAAGCAAAGCAAACATGTATATGTATATCATGGTATGTGTGTATGTAGAGATTTACCGTGTTAAACATCCAAATTCTCTAATAAAGAAAGCATCGTTTGTTACCCATCTGGGAAGATGCTCCAGGTCCCTTTTCATAAAAGAAAGAACATTTAAAAGTCATTGAGAAACAACAACAAAAAATGTGTGTCTCCCTGTGGCCTTGTCCCCTCATCCCGAATCTCCCACACCCCTACCCAAGGGGGCCCCCTAGCCTGGCCTGTGCGGCTCAGTGGTTGAGCACCCACCCATGAACCAGGAGGTCAGGTCAGGGCACAGGCCGGGTTGCAAACTCCATCCCCACTGCGGGGCGTGCGGGAGGCAGCCGATCCATGATTCTCTCTCTCCCTCTCCCTTCCGCTCTGAAATCAATAAAGATGTATTTTTTAAAAGAAAAAACTATTACATAGTTCTTAAAAAACCAAAAAAAAAAAACCAACCAACAATAAACAAAGGGCCCCCTAGCGCCGACCGCGTGGGCCGTGTAACCGCAGCCTCTAGAGGGCGCCACACCCCAGCCGCCCGGGCTGTCTCAGCCCCCCCCACCCCCACCCCCGCGCTCTGCGGATCGCTCTCCCGCCGACCACGGGCAGCGAGGACGGACAGCAGCAGCCCCCCTCGCTTGCAGCCGGTGCTGGGGACCCTGCGGGAGCCCCAGAGAGCGACGGGCTTCCCCTTTGAAGTTCGCGGCGGCGGGGGGTGGGGGGGACTCTCCTTTACCCACGACCCCGCCCGGGGCAGGGCCTGTGACTCTGCTGAGTCTGCGAGGGGCCCTCCCTGCCCCCAGGCCTCCCCTCAGGCTCCCGCAGCCACAGGAATTTGGGGTGTCGGTGGGGAGGGAGCTCAGGAGGTGCTGGGATGCAGTGACGAGAGCCGAGAGCCGAGAGCCGGGCCTGTGTTGGTGGCACTGCCAGGCCTGACCTGCAGCATCTGTTGTGGCTGCTTCAGCAGGGAGCACTGGGAATAGCTAGGTGTTCTCTCTCTCTCTCTCTCTCTCTCTCTCTCTCTCTCTCTCTCTCTCTCTCCTCTTGTTTTTAAAAATATATTTTATTGATCTTTTACAGAGAGGAAGGGAGAGGGATACAGAGTTAGAAACATCAATGAGAGAGAAACATCGATCAGCTGCCTCCTGCACACTCCCTACTGGGGATGTGCCCGCAACCAAGGTACATGCCCTTGACTGGAATCGAACCCGGGACCCTTCAGTCCGCAGGCCAACACGATGCTCTATCCACTGAGCCAAACCAATCAGGGCTGTACTGTTAAATAGCTAGTTTTTAACAAGACTTTGGCTTTGACCTCTGGGTAGAAGGCTGGGGTGAGGAGGAACAAGCAAAGGCTTCAGGTGAGAAAATCTCTCTCTCTCTCTCAAATCAATTTAAAAAATTTAAATAGCAACTCCCCCAGCTAGAACCCCAAATGATTTTGATTCATAAAATAAATATTATATATGACATAAGTATTACATATAGTTATTAGCATATATCATAATCCGTGTGGAAGTTTCATGCGATATTACTAGCCACACTTCAGGTGTGTTGCAGATTACACAGGGTCTATGGGCGGAATCACCCAGGATGAGCATGGACGTTCTGTCATCGGGACAAATTCAGTTTTATGAGAATCTTACTTTGTCTTCTTCTGGCTCCTTTTGACCAGACAAATCCACCAGGGGCCACGGGAACTCCTCATCTGGCTGTTTGTCTCTTCTTCGGTTATCCTTCCCATTTTTAAACTTTATTGAGGAATAACTGAGAAATATAATTCCACATAAAGTATACAGTGCAATGATTTACATCATCTACATTGTAGAATGATGACTACAATCAGGATAAACAACACACCCATCACACATAGTTAACAGTGTGTGTGGGGGGGGAGGGGGAGGATGTTTAAGGCTGACTCTCAATTACTTTCAAGCACACAGTGCGCATAGCTCCTCAGAGCCTCTTACAGCAGGATTTGCACCCTTTTACCTACATCATTTCCTCCTTTGGCTAATCAGAAATATATATATATTTTAGAAATATATATATTTTAAGTGTTTTTTATTGATTTCAGAGAGGAAGGGAGAGGAGAGAAACATCCATAATGAGAGAGAATCATGGATCGGCTGCCTCCTGCAGGCCCCCCACTGGGGATCGAGCTCACAACCGGGCACGTGCCCTGACCAGGAATGGAACCCAGGACCCTTCAGTCCGCAGGCTGACACTCTATTCACCGAGCCAAACGGGCTAGAGCGCAATCAGAAATATTATTGCTCAAATCAGAACCTCTTGTAGCTTCTAGAAATCTCTACATTAGTGGTGAGCAATCTTTACTTTCCCTCACAAGAGCCAATTTAGGGGGAAATGGTGTTTATGAGCTACAGACATTTGCACTGCAAATGAAAATAGCTTTTCCTCCCGTGGGGGGGGCGGGTGCCTGTGCCAGCGGGTGGGTCTATAATGAGAAAACCAGGTGGCTTCCCAGTTGCTAAAAGGTTAACTGTCCCCCTGAATTAGCTGAGCTGGTGAAGGTGTCGCTGAATCGAAGGGCATGGAACCCTTCCTACCAGCGGTAGCTTCATTTCTCCTGTGATTCACCCATTAGACCTGTTTTGATCCAATACAGGAGACCAACTTGCCACGAATCCTGCACTCAGCTTGTTCCTAAGGCGCAGCGAGAAAGGCCAGCTCCAAACGGCTGCTGGGCCTCTTGGCCAGGCCCTCCTAAGAGGCCCTAACGGGAGTCTGAAGCGAACCAACTGGAATTGGAGGCTTTAAAAAATTATATATATACCACAAAAAAGAAGTGCTTGCCCTGGCCTGTGTCGCTCAGTGGATAGAGTTTCTGCCCTCAGACTGAAGGGTCCCAGTCATATTCTGGTCAAGGGCACGTACCTCGGTTGCAGGCTCCATCCCCAGCCCAATGGATGTCTCTCTCACATCGATGTTTCTCTCGGTGTCTCTCCCCGGCCCTTGCACAAACTCTAGAAACCGATGGAAAAATATCCTGGGTGAGGCTTGGCAACAACAACAAGGCGCTTACTGTGTTAGGCAGATGTTTGCATGCGGATCATAACGGGGGTTAGTGCGTGCTTGACACATCTACTTAGCAGACCTGTCTCGCCCGCCCGCCCCCACGTGAGCAAAGCGAGGGTTCAAATAATGTGTCGGTGAGGCTGCGCGGTCCTGTCCAACCGCCTGGGTTCCGATCCCTGCAAAGCACGTGAGCTCATGGAGCTCCGAGGTGCGCCCTCCCCGGCGGCGGGGCCACAGCCAGGGCGGTGGGGGCGCGGCCTGACCCAGGTGGTAGATGCGGGGACTTAGTGATGCGGCGGAGGAAGAAGCCACAGAAGATTCAGAAAACTCGGAGAAATCACATGATAGGAGATGCTTCCGGCTTCATTTCCTTTCGCTTGCAGCTTCGGGCGAGCATGTCCCTTCCCGCAGCAAGACAATAGGGTTGTCTGCCAGGCCTTCATTCTCAAATGGCTTTTCATTGTTAGAAATGATTTAATGTTTTTCTCGCTCCCTCTCCCTTCCTCTCAGAAATCCATTAAAAAATACATAAAAGGGGGTGGGGGCGCTGCAGGGGATTACAGGGGGAAAGGGGAGCATCGCGAATACTTTCCACAATCAAGGGAAAAGTGATTTAAAGATCCTGGGCATTTATGCGGGGCCATGGAAGCTACGCAAGTTGCCTTTATTTCCGCATTTCCAGTTTCATGCAATTTGATTACATTTTCTGCTTCGGTAGTAAATTTGGAACGCACAAGAAAAAGGACCCCATATTTTCAAATGCAACACTTGCTAGATTTCCCCCCAATATCATCTAATAAGAACTAATCCTTGCCGCTCAGCCTTTTGAATTGAAGTAGATTTGACATCTACCATCGCGTAAACGACAGGCTGTGTTCCCTTTGTTCTCTGTGAAGGGCGGTGTAACCTGTTTGGGGCACACACCTCCTCCACGTTCTCTCCTCTGGGGGTGCAGCGGCTGCTCGTGGGGGTAGAATTGATGACCAAATCGCATCCGCGCGGCTGTGAAATGCCAGCGATCTCTTCGGAGAAAGAAGACGTGTCCCCGACGCTGCAGGAAAGATGCGTCGCTGTGCGAGGCAGACGGAGCCACAGTCCAAAGGCGCGTCTGGCCCCCCCAGCGCCGCCCGCAGCGGCCGGGAGCGCATCCCAGGCGCCGCCTCCGCCCCTTGGATTCATTTGACCAAGACTTTAAGACAAAGAAAACAATTGCTCCTTCTCCTCTCTCCCCGCGAGCAACCGCAGAAAAGCCATTGAAGCTCTTGGAGCTGATTTTTTTTTTGTTTTTGATTTTTTGTTTTTTAATCCTCACTCAAGGACACGCTTTTGTCATTGATCTACAGAGAAGGGAGAGGGAGAGAGAGAAGAGAAACATGGATCGGCTGCCTCCCGCCCTGCCTAGGGATGGAACTTGCCACGCGACCCTGCAACCACCCGAGCCTCCCCCACCCCCACTCCAACCCCCCGGCCAGGCTGCAAGTCTTTCGTGGCTAAGATGAGGGGGTTTCATCTACCTCGGGGTTCTGAGAACGGAATAAGCCAGTCTTTTCCTGCAGCCTTGTTTTATAGAAAAGACACCACACATACAATGCTATCTGGTGACATCATAGTGAATACGCAGGGAAAAAATTCCATAGGAATTTTCCAAAGCAAACGATACAGGAAAGCTGACCCCGTCCATGAAAGTCACCCCCCAAGCATCAGCAAGAACCCCTCGGGGGAACCCGTCCAGCCAGCGTCTCAGAAGATGGTTTTGCTAATTTCAGCCGCAAAGCGCACTGTAAACAGAAAGCAACCCCCACCATTTTCTTCGCTTTTCTCCAGAGAGGAGGAGGGCCGCCGCGGTCCCCCCCAAGCACACGCCTCTGTTGCTCTAAAGCAGCGGTTCTCAACCTGTGGGTCGCGACCCCTTTGGGGGGGGTCAAACGACCCTTTGGGAGGTCGCCTAAGACCATCGGAAAACACATATATAATCACATATTGTTTTTGTGATTGATCACGATGCTTTAATTATGTTCCATGTGTAACAATGAAGTTGGGGTCACCACCACATGAGGACCTGTATGAAAGGGTCGCGGCATGAGGGAGGTTGAGAACCGCTGCCCTAAAGCAACTCACAGGGCGCCCAACATCTCGGCTGAAAATAGATCATGTTGTTTCTGAGACAGAAATTGCTGTGGGCGGCGCAGCCAGCGCGCTTCGTGCTAAGCCCGGGGCTTTGTGTTCGCTTTTCACGGAAGCGGGTGGTAAACACCCGAGGCCAAACGCACGCACGGAGCCGGGCGGGTGGCTCAGCGCGCCGTTTCGTTTGCCGTTTGTTCGGGGACGTTGGGCCGCGGGGATTGCGGGGGGGAGGGGGGGGGAGCTGGGGGATCGTCTCGGGCACGTTCCTTTTCTAAAAGGAACATTGGACCGACACGGACACCGTCCTCTTCTTGCTCCTGAACCCCAGGTGAGAAAATCAGACCCTAGCAATCTTGTCCCTGAAACGGGGGAGCCTGGCACGTTATACCCCCCGCCCTGGAGCAGCCATTCAAACCAGGAGCCGTGGCCACTCCCAGACAAGCACCACCAATTCCTTTGGAAGGTCTCGCTCCCACAGACAGGACATGATTGATGTTCCCGAATTTACCAATTCTTTGTCTATTTTCTCAGAGTTCTCTTTTAATTTTAATTTATTTATTTATTAAATATGTATTTTATTGATTTTTTACAGAGAGGAAGGGAGAGGGATAGAGAGTTAGAAACATCGATGAGAGAGAAACATCCATCAGCTGCCTCCTGCACACTCCCCACTGGGGATGTGCCCGCAACCAAGGTACGTGCCCTTGACCGGAATCGAACCCGGGACCCTTCAGTCCCCAGGCCCACGCTCTATCCACTGAGCCAAACTGGTCAGGGCTTTCGTTTAGAATTTTTTTTTTTTTAATTTCAGAGAGGAAGGGAGAGATAGAAACAATGCTGAGAGGGAATCATGGATCGCTGCCTCCTGCACTCCCTCTCCCCCCACTGGGGATCGAGCTCCGGCCTGTGCCCTGACCAGGAATCGAACTGTGACCTCCTGGTTCATAGGTCACCCAACCACGGAGCCACACCCCCCGGCGACCCCAAATGATCTTTCGTTCTGAATTCCAAAGGCGTCTCCGTGTTTTAGTGGGCGGGGCGGGGAGTCACACGGGGCTTGGCAGAGGGGCAGGTGATGGCTGCAATGCCGTCAGTGCATCTAATCCTCAGGCGAGTGACCGTGCAAATCCGCCCCGGCACCCCCAGCCTCCGTTTGGACTGTTATTGCATCTCTGCGGCTGAAAAGAAATAGCCCACGAATACGATTCGTACCCTGCGAGGTGGCCCTTTACCTTTGGGGAGAGCAGTGGTGGGAGGGGAAAGCCAGTTGCCATGACCCTAACGCATAACGGGCAAGAGCCAGGCGCCCCCCTTTGTGGTGGAGCCAGTCTGCAGGAGGTGTTAACTGCAAGGTATGCGACAAGAACCCCAGTTTGAGGGCTCCTCAAGGGGTCAGCCCCATCAAGCTCTTGTCAATGGGCCAGCTTTGTTGATCATCACACATACAAATCAGGTTTCTGTATCCCACTAGGTTAACGGCAAAAACAAGCAACGCGAGAAGAGCCCACAACACTTTCTACTTCAAGATATAGTCACAAGCATCTGTCCTGACATGGATGGCTACCAAATGGGATCCCCCACGTTTTAATATCCCCCAAAGCAGGCTGATTTGGCCTACCTGCATCTTACACAGCATCTGGGACTTGAGGAAGTGCAGTATATTCTAATGCTGGTGGAACATAAGATCTTTTTCAGATAGATGACAGCTCAAACCACTCCCATTTTTAAGTTTGTACATTTAAGTGGAATGTCTTTAAAATAACTCATTTTTTACATGGGTCTGAAATGTTTGATGGAGGAATCTCTCTTTAAAAAATATTTTTGAGTTCATAAAGGGAGAGGGAGATAGGTCAATGAGAATCACCAATGAGCTGCCTCCTGCACGCCCCCTTCTGGAGACTGAGCCTGGAACCCCTGCATATGCCCTGACAGGGAATCGAACCCTGACCTCCTGGTTCATAGATCAACACCCACCACTGTGTCACACGGGCAGCACAACTTTCACTTAACTCCCATGAAAACATGTGCCCTGCTTCATTGCTCATTATTTATTTAAATGAACTTTTAAACACCAAAGTGTTTGCTGAATCTTCATTTTAGAATGAACAATTGTTAGCAAGTACAACTCAATTTTTGAACTTGGATGTGAATATGCTTTGAATATACAGTGAGGGCAGAATTACAAATACTTCCCTTTATAAATTCTGTTCAAATCACACCTCTAATTTACCTTCCATTTAGAATTCTTATTTCAATAAATAAAAGGGAAAGCCGGCATTTAATTTATAAAGTTTTATTTTTGTATATGTGCTAAATCTTAGGACCTGTGGACAATCTTCAGTCAGTCTCGGCTTGAAAAAGGCTGAGAAGGGTGTGATCTGGTGGTGAAATTTCCTTTTGGGAATCTGGGTTTCAAAATAAAAACATTTCACTGATTTCCAAGTTTCAAACATGTTGGATCTTTCCCCCTTTTTTCTCACACCTCTAAGTTTGGAGGAGAAGTGCTACATTTTCTTTGCAAACAAACGAATTGTCAGAAATACAATCGGCAGCAAGGTAATACATTGAGCATTCCTGTAGTGAATTATCACACCCCAAAACTTGCCAAACACTAAACACTCACATTGGTGCGGGACCAATTCCGGCTGAGCCCTACTGTGAAACCAGTACTGAATGGTTTTTCCGGTAACACAAAACTGGGGGGGAAGGTGTGTTCTACTCGCTCGGCAGTATGTAGGTACCTTCAAACTAGAGACCAAAATCGGGCACTTATAATGAATGAAAAGGCAATTTTCTTATCCAGTTACAATTCTAAATAAGGCAGGATATCCACCAAATGAACCACAAAATTCAGCAGAGTTCTTGGGAGAACCTAAGCTGGAAAAATACTAAAAAAAACAAAAACAAAAAAACACTGAAAGGAACTATTTTGGAGTTATCTGAATATTCAGACTGCTGCTTTCATTTAGAAATGTAATTCAAATAAAAAAGGACCCTCATCTTTTTAACCACTACAAGGATTAAATACTTAAGTAGTTGTTATTCACTAATAAAAGTTAATCATGAAAAAATATAAAACATTTTAATAATTCTAAATTTGTATACATAAGAGCTAAAAGACACAAGGCTGGGAAATTATTACTGAGAAAAATCAACGAAAGACAAAAACCCCCGAATAGGATTGTGTTCTTATTTCTGCCTCTACAATGCTGAACATGGAATCTGGTTGGTGGAGGGCTTAGAAACAGCAGCAATATGGTTTTTACCAAGTTGTGCACTAAAACACTTCGATCCAACAGGGCAAAGCCCTTGCTCACAGATAACAGTGAAAATATCTTCAGTCTTTATGTTAACAGCTTCTACCGTCTTCTAGAAAGTAATCATGCCATTTAGAATTCTGGGGATACTTCTTCGAAAGGAAGACTAGCGATTCCGCAACAAACATTGAAAGTAGGAAATATATATATGGCTCAAGAAATCAGTTGAGGGATAAATAATCTTTAGGCACTTCGAAGACTTGAAGTTTAAAATGTGCCATTTATGTTCAGAAAAAGATCTCAAAATCACCACTACGTTGCTCTTACAATAACATGCATCTTAAAATTTCCGGTTATACATTAATGCTTGTTTAAGAGTTAAATATAGAAAATAATTTGCACAAACAAACAAAAAATAACTTCGTTTCCCCTTGATCCTGGTCACAACACAGACCACTCTTCCTCAAATGGAGGGGAAAAGTAGTCACCAGCCCTCATCTGGCACAAGGGGACTTGTACACAGAAAGCAGCCTTCTAAAATGTCAAGCCATTCAAGCTGCTAAATGAAGTACATTTGGTAAGGAGTGGGGACTGCCAGTCACCTCTCGGATGGTGAGATGGTGTATTTAACGATGGCAACTTGTCCAAATCAGGTGACCCTATTGCTAAGGAAGCTTGGAATTGAGCAACTTTTAAATTAAAAACGACCAATTGGAATTGAAACGGCTTCCGTCAAACTAAACACACTCAGATGTAATATATTTAAGGTAAAAAACAGGATCTACCTGGTGTCAAAATTTCCTAGCGTCACAGAAAACCTAGAAGCGCAGACTGACGGCAGAGAACTGCGAGTGAGATACCCACAGCTTCATCTCAAATATCTCCCCCTTTGATCACAATTTTGTCTCTGCTTTGATCGGTTCCAACCACAGCCTGTTGACAGAACGTTTTCCTGTTAACTGAACTTTAAAAAGTACAACTAAGCTTGTGCTCATTAAATACACATGTATATAAAAAACATACAAAAAGTACAAGATTGAGTCTGTTAGGGAGCGTCTACAAGGTCAGCTTCCTGTTTTCTCTAAATCCTTAGTGAAGGGCCGAAGGTCAGACCTCTCTGTGCACCAAAACTCCAGGGGCCTGACCTGGATTCAGCGTGCGCCGAGGCACGCTCCGCACAGCACTAACTTGAATATGTAGTCCTTCAGAAAACAAGGACAAAAAAAAAAAAACAACCACACACCAAGACATAAAGTTCTTCTTAAATCAAATTCTATTTGTGAATTGAGCAAAATAATTTCTATAAAACAAAACAGCAAAATATTTAAATAGAATAGGGTGAACTGTATCTGTGTGCAGGGGTATTTGGTTTAGACAGGTTCCAAAAACTTACACATATTCAAGTTACCAATTCTCTTGTCAATACAGTATCAACCGATGCGTTTATCTTTAAGTAAGTGTTTATTCTGAAATCACAATACCTCAATCACGGTAACTAACCAGTAGTTTCCTCTTTAATCAAACCCTGCTTCAAATGTTAAACCTATCTGGGATCAGGGAAAAGGAGCTAGAACGATTCTTGCTTTCAAGTAAAACTGGCTGAGCAAACTCAACCGGACGCGGACGCGTTGGTGTAGTGACACCAAGCTCTGTGGGGCTGAGGACTTCTGCTTCACTGGGATCCAGAAGGAAAGTTCGAGAAGACTCACCTAATAAGCTCTACCAAAGAAACAAAACAAGCACACCAAATACAGTCTTCTATTAGGCTCCGAGCATCCTGACATAGCAAAGTTTTGCATATTTGTCTTAAATGTTTTGAAATTCCCATCACTGACACTCGTGTCTCTCTATCCCACCCAGAAATTGAACTGTCAAACATGAGGTGTAAGCCATGGATGTGAAACGAACTGAAAACCGCCCGTTCGCCACGTTTCTCCCTTGTTTCCTAGTTTATGTTCTAGGCAGAAGGAAAAGCTGAGCGCGTCAGCTGTCGCCCGGACAGCCGCTGACCTGGTGATGTGTCCTCACTGGGACACTAACCTGTGGGAAGCCATGCTAAATGTCACAGCGTAACTACAGCTTCGAAAGGATGAACCTAAGATCAGAGTAAAAAGGCAATGAAAATGATCTAGAAACAAGGGCACATCACCGATTTTCCACATCAACCGAGTCATTGCAAGGCTAGCAGCCCTACACTGATCAGAATGAAACTGACTCCAGTGGCAGAGAATGAACATGAAGCTATCGGTGCGGTTGCCATGGATGGGCTGTTTGGTGGCGGTTGGGTTATTGTGTTTATGTGAAGGGGCTGACCTGACTGCGGCGAGGCAGAACACTGGCTGCCGGGTGCACTGGGGAGAACGAGAAAATGAACTTCTGTCGTTTTTGTAGATCTGAGAATCTCATCAAGAAAAAAGGTTCTTGCTTAAGAATTAACAGTCAAACATTAATATACTATATACACCTTTGCCATTTACACATTAGCATCAGGCCATTTATTACAAAACACTATACACTTTCCACTGCAGGCGGGTTATATATGGACAGCAAATTTCTGCAGATAAGACAGTGAATAAACTTTCCACTCCATGTTGATTAGGAATAGTTTTTTTTGTTGTTTTTTTTTTTGTTTTTTTGTTTTTTTTTAGTTTTAAATATTAGCCAGACACAGAAAAAGGTTGGACTGTAAGGCCTGGGTGCACAGTCTTGATGGAACCAGTTAGGCGTGTGCGTTTCACTGATCCTTCGTCTGAGGCGGGGACACTTCTTCGCTGCCTTCGTAGTTTTCTTGTGCTCGTTGGCCAGCTCTCTGAGGGTTGTTCATGTGATGCGCCGCGGGGCCGGTGTACGGCTGTCCGTGCACATGGTTGTTCTGCGAGGGGAGAGGACACAGGCATGTTAACATGGTCATGTATGAATCTGAAACTTCATAATGGGCTGAAGGTGGTGGACATATAAACACTTCCTTTATCCCTGGGACTTACAAAGAATAAAAATGCTTGGCCTCACGGTGGGGACAGAAAAAAAAAAAAAAAAAAAAAGTCTGAAAGAGAAAAGCTAGCCTAGATGCAAACCCCAATGCCCCATATGAGGGCAGCGCGGGTCTGCATAGCCTGTGGCCAAAGGGTTTTTCAGATCCAAGTCTGACAAATAAGGGACCACAGCTCATTATTGCTCGTGGTCAAAACATTCAGAAACAATTACCTGTGAGCCGGAGCACATGTGTTCTGACTCTTCCAAGCACCTAAAATGTGCACATGCTACACCTAACCTGCCCACTTCTCTGTACATTCCCACCAGCCAGGCCGAGCTGGTTTTTCTGATTAACTTTCTATAATTTGTATTATGCAAAGTCGAACATGCAATTTCTAACCATTGAACGTGCTTCTATCCCCCCCACCCGAGATATGGGAAAGAATGCCTTAAACGGTATCTGATCTGAAAGTACGGCTCATGCACTGACAACAGCATCTCCTGGGAACTTGTTAAAAAAGCCGCATTGGCAGCTGGGGTGGGCGGGGCCGTGCTCCGCGCTGTAACAAGCCCACCAGGGGACTTTGATGCCTGTAAAGCTCTGAGTTAATCACATTGGGCTTTAGAAAGAACTCTCATTTAGAAAGTTTCTTCATCCTAATTTTATTTAGTTATTGATTTTACAGCAAATTTATGGACCTGTCAAATCCTTGATTCTCCCCCAACCATTTTTACTGTCTCACCAGGCCAAATAACCAAGAAATCCTTACTTTATTGCCATATCTTAATGTCTTCACAATCCATCTGCAGGCTAAGCCTAACAGGAGATGTTGTCATAATCCTTTGTACTAAACACTATCCTTTTACATTGACACGAGTTCTCGCCATTTTGCCAACTTTCCCTCCTACTAAAAGAGGGGCACCTATCTGACCAGAAAAACACCAGAGAGGCAAGTTCCAGCACACCCCACCACGCCTCCCTCCAACAGGCCCCGTCTGCTCACGCCGCCAAAGCTCCTCTAGATAATCCCTCTATTACTTTCATTACAACAAAAAACGAAGCCTTTAAATATGGCATAAAACTTGATTTCTGGGGATAAAAACACACACTGGCCCCCACTTACCTGTTGATACTGAGATCCGGGGGAGTGGGGGTACAGCGGGGCATCTTCGGGGGGAGGCGACTCATGCTCATCCGGCGCATCTTGGTCATCTGGTTCCTAGTGTTAGAGATTTAAAGAGAGAGTCATTTGGCAAACTCAAGTTTATTTTAACGTTCTTTCTATTTGAAATAAAAAATTAAAAGATCTATAAAACTGACCCAGTAACAACTTTTGTTTTACTGCAGATAAACAAATTAAAACAATTGAAAAATTCCTAATTTGGATTCTCTTAGAAATACTGTATTTCAGGCAATTTTATAGAAATTTCTCGAGAAGGCAGCTCTCTCAATTACTTAAGACCACATGTAGTAAGCACTGAAGCAAACCAAGACCCCAACATCATATTTTTACATTATCGTTAACACACAAACACTAGCCTACGAAGTAAAGAATTACTTTGGCTTCTTCCATTCCTATCTGCTGCACACTGGTGGCTTTGTTTACCTCCTCTGGACAGAGTTCACAAGCTTTTGCAAGGGTCATCCTAGCACTATGTGATCTCTCCAAGAAATAACCATTTGAGGTCTCATTGCTTTGCACCGGAGGCGACCAGTTGTTGTACGTGTACTGAGGGTTGCCAGTGTATGGTCGTCTTTCGAGCTCATCTCCAAGCCACTCCACTGCCCAGGTCCACTTTCTTTTCAGATCTCCGTTGCCCTTTGAAAGAAAAGAAAACAATTTGTGCAAAAGGTCTCGGAATCCTTTCCAAAGTGAACTTAAAATGACAACTCCAAATTCCCACGATTCTGTTCTTTTAAAACAGATTCCTTCATTTGGACTCAGATTTCTACAAAATTGAAAGAGAAAATCGTCACCTGCAAAATCTGGTAAGCAACAGGACAATTGCTAAAGAGAGCCACCATACACTTTATGCACTGGTACGCTCGCTTTTGATAGTGATTCTTAGAGCGCTGGATTGTGTCAAACAGCCCATCTCGGTCGTCTGGGATTCCTTTAAGTGCGTTATGAATTCTAAAAGAGAACCAGATATAAAATAAAAACGTCTAAAATCAGAGAGCAGCTAACATTTATTGAGTGCCTACTATGTGCCACTCAATATCTTTGACGTAGTCATGTACTCTAATGTTAGACAGTAGGTAGTTACCAATCCCCTGAAGAGATGAGAAAATGGGTAGAGGGGTTAAATAGCCTGCCCAAGCTCATGTAGCCGCCTAGCAGTCTGGCTCTTACCAATTTATTAGCAATCCCAAAATGACAGTGCTATGTATGTACTTCAAATACATGACCAGAGTGAGTAATACAAACTTTTAAAATTGCTGTTTATAACAACTAAGTTTATGACTACTGTATTTAAGAATTTGCTTCATCAGTTCCTTTTCTAAAACTGCATTTCCAAAGGTAAGTCACAATCCAGGGACTCTGACACAGTGACATACTTTGGAAATCCAGAATTAACTTGGATTCTAATAATGAGAATATGTGGCAGGCAAAACAATTTTTACCAGCAATACAACAATTGGGCTGCTTGGCCAAGGATGGATGATTTCATTTCAGCTCCTGCCAAACTACAACAGAACAATATGCAGTCAATGATTTATTGTTCTGGCTCTTGATAAGCAATTTAAAAAATGGTTGTGGCCCGAGCCGGTTTGGCTCAGTGGATAGAGCATCGGCCTGCAGACTGAAGGGTCCCGGGTTTGATTGAGGTCAAGGGCACATGCCCGTCTTGCGGCTCAATCCCCAGTAGGGGGCGTGCAGGAGGCAGCCAATCAATGATTCTCTCCCATCATTCATGTTTCTCTCTCTCCCTGAAATCAATCAAAATATGTAAAAATAAATAAGCTTAAAAAAAAAAAAAAAGATTGTAGGGCAAGAATGTGCTTTGTTCCTTGTGTGTTCAAAACATCACCCGCTAGCAAACAAAATGTGGAATATATCCACATAGTGGGTTATTATTCAGCCACAAAAAAGCAATCAAGTACTGATTTGTGCTCTAACATAGATGAACTTGCCAACATTATGCTAAGGAGATAAGCAGTCACAGACGGACAGTTGCATGATTCCACTATATGAAGTGTGCTGGCAAATCCTGACCATTCTGTCTATGAACAGGTAAATCCATAGAGGTGGTTTCCAGAGGATGGGGGAATGGGGAGCGACTGCGTAACTGGGTATGGGGTTTCCTTTTAGGGTGATGGAAATATTCTGGAATTAGACAGTGGTAATGGTTGTACCACTGTGAATGTACTAAAAGCCATTCAACTGTATACTACGGGGAATTTTACTTGAAAGTGAGAGAAAGATCAATTGGTTGGCTCCCGTATACACCCCGGCTGAGGATCGAGCCCTCAACCTTTTGGTGTACAGGACAATGCTCCAACCAAGTGAGCTACCCGGCCAGGGCTCGACTATTTTTACACAACCAAATGTTATCTCATGTGACCAATTCGGAAATGTAATCTAATTCTAAAAAAGGCCTAGGGCATTAATAAAATGAAAATATTTACCAAAGCCTATGCTAGTTTTCCTTAATAAAAGAAAAAAATTACTATATTAAGCATGCAATCTGGGCAATGAGAGAAAAGAGTAAAAATGAAGTAAAGTTATGAGAAGAACTTATTGTTCATTCTTAAGTTTTTGAGATACAAGGGCACCTACCTGTGAGTCTGCCAGGAGTCCTCGATCAGCAAGATTTGCAAAAGCAGATCCAAATAGGGCCGCAGCTCGTAAGTGTAGGAATACGCAACCTGAAAACAGGCCAGACATAGTGAGTACCTCATTTGAAGGAACAACAAATCGAATTATCAATATAGTAATGTTTATATTTCTTTAACCTGCCACAGAAGTTCACTGAGGACAGTAGATGAGAACTGAGGATTCTCCCAGCAGCAAAAACGAAGCAATTTGACGGTTTCTTCCGAATTACTGCAATCCTCAATGATTTTCTTCACATAACTTGTTCTCACAAATAAAATGTCTGCCACATTCTGCTGAATTGGCATGATAGGCTGGGATAAATTAGGATCACCAAAAGGGTTGGGAAGAGGAGGATTACCTAGAATACAGATTTGCCATCAATGAAACACCAATAGGCTCATTCACAACAGTACAGCTTCCAGCATACAAAACAGCTTACGGGCTTTTAAGTCTCTACTTTAGAAAAAACAGCATAAACTTTCAGTCTTGTTTTATATTTATTTATTCAATTTTTGAATAGAAGTTTTCTTTTTTAAAGAAACATTTTTATTGATTTCAGAAGGGAAGGGAGAGAGAGGGGGAGAATCAATGGTGAGAGTCATCCGTTGGCAGCAGGGCTAGGGATGGAGCCTGCAACTGAGGCACATGGCCTTGATCGGCATCAAACCCAGGACCCTTCAGTCTTCGGGCCGCTGCGCTCTCCTCTGAGGCGAACCAGCTAGGGCAGAATTACTTTTAAGTGGGTGCCGTGAGTGCCCAGCAGAATTTCAGAACCACTGGAGGAACAGAGCATTTGACTCACCATTGATTGAGGACTGCATTCTTGATGAGACATTGCAGCAGCGGATCAGCTGGGACACTACTGAGTACAGCTTGCCCAACTCAGCGTACTGGTACTTGATGGGAGGGCCTGGGCCCTCATCCAAAGACACAAGCATGAAGGTGGCAGGCACACTCAGCTTCAGAAGCTGTGTCTTCTCGGCCACGCCTACAGTGAAGAGGGACGGGAGAGAGAGGATTATAGGAGAGGAATTCATTAAGATGGTACAGGTTTCAATCATAGAGTAGGTATGTCAAATATTTCTCTATAACTTTTATGATCAGAGAATTATTTAACCAGAACAGAAAATCTACTGAGTTTTATTGAATTTCAGAAGCATTAAAATGGTGACAGTGACCATAACATGCCGATCACACCAAGTACCCATCTACTTCATTTAACAAACATTTACCAAGTGCGACTTTGCAAAGCTCTCATCTTTGCAATCTAGTCGGGGAGCAACACAAAAATTTGAACACTGTCAAAAACAGTTAAGTATACTTTCTTTTAAATTATTTCTTTATTTAAAATAATTCTTTATTGTTGAAAGTATGACATATATCCCCTTTCCCCCCCATTGACTCCCTCCAGCCTGCCCCCACTAAAGCATCCTGTCAGGGCAAGTAGTACGGGACCACTGAAAGGAAATGATCAGGTGAGGTTAGGAGCAGGTTACCAGGAGTGTTGTTATATAGAAGTAATAGCATTAATAACAAGGTCATCTAAGTGAACATTCATATTATTCTTAATTTTAAGTGACTTTACTTCAACAAAAACTTATGTACAAGCCAGTCCTCCTTCACCCAACTTGGTGAGCACATACAATCACCTGGGGACCTTTTGAGAATGTGGATGCGTTGGGCTGGCCTTGAGAATTCTGATTCAGTTGGTTGGGATGGGGCGGGACTAGGAATCAGTATTTAAAAAACCAGACCGATCTGGTACCACCACTTTAGGAGAACAATACAATTGAGACAGAGATTCTGACCTGTGCCTACTGCAGACATAAGACACATGCATAACTGAAGTACAAGGAGAAAAGGGCAGTGAAAAGTTTCAGACAGAATTCATACTAGGTTTTACAGAATACTGTTTCTATTTCAGACCAGCTTATATCTTATCAGTTGATTTAAATGGCTTCACCATCGAATACACTAAGCAGCATTCTGAAAACATCAATGCTTACCTAAATTGGCATACATCACGAACAGGTTGAAATACTGCTGCAAATGGCGCCCATGCTCCGAGACTTCCCTTCTCAGGAGATTCAGCACCGCTCTCAGCAGGTGATCGCTGAGGCTTAGGTTGTCATAAGCCTGCG
Source organism: Myotis daubentonii (assembly GCF_963259705.1). Taxonomy (NCBI): domain Eukaryota; kingdom Metazoa; phylum Chordata; class Mammalia; order Chiroptera; family Vespertilionidae; genus Myotis; species Myotis daubentonii. The sequence continues at coordinate 929,359 of NC_081861.1, read as the reverse complement.
AAGGAGAACACATCAGCTGTTTTTCAGAAACAAGGTGCAGGCGTGGCATAACTTAATTCGCATAACAAAGGGACACACGCATGTATATGCTGAATACAGGCAGGAGTTTCTGGAAGGACCGATGACACAGTGATTAAAAAAGGTTGCTTGTTAGAAAAGGGAATGGAGATCCAAGGTACATTTCATAAAAGAGCCTTCGTACTATTCTAATTTTTTAAAAAAAGTCTATATAACAGTAAGTGTAAATTAAGTCACCGCATATAAATGATTAAACAGAGAAAAGTTAAAATTTTAAAGAACCGATAATCACTACTCATTGCTGTGAGCTACTTTAAATGGAACCCACAGACAACACATTGTGCGGTGTGCGCACACGCACACATTAAGTAAATATATAAAAGAGAGGCACATGCATGTGGACTTCAACTTCCAGGTAAAGGAATTTACTTATAAACAAAAAACCCAAGCAATTACCTGACTAGAAGGTCCAGGAGATGCAAAAGGTGAAGGGCATGGCCCATCTTGCAAGGAAAAATGCGCAATGAAAACAATCAGCTTTGCAAATGCACCCCTCACTTCCGCACTAGGGCACTCCAGGAGGTATTCAGAGAAGCGATTGGAAACATTAAAAAGGACGTTATGAGCAAACCAAAAGCGCACATTCTTGCTGTGGCGAAGGAGAATACACAGTGCATCATACCTGAGATAAAGCACACACACACAAAAAGAAAGTCTATGAATAGCAATTCAGGAACACGTTTCATATAGTACAGGGGTGGGTCTCTATGAACCAAATAAAAACCAAAAACCGTTTACTACTGGAGGGTGCTTCTAGTATTCAAATGACAGATGAATACTATGACTTGGTCTATTCTCACGAAGAGACAGAACAGACAAAATCTTGTATGTTTGACTTCTCTATAAACCTATTACCAAACTCTTACTAGGTTCACGCTGTCAAAACAACGCCCGCCCCTCCCTTAAACACCTTACCACTGGATAAGTAAAAATCATTAAATCAACGTATTATAATGGCCTTTACACGTTCACAATTAGAAACATAGGAAGCTCATTCTTTACCCTTTTAATCTATGGCAGTATTTACTAGAGCAGCCGTGGGCAAACTACGGCCCGTTTGAAATGAATAAAAAAAAAAAAAAAAAAGACCGTCCCCTTTTATGTAATGATGTTTACTTTGAATTTATATTAGTTCACACAAACACTCCATCCATGCTTTTGTTCCAGCCCTCCGGTCCAGTTTAAGAACCCATTGTGGCCCTCGAGTCAAAAAGTTTGCCCACCCCTGTACTAGAGGAAAGCTAAAATGCATTATTTCCTGATAAAATAGTTCAGATTTTTAACTATCACCCTGTAATCTTTTGTGCAGGAGCTGTCAAAGATGATACAAAATAGCAGAAGCCAGCTTTTGAATAATAAAAGGCCATGTTTATTAATCTAAATAACTATTTTATATGCTTTCTCTCACTACTGCTACCAAGAGATTTTTAATTCTGCATACCAATCTGAAACAAGATTATTATGGTTTGGAAAAAATATATATTAAAGAACCAAACTAAATGCTAGTAGAATAGGAATGAAAATGCTACGCAACGTACCAATCACTGGCCGAGCCACGGACTACTTTCTTCGTATGAAACCCTGTGGTGAAGAGGAACCTAGCAGCAAGTTGAATACTAATCATGGTGATTTCTTCTGCTTCAGGCAACAGGTGATCTTGCCCTAGAAATAAAATGCAGATATAAAAATTAGACTAATTTCTATGTCCAAACCCATTTTCAAACACGTGTACATTTCCACCAAGCCTCAGAAGTCTACTCATGAAATAATTCTTTTTTTAAAAAATATTTTTTTTATTGATTTCAGAGAGGAAGGGAGAGAGAAAGAAACATCAATGAGAATCATTGATCGGCTGCCTCCTGCATGCCCCTTACTGGGAACTGAGCCAGCAACCCAGGCACGTGCCCTTGACGGGAATCAAACCTGGGACCCTTCAGTACACAGGCTGATGCTCTATCCACTGAGCCAAACCGGCTAGGGCATGAAATAATTCTTAGTTCTCTCAAGCACATTCCAAACTAATGCTCGAGTCAAAAACAAACTGTTATAATAAACAAAAGCTCCAGTTTTCCAACAGCAAGACAATATACTCTCTTAAAGCTAAGTCTTCTGAAATTAGACTACAAACAACCAAATGTGAAAACCAAACATGTTGACGCCTGGTAAGAAACCCCGCGAGTGGAGTAAGAGCCATGCTTTGTCATTAAGCAGCTACATGTTTTGGACACTCACCGGGAGGAGGATTTAAGTAAACACCATTACATGTAAGCAGTTTTTTCATGAACTGAAAATATTCCAAACTGTACTGCATTCGGTTATGCATGAACTGCACGTTCTGTTTGCGCACACTTCTCTCGATGGCCGATGGCATGACGATTTGATGGGGTCTGCTGGTGACAGCGAGCTCAGATATGTATCGTATCAACTCATCGCCTTGGTCTATCGTGTCCAATCGCTCATAAAAGAGTATGTAGGCGTTCCACCACCTTTTCTGGCGCCTGTATGACATGCGCTTCATCATGTGATCGAACACTTCTCCCATGTACTCTCCCCCGAAACACTGGTTTTTCATTTCTTCGTCGTCATCCATTTTACACTCTGTCACATCGCCGTCATCGAATTTATACCAGCGATTTCTCTCACCGTCCACACCATTCCTCTGAATGATGTAAGAGTAATAGTGGCCGCCACTCGCCTGGCCGCTGTGGACAAGCACACCCACGAGCCTGTACTTCGTGCTGCCCGCCGCCTCGCCCTCGGACTGCTCGTTCTGCTGAATCAGCTGACTCTCTGGGTTCACATTGTCTCCCTCCAGCTTTGCGACACCTGCCACCGTGTAAGGCTCCATGTCCAGCTCTCGAGGAAACTCAAAATAATCATTGAACTTGATCGCACATTCTCTTTCCCAGTCATAGTCGAATCGTTTCAGTTGAATAGCAAGAACAGGAGGTAATTTTTTAATTAGCAGGCGTTTTACAGTATCAACCTAAAATAAACAGACCAAGTTACTAGATGCTGCTCTCTTATAGTCAATCCACTGCAAAAAACAGACTTTAAAATTGTAAGTTCTCTTTTTCAATTGAATTCATTGGGGTGACACTGGCAAGTTCTCTTAAGACTAATATGAAATTATGTGTCAACAAACAAGGAACACAAGTTAATTCTGTCACAATTGATATTTTAAAAAATATTAACTAAAACAAGTATGGAAATAGCTAATGCCATTTATTATAAATTGCAAAAATTAGTAATAGAGAAATTACTCACTGACTGGCTTTTACATTGTCATTGAACCACTATTACTTGTTTGATGTCTACTGTTACTTAGCGCTGTGGGTGGCAGGCAGTATGGCCTTACAACTCACCATCTCAACCTCTAGACTTTGACACTTCCCTAAGTGGTGTTTAAGGCAAAAAACAACAGAAAATCCAACACAGGTTAGTTCTACGTGAGAGGGTTTGGGAGCCCCCCTCCACCCCCCACATTACTGTCTGTCTGTCTGAATTGTCTCTCCCAAAATGATGTTAGGTGCCCATAGATAAAAATAATCAGGTGGGTCTAAAAATCTGATCCAAGTGGTAGAAGAAATCTGATGTGGCTAAATTAAGTAATTAATGGTTCAAGCAAACTTCTTGGTCTTGACAAGTAACTCGACATGAGAGAAGAAATGATAGGTTCTACGACTCTAGCTTCGAGGATTTTAGTAGCAGGTTGGTTGAGTATGAATGAAAAAGGTCTGTGTTTCAGTCAAGAGAATGTGATACTAAGGTATTATGGCTGCTAAACTGATTCACTCTTACCTTACTCACCTGTTTTCCCTACTCTCCCAGACTACTTTCTCTCAATCTTCTTTCCCTGACCAACCTTTCAATCACTTACCATCTCAACTGCCCTCAAAAGCAGGGTAGGAAATAAAGGTGACTTTTAAGAATAAACACCGTCAACTTCTTCCAAATCCATTAAATGTAATCAGAATTAAGATAAATGAGACGGGACAACTCGTACCTTTTTATTGCATTTCTCACAATGATATGCATTTGCACCTTCTAATAAATCTCCTTTGACATATTGTTCCAAAGAATCAAGAAGATTTTGGTGATTTCGGATGTCTACATTCAAAGTCGTAAAAGATTCTTCACACTCGTATCTAAGATATTATTTAAAAAAAAGATCAAAAAGCAGTTATTCCCCAGTCTTCTAAACCTTTAGCTGTGGGCATGTGCAGTATTTATAATACAACATGAAACCCGTAGCTACGTGGAAATGTCCGAAGAGCATGATCTTAGTAAGACCCTGAAGTTAAATGCCTGCTCCACAACGGACTAGTCACACACAGCCCAGATGCTGGTTTAGGGCATTACTAGTCTAGAGCAGGGGTGATAGGCTGTGGGCCATTGGTCAAATCCTGCCCTGCGCCTGTTTCTGTAACGTTTTGTTGAAACATACCTACCTTTACCTACTGTCTGCCTGGCTGCTTTCACTAGAACAAACAGAGTTGAGTAGTTGCCTCAAGACCTCACAGCCCAAAAGAGCCTGTAATATTTATTTTACTGCCTGGCCTTTTACAGAAAATCAGTCATTTCCAAATACATTTGAAAACTATCTAAAACAAGTCAAGGACTAACAGGAATAGATAACTAAAGAGCTGGCTATTTTGCTCTAGCCAGTTTGGCTCAGTGGATAGAACGTCAGCCTGCAGACTGAAGGGTCCCAGGTTCGATTCCGGTTCAAGGGCCTATGCCCGGGTTGCGGGCTCAATCCCCAGTAGAGAGTGTGCAGGAGGCAGCCGATCCATGATTCTCTCTTATCACTGATGTTTCTCTCTCTCTCTCTCCTTTTCCCTTCCTCTCTGAAATCTATAAAAACATACAAAAAAAAGTTGGCTATTTTATCAGCAATTAAAAACAAGAAGTACGAACAATATAAACTGATGAACAAAAATAGATCCAGAGACATAGATGCATCGAACAGACCGTCAAAACTTGGGGGTGGGGGAGAAGAGATCAACCAAAAGACTGTATGCATGCATATAAGCATAACCAATGGACACAGACAATAGGGGGCGAGGTAGGTTAAGTGTAGGTAAAGGTAAGGGCCTGTGCTGGGGGGGGGGGTGGGAGCAGGCTGGGAGAGGTCAATGGGTGAAAAAGGAGACATACGTAATACTTTCAACAACAATAAAGAACTAAAAAAAACACACGTAAAAATGGGAATTTTATTGTCCACCCAATATAACGTCTTTTTAAAAAAATATTTTTATTGCGTTCAACCACTGAGCCACGCCGGCTGGGCTCTAACACGTCTTTCAAAAGGACCGCAAGCTGTGCAGAGTACACGAACAATGACATGCCCCTGATCTGAATGCTTTAACCTAATAGAATCTCTCATTCACACAGTATTACTCACCCCAATCATTTCCCCACGTTCCAAAGCGAAGCAGCCCACCAACCATACACACACACAACCCATGAGGACCACATGGAATGCTGCTTGGGCTTATGGAAAATACTCTTACTGTGATATTTTGGCAAAAACAATTTCAAACCAACATTAATTGATAGATTCCAAAATAAAATTTCCACATAATAGGCATAAATATTATCAGTAATGAATTTTCAATAGTTATTGAACTATTTTAATAAGTCCTGATCAAACAATTTCCCTTTTAAGTAAAAAAGCCAATTTGTTTAGTCAACTCTTGCTATGTTCTGTGAGGAAAACATACCTTAAGGATAATGACCATAATCAATGTTATTTTAAAAGTCAGTATTTCATTTGTATAGGAAATAGTGCTCAGTTTCTGTCATCTTGTAAAGTCACTGTATTTATAATATTATAATTATTTTAATTCTAAAACAAAGGACAAATTTATAAGTAACATATGCATTGGTATGGAGAATGCCATTTTATTTCCTCACAAATAACCATACATAAAATGCAAGAGTATGAAATAGTAAGAGATTATACAGTAAAAAGCAAATATCTCTATCTATCTATCTATCTATCTATCTATCTATCATCTATCTATCTATCATCTATCTAAAAGGCTAATAAGCAAAGTGTCACCACAGGAGTTCAACCAGGAGACGGAGTTCTCTCTCCCTCGCTATGACATGTGCTGACCACCAAAGGGCAATGCAGAAGGAAGGAAGGCCCTGATCGCCGGCCAGGCCTAGGGACCCTACCTGTGCATGAATTTTGTGCACCGGGCCTCTAGTTATTTTATAAAAACAAACTCCCAAAGTAGTAAGGTATACACAGTATATAATTCATCCAGCCTGAGTTATTTAGTCATCAGTGGCATACTCCACTTGTATACATAACTACTAATAAAAATTTTATTTTTGTTAGTAAATCAACAGCACAACATAAACTTAAACTATGTAATTAGCACTTACCTATGTGGGCAGCCTTGGCAAATCTTCTGATCTGCAAAGGAACCTCCTAAAACTTTACTTAGCATAGCGGGATGTCCTAAGGCTTTCAAAGCTTCATCTAAACTATCCACCAAAGAATTAAAAAATTCTAAAGCATCATGTTGCTCACGCAGATTAACAGGCTCACCCCAAAGCCTAGAAAATGAATAGAAAAAAAAGATGTAAATGTGACACTCCCAGGACAATATATTTTTCAAGGGTGGAAACATTTTCAGGATAAATGACTTTGTTGAAGGAAAAAAATAGAGACTAGAGCAGCCGTGGGCAAACTACGGCCTGTAGGCCGGATCCAGCCCGTTTGAAATGAATAAAACTATTGAAAAAAAAAGACCGTACCCTTTTATGTAATGTTTACTTTGAATTTATATTAGTTCACACAAACACTCCATCCATGTTTTTGTTCCGGCCCTCCGGTCCAGTTTAAGAACCCACTGTGGCCCTCGAGTCAAAAAGTTTGCCCACCCCTGGACTACAGTCATAGAATTTTGGTATATGGACTTAATTAGTATCCTGATTTTAAAATATAGTAATAAGCAATTATGAGAAGAGGATATTAAGGATTTCTTAGAAGACAGGACAATAGAATTATGGTTGTATTTTTCAAAAGACATCTGAGATACAGACTGAAGTATTTATGAATGAAACTATGCATGAGATTTGCTTCAAAGCAATCTGGCAAGACGTAGATGGGAATGTGGATTAAACAAGACTGGCCATGAGTTGCAAACTGTTGAGGTAGGGTGATACACACTAAGGGTTTATACTCTTCCTTACTTCTATAAATATGAGAACTTCTCAAAACAAAGGAAAAACTTGTAACATCCTCAAAGACTAAAGAATGCTGCCTCCCCTTCCTATGACACGTTCTTCCTCCTCCTTTGAGGACAATGAGCAAAAAGCCGAACCAGGAAGTGTGAATATTACTATTGCGTAAACATAAGGAGGCCTTCCGACATCTATTTTGGAAGTTCAATGTATTGAGCGGCTCACAGGTGTAAGCAGTATCCTCATCCCCACCCACCCGCGGCTTACCTGAACTGCTTCCAGAATCCTCGGGGCACATAGTACTGCAGCCGAGAGGCAGCCAAGTGGCCAAAGATGACCTGCAAGTGTCTGAGGACACCGATGTTGTACTCCTTCCTGTCCTCTGTCTTACTTAATGCTGGCTTGTCTTCGAATTGCTGAGGGTATCCAAATACATCATCTCTGGGATCAACATTGCTCTAGAAACAAGAAGTATCATGGATGAGCGAATCTAACTTTAAAATATACTAAAATATGTTCAGACAAATGCTAATTAGTGAACAAATGACCTGTATGTCTACTTTTTATTTCCAAATAACTTTGAATTTGTAAACCGTAATTTCCAACATTTCACCAGAGTTGTTCTAAAGGAAGAACCCCGACCATGTAGCGCAGAGGTGGGTAATACAGATGATACAACAGTGTAGCTAGCGATGAACTTACACGAATGGGACCTAAATGCAGGCTCGGCACTGTAACTAGGTAACTTTGTACAAGTCAGTTACTTAACCTTCGCAAGCTTCAGTGCCTTCAAATGTAAACGGGGGCAACACATTCTTCGTGTAGCTGTTGTATTGCATGAAATAACTTTTGTGAAACAAACTGGAACCTTTGTACGTGGTTGGTGGGAATGTGAAATGGGATCGCCATTGGGAAAAAGAGTTCCTGTAAATATGAAAAACAGAGCCCTGGCCGGGCGCCTCGGTTGGCGTGCTGTCCTGTCAACCAGGTTGTGGGTTCAATCCCTGGTTGGGGCGCTTACGGGAGGCAACCGATACAAACACACACACATCCTCGGATGAGTATTAAAAATTAAAATATAATCACCACATGATCCAGCAATTCTACTTCTGGGCACACACCCAAAAGAACGGAAAGTAAAGTCTCAAAGAGATATATATATATGTACGCTCATGTTCATGGCAGCGTTAGTCACAACAGCCAAAAGGCGAAGCAACCCAAGTGTCCACTGAGAGAGAATGTGGCCTATCCATATATGGGATACCATTCCGCCTGAAAAGGGAAGGAAATTGACACGTGCTTTGACATGGGCAAACCTTGAGGACAATATGTTACGTAAAATAAGCCGGTCACAAAAAGACAGGTGTGGTATGATTCCAATTATGTGAGGGAACTGGAACAAATTCAGAGACGAAGAGAGACTGGGGGCTGCAGAATTGTGTCTGAGACCTTCATCTAGAATAGACAATCTCTAGTCCCTGCCCATGAGACCTTAGTCTAGGGAAATCAGCACATAGATAAAAACACAAAACAAACCCCCAAACTCACACAGCGTAGCAGAGTGCCAAGACAACACAAAGCAGAGGGCACACCTTCTTGGCAGAGAACAAAGGTGGGACATCTTATTTGAAATTGTGTATTTGTCTGCCTTGTTTACTTGTTGCTGGTACAATTAGATCTCTCTCATTGTGCTTAACTGAGCATCTCAGAGATGTGAGAGGCTATAGAACTAGAATCTGAATTTCAACTTGCCCTCAAAGCAGTGGCTCTTCACCAGGGATGGGTTAAGCATCCCCCAAAAAGTTTTGCTAAAAGGCAAAGATGCTTATAGGGGGCGTGCTGGAGGCAAGCAATTGATGATGTTCGCCTCTCATCAATGTTTCTATCTCTCTACCACCCTCCCTTCCTCGCTCTCTAAAAATTTATTAAAAAAAAAAACTAACTAGTTTCAAGTCTAATAGATAGTCCATGCCAGAAGATTCTAGCTTTATTTCCCAACATATGTCAACAGGCCCAATGAAAGTACAACACTCCCTGAGGGAGAACAGTTTTTGGTATTAGAACTTGAACAGAAAACAAAAAATGCTAATATAATAAAACATTTACCTCATTGTCCTGCTTCTCATCCCCAGACATATCATCATCTACATCACTACCTGTGCCTTCAATGGCAAGAATACCGTTCCGGATGGAGGGGATCATGTAGAGCTGCTGGATCACAGAATTCATGTAGCAGGTAGCACCGGCATTTTTCAGCCCCACAAAGCCTTTGGGAGGGCGGGGTCCCACAGGGGGCAGATATTCCCACTCAGTAAGTGCTTCACACGCTGAAAGGAGAGGAGAGATTCTTAGAGTATGGACACAACCATTTTATCCACTATCAGCTCCATCAAGCTGATACACGCACATCAGCAACAATTCCACTCCCACAGCCGCCCGAAGTGGAGCTCCGAGCCTGCATCTTACCCTCAACAAACCAAGACACACAGCAACGTGCTGGCACTATCCGGATTCTTACCCCTCACCTGCGAACCCACATTTTAGCGGGCGTTGCTTCTTCTAATGGCAGCCTCAAGATTGTACGATGCTAATTCCTACATGCTACCTGTACTTTTAACTTTATAGTTTAGTCATTATGAACTTTCCACTGTTGTATGTTTTTTAAAATGCCTTCAAAATGCATGCTGGCATTAAAGGCTATATAAATACATCAATATATTACAGAAGGACACCTGTTTTGGGTAGAGTAGTTACAGGTCTAACCTTTAAAGCAGTCAGTTTCATCAGAATTTCCTAAAACGTTATTTAAAAACGACCTATTCTGAAGTATAACATATCAAAAATAATGATGTTCTTAAAAATTTACTGTAATCAATTATATCCTTAAACTTTGTAAATAGTGGTTTTCTCTTAAGGAAAAAAAAAAGGCCTCTGTTGTGTTTGATTTTTTCACTCCTGCTTTTTAGGTCACTTCCTGCTGCCCTCATTCGTTTTGAGCTTCAGCTCCGTGTCCGTAAGATCTGGAGTCTGGAGTTTATTTCACGGGCTTCATAGGAGCATTAACTGAGGACATGAAGCGCACGAAAATGTTATCTTCTCCATTCCTAATCTTTCAAACCAGATTTCTCATATGGAAATAACATTAAAGAGCTGCTAAGTGAGGGCTTGGAAGGCTTCCACTGCATGAAATTTGCATTTTAAGTTTGAACTCTGGCTTTTATTTTGGCTACATATCACTCTGCAGTTTGGGTTTTATTCCAGATTTGATCAAGATGAAGTTTATTTTGCTCAGTACTTACACTACACAGAGGAAGGCAGTTAACAAACATTTGAAAACTTACATTAAGGCTCCCTCCTCACTTATCATGGTCTTAAATCATACATCCATTTGCTAGAAAGGTTAAACTAAACCAGCTGCTGAAAGAAAAGGCTGAGTTGAAGATGGTTACTAAAAAACCAGGAAAACAGAATTTGTGTTCTCTTGTTATCATAACATTATGAAATACTTACTAGTTATTGCTGTGCCAATATAATACATTTCAGTCAAAGACTCTACTATCTGCTTGAGATTCCTCACACAGCCAACAGCTAATGCTACAAGTAACTCAAAACCAGCGTTGATGGTAGCTGGTGAGCTGCAGACGGGGATGGCCTGCTCAGCGGGCAGCTCTCCGTTCCTCATGTACTGCAGGTACACATTGGATGCAGGGAAGATGAAGTCATCAATTAATTCCTAGGAGGGTCGAAAGGAAGATTGTGTATTACAATGACATAGTATCTACGTGTCATTATATATTTATGTTGTAGATGGAATTACTTGTCAGAACTCAAAACCTCATTACATCTCAAGAGAACTTATTTGGATTTTCTAATAAAAAGACCCCACTTTGTAACACTACAATGAACAACCATACACAAGTTTGTCTCATCTTAGTCTGACCAAGTGAAAAATTCTGATTTTCCAAATAGAAAAATCAAATAGTACTTAATTTAAGTTTATAAAATACATAGTAGCACTGAAATTTTACTTAAATTTAGAAGGCTACAATAGGACCAACACAACAGACTTACTTTAATGAGGCTAGCACCTCCCTTTTCACAACCAATATGGTACTTTTTCTCCGGGGTTTGAAAGGCCAGCAGCTCTTTTGTTACCCCCAGGTGGCCTTCCAAGATCGTCTCCTCAACACCTGTGTCACCTGTTCTCTTAACTTCATCCTGCCAAAAAAATCAATGAAAAAAATCAAACATCCAACTTATGAGAGGGAGGTAGCGAGGGAGGGAGAAGCCAGAACAAGAGTGGGCTGCACAGACATGCGGAAACCCCTTCACACCTGTCCATTCTAAGCCATTTCTCTTCAGAACTTTCTAGAAGTAGCTTTAGACACTACCAAAGGCTAAAAGCTACAAATCTCTTCAGAAAGAAATTCCCATACAATTCTAAGTAAAAAGTATCAGGTCTTAAGAGGAAGAATTAAATTAAGTGCTTATCCTATCAGATTTATCAAGAATGCTTTTTAAAAGTTGAAGATTTGTAAAAAGGTCCACGATTCTAAAATGAAAGGTGAATATCTGCTTACCAAGTCTCAAGTGAAACGAAACATTTCACAGAACTAGCTACGTACCCAATGCAGAGTACATTCGTCAGTCCTTTTTATTACTCTTTGGTATTTTTTATTTAACCCAAATGCTCAAAACCATAAACTATTAATCAACTACTCAACTTACTGATATGGTAAATGCAACTTACCCTAATTCTCTTCAGCCAATCGATTTCATTGTTGAGAAGAACTTCGGCGTTGGGTATATTAATGTTACTGTTGTAAGCATAATTCAGAAGGTGCCTCAGTAGAGTGAAGTAGTCACCCGAGTGTTTAGCTCTCTCCCTGGCTGTGCTCTGAAACAATATAGCAGAATAATATAAATTCATGTGCCCCTGCTCAGAATCCACTTCTTAAAAACTCACTTAACTAGAGATATCATATGGGAAATTACTCATCTTAATGACATGAACAGACCTCTCTAACTTCAATGCAATCGAACAGCATGACTTCTTGAGTGCCCCTTGTTTAAAGAACATTCCACACCGACAAGCATAAAAAATGTCTCACCCCCAAAACAGTGAAGAGCAGCGTGATGAAGAAAAGCAGAGGCCTGTGGCCCATGCAACACCTGGTGCACATCAGGAAGAACTGCTCCTGCGCCACCTGGCGGACAGTTCTGCAAGAAAAAGGTTTCACGTTTAGTGTTTCATTTTCATGAAGGATAAAACATTATAATCCTGGTCTCCCTGCGGTGGGTGGGGAATAAGAGATAGAAAAAGAGTAAAAATACAAGCACACAAGGTAATACCCCCTAAAGCCAGCAACATACATACAGGAATTTAGGTTGTGTGTCAAGAACTGTACCCTCAAATTGCCACTGCAGAGTTTGAAGGTGCCTTTTAACACCCGTCCCTTGGAAAAGACAAGAAATACTCCTCTAGACAAGAAACAGGCCCCAGTGAGCCTCACGCAGCTGTGTTGTGAGGTGAGCTTAGAACCGAAAGCGCAGCTCACTGTAAAGAACCTGACAGCACACGCTGCGTGCACTCACCCCCTCCTGGGGGTTTTGAGGTTTCTGAAACCCCACATGGTCCCATAAGGCAGAGGGATTTTAGACACTGTGGGTTGATTCCGGTGGAACTCATGCTCATTGAAGTCAGGAGGACCAATTTTCTGGGGAGAAATAAGGTGAAGGCCTGGAATAGGACGAGATCTGGGTGGAGGGGGACAATGGGAGTGGGGCGGTGGGGAACATCTGTAATGTGCTCAATAATAAATATTAAAAAAAACCCAATGTCTGATTAAATACTTTTCAACTGCAAACGAGGGCCAATAGTTGGTTTTTATTCTCAGTGTAAAATACAGAAGTTCTTACCATAACTCTGCCTTCTGAATGTCATACTGAATTAACAACTTAAATAAAAAACAAACACCTTGTAGCTAGGTATTCAAGATTGGAGGCTAATGATTTACTCAATTTAAAATCTTGTAAACTAGATTTTTAAAATGGGTTAAAATATATACCTGTAAGGTAAAACGAAATTCTGAAATCAGAGAAAAATTAATGTCACTTTGGGAATGTTGGCGTTTTGCAAAGACTAGAACCAAACAGATATGGGTCTAAGCAAAACACGCTTAAATAACATTTTCCTAAACATTAATAAAAGCTGCAGAGACAATACAGTTTTGGTTTCTGGGATCCATTTTGTCAGCATAAATGACCTCTGCACACAAACTCACACCAAGTGTCTTACAGCAAAAAGGAACTTACTTGCTGTGACAGTGCAACAGTAAGTCAATAATGAACGTCTGCCAAGCCTTTTCTTTGCTAAGAGCATCTAAGGCCGTTGGAATCAAGGCAAAACACAGCGTCATCACTTCCAACGCTTCGCAGCAAACCTGCTCATCTTCCAAGTCCAGCTCGTTGCCCACGTTGGACTGTAAAATGATAGGGTAAGTCATCTAGAAATGCATTTAAGGCAAAGTTCATACACAGCTTCAAGCCAGCGTGCAGCCCGTCCCTACTCGCTCACACCATCTGGCCTCAGCTGCCATCTGCAGCTCTTGGAATAGTAGGGAAATGACTACAGCAGGCAACAGAGTCTAATTCCAGTGTTTCCCCTTCCCAGGGAGCTGCGGGAGCACGGGCCACACCACCTGCTTCTGCCCGCTGGACTCCTAGAGACCTTCTGAGTCGTGTTCTTGGGCACCAACAGCCATTCCTTCCTAGAGAACCGCTCTGCCCCGCAGTTAGGGACCCTTGACCAGACCCACCCCGCAGCGCACCTGCAGTGCCATTTTACTCTAAAGCAACTCTTAGGTAAATAAATGTTAAGGAAGGTTTTCCAACCTACAATACGTCTGGGTAGGTAGTTAATAAATTCTAATCTGACTGTATAAGAAATTCACAATTGCAGCACATGCCTGGAAAAGAAAAAGCACTCAAACATTAGCTGAATGAATCAGCCATGTACCATATGGTACCATATATGTACTACAGGACACCAACATGCATCCCGGGCAAATCAGGGTTACATTGGCCACAAAAGGGAAGATCTACAGTGACGGTAATCCTACAGCTTAATGTCCCTTCTAAACATGCGGCTCTGGCCGGTGGTGCTCAGTGGGCTGGGGCGTCAACCCACACACCGAAAGGTGGCAGGTGCAATCCTGGGTTGGGGCATGTACAGGAGGCAACCTATCAATGTTTCTCTCTCCCTCCACCCCTCTCTAACAAACAAATAAATAATTATAAAAAATAAATATGAAGAAGTGGCTATCAGGGACAGGGACATATGACAGAAAAATCAGAGTCAAACACCACCTTTCTTATGTTAATAATTTGCTCAACCTAAGGGAGGTTGGAGGTGATGCCTGACTGGCTGACACTCTTGCTACTTCTGACCACTCTCAGAGAATGGAAAATACTTAAATGCTATAACACAACTGACGGCCGGCTAAACCCAAATCTCCACAGGACAGGAAGGTGGTGAGGGAAGAATAGTGAGGATGGAAGCCATCAAATTCAGTATTAACATTTATTTAAAAGAGATCGATGTCTGTGATAGCTCTCACCTTCTCATAAATTTTAGTGATTTCTTCATTCGGGCTAAATGCCAGCTGTAGGGCCCCACACCCGGAGGCCCAGATGATTTTCTGAATGGCTCTGATCACGCAGACATCAGGCATGGATCTTGAAGCCTGCGAGACAGGGAGGAATGACAACAGTAGGAAGCATGTGAGCGGAACAAGCACTGAAAAAGCAGACATGTTTCTTCTTGGGAAGGAGGAGGAACCCACTGTGTTCAGGTTCCCACGTGGCCTTGCGGCGCCACGCAGTACACCTCCAAGTCACCGCCTGGCCTCATACAACTCCCAGAAGAACCGCAAAAAGACTACAGGGGTGCTTCCACCATCCCTCGCCTCGTGGCCACACGGACACTTGTCCAGAATGTTCACAGCAGCTTCACGCAGGACCAAAAAGGGGGAGCAATCCAGATGGCCTTGTCCAAGTAGATGGACAAACACCATGTGGAATATTCACCAGGGGACGCCACTCCACAATAAAAACGGATGGACTAATGGCTCCCATAGCGCAGACAGCTTCCAGCGTGAAAGAAGCCAGACATAAGGGAACCCCCAGTTTGCTCCCACCTGTATGAAATTCTAGAAACAGAAAACTAGTATATGGTGACAGAAGCTCAGCAGTCACGTGGGGCAGGGGTGGAGGGAGAATGGACTGCACAGGAGCACCCAGAGAGAGGGATGGGATCACGTGCCCGTGGTTTCACACACAGAGGCGTTTGTCAAAATTCACTGAATTACAGTCCGGCCGGCGTGGCTCAGTGGTTGAGTGTCGACCTATGAACCAGGAGGTCACGGTTTGATTCAGGTCAGGGCACAGGCCCGGGTTGCGGGCTCCATCCCCAGTGTGGGGCGTGCAGGAGGCAGCCAATCCATGATTCCCTCTCACCATGGCTGTTTTTCTCTCCCTTCTCCTCTCTCTATAAAATCAATAAAAGCATATTTAAAAATACAATTCACTGAATCAGAAACTGTAAAAGCGCGCTATTTACTGTACATAAAGCACCGACATTACTAGTAGACAAAGCTGATGTTAAGGGAGCTTCATCTAGTCTAAGACAGTGACTAAAGCGAGCAGTGAGCAGGCCCAGGAAATGCAAGCCCTAACTGGTGACAAGGGTTCATTCCGAATGAACAGAGGGTCAAAGGTAGAACCCCCTCCCAAAACGCCCCCAGAGGCCAGAGTTTGAGCGGCCAAGCACCCACCTCGTCGGAGACCTGCTGGGCCAGGCGGATGGCCACATTCCTGAGCATGCACTCAGACGATGGGTTCGGGATGCTCTGCAGCGCGCTCTGCAGCACCACGGCCTGGTCGTGCGTGACTTGGTTGACCTGCAAAAGGCAACCGTTAACCAGACTCGCTTGTTCCTCGCCCATCACACTCCCTCGGGATGACCCCCTTCCACAGACAGCACCCCACGGCGCCAACCAGGGGGACTGCTTCTTTCTTATGCGTGAGAGTGCCACCCTCCCCCGCCAACCCCCCCTCCAACCCCATCCAGCTCCTGCCCCAGCTCTGGGCTCAGCATCACTGTAAGGGTGAGGGTGAGGCAGTGAACTGAACCGACAGGCGGCAGCCCTAGCTAGAGACCCTGTAAACTGCTCCACATCTTTCCCATGCATGCTCCTGGGCAGACCTGCTCCTGGGCCCTGATGACCAAATTCTTCTTTGAAAAGGAAAAAAATTAAGAAAAATCAGTAACAGAATAGAAGTGCAAAAATATGAAAGGTATCAGTGTTTTACTTAATAAAATAACCATGTTTTTAAACCCACAAGAAAAAGATGACTTTGAAGGAGTTCTTTTCAGGCAATTCTGACTGCTGTTCAAGCTGTACTGTCCCTTCTCCACAGTTTAAGTAGAACCATTATGTACCTTTGTACGCACATGGCCCATTTTCGGAATAAATGCTGTAAAGGGGACAAGTGAGGGGGAAGCATGGAACTGCCTCCTGTGAATGCCATTAAGCACCCGCGCCAGGGACTGTGATGAGAACGTTTTAGCTAATCCAGAACCACACTTTCTATCCTCACAAACATGGGATCAAAAAATGTAAGACTTAGGCCATGTGAGACTAATGAAAAATTTCTAAAATATACAAAAGTGGAGAGAATAGTATTAAGAACGCCCATGTGCCTATTGGCAAGCACCAAAAATTATTAACAAAGGACCAAAATTATTTAACTATGCCCCTTCCTTGCTTTCTATCCCCTCCCCAGCCCAGGATATATTTTGAAAATAAATCCTGGATACATAATTTCATTTCTATTTCAGCAACTACTTAAAAAAAAAAAAAGGGTGGTGGTGGTGGGAAATAGTCCTTTTAAACATAACCACGGTACCATTATCACACCCAAAACAATTATAAGTGCTATTATCTCAATTATATGTGACATTATAATATCACATATCTCATCAACATTCCAACCTCCCTGATTAAAACCTAAGCCACTTAAAAAAAGAATATATTCCTGATGTCTTTATCTACTATCAGTAACTTAGCAAATCATCATGTATGATGCATATAACTCCCAATTTTAGTCAGTATTAAATGCATCATTACACCTCTAATAAACAGGCATTAAATTCTGGCAAATCGTGAGAACTTTTGGTGGCAACAGGCTAAATCAATTACAACTTTTTTATTCCCACCGGTGTCTTTAATGCAGGGCAAATACAAGTCCATAAGAAACTCATATGGAGACTTTATTAGGTTTAAAAGAACTGAAAGTCAAACAGGATTTAAGGGGGCACTGAAAAACTAGCCTCTCCAAGTATAGTGAGTGAAAAGCATTTGCACTTTTAATACAAATAAACTTTAACAGAAAAAGCCCCTAAAATAATGCATCACTGGAAAGGAACCTGAGATAGTTTACCTTTGAACTTTATACTTAAGTGTTGCTGAGAGGCTGACCTTTAAAAATGACCATCTATTATTATTATTAGAAGACTAGAGGCCCGGTGCACACAATTCATGCATGGTGGGTGGGACTGCTGGCTCCTAACTGCTCGCCTGCCTGCCGGCCTGGTTGCCCCCTAACTGTCCGGAAGATGTCCAGTCACCGGGTCTAATTAGCTATTACCCTTTTATTAGTATAGATTTTTAAAAAGCCCATATTACCGATGTCAAAGGAGTCACGCCTTCTACACCCGGCTGAAACGCTTCTGCCACAGCGCGAACGTGGCCGTAGCCAATGGCAGTCAGCAACAGCTTGGCTATTTTCAGAGCATTGAGGTAGGCACCCCTGCGAGTTTCCATGTCTGCATTGGGCAGGAAGTTGTTTCTGGTCAGCATACTCAGGACTAGGGGCAGGCCACCGCTTTTCAAGAAGTGAAACTGGAAATCAGAGGAGTCTTCAGCCAGAGGCGCACCAGCAGGCATGAGCAAGGCATAGACCACCTGGGAAAGAAAGGGAAAAAGCCTGTGTTCAAGGTCTTAGAAAGATAACGCCGATTTCCCCTATTGCCACGGCTAAGGAACTTTTTTGAGTTAGCATAGAAAGGTCAAATGTGAAGATCGCGGGGAAAATTCAAAAGGAAAAAGCGAACCTCTGTCAGGTATAGCACTTGGGAAGCGGAAGGACCAAAGAAAAGCGAGTCAAGAGATGGGCTAAGGCTGCTGTCTCCAAGCTTCGCGTGGTCTAAGCAAATCGCTCTCAGTTTTTCTATTGTTGTGCTATCTGCGAAAAGGAGAGAGACACAGGCTAAGACAAAACATCCGTCATGCACGCATAAGCAGTTCACTTTTGATATTTTGAAGACTTTAGTATGAAGTAACAATCAGTTCAGTTATAGGCTCCAACTTCACAAGACATAACCAGATCTGGATTAAAGAATGGCTAAGTAAGTAAATAAACAAACCAGGGCTCTTTCATCAGCCAACCAAACCCCAGTAAGGAAGCAGGCTCCTCCTACTCAGACTTCAAATCAACATGGCCTCCAGCCCCCCCTCCAGCCACTGGAGACTGAAAAAAAAAAACACAAGACACTTCAAAAGGAAGTTCTTAATGAAAATAACAAAAAGGAAAAAATGGCAAGCTCTTCCCTCCAGTTGAGCCCACAACCCAGGCATGTGCCCTGACTGGGAATCCAACAGTGACTTCCTGGTGCATAGGTTGATGCTCAACCACTGAGCACACCGGCCAGGACCCCTGCTTCCTTTGAGTGTTGAGTGTATGTGTGTAGCAACCAAGCGACAGAAAAGAAGCTAACATTTGTTGAATACTGATTACGTCCCAGTCACCAGACCACATATCAAATAGTTATTATTGTTAGCTCCGTTTTGCATACCAGGATTTGAACTAAAGTCTGGTTGAGTCCAAAGTCTCTGATCTAAATACTATAGTACAGTCATTACTGGCCTTTTCGAAGCTGGCTATTTCAAGTCTAGGCCTATACTTTGATTATATAAAATATGGAAAGAAAAATTAAAAAAGCGCCCTCAAGTTTCCCTGCTTGGAGCTGCCTGGCCAGAGCTCACTGTCGCCACCTGGTGGCATTATGCTCTTAAAAATAAGACCAGGGATTCTGGAGTCCTGGGGCAAGCATCAAGCTGGTGGCTGGAGGGTATTGGAAAATGGCATTGCAATGAGGCGGGATTCAATAAATGGGCTAATGGGAGACCATACAATCCCTGTGGATGGAGATGTAAAGGAAGCTCTAGGCTTCTGGAGAACCTGTACAATGACAGGGTGTTGCCCGCAAGCAGAGCACTGGCCCTGTCCATGAATTCTATCTGAAAGAGGTTTTTTTGTTTTGTTGTGTTTTTTTGGGGGGTGGGGTGGGGGGAGAACCACCCATCACTCCCAGGCTTTGCGAAATAAGGCAGTTGACTGAAGATCGCCAACTCCTGCTCTGGCCTATGCCATAAGGCGTGTTCCAGCTACAAACAGAAGTTGCTAATACATCCTGTTATTGGCCAGCATGTACTTTCAGCAGTATTTTTAGTTTTGTTTTTTGTTAATCTTACCTGGTGGCATAAGTTTCATAAGCACTCTTGCACCATCTCTAAGAGATGGCATATTTAGGCTGCTACCTAAGTCTGCAACTTGCCAAAGGAAAGAGATGTATCTGGGATGCAGTGACATTATCTAGAATACAAAACACACAAAACGTTCACCTGTAAATTACACCTCCCCAGGAAGGCCCAATACATTTGTTTGTTAACTGCCGCACTTCTGTTTATGCCATTTCTAGTCTTTAAAACAGTCTGCCTTCCCCTCTTCCCACCTTTACAAATCCTTCAAGAAATACACTGTCCAAGCCGCCTCCAATAATTGCTACGTGAGTTCTTTTTTACTATTTTGTTAAAAGATTTCTCTCATATATCAGAGGGATCCCTCTAAAGTTCACTGTGAACTGTAAAGCTGTTTGATATTTAGGCACAGTAAATTACAAGCTCCTCCAGGAAAAAACCACCCTATTCAATATAGGTCTTTATTCTCCAAGAGGCTAGCACAGTGCCTGGCATACAGTAACTCAAAGCTACTCACCACCCCGGGCAAACAGCTTTCCACTTCTGGGTTGGGCCCATCGCTGTAATGGTTACCATGGTTTCCAGGAGATCCAGTTGAGGAATCAGAAGAGCTATCAGGGCTCGAAGGCATATTGGAACTTATTTGTGTAAGCTTGGCTGTAATTAGCTGCAAACGACATAGTATTTAGTATCAAAGACAAGGAAAACACACAAGATTTAAGTAAGTAACACACCAACAAAAACCTACGCGCTATGTTTTTTCTAAGTGTTGTCTAATATAACCATATGATTAGCTTTTAGAAAGCCTTTCCTCTACCTACATTGTAATATCGATGCCTGTTTTATTTAATGTTATAATTCCAACACCTAATACAGAGCCTCACACATAACAGATGCCCAATTCACATTTACTGAATGAAATGTTGACTGCGGAAATAAAGATAGCCTCGGCTTTGATTTTCTTGAAAAGTTTGGTATTCATAGATACTTACTGATTTATCCTTTAAGTTCAATTGTCCAATCAACTTTCTATCATCTGCAGGATCTATCAGTTCCCCGCCCACGAAGAGCTCTATTTTTGTATGGGCTACGTTGGCTTTAATGCGATTGAGAATGCACCGCCGCACGGAACCGATCGTGTCATTTGTGTGGGACCACACGTCCAGGTCATCAACCTGTCTGCCCTGGTTCGGAAACCGGACTATAAAAGAGAGGTGTTTACCACGGAAAGCTCTGGGGGAACAAGAGAGAAAACATCGTCACATTCAGCAACTTGCAAATCTTCTCGCAAAGATAAAGCTACAAATCTAATATTGACTATTTTTTTTATTAAACCAGAGAAAGTGAGTTAAGGCTAGTTATTTTTAGGGTCTTGAGCATAAAAACTTACTGCTCCTTTGAACTACAAATACTGTAAGTGATCTTAAAAACACAACATTCCATTGTTGCTACTCTTGTACCTATGGTTGCAGAAAATGAAGCATCTAGTTTAAAAGAAATTAACACAGAGACATGAGTAAACATGTAACTTATTTTAATGCTATAAAGCCCAACTCACCGGGACTTTGCAAATGTGGAAGGTAGCTTTATCTTGAGAGCACCAACAAAAATGCTAAGGTGCTCATTTTTTCTGAAGAACTCTTAATATCAGAATTCACCCCCTCAAAATGATGTTTATATTAGTATAAATATTATTGCAGATAAGATACAAAAAGTAAAAATAAGGAGCCGTTGTAAATAATTTCATGATTAACAAAGAAAACCGTTTCATAAAAAGAAATCTTTTAAAATAAACACTGATGACACTCATTCTATAAACATCTCTAAATAATAAATACTATTTGATTTACTAAATGGTGAGACCATAAAAGAACTGGTGGGAGACTGCTTGGAAATGTTCTTGCTATTCTGGCTCTCTGTCAAAGCACCTTTTAAAAGTCCTTTCCAATTACTCTCTCATCTTACTATGCCATTATTTTTAACGGAGTAAATGAATGGCATCAAAACACTTTAACTGTGAAATAGTCCTGCAACACTTACCAGAAAATAAGTCATTGGCAAAAATAAACAAACAAGAGAGCAAACTTGACGAGTGAGAACACGAACAAAAAACTAAAACAGAAAACAGATCCCGAAAAACAAAAAGAGGTCTAGGATTAACCAAAGGTTTTAAAAGATGCAAATAATGTTCTTCATGGTCAAGATCCCAACGCTTTCTTCTGGTACATTGATTTGAGAGAAAGAGACACACATCAATGCAAGAAGAAATATTGATCCGTTGCCTCCTGCGTGGACCCCATCAGGGGACTGACCCAACCCTGAGAAGCGCCCTGACCAGGAGTCGAACAGCAACCTTTTGGTGCACGGTACGACCCTCAACAGCTGAGCCACACTGGCTAGGAAATACCAAGGCATTAAGCAACAGCACTGGTGTATCACTTTGTCACTAACCTTGACATGGGCAGAATTGTTCTTTCCTCGTGGTAATCGCTGTCGCACTCATTTATGTACTCCCTCAGCACGGTTAGCACTCGAACCATCCGAACAGCTTCCTGTCTTGCACAATTAATACTGTCCTTGTCACCATCCAACACACACAGCGTGTCATAGGAGGCTTTCAAACGATCAAAGCAAGACTGAATGAAGTCTTCATGGATCACCACCTACAAATAACGGGTCAAATACGACAGTTCAAGTTGCTTTGGAATGTAAAAATTAAAGGCACACGTAAAACTTTATTCCAATCAAAGATGGCAACAACTCATTTAAGGGTAGCCGTCAATTAACCATGATCATCTTTAGCCAGGGAGTCTATACTGATTATAAAATATGCTATGCATTGTCAAAGGAAGCAAGAGTCACATAAGCATAAATTAGATACTGAAAAAGAAAACTTCAGGATTAGGTGTTAGAATCAAAAGAAATTCAGTCACAATCTCTTGACATAATCATACTCAAAATGATCATTTTAAGATAATTATTAGGACAAGATTCATTTAGACAGCATTTTATACGAGAGAAATAGGGACCAAATATTTTAGGTATATTTATAAGAGCTGAAACAAAAGAATTCCTAGCTAATTCTAAATTAAAGAAAAGGTCTTTAAAGGAAAAAGAGTTCTTCAACCAGAGTTTCAATTTGTGTATGTCTGAATGCACGTCAGTCCTCACCTGATTGACCTGTAGCCTTGGCCCCAGGTTTGTGTATATCTCTTTAAGGAGATCTATAGCTCTGCTGGCAATATCGTCATTGCTCTGAATCACAACCTAGGATCAAAAAGATATCTTAGTTGGCCATTTCAATTCAAACCATCCCCTCAGCTATTTTTCATATAGTATTCAATAATTTCAGGATACACCGACTTCGATAATCAAGAAAACCAAGTACAATTAAGTGAGAAAACAGACCAAAATAAAGAAGATAAAGGCAAGTCTTCGAATAAAGAAATTTGTTGAAGGGAAGACTCATTTTCCTAAGTTATTACAACACTGACTGTATTCCCTGTGCTGTACATGAAACCCCCAGGACTTCTACCTGGAAGGCTGTACCTCTTAGTCCCCTTTACCCAAGTAACTTCTTCAGATCTTTATCATTCCCCTCTTTATGCCGGTGGCATTGAAATTAGATGCAGAAGTCTGGGATGCTGAGGAGGTGACTTAGGGCTGAGCCATGTTACAGGCTTGGGGAAGGGAAGCGGAGGAGCACAAGGAGACCGAGGAGAAAAAGTACACAGGCTTTCCTTCCGCGCGTCAACTAGTTTTACGTTGTGGAGTAGTGTGTACATTTTTATTTAAAAAAAGGGTTTCTGCTGTTTAAAAAAATGCTGAAAACATGTCAACCGTAACTGAAAAAATTAACTATTTAAAAATGTTGCAAACCCCTTACTTAATCCAAAAATCTAAATAATCAAATACCACAATGAAGAGCTTAGGCTAGCTAGTTTGCAGAAAAAGATTCGATGTAAAAATTATATATACATGCTGCTGTGACCAGGTCAGGTTTTTAAAGGCAGGAATGATAACTTAACAGCACACCGTGACAACAGGCAGGAACCTGGGGGGTATCACGCTCAGTGAAGTAAGTCAGCTGGACAAAGACGGATACCACGTGATCTCACTTGCATGGGGAATCTAAAACAAACAAATAATTTAAGAACCCGAACTCATAGATCCAGAGATCAGATTGGTGGCTGCCAGAGGTGCCAGGTGGGTAAAATGGGTGAAGTTGGTCAAAAGGTACAAACTCCCAGCTATAAATTAGCCAAGTCTCGGGATGTAATGTACGGCATGCTGACAAGTTAGTAATACTGAGTGCATATCTGAAAATTGCTAAGAGAGTAAATCTTTTTTTTTCTTTTATGATTAAGATGAGCTATCACTACCTCCTGGGACAAGAGCCAGGGAAGACGCAGACATGTCACCTATATGCAGAATTGGGGCTCCTTCCCTATTGGAAAAGCTCCATCACATACAATGCTTCACTTACCCGCCAAAGGTAGTCTAACCCTATCAACTCCAGGTCATCCATCATGTACGCTCTCCTCTTTGCTACCAGTTTTCCTTCTCGACAATTCACAGCTTTGAAGAATCGCTCAAAACATTTCATGCCGTTTTCCGTTAGGAGGGAAGGGTCGAGCTGGAGCACGTTGCTTTCGAAGAAGTCCTTGTTGATGTCAGGGTCCAAGTCTGGCTCATCCCCCATCAGCTTGGAGTACCACTTGAAACAGGCCTCGCGGTCGCACAGGTACACAGCGTTCTCGGCCAGGCACTTCCAGATCTGCTTCGCCTGCGGGGCACACAGCCACAGCTGGCCGTCCTTCAGCAAGAATCTTGGAAAAACGGGAAAAAACAAGCCATCAGAGCTACATTGTGTTTACCCCAAGATGCAATCTATAGATATCTATACATATAGGCAATCTATACATAAAGTCATTGAAAACCAAACACCACTGAGCAAACTCAGCCTGCTACTACGTTTAGCTTTGGCTTAAGGAACCCAATCTGAGTAACATTAGCACTGCTGGGGTGCACAAGGCACCGGAGGACCCCAGCATTCTTTCGGGTGCTGGTTCAGCAGCCCTTTGCCCCCACTTCCTGAGTGTCTCTGACGCCATTACGGTCAGTTTGGGTCTCTAGCGTGTTGTCTCAAAAGATGGCAACTTGCGCTTAAGAACAGAATTCTGTATAAAAGTTTAAAATGTGTTCTCTTCAAGCACTGCAAAGAAGAAGAGTTAAAACTCAGACAACAATTCTAAATGTTTAATGAACGAACAATGGGGAGATGTCCTGTGACTTTCAGGCAATGATTTCCGCGTGGGAAAAGGCAACCTAAAAAAGACCCCAGCGACACCTCGTATGAAGCTGGCTTTCTCATCTGTGTCTTACATAGAGCCGCAGTGACTGATTGACACAAACCTCAGGAAGTTCAGTCGCTCTTGGACTTCTTGAACGTGGCTGTATCTACTTCCCAGCCTTACAGTTTGTGGGTCGTAGTCCTCATGGTCTGCAAATTAAAAGAAAATCATGTATGACGTATTCGGGCACCCACATCACTGGAACTTTAATCAAAGAAAATGACGTCACTTACAAAGTCATTAACTTGACATAAAAAGGCATCGTGAAGTTTACTAATTATTGGTGATTTCGAGTCAGCTCCTATTTCCCCCACAAAAATAAATTTTCCTTATACATAACCAAAAGAAAGGATCCGTTAAATGTGCTATAAAAGAAATTACTGACCAGGTTTCTCCACTGTAATCTGTGGGGAGCTACTTTGCGACTATGTAATTTGTCTTGTTTCTCTGCCCACTAGTTTTAGCATCACCCCTCCGTCCCCTTTTATTTACCAAGACCTGGGACCCAAATGATCAAGAAAAGTCAAGAAGAAAGATCCCTCTATGCTAAACGGGAATGGAGAGGCCCTATACTTCGTTATAAAAAAGCTTCCTGGCTGTGAAAACAAAGATGGTGGTGCGTTTCCTTGTAAACATTCAGCTCCAAACAAATCCTGCGATTAGTGAGCGGGCAAATGAAGACTGAGCCACATGGCCCGGGGCAAGACGGCCCATTTTGAATCATGCTGCCCAGCCATTAGAGATCCCACTGAAAACAGGAAAAAGTAGATGAGACTAAATTAACTCGTGTCTCTGGCCAAGGCTAACATAAATTGGTTGTCATTACAAACTGCCAAACTGTCTAGAATCCATTTCAGAACTCATGAGAAAAGGTCACTTTAAGAACCATCTGTAACTGATACACAATTCAAATACCATGAAACCTAGCCACTTAATATGTGTAACCCAATGGTTTTTAGTATAGTCAAAGCTACAAGATTTGAGTATCACCACCTACCCTCACATTCTATAAGATCTCCCATCACCTCAAAAAGAGACTCACATTTCATATAAATGGAATCTTACAATATGTGGTCTTCTGTGACTGGCTTTCTTCTACTTAGGCTAACTACTGCTAAATAGCCTTCCGCGGTATGCATCTACAACATATTGTTCATCCATCAAATGATGGACACTTAGGTTATTTCCACTTTTCTGGCAAACATTCACGTTCAAGGTTTTGCATGGAACTATGTTTTCATTTCACCTGGGTATATAAATTACCTGGGAGTAAACTGTATGATCAATTCTGTTTACCACTTGGAGGAATTGCCAACCTGTATACCAAGGTGGCTGCACCACTTTACAATCCCGCAAACAACGTACAAAAGCTCCAACTTCTCCTCATTCTTGCCAACGCCTGCTGTTGTTTCATTTGTCATCCTCGTAGGTGTACAGTTTCTCACTGTGGTTGTAATTTGCATTTCCCCAATAACTAACGAAATCCAGCATCTTTTTATGCACCAAATGGCCATGTGCTTATCTTTGGAGAAATGTCTGCACAGATCCTCTGCTGTTTCTTAATTGGGTTGTTTTTTAACTGTTGAACTGTAAGAGTTCTCATATATTCTGGATACAAGTCCCTTACCAGACACATAATCTGTAGATATTTTCTCCCATTCTTGGGTTATCATTTTAGTTTGATTGTATCATTTGCAGAAGTTTTAAATTTCGATGTAGTTCAATATATCACGTTTTCTCCCCTAAAAATGTTGCTATGCCTAACCCAAGGCCACAAAGATTTATTCCTATGTTTTTTCCTAAGAGTTTTAAAGTTTTAAGGTCTATGGCAATCCTACCAATGAGTTAAAATTTGAGTGAAAACAGGTGGTTTTATCTTGTGTTGTATTCACATAAAAAGACTTTAAAAGAACAACTTGGTAAGCACCAGTGCCTGAAGGCACTAGTAGTAAGAACACGTGAGTAAATGTTAAGGATTTTAGTAAGTTTATTACTTTAGCTAAATAATGTTA
This sequence comes from Myotis daubentonii, assembly GCF_963259705.1. Lineage (NCBI taxonomy): Eukaryota > Metazoa > Chordata > Mammalia > Chiroptera > Vespertilionidae > Myotis > Myotis daubentonii. The sequence goes on along the minus strand of NC_081861.1, from coordinate 902,110 downwards.
AAAGAGGAGGTAGAATCAGCTGATTATACCACTGAGAAATGTTTTCTTCCAAAGATGAAGATGCTAGTGGTGAAATATGGGCAGGATAGTAATATTGGTGAGATAGTTATCAGAAATTGAGAATATCAGCGAACTGTGGAAGCTGATGTTAGCCCTCAATTTCACTTATGTTTATCTGAGTTTTATATAGGAATGTATATAGATGTTAAGCAAAGCTCTCATGTTTCATAGGCATATTGGGATTTTACACAATGCAAAGAGTCTACCCAATATACTCTTCAAATAATGAGCATTAGAAACACCCTCATTTTAACCAGTTAACTGCCACGATATTTTGAATTTAATTAAAAAAGGTCCGCCGCTTACGTCTATAGACTAAGTGTACAAATGGTTAAAAATATATTATTGGCCCTAACCGGTTTGGCTCAGTGGATAGAGTTGGCCTGCAGACTGAAGAGTCCCAGGTTTGAATCTGGTCAAGGGCATGTACCTTGGTTGTGGGCACATCCCCAGTAGGGGGTGTGCAGGAGGCAGCTGATCGATGTTTCTCTCTCATTGATGTTTCTAACTCTCTATCCCTCTCCCTTCCTCTCTGTAAAAATCAATAAAATATATTTTAAAAATATGTATTATTGGCTTCTGCAAAGTCTACTATAAAATGTCAAGAAATGGTATGTTCAGTAACCATTATGTTCAATTCTACCTCTAACATTGGTTATACACGGTTTCCTTTCCATGGCTATGGGAACAAACTCGAGCCTATAGGACAGTTTTTGTGGGGGTTTTTGGGGTGTGCGCTATGAATTTGGCATGAGAGAGAGGAATATGTACTAAGAATGCCTCTGAACTCCAGCACACAGACTCCACTACAACTGTCAGAGGGCAAAAGGGCACTGAAACGGAGCGCCACCAATGGCGGCACTTACAGACTGGCTGTTACAAAAACAGGAAACTCGACAGTGACATGTTTAAACAACTTCACACTTTGAAACCCATGTAAACATGTGGATTCTTGTAGCTTTGCATCTCCCTACTTGTGAATTTTTAATTCATAAATCGAGGCACTTAATGGAACAGACTTAGACAAAAAAGTTTTCCTGGAAAGATAATGGTGGTGGTATTAAGGACACAAAGGATGAAAATGAGTCAAGTACGTACCTAAGAAGGCAATAAACAATTGTAGGACAGGCGGTCACAGCCTCCAGGCAGGGAAGGAAAAAAGTTTAACAAGGAGAGTGGGGCAGGCAAAGACTAAAGAGTCTTGAAATGCTGGCCGGAGGTTAAGAGTGTGTAAGAGTTAAGAGGAAAGTGAAAGTGGGTCATAAGCTAAGAAAGGAACACAAAATATATCTGTTGTCATTTTGAAGGTAATTAATGCTGACCCTGCCCCCAGCTGGGAAGGGAAGTTGCTGTCATTTCCCATAATTCCCGTTAGCTTGTAGTACATACCTCTAGCATACAGTCTCATGCTTTCCATGTAAGTTGCAAGATTTTCTGCTACCAAAGTAACTAGGGCATGATTGTGCTGAAGTTGATTGATTAAGTCATGGCGATAAAATACATGGGGACTTCGCTGAGTTTGACTGAAACGAGAAGAACTTAACAATATAATTAGGCAATTAATTCTGTTGGAATCAAAAGAGCTTATATACTCTAAATTCTTAGCTACTAATTGAAAAACTTCAAATGGGTTCTTTCATAACAGAAGCGTACTTTTGGCCATTTAACTTTAGTGGCAAGCAATTTAAAAGAAAACCAATGCCTCCAAAAATAAAACATACCATTATTATTTTACACACACAAAATACATTAATATTCTCCACTACCACACCAATGGGCGTTTACTTTAATAACCGATTTCTACTTCCATGTTATACTAGTGCCAAAGCACTTAAGTTTGCATAACTATTTGTAGAATTATAAAATAGAAACACTCCTTGCCAGATTAGCACCACAAAAATTATGCTGTAATTACAGTAAAGAATTTAAATTTTCTCCACTGTTTACTCCTACAGTTTTTGTAATTTCATAGTATTTTTCTAGCCTTAAAAAAAAACCACACACACACAGCAGAAGACAAAGTTCAAGTGTTAAAACCAAAACACGTGGCCTTTTCTGTATTAGGCATAATCGTAATAATCGAGAGTTGTAAAAGATCTTGGCAATCATTTAATTTTATACGTATAAGAAAATACATTTCTTTCGTTTAGAGAATCTTAACAAAATGATATGACTGTTTGGCTACAAGGGTCATAACCTAGGAATCCTGATTCCACTGTGAATACGCTCTGCATTACACCCAGCTCTCTTTTTCCCACCCTTTTCTTTTTCATGTTATCAGTTCCAACTCTATAACCAAACAATACAAGGACAAATTATTCCAGGAACCACAATTTAGCAAGTGAGATAATATATTTATAAGGGCAGACACCGGGCAGAAAGGGACACGGGCAGGAAGGAAAAACGGAAATGAGAGATGAAACTGACGCAGCACAAGCCATGACACTGCCCGGCTCACTTGCTGGAAGGAAGAGGGAATTCTGAACCCAGAACCTGAAGGCAGTATTATTGTCTTGCTTGTGATATGTATCACTTAATTGTAGCTTACTTCCTCATCAGTAAAATCAAGGAGGTGGTTATGATAATCTTTTCTTCCAAATAAACTCTTCTCTCAGCCGATTGGCCCAGTCTAATTTTCTTGTTTGCTTCTACCAGCTGATAATGCTGCTGTTTCTTTTCAAAAGCCATCAATGAAAATGCTGAAATGTTCTGTTAAAAGCCTTACCTCAAATTCTGAGGTGCCTCCCCAAACAAACTACAAATTTCTCTAATTTGTTTCAGAGCGGGGATGACCCATTTGTCATTTGTACGAAGTTCTTCTATAAAGCGATCTATCCACTGGATCTTCTGTGTGTCACGGTCCTTAAACGATTTCAATGTTTTATACAGGTCAATATAGCTTTCACAATTATAAAACAGAGCTTCTCTTGTACGATTAGCAACACAAACATTATGCCGTAACTGCAGTAAAGAGGTCAATGATAATTTGAAAAGTTGCTTTAAGTACATGTTTATTTCACATTTACTATCAAAACTCTAAAAAGTAAGACATTAGAAAAGTTCGCTATGACAGAGACTCGGATACAGCTATAGCTAGCTACACAAAGGTCTAGAGATGAAGCATTAGGCACACTGACAGAAACTGGGATTTGAAACATTTGCCAGGAAGTGGGCATTGAGCTATTATCAATGGTTTTAGAGATTCTACCAAATAATAAAATTCAGCAATAACAGAGAACCCTGATGGTTACACTACACAGCTTTGCTTTTAGTACACCGAGGAACATTGAGGATATTTTTGCCAATGATGATATGGCAACTAAATTTCACCACAAATAAAAACAAGGACATGTCCACATACACACAAGGAGAGAAAGGGCCAGAAACGTGTATAAGCACAGTTAGAGCCAACGTTATTTCATGTACCATGTTTACTTCTCATACCTCATGTACTTTACTCCTTCCCCAGTCAATAATAATCAGAAATGCAGGTCTGCGCACTTAATTTTAAGTTCGAATTGTTTTGTGTGTCTCCAGTTACTGGTTGCTATATTAAATAAATACTTAACGAACGGTCACAAACAAGCAGTCAAAAACAGTAGCATCTGTCACACACACCTACTTGAGCTTATTTCAGCTCTTACTGAAATTTCAGTTCATCGGTGTAGCAAATAGCTCTAATTAAGTGAGAAACTGGTTGTTCAGCAATGTCCGTGCATGAATTAAAAGGATACATATACCACAAGTTAGAATGCAGGGAAGCTGTTGTGTCATTTGTTTGCAGGAAAAGGCACTGAATGCTTTGCTGTTTAGGAAATTTTATTAATTTTTTCTAACTTCTCTATAAGCAAAGAAAACGTAACTTCCCTCACCATCTGAAGTCTCTAACCAGCTTTAATATCTTCTATCTCATGATGTGGTTGAAAGTGGCATTTCAGCACCATACATGTAACAAACCACCACCACCATACGGCCTGTGTGGGCTGTACTGCCTTTCTCCCAAGGAGACTAAAACGCTTTTCAGATGATACCCCAAACACCTAAGAAGAGGACGTAAACTTATACGAACAAAGTAAATCAATCCTTGAAAATTGCTTCAAAAATAATATTGGAATAACCTGAGACTATTCTGTAGCTAAGCCACCCTAATTGTGAAGAAGAGCGAGAGAGAGAGAGAGAGAGAGAGAGAGAGAGAGAGAGAGAGAGAGAGAAAGGCGCCGAGCGGCACCCGCTCACCTGGGAGCAGCTGTAATCGAGTATTTTGATGTGGGCGCTGAGGGCCAGGTCCATGATGTCCACAGGCACGTCGTCGCTGTGGGCCAGGTTCCACAGGAGGTTCAGCACCTTGTGCGCCATCACACCGTCCTTGTCATCCTCCGCAAGACGACGAATCAGCTCCAGCAGCTTCTCCCGCTGCTTTTTACTTGCATTTGTCCAACTCGCCTAGAAAAGACATTTAAATGACATGAAACAACGTATTTCTTTCTCACTGCTTACAGTCCCCAGATTAGCTATATATTCACCACAGAAACATGGCTGAGCACAGAATTCTTCATAGTGATTATCTAGAACAGCAGTTCTCAACCTGTGGGTCACGACCCCTTTGGCGGTCGAACGACCCTTTCACAGGGGTCGCCTAAGACCATCCTGCATATCAGATATTTACATGACGATTCATCACAGTAGCAACATGACAGTGATGAAGCAGCAACAAAAATAATTTTATGGTTGGGTCACACCATGAGGAACGGTATTTAAAGGGCCAGAAGGTAGGAAACCACTGATCTAGAACAACTCACAGATCTAACGAATGAAATTTATTAAAAATAAAATGGTGCTCCTTTAATTTATGTTAACTCTTACCTTAAAGCAATCAAAGAGATGATCGAGTTGTTCAGGAGAAAAATCCCAGGCCAACTTTGCCAGTAAATCATGTACATTCTTCACAATGGCCTCGTGCTTCCCCGCCTAGTGAAAACCCAAAGAAAACCAGAGACTTTGAACAGCAGGGAAGGAGTGTATAGGGCCTGCTGACAACCATCCTGTATAATACAAGCCTAATATGCCAAGTGTCTGAACATTCATTCCACCAGTCGCTATTACATGCACGGACCACCAGGGGGCAGACGCTCCGACTGGTAGGTTAGCTTGCTGCTGGGGTCCAGCTGATTGGCACTGGGAGAGATGGGCTTGACCCGCCCTGGAGCCCTCCGGTGCTCCCCTCCCCGCCCCCGCCCCCTAGTTAATTAATAAAGTATTCCCAGCTTCATCTGTGTAAACACGAACATAAAAAACGTGTGACATTTTAAATGCTTTAAAACTGCCATCTAAAATCTGACAATTTAATTTTTTGATATGCATGGGAATTCACGTGAACCTTCGTTATTGAATTTAATGTGCCAATTTTAACACTGCACGTAGGAGAAAAACAATCAGTTTCCAGCCCTGAAATAAAAGCGTTTTTTCTTCTTTCTGAGAAACTACAAATCCTTTAATTATAGATTTTTATAAACAATCTAGTGATCACACTCCTCACAGTGACCTTTTTCTTTGTATTGTTTTTGAAGAAACCAATTAGAGATGTCCTTCACTCTTTTAATAGACATTCCTTATTATTTCACAGTTTGCCTCTTATTTATTAAAACCACCCACAATGACCAAATACATCCCGTGATAATGTTATATATTTTTATTAAAAAATATTATTGGCTATTTCAAAAAGATTCCTGACAGGATCGCTGTAAACAACAAGCATTTAAATATATTAATATTACCAACTACTCTATTTCTTTAGTATTAACGTCTTTCTTTCTTTTAAAATTCAAATAGCCACTATTCTACATTCCATACCTGTGCTGCCCAGATATTATCAAGGTCTTGTAAGGTCAGAGCCTTTTCTTTGATGACGAAACGAAGAATCTTCTCCAGCTTCTCCACGTACTGTGGCTGGTGCAGGCTGTCTCGCAAGACGATGGATAAGATGTTGTTCTGCTGTATCCATTCCTAAACACAATTCGGAAATCGTCTTAAAGCAGGAACTAAACACAGAAGCTTTTAAAGGGATCTGCCTGAATGGACAGACAACACACAGAAAACCTTTCGTCTTCCACCTAAACCCCTAGCTCAGGGCCGATGACTAGGCACCTCTCCATACCTTGTATCACATTCGAATCATTCTCCCCAGTTAAACAGAAGGACCTTGAGAACAAGGGCAGTTCTTACACAGAGGTCTCGCCAGTACTGTCAGAGAGTATGCACTAAGGTGATTCGACCCATCTTTTTAAAGCAGCATACTTCCTTTAAAAACTACATTATAACCAAAGCAAAGATAAACAGGCAAGCCTCCATCAAACAAAAGCTTCCACACAGAAAAAGAAACTATCAACAAAACTAGAAGGCAACCTACTGGATGGGAGAAAGTAACTGCAAATCGTGTATCTATTAAGGAGCTAATATCCAAAATATGTATAGAACTTATACAACTCAATAGCAAAAAAGCAATCCAATTTAAAAATGGGCAGAAGATCTGAATAGACGTTTTCCCAAAGATGACATCGAGATGGCCAACAGGTCCATGAAAAGATGCTCAGCATCAGTCACCAGGGAAAATGCGACTCAAAACCACAATGAGCTAGTACCTCGCACCTGTGAAAGTGGCATCATCGAGCCCTGGCAGGTTTGGCTCAGTGGATAGAGCGTTGGCCTGCGGACTGAAGGGTCCCGGGTTCGATTCTGGTCAAGGGCATGTACCTTGGTTGCGGGCACAGCCCCGGTGGGAGGCGTGCAGGAGGCAGCTGATCAATGTTTCTAACTCTCTATCCCTCTCCCTTCCTCTTTGTAAAAAATCAATGAAATATATTTTTAAAAAAGTGGCATCATCGAAAAGACAACAAGTAAGTGTTGGTGAAGAGATGAAAAAAAGGAACCCTTGTACACTGTGGTTGGGAATGTAAATTTGTGCAACCAGCTTGGAAAAAGGACAGAGGTTTGTTAAAAACAGAACTGGCATATGATCCAGGAATCCCACTAGAGGGCACATTTCCCAAAGAAATGAGCTTCTCTCATAGAGATATCTGCACTCTCACTGCAACATTCTGTACAATAGCCAAGATAAGGGAGCAACCCAAGTGCCCACTGATAGAGGAGTGGGTAAAGAAACTGGTGCACACACTGGAATATTATTCAGCCACACACACACACAAAAAGAATGAAACCTTGCCGTTTGTGACAACCGGGGGCCTACGTTAAGTACAATAAGCCAGACAAATAAACACACCAAAGAAAGCGCATAGAGAACAGATGGGTGGTTGCAAGAGGCAGGGGATAAGAGAAATGAGTGAACTGTTTTGACCCCCCACCCACTTTAAGTTTATTTATTTATTTATTTATTTAAATATATTTTATTGATTTTTTACAGAGAGGAAGGGAGAGAGATAGTTAGAAACATCGATGAGAGAGAAACATCCATCAGCTGCCTCCTGCACATCTCCTACTGGGGATGTGCCCGCAACCCAGGCACATGCCCTTGACCGGAATCGAACCTGGGACCTTTCAGTCCGCAGGCCGACGCTCTATCCACTGAGCCAAACCGGTTTCGGCAACTTTAAGTTTAAATAAACTGAATACAATTTTTAAAAAATTACAAGCAGTATTATTTAGCAATAGTTAAGAAAATGCCATATATACAAACATGTATGGTAAATAAGGTTTCCTAAACTTTCAATGTCAAAATGATATAAATGTTAAGTGCTTAAGTTCTTAAAAAGAACAAACAGTAAATCATGTAGATCTTATTCTAGCAGCTGTATTTCCTATTTGAAAATCTTTAAGTATCAAATACTGACCAATCTATTTCCAAGATGATCTTTATATGCTCCTTTTCAACCAACCCCACCCAACAAGCTAATAATTATTTCAGCAGTAAGTTGACCACAGGTGTGCTAAGATGCTCATATCATCCTATATAATAAAGAGCTAACACGCTAATTAGCCCGGACAGAACGACTGTCCAGACGACCTTCCAGATGAAGCCTGGGCTGCGAGGGTGGAGCCCCTTACACAAATTTCGTGCACCGGCCTCTAGTTACCAAATAATAAACTATTGCAAAAAATTATCAGGATTAGCAGAGTCATAAATCAATCCAAACACCTGTCAATTTCACGGTTTTCTCTGAAATGCAAACACTGACTTTGAGTAGAGCTATTCTATCTTTTGCCTTGGGTATATTCATGAGAGGAAAATCAAGGACTTACTGCCATTCGTTCAGCTGTGAGCCACTCTTCCTCCTCGGGGTTCCCATGCCGGTGAGTGTAGTACGAGACACTAGAAATCACCTTATTAACCTCATTCAGTGCATTCATCTTTCCATTAAAGGAAGAAATTTGCAATAATCTGTAAAAGAAACTCAGTAAGTATGATTCTAAGTGTGCAATAAATAATTGTTTCAAGAGGAAAATATCTTACCTAAGTATCATTTTTAACCTAAATATTTCTAAATTTTTTACAGTTTCTTCTTGTCCTGGAACCCTTGATGCTAAATTCTTCAAAGATTTAATAATCATTGAGAGGGCATCATTTTTGGCTTCATTCTTTGCTTCTTTTTTCAGCTCTTCATCAGTTAAGTTTTCTAAAAACTGTGGAACCATTTCTATGATTGGAAGAAAGTACTTTTTCACCGTGTGAAGAGTGAGAAATTCGTAGCTTTGTCCAAATGGTCTGAAATAAGAAAGGCAATAAGGATTACTCTTGTAATACATGATTTCTTACAAGCAACTAGGACTGAACTTGACTATTTATATTAACTTAAAAAATCCAAATTATCAGTTAAAGAAGAAACCATACTTGAAAAGAGAAACTCAATTTATCGAGCAATTTCTAGAATGCACTGAAGATTTATTTTAAAACACAACTTACTTAATAAGAGCTGCAATTATTTGAACATTTAATGCTGATCCACTAATAAAACGATCATGCAAAATCTGGAACCCATTTAAAGTGCCGAATTTGTTGAGGAGATCCACTAGCCAACCCTGCAATACAGTTAATGAAGAAAGTTAACTTCCTGCCTTTAGGGGCAAAAGTACTATCTGAAGTCATTTCTTGACTGAAACATACTAGAAGCAAGAAATTCAATAAAAGAAAATTATTATGTAAAACCACCTTTAAAAAACCCAACAGCACAAAATACTGCACATGCTCACAGTAACGCTGAGACACAGAAGTCTAAGTAGCCGGACAGAGTTCATGACTAAGGCACAGCTGTCTGCTCAGACCAATATAGCTGGTGCACAGGAATTAGAAGCCAGACTTTGATTTCATAAATCCCATCATATGAAAATACCTTTTTATCATCTGAAAACATATTTTTAAAAATCTAAGAGGATAAAAGATTCTTTAAAAACACACACACACACACACACACTCGAAGGATATATTCAGTAACTAAGATGTTTGAATTCATTTTTTGTTACAGGTAACCAACCCCTGGTATGATCTGATTCTCCTAACTAGAACATGCAGGTTGATGCTTTTGCTGACTCATGGGAATGCACTCAGTTCTCATCTTAGAGGCACCACGATGTAATAGTATAGGTTGTCTTTCAACTGCTTCCCAAAGAAATAACAGCAACTCAAAATGCCAACGGGTACTAAGTAGCTAAAGGCATGCTTACATGTGGAAACTTAAGTGAATTAAAATGTTACAGATCTAAGAATCAAATGTGTCTAAACATTTATGTACACATGATGACCTGATACCGTGCCTTCTTCTAAAAGAGGCCACATTTTAGAAGCCAGTTTCTCCACTAAGCCTTAAGCAAAATAATTTCTGCCACAATCGAAAAACCAAAAGCCATGTCTAGCAAAAATGAAAAATGCTAAAAGGAACTAATTTAAAGAGACAATAGGCTGGAGTTCGGGATAGTTCTGATGTGGTTTTATGAGAATCTAAATTAACGAAAATCTCTAATAAATCAACTGTCGTATTTCTATAAATTCATTATTCCCTACCTTTTTATTTGGTCTTATAAGCTAATTCAAAACAATTCACCAGGTGCCTCTTGGCATCCAGCAACCCTAAGCACACACACACTGATGTGATGTACTTTTACCTCAGTAATCGGGATGAAACCATTAGGCTGATATAAGCTCCCCAAGTTTTCAGCTGCAATGTATGTTTAAACAATCAGGAATACTCAGTAATTATTAATACTCAATAGCTAGGCTTGAAAGAAAATATCTTCAACTAGAATCCATCTTAAATTAAGTTGTTCCCTGTGAGTCTCTTACAGATTATTACTGACCTACACAGGAAAACATAAACTAAAATAAAGACAGGAATACAGGTATATTTTGGAGATTGCCACCATTTCAAAATTAATTTGATTTGCTCAAGCACAAATAAGCCGGAAGTGGCAATAATATGAGCCTTGGGAAGTATCAGAAAACCTCAGCTCTAAATTCAATACCTTGTGACCATTTTCACTTCTAATAGAATAAACCCACCATCACATGCATAAATTGAAATTTTCCTGGCTGTTTTTTTCTATTTATAGGGCCCACAATATTAAAAATGTCTCCCTAATGTCTAAAAATTAAAAATATATTGTTAATTATATAATATTTACGTAAGAATTATACAGTTAGGGATATATTTTAAAGTATACACCGTTTATGCCGATATAAAAAATTTACATCAGAGAACTTTTACATAATTGCATTTATGTATACTATTTCATTGATATTGATGTTTTACTCTTTTTGCTTTCATTTATCATTTCTGTAACTTTACTTTTATGACACATTAGACACTTATAGGATATACTTGATCTTGGAGTCGAAATCTTGGACATAATTGTAGCCTTGGTCAGAGTAGTATTTAAAAGGAAAAATACGGTTTGCTTTATACTAACCCAAATCAGCACGATTTCCCAAGAGGCTGGGCAGAACAATGGGGACTAACTACATAGTGAAAGCTTAAAAAAAATCCAGTCCAAAGCTATTTTGTCAATTATACCTCAATAAAGCAGAAAAAGAAATCCCCAAACACAAAGTAATGCAGACCTCTTTAAGAGCAATATTACATTATTCTTCCCTACGTTGCTAGGAGGTTCAATCGCTTAAAGTTCTGTGGCACAGCAAAGCAACTGTAACAGGGAATTGTGAAAATAACAAACCACACACTTTTGGTGAGCGAGGGTCTGGAGAACGAGCGAAGAGTTCATCTTCAGCCAGCTGAACACTTGAGGACATGGATTCGCACGGACGGGTACCATTGTAGATATGGAACTTGCAATGAGGATTTAAGGCCATGGAGAGAAGTTCTAGAAGTGGAAACCAGTCTTGGGACAACTTGGCCACACATAGTTCCACCAGGCGATGAGTGTTATTGATAATACACCTCTGTTATAGATATGGGGGAAAGGTGATTCACAACATCAAAACATTGCAATTCCAAACAAATACTTTCTGATCTTCATTAATTATGTTGTAATGCTCTTTCCATTCATCTATATTGATCATTTGGACATTTCACTAATATTGGGATCAAACGGACATATCAAAAGACAAATGTGCATCTACTTTATAATTTACATAGTACCTAGTTTCAAAAGCCATTTGGAACGGCTTAGAAAACGAAGAAGGCAATGCTGTATGTCCACAGACAAGATGCAAATTACCACTGTTTTTCTCTTTGGAATTTATATACTAGAGGCAGCAATTCTAAAATGGAAACAATACAGCAATTATCCAAGGTGGAGATTTGCTAAGCCTCAAGGCGAAAATGTGCCAGCACTTGCCAAGTTTCCAGGTCTATAGTTACAGTGCATTTTGCTAGACTGAAAGTGTCCATAGAGGGCTTGTGTGCTTTCGCCAGTCACTTGGTGACACCTGAGAATGCTTTCAATTCTCCACTGGAGAGGTTTTTTGTGCCACAACTACGATTTGAATTCAAGACTACAAATATGTTTGAATAGCGGCTTGTGGCTTAAATTTTCCGTTTTCCCCTCTGTCACATGCCAAGGTTGAGGCATGTAGGTTTCTTTGCTGTCTCTGTATGGTGGGTTGATTTCTCTGCACTAACCTAGTGTCCCAGGTATTAGATCCCTATCTTGGGTATGTTTCTCCCTTAGTGGCACATAAGAAATGAGCAGTGCACCTCACAACTAAGAGCATCACCATGTCAATGAAATGCGGTGAGTTGCCTAAGGTCGCATATTAAACCCGTTTCCTAAATCTAAAGCTCATACTCATTCTAAATGACCACGCTTCCTTCAATAGAAATAATTTATAAAAAGCATTCTCAAACTTCTGCATTTTCAAACCTTTTTAATTCAACCAAAGGATCAAATATACATATTATCCAAATACGTGTGTGTGTGTATGAATGAAAAATACAAGTATCACTTCATAAATCTGAATTTTTTAAAGTCAAAATGCAAGACTCACGTGAATTTCAAACTTCCAGCCACTCACTGCCTCGTCTGTAAGGATTTTAGTGAAGGATATTGTGAGCCCATCTCGAAAGAATCGCTGACATGCTTCACTTTTAACATCAAGGCCTAAGGAAAAGGGGAAAACAATTAATGTAAACAAAATATTTCTCTGGTTGTTTTATGATGTCTAATTATACAATAAAAGGTAGTAAGTAATTATAAACTATTCACTGACAGCTAGCAAAGGCCGATTACAACTTTAGGATTTTAATTATATAAAAGAAATGACAAGATAGTCCCAGAAAAGAAATATAGAGGTGGGGAAGATACATGTCCAGTGCCTAGATCATGTCAAGGACAGAAGTCTCTAAAAATTTGAATTGATAAATAAATGTGCAAATGAACATAAAATACTTGAGGCAGTGGAAAATAATTGAAATCTGATCATGCGTTTTCGTTGCTTTTTACATTATTTATACCTACTGACAACTAGAACATATCCATGGCTACCCTATTTCAGGAACTGAAATGTAACTGTCCGACTGGACAGTGTGGCTCAGTGGTTGATCATCAACCTATGAACCAGGAGGTCACAGTTTAATGCCCAGTCAGGGCACATGCCCAAGTGGCAGGCTAGAGCCCCAGTGTGGGGCGTGCAGGAGGCAGCTGATCCATGATTCTCTCTCATTATTGATGCTTCTCTCTCTCCCTCTTCCTTCTCTCTGAAATCAATAAAAACATATTTATTTCAAAAACTGTAACTGCCCTTTATTTTAATTTCCAATTCCTAAAAAAGTGAATAGAGAATGCTACAATAGTAGTCCTTTGCTAAGGAGAATCCAACTGCACCTGAAGTAGACCAAAGTCATTGGGGAAAAAGATTAATTCCAACATTAAGTATTTACTTCCAGATGATAGAATAAAAAGACCAGATGCCGCCGAAACCGGTTTGGCTCAGTGGATAGAGCGTCAGCCTGCGGACTGAAAGGTCCCAGGTTCGATTCCGGTCAGGGGCATGTGCCTGGGTTGCGGGCACATCCCCAGTAGGGGGTGTGCAGGAGGCGGCTGATCGATGTTTCTCTCTCATCGATGTTTCTAACACTCTATCTCTCTCTCTTCCTCTCTGTAAAAAGTCAATAAAATATATTAAAAAAAAAAGACCAGATGCCTTTTTCTTGGCTTATTGAAAAAAATAAAAAAACTGACCTCATCTTTTAAGTTTTTTAGAGAAAAATAAAACTTTTCCTGTGTATTAAATAAAAAACCATGTAAGCTAGGCAGTTTGCTTTAAATATGCATGTACACAGATTTTATGTATAACTTCAGAAAGTTTACAAACACCCTTAAGGCTGTCCAAAGGACATGAACCTTTGCTCTAGGCCAGTGGTTCTCAACCTTCTGGCCCTTTAAATACAGTTCCTCATGGTGTGACCCAACCATAAAATTATTTTCGTTGCTACTTCATAACTGTAATGTTGCTACTGTTAGGAATCGTCATGTAAATATCTGATATGCAGGATGGTCTTAGGGGAACCCTGTGAAAGAGTTGTTCAACCGCCAAAGGGGTCGCGACCCACAGGTTGAGAACCACTGCTCTAGGCATATATCACAAGCCATGTCAAGAAAACATTGTTAGATGTGAAAGAGGAAAAGTCAAGTGCTCGGCGATGGAGTGAAAGGCTATGTAGCAGCGCACACTATGCAGAGTGTACCAATACCGGAACTCACCTTTTTTACTAAGGTCAATAGCAGCTTCCAAAAGCATTTCTAATTCCCCTTTCGGCAACACTGGGACCACCCACCGAGGCCTACGAGTTTGAAAAATATAAAAAGATGTTGATTAGTGCACTATAAATGAGCTACTAGTTATAATACGTCATCATGAAAATACTAATATTCAAATAACAGTAAAATACTGAAACAAGGTTGGCAGGGTATCTGCGCTGTGAGACTTGTTTTTGAACGCTTTTAAGGAACTGTCAAACAGAAGATACAGCTATGAGAGGGAGAAATAAAATTATTTTAATAGAATATAAACCTACTGTCATAATCAAATGTCAATTAAGTGGATAAGCTATTGTTAGAGTTCGTGGGAAAGTCCTCTTTCAGGATTCAGATTAGAAGACATTATGATGAGTCACTGCTTAGTTGTTTTCAATTTCCTCACAAAGAACAAAATTCGGAGGCAATGATTGATTTCTGCTTTAATTCATCACTTTGTCAACTTTTCCTGAAGGCTAAGTGGGAGGGGAGTCTCCAAATTCACTCATCCGCTTCCACAGGTACCCAACCCGCTGCCTCCCTCAAACCAGGACCCAGCAAAGGATGTAGGCAGCATCCTGGCGGCGCTGTCTCTGGTGCCAGCGGAGGCCCGACCAGCTAGGATCTCTCTATGACCCGGTTTACCTCAGAGCCATGCAAAAATCATTCAAGTCATCCAGCAGCCGTGCAACCAACATGCCAGTAAGGAAAAAAACTTCATAAAATCTCAAAGGGAATCACACACACAGCTCTCCTGCAGAAGCATACCAGCTCTGGTTGCGAGCAATCTGAAAACTATTGGCACAGCGCCCTTTCATTTTTAAAATCCATTAAGAACCACAGGTTCTAAGTACTTGACAATGACTTATTTGACAATGCCAGGCTATTAAGGAGGCAGTGTGGTGACTATGGTAGCCTGTCCACTCTCTTTTCCTGTCCACTACCCCTCACTATGCTGAGAGTATCACACACTCAAAGCCAAACCGAAGCAACTCACCTATTGATCATGTCATCCAACTTGGCGAGGTCCGCATGCGGGAACGCAGGCTCCTCCTCTTCCAGCTGTGGGGGGGCATCACCCTGACCTTGCTCATCTGGGGGAGTTGCCGGGGAATTTTCATTGGAGGAATCAGGCGATGGCGTCTTAAAAAATCAACAATTCCAGATTTAGCTTTCTATAACATATGTACATCTGAGAATTCAAACACCAATACTGATTAGGGAGAAATGACATACATATTAGGTTTCAGGCTATGCTTTAAAAGAATTTCATTTAATTCTCAACAGCCTAAGGAAGTAGTCTGCCATTTAACAGATGGAAAGACACACTCAGACCATCATGAATTAGCCCAAGGTTACAAAGCTCCAACTCTGTGGTCAGGATTTGAACCCAGATATCATTCTGCAGTTTGTGTTCTTAATCACAATGTAGACTGCTGTTCTGCTTACACTTCCCACCACGACAGACTTTATTACACAAACAGAAAACGTCACATTTCACAGATTTAAAAGTTTTGACTTATAACTTATTTTTTAATTTGAAGGAGAAAAAAAACAACTTTATTCTATACTTTCCCTAGTCTCAGATCATTCTCCAGAAACTATGAAAACTTCATGATTGTGGTTTCAAAATAAATCACATCATTTTCACCCGATGTGGCTAATTTTATTCTTTCATTCTTCCTTTCTAGTTCATCTTTCTCTTCACCCTACTTCAGCTGTGCATACTTTCACAACCTAATAAAGTTTTAGGACCTTCATTCTTAGGAACGCTGGCTTATTATTTTTTAAAAGCCCCTTCCCCCTGGTATATATATTATAAATAATAAACTTTCATGTACTCACAACTGTAAACCTACTTTTACACATCCCTATATACATGCTCACAGAAATTATAAAGACAAAAATAAGAAAATACCTGTAATGGAACAACAGATTAGCACCAATAACATTTAAAATTATTTCCTTCCAATCTTTGTTCTATGAGCAAAAAACACCCCCGCCTACATATGTATATAGTTTGAATAAAATTAGGATGATGCCTGCTTAATTAAGCCTGTGTCTTTCCATTTGACATTTGGGCATTTTCCTACACATCATTAAGAATCTTTTATAAAAAGTTTAATGCCATATCGTATTAAATGAATTAAACAAATGAAAGGACAGTTAGTATTTTGCAACTTTTATTTGCTGCAATGAATCTTCTTATACATCCATCTTTGTGTTGAACTTCAATCATTCCTTAGGATAGGATCCTGGACATAGAACTACTACAACAGTAGAAACGATCTCCTAGTGCTATTGATATGCATGTGCATTGCCCAATTCCATCCCGGAAAAGCGCACCACCCAGCAGCACCCAAGCTTGCTCAGCCAGTGCCTTTGCCAGGGCTATTTCATGTGCCACCAAGCGTTCCTACACACCGGGGCCTAAAATTCCCCCGGAGGGAACACCCTTAAAAAAAATATTACATGTGAAGTGAAAAGAACCTGATGGATTTTAGCAAGTCCTTCAACGCCAATATGTAAAAGCATATCCCAAAAGAAAGCTTTAAGCTGGGAAGTGATTAATGCTATAGTTCCTTCTTCTGGGTCCAACAGTGTCAAATCTTGTGAAATACCGAAACTAAAATTCTAACATTAAAAAGTAGAGAATAAGAAAATGAAAGAGGGACTCGATAGATAAGAATGTAATTTATTTTGTTCCTTTGTTGTTTAAATCATCACTTTCCGAATTGCAAAGATTAGAAGAGAATATAATGTAGATGCATAATATTAAATGGAATACCACATAATAATAAATTGAAACCCAAGAGCTCTAAGAATTATCAAGAACACCTTAGCCCTAGCTGGTTTGGCTCAGTGGATAGAGCATCAGTCTGCAGACTGAAGAGTCCTGGGTTCAATTCCGTTCAAGGGCACATACCTAGGTTGTGGGCTCGATTCCCAGTAGGGGGCGTGCAGGAGGCAGCCAATCCATGATTCTCTCTCATCATTGATGTTTCTATCTCTCTCTCCCTCTCCCTTTCTCTCTGAAATCAATAATAATAAAAAAAAATAACACCTTAAATAAAAATAAGGCTAGAATAGAGATTTAATTTTGCTTAAAGCCACGAAAGCCATAAACATTGCAAAAGACATTAGGAATCCATGCACAACACAGGTATGAAGCTTGGAACAAAAGGGAGCAAAAGATACTCAAACTTCACTACTAGCTCCTGGTTTAAAAATAGAAATCTTTGGCACCCAACCTTAGACTATGTTTAAAGAAACCTGAATACTGGCTAACAAATTCATGACACAGGAAAGACTTAACTCTGTCCAAGACCTGTGACCACGGCCTTCAGTGCTTTTATGTCTTAAAAGTGGGGACTGGAGAGAAAGAGAAATAAAGTTGACACATTTACTTGGAAAAATATTAAAACATGACCTGCTCACTTCTTAAATGGCAGGGAGAGAGGAAGGTGGAGGTACAGCTCTTTTCTTTCCTTCTTTTTAAAATATATTTTTATTGATTTCAGAGAGAGAGAGAAACATGAATGATGAGAGGGAATCATCAATCAGCTGCCTCCCACACGCCCCCTACTGGGGATGGAGCCCACAACTGAGGTATGTGCCCTTGACCGGAATTGAACCTGGGACTCTTCAGTCCGCAGGCTGACGCTCTATCCACTGAGCCATACCGGCTAGGGCTTGCGCAGCTCTGTTTGATTACACTTGACTAGAGAATGCCTAATCTATTATATCAGTTACCCAGGGTCATAGGGCTGGATGACTTTTTGCTTTCCGCCAGAATTGACACATGGCTTTAAATACTTAATTTTAACGACCCACAGAAAAAGGACTACATACTCAAGTGTCACCATCTACAACACCCGAGCTTTCTTGTTCCTGTGAGTGACAGCAAACATTGACTTTTCTAAAAATGGTTTATGGTTGTTTTACAAATTCTTCAGAACATGGTCCATTCGTTAAGTATCCCACGGTACCAATAGACATACCAATGTAACTTTGATGAGCCTCCTTAAAGTCCTACCTGATTCTGCTGGAGGGGCGGCTGAGACTGGCCATCAGGAGCCTGGCCCTGGTTGTCATTCCCTCCTACTGGAGAGCCACGAGTCGTGGCTGTCATACTCGACACAGGGCAGATCTTTGCAATTTTGTCTGCTTATGTAGTTGTCTTGAGAAAAGAAATTAGAGTCCACTTATAGAAGAAGTACCAGCATCTGTCAGTCTTCGGAAGCTCCAATTCAAGAATAAACCATCCTGCACAGACCATTGCATAACCTACAAGCAGAAGAGAAAAAAGGAACATTTGTTTTAGATAGAAAATACATGCACTAAGGAACTATTCACACTTAATATGACCAGTGACATCAGCCAGGAGAAGGTAGTTACAGAAATGAGAGGGCAAAGTGAAAAGCTCCTGTTTCATGAATACTATATCCAACTTAACAAACCGGTGACAGGACATCAGCTGTCATATCAAGGAAACATAACTGTCCTCCATTTACTAATGCCTTAAATGCCTGCAAAAATGTGTACACTCAAGACAAACAAGGGTGATAAAACCTCATTTTTAAAAACTTTTCAGGAAGCACTGCACAGCTAGCATCATCAATGGCACCAAGTGGTTTTTAAACAAGCTTACCCATGGTTTTAACACAAACTTCAAAACTTTTGGGGACCTTTTCTTTCAAGGTTCAACCTCTAGACCAGTGATGGCGAACCTTTTGAGCTCAGCGTGTCAGCATTTTGAAAAACCCTAACTTAACTCTGGTGCTGTGTCACATATAGAAATTTTTTTACCTTTGCAACCATAGTAAAACAAAGACTTATATTTATATTTATTTTATATATTTAAATGCCATTTAACAAAGAAAAATCAACCAAAAAAATGAGTTCGCGTGTCACCTCTGACATGCGTGTCATAGGTTCGCCATCACTGCTCTATACTATTACTCCAATGCAACTGCATCTGTGAAGTGGCTGACTGCCAAGTGACCACGACACTCCACTGTGGGCCAGGTCCTGCCCTCAGGAACTCCCGCAGCATGACCAAACTATAGGGCCATGGACCCCCACCAGCCCCGCAATTCTAGGCCAAGGGTCCCATCCTTGGCTGCACAGGAAAATCATCTGCGGGGCTTTAAGAAGCACTGACATCCAAGCCCATCTCCAGATGGAATGGATTATAATAGCACATAGATGTTTCTCTTGCTCTTTCTTCTCCCTCCCCCCCCTAGAAATCCATAGGAGAGATATCCTCAGGCGAGGGTTAACTAACAAAAAACCGACCCCAGTAATTGATTCTAATGTGCCAATAGATTGAGGACTGCAGCTGATTGGTTACAGGTATATATTGCTATAAGTAAAGCGGCCAACACTCCCCACTTACCCCAGAACAACCTAACATTTACACCTCAAAATTAAATGTAATTACTCAACCCAGAGATGGGGTTCTAACAAGATTTTGTTTCACTTGTCAACAGAAAAAAATTTTAAGTGCTGATGAGGTTAAGGGCAGACAGAAAAAGCTGTCATATGTGAAGGGGAAAAACAAAAGATGACATGATTGAGCAACCTCTCGCTTTTGTTTCCCATTTTGATACACCCTGCATTACAAGAAGTTATGTGACATAGACGATCTGAAAAGCCTGAAGAAACTCGCCTATCTTTAGCTATTCTGGTCCGCCAGCAATTTATTTGAACATTTTTCTTGCCACTCCAAACATCAGCTAACCAGCGGAACTCCATCCTTCTCTACTGCAATCTCCTCCAATCTCTTCCTTTTGTTCCCCAACCTGGCCTCAAAATGGCCCTGTAACACTCCCCTCAGTGGGCGGTGCCCAGCACCCCCTCATCTTCTTCCGCAGGCCTTGTCCTTAGCCTATACATATGCTGGAGTCCTTCCTGAAAAAATATCAAGCTCTGCCCTCCCCTCTCTCCAAAACCCTTAAAAAGACTGTCTCCCCTTTCACTTCCGCCATCCCTCTCATCAACTGCTGTGTCTAAGCTACCAACACTGTGTTCTGCCCATTTGTCTTAACTGAAGGCTGTGGATGGTTTGAAGATTCACTCCCATAAGATCCCATGCAAAGCTTCGTGGACATGAACATCTGGTGGAGGGAGAGTAAGGTCTGACCCCCGGATCATCAATGCTCTGACCGATCACACTGACTGCCACCAGCCCCACCCTGTCTTTTCCCTCCATAGGCTAGCTTGGGGGGACTTAAGAATAAGAAATGTGGCCCTGACCGGTTTGGCTCAGTGGATAGAGCGTCGGCCTGCGTACTGAAGGGTCCCGGGTTCGATTCCGGCCAGGGGCATGTGCCTTGGTTGCGGGCACATCCCCAGTGGGGGGTGTGCAGGAGGCAGCTGATCAATGTTTCTCTCTCATCGATGTTTCTAGCTCTCTATCCCTCTCCCTTCCTCTCTGTAAAAAGTCAATAAAATATATTAAAAAAAAAAAAGAATAAGAAATTTGTCAAATCTGTAAAATCATCTGAGGAGCTTTAAAAACACTGAATCCATTAAAACTAATTTCTGGACCCAAACACAACTCTTGTTCAAAACCCTACCTCTGCCCCTCACAAGCTGCCTATCTTAAAGGCCAGTAAGAAACTCTCACAATTTTTCCAGGTCTTTCCAACTGAGATAATGTTATCCGTAAAAATGCCGGGAGAATTATTTTAATAAAGGCATTTTGCAAACACCAAGCACACAATAAATTTTTAAAATGTAATTTTCTTTTCCCTTTTTATAAGTACTGTGTACGATTTTGAGTATCTGAAAAAAATTATCGAAGATATAATATAACTAAGTTATGCAAGACTACTACTGCTACATCTCTTAATAAATGCCATTTAATCCAAATGGCAAGATCAGGCTGCCTGGAGACACAGCATCTTTTCATATTCAAACTTAGCATCTCACCATCTCCAAGATGAGAAAAACATCACCTTCTACCTGGATCAAGATTGCCATTATGTTTGTTTTCTTAAGGGGGGGGGGAGGGAGAGGTCTGAGAAACATCAACCATCTGCCTCCTGACCAGGACTCGAACTCACAACCTTCTGGTGTAGGGGACGATGTTCCAACTGACTGAGCCACCAGGCTGGCATTCTTTCTCTGAAATAAGCGAGACACTTACTAGTTATTTCACACTTTGCTGAACTGGCTTTCTCCAGCAGCTTTCAATGGTAAGTCCTTAATACCAGAGACCCCCCCCCCCCCCCCGGACAAGGAAGGCTCTTCCCCTCCCCGATTATTATTCTCTCTCTCTGCTCAAATGGTCCTTATAGGCTAGAATCTCTCCCTGAACTCTGCTCCTCACTGAATGCCAGGGCCTCACTGGCACACAAGCAGGTGCTCACACTAAAACGGGGGGCTGGCGTGGGTCAAACCCCTTCCCATTGGCATCAGTGGGCATCAGTGTTATCTTTTCCACTCCCATGCCCACCCCTCCAGGCCGGACTCCAATGTGAACAGCAGCCCGGCTGGTCTCCACTCCCAACACTGTCAACCTCTGAAACAGCGCCCGCTCCCTCCTCTCCACCTGTTATGTAAGCACTAGGATTCAAGGGCATTCACACTCAGCCATAACTTCTTTTCCCAACACTCACTCAGTCCCCAATTCCAATACTTTTCAATACAGTTTTTCTTATTAAGGGCAATTATAACCGCTAACGTGAGTGCTTACTTCGTGTGAGGCTCTATTCCAAGCGAGTTACATGCACAAGTTTATTTAACCTTCAGAATAGCATATAATGAGCCCCATTTCAGGAGTAAAGAAACTGGGCAGATAACTAGGCGGTCACAGGGGAAGAGCCAGGGTTCTAACCCAACAGCACAAGCTCCAGGGTGTCCACCGTGAACTCCCAGGCCATGCACTGATGCTGAAAAATCAGGAAGAAACTTCCATTCCTCTCCTCACACCCCCACCTTGAAGAGGAACTCTAGCAAAATGCTTTTAATGCAGAAGCACTTTTTCTAAAACTGGACTTTTCACTTATGATTTTCGCATGGTAAGTATTCTAAGTCATCGTTAATGGCTATGTAACCACAGACTTTTCTTCTAGAACACAACAGCTGTATTCCTAAGAGATGGGGCATATACAGAAAATGCTCAAGAACTACTGTTCAACAGGGAGGGGAGCTTTCACACACCGGACTTTGAACTGCAGCAAATTACTTCCAACAGCGGAGTCCCCAGCAATGTTCAAACGTAGCCTTCGCTGGAGAAAAGGCCTGATTTTCCAACTCCACCAGCACGTTTTCCCACCCCAATAACATTATCATCAGCACAGGACTCATCATTCTTACATTATTATGATAAACTATACACAAATGCAAGTCAAGGCAATGAAAAAACAACCCACAGAATGGGAGAAACAAATTCTAAGTCATGAATCTAATAAGGGACTTGTATCTGAAACATAAAAGAATTCTTACAACTCTAATAAAAAGACAATCCAATTTAAAAATAGGCAAAGAATACGAAGAGGCATTTCTCCAAAGATACAGAAATGGGCCAAAAGCACACGAAAAGATGCTCACGATCATTAATTAGCCTTAGGGAAACGCAAATCCAACAGCTACAATGAGATCCGTAGTGCATAGAGGGTTTGGGATATAATTGGTGGTTTCAGGTGTCTGGGGGTGTATCCCCTGTGGATAAGGGGGGGATACTGTATGTCAGTAATGACATGAAATTGAGTGGGTCCAATCACAATGAAGAGACAGGCTGGAATTGAAGAAGGAAGATCCAATCACATAATGTCAACAGGAGACAGATTTTGGAGCCAAGGATACAAATTGGTTGAAAAATAAGCATCATGCGAAACAGCAACCATAAGAAAGCCAGAGTGGCTATTCATTTAGAAAAGTAAAATTGACTGTAGACAAAAGGACTGCTCAAGATAAAGAGGAATAGTCTACGATAAAAGGGCCCATTTATCAGGAGATAGAACAATTATAAGTATATAGGCGCAACATAACAGAGCCTTAAAATATATGAAAAGAAATAGACAATTCAACAATAACTAAAGACTACAATGTCCCACTTTTCTAATGGATAGAACTAAGCAAAAGATTAACAAGAAATGGGACTACAAACTAAAATGTTTCTGCACAGCAACGGCAACAAAATGAAAAGGCAACTTAACTGGAGAAAATATTTACAGATCATATATCTGATAAGGGGCTAATGAACTCATACAACTTAACAGCAAAAAATAAAAGAGAAATCTTAAATTTGCAACAACATGGATGGACCATGAAGGCATTAAGTGAAATAAGTCCACCAGAAAAAGAAATACTGTAAGATCTCACTTATATATGGAATCTAAAATGAAAACATAAAACCCCAAGCTCATGGTATAGAGAGAAAAGATTGGTGATTGCCTCATGGACAAATGGGCAAAGGTGGTCAAAAGGTACAAATTTCCAGTTATAAAATAAGTCAGTCATAGGATGTAATGTACAGCCTGGTGACTATATATATATGGCTAATATGCAAAGTGTCCCCGTGGGAGTTCGATCACTCACTATGACATGTGCTGACCACCAGGGGGCGGCAGGGAATGAAGGAAGGCCCTGGCTGGCTGGTGGAAGGTCCCGATCAGCCCTGATCACCGATCAGCCCTGATCACCGGCCAGGCCTAGGGACCTTACCCAGCACCAATTTCATACATCAAGCCTCTAGTAGTTAATAGTATTGTCTGACATATTTCAAAGTAGCTAGGAAGCCCTGGCCCATGTGGCTCAGTTGGTTGAGCATCGTCCCGTGCACCAAAAGGTCACTGGTTCAATTCCAGGTCAGGGCACATACCCAGGTTGTGGGTTTGATCCCTGGTCGCAGTGCATATAGGAGGCAACCCATCAATGTGTCTGTGTCTCTCTCTCTCTCTCTCTCTGAAATCAATAAAAACATGGGGGAAGAAAGTAGTTAGGAAAATGGACCTTGAAAGTTCTCATTACAAGAAAAA
The DNA here is from genome assembly GCF_963259705.1 of Myotis daubentonii. NCBI lineage: Eukaryota > Metazoa > Chordata > Mammalia > Chiroptera > Vespertilionidae > Myotis > Myotis daubentonii. The sequence goes on along the minus strand of NC_081861.1, from coordinate 877,865 downwards.
TAATTTTTAACAATATATAATAATGGATTTTAACTGTACTCATGGTGCTGATCATTCTGCAATATATATGAATATCAAATCATTACATTGTACACCTGAAACTAATAATGCTGTCAATTACACCTCAATTACAAACTAAAAACAAGAGATTTTAACACTTAGAACACTCTACTGAAGAGCAGAACATATACATTCCGAGTGCACAAGGACAAATCACGTGTACTAATGTTTAATATAAAAATGCAAACAAAACACTAGTTTTTAAAAGAAAACACTTGAGCACAAAAACAACAACGAAGAGATACTGCAAGGAAAAGGAAACAGGTGCACAAAGACTATTAAAATTTGGAAATTAAATGCTCCAAATGTAGAATTTCGACATGCCATCTCCCCCTGAACATTTTCGGTCACAGCATTGTGAAGCCCACGAAGTCAGCAGGGAGATCTTCCCTCCTGGGAATCAAAGTTTACTTCCCTTGTCACTAATACCCACCTATTATTGTTATAGTTCTGCCCCTGAACAGAAAGTTAATAATCACAACTTTCTACACTATAATCCTTTAAAGCACCTAGCTTTATAGTGTATATACACCTGGATTGCTTTTCAAGAGGAAGCTATACCCTTTAAACATTCATTCATCAAATCCTTCTGAACGGTGAGGTCCCAGCAAGTTTCAGTCCCTAAAACAAATCAACCTAATAAGTGAGCAATGGTGACTTAAAACATTTGACACAATCACATACCAAATGCCACAGAAGATATGCTTACTCATCAGTTTCCTCCTTGTAAAATGACAGAACAACGAAGTTATCCATTAATAGTTCTTACCAATCTTTATCACAATTAGTTCACTTATAGACGTCACCAATCCAATCATGAAATGCTGATCCAATACACTGAAAACAAAGACCTCATTTCATTTAGAGTCAACATTTATGCAAGACAGATGATCAATAATCACCATTTCCAATGTGCTTCCAAGGGGGTCCTCTTTTTACCCAATTCTCCAGTTAGATTAAGTCACAAATGTAAAGACTTTGAAGAGGTTTGAAACCAAAGAATTGGAAATTCCTTTTAGTCAATGAGATTATCTTCAGGATATTAAATGTTACATATAATAATTTAAAAATAACAGCCTTGAGATACAATTCACTTACCATATGAATCACCCATAATGTGTACAATTCACTTGATTGTACTTTATTCAGAGTTGTACAATTAGCACAATCCATTTTAGAACATTTTCATCAGCCCAAAAAGCAACCCCATATCCATTAGCATCAATCACGCCCCAGTCCCTCCTCCCTCACTCCAGTCCTAATTTAACCTCGTTTTTCTCTTTAGAGACTTGTCTATTCTGGACATTTCCTATAAATGGCGTCATATAATATGGAATCTTTTGTGACTGGCTTCTTTCACCTAGCATCATTATTTGTGAGGTCCATGCAAGTTGCAGCATTTCTTTTTATTGTCATAAAGTATTCCCTTGTATGGTACACATTTTTATGCATTCATTAGTTGGACATTTGCATAGATCTTTGTGAGTTAGTGTTTTCGTTTTCTTCAAATAAATACCCAGAAGTGGAATTACTGAATCATATGGTAGTTCTACTTTTAATTTGTTGAGAAACCTCCATAGTGTTTTCCATAGTGGCTGCACCAATTTACATTTCCGCCAACAAGGGATCCTTTTTCTCCAAATCCTTGTTGTCTTCCTGGTTTACATCTGAAGGCTGTTTTTCAGTCTTAAGTATTGAATCTCTCAAGAGAAAAGATCTTTCCAGACATATTCTAAAACCAAAGTTTTTTAATTAACAGGATGTTTAATCTCCCTTGTTACTAAATAAAGGTCTTTTTTTTTTTTTTTAAAAATCTGATGTGGGAAGAAATTGATCATCATAAGGAAGACAACCATTTTTTACTGATTTTAAGAGAGGGAGGGAGAAGGAGAAAGATGGAAACATCGATTGGCTGCCTCCTGCACTGCCCCTACTGGGGATGGAGCCCACAACCCTGGCATGTGCCCTGACTGGGAATCGAACATGGGATGACACTCAATCCACTGAGCCATACCGGCTGGGTGATTAAGTTCATTTTTAAAAATACCTTCTTTCAAAAAATTCACTCAACTAGTGATTTTGTGCTACAAGGCTTAAAGCTGTCTGCTGGTCAAACTTAAAATTTTATAGGTAAGCAAGAGGTAAGTATCAGTAAGACCAATAAACATATTAAAAGATTATGAACTTCTACAGGCAAATGCACATTTAAGCCACAATTAGAAATTCTTAAATCTCCATCAAAATGGCTAAAGTTAAAAGGACTAACAATGAGAAGTGATGATGAGGAAGAGTAACCTGAGTGACACTGCTGGTGGGATTCTAAATTGGGACAACCAGTGCCTTGGGAAATCTAGTATCTATTAAAGCTAAATACTCATATACCCTATAACCCAGCAATTCCACTTCTGCGTGCATAGCAAAGACCACCATCGACAGACATGGACTAAAATAATCATGGTCACACTTTTTAAAATTGGTAAAAACACTAAAAATCCAAATGTCTATAACAATAAAATGGAGACGTAAGCCATGGCATATTTCATTCAATGACTACACAGTAATGCAAAAGAAAAAAAATAATCAAGCATATGTCAGGTAAAAGAAGCGAGACTCAAAGGTGCATACGGTTATTCCTTTTATATAAAGTTCTTAAATGGGCATAACTAACTCACTGAAAGATGGTCAGAATACTGGGGGGTGGTTTTCTTTTTGGGGGTGGGGGGAGGAGGTGTGAGGGAGCCTTCCGGGGTGCTAGAGATTGTCTATGTTGATCTGAATGGTAGTTCTGCAGACATTTGTAAAAAGTTATCAAACTACACATTTCAAATTTGCAGACTTGCTGTATGCAAGTTATATCTCAATTAAAAAGTAAAAATTCATAGTAAAGATGAAAACCGTTTTCATGATAATAAGGCGGGATTTGCCAATTTCCCGGCCATTCTCCCTCAGGTGTACAGCGGAGTTCTTCCCGAGGCAGCATGTAATTATGTGACAACAGATTGAAGGCAGAAGCAGAGAGAGAATCCAGCTGTCTTCGATTAAGCCAGATATGCAAATTTGCAAACATGTAAAACAGCAACGCTCTTCTCACTAATTCCTGTTTGGGGAAAGTTCTTTTCCATAAAAGCATTATTTACATTAACATGCAATGATCTTTGTTTTGAGTGCATACATAAATGTTTTAAATGTCTGCTTTAGGTTCTAATGTAGTAAATATCATGGGCTAGAACCCCACACAAACAAAAGCTCTTCAACTTAAAAGATGAATGTTGTTTTTTTAAAAAAAAACAACACCAAAAACGGAAGGCAGAGCATCTTTCCATGATTCTCCTTTCACTGACATGATTCTCCTTCTCATGATGCACCGAGACAATCCTCAAGCAGAGGCGAACGTTTATATTGGTCAGACAATGACCTCCACCATCAGGCAAGGAACACACCTGCAGGTGCTACACTAGGTTCCTCCCCCAACCCTCAGTCTGGACCCACAACCCCCCTCCAGCTCCAAGTCAAGAAGAATTCAAGAATTTTGAATAATTGATTAATATCTCTAAAGGACACAGTAAACAGCTATATACATACTAATTAAAGATGAGTTTTTAGGTTTTTTCCCAATTCTCAAGTCAGAGCACAGGAAAGTATTATAAACCCTCTACTTATACCTCACCTTTTATATATATCTATAAGGTTTATTACACATTTGCCATACTTAATTCCGTTTCATTCTAATTATTTCATTGAGCACTGAACAAAGTCAACCAACACGAGCAGTGAGCACAACCTAACCCCGCAAGGTTACATACAGGTTCATATCCTGATCATTCCCTGTCACAAGGACACCGCTGAGACCTCCAGACAGGCCCTTTTGTTTTCCAATTATTTTTATAAAAGAGCAAAATGCATCTAACCTGCAAATGCACACACAAGACACCACGCAGCTGCTGGCACAGAGCTGTTCTCAAGCAGGCAGTACCGCTTGCAAGACAAAGAAACATCTCTATCAGCCAATAGGCAGAAGCTGGGACCTTACTTAAGGTGACGACTAGGTAACGTTTTAAAATGGGAAAAGGCAGAGAAACAGGAAGCAGAGCCCATTACCCAGTTCTTGTAAGAGGCCCTCACTCTCCACATGCATGACTGTAGCATGCACTGCAATCTCATGTCCCAGGCCAGCACACACAAAGGGAGGTGACCAAGACCTGAACCACGAAAATAACCATTATTAGAAAACAGAGATAGCTTAAAAACACACAACCGCCCCCCCCCCAAACCCCACATTTATTCAAAGAAGCCTGGGGCTGTTAGTTTATGTGCATAATCCTGTAAAGCTCAGTAGCCACTGAAGAGGAAAAGCAACAGAAACATAAAATGGACCAGGCCGAAGAGCAATTAAATTATGTTCAAGATGTTACTGGCACAGGCAAACAACCAGGCCACTCTAAAAGGAATATTAGGAGAGTCGCAGAAATGGGAAAGCATGGGGAGTGTATGGAGAATTGGGAGGCAAGTAAATGGAGGATAGGGAGATGGGACAAAAATAGCAGGAAATTCCGTTGGAAAATTATATTAAAGTCAACCTCATGACGACAGTTTTGAGCAGTATTTACAAAAGCACTATCTTAAAAAGGAGCTGGGGTCCTAGCTGGTTTGGCTCAGTGGATAGAGTGTCAGCCTTCGGACTGAAGGGTCCTGGGTTCGATTCCGGTCAAGGACACAGGCCCGGATTGTGGGCTCGATCCCCAGTGTGGGGCGTGCAGGAGGCAGCTGATCCATGATTCTCTTTCATCATTGATGTCTCTCTCCCGCTCCCTTCTTCTCTGAAATCAACAACAATATGTATGTTTTTTTAAAAAAGGAGCTGGGAAGGAGGAACATGAAAACCGCTCCCCAGGCAGGTGAACAAATGCACACACTCGGGTCCCGAGGTAGAAGTGGAGGCAGGACATGACTTAGTAAATTCATCATGTAACTGCTGAGAACCTTTTATTCAACACATATCTGTAATATGGTTGTTTCAACACAATGAAATTATCAGAGGTAGGGTTTGTGTTTGCCCCCCCGCCCCCCTTACATTCCCCAAACTTTTTCTTGGGGGGGGGGTTAACATTACAGATCAGTGTCTGGTTCATTTCAGCTCCTTCACTGCCAGTGTCTGTGATGACCAAGGTACTCAGGCATCTGCTGCACTGGACGGTAAACTTCACATTGTCCATATTTTTCTCCATCTTGACAGATGTGGCATCGTTTCACCTGGCCGTGTGCAGGGCCCTTGATTTCCTCAATTTTGTGAGGCTACAAGGTGCAGAGAGCTCGAAACCGGCTCAGCTTTTTAACAGAATATACTGACTTCATAATCAGATAAAAGTTATAAAGTATAGAACTTTAGGCAGCTTTCCAGCAAATAAACTGGTTTAAGTACTTAAAAGTAAGCTTTAGTGTGCTCTGAAAACTTTATACAGAACACTATCCCTGAAGACATGAAAATAATAAACTATTTTGATAACGCATCGTTCCAATTGAGCTTTCCTTTAACATGAGTATCAAACACCACGATGTTCTCTTAGACTCTAAGTGCAATGCCCTAAATATTTATGATCCGGCCCTTTAGAGGAAGTTTGCTGAGGTGTTATCAAGGAGAGCAACCAATCCTTTCTCCACTACCTTAATCAGAGACAGAACACCATCAGGTAAAAGAACATGGGTCTAACGCCACACAGTCATTTCCATGCTCTCTGGGGTCCAAGTGGATTGAGCGCACTTACAAGAAATTCTAAGTAACCAGCAACCTAAACTCACACCCCCCAATAACCACCACAGTCAATAGGAGGGAAATGGGAAAAACAGGAAAGAAGTCAAAGACTCCTTATTCTTCCTAATTTTTTCTCTCTTCCCACTCCACAGGCTTCGTGGCTGAGGATGGGACCCAAAACTACCAACTCAAAATCATCCCAGTAAAAAAAATTCCTTTGATGATGGTTGGTCCATATGAGTCTAAAGCGACCCATGCTTACATGATTGATCAGTTACAGGAAGGAGAACTGAAAGGGGGTCATGATGTGATGACACATCCATTTCATAGGAGCAGTTCAAGTTACTGGAGGTCAAATATTCCTCCAGATTTTGCCATTCGGGCAAACAGTTATTGTAAACAATGTAATACTACGTGCTCTCTATAACACACAAAGATAAAGGACAGACTCCCTGACTTTATGATTCATTATCAACTAGGGAGAGACTTCAGTGTAAATTTTATGAGAGTGACTACAAAGGTAATGGGATTTAAAGAATCCACTAATTAATGTGACTCGTTACATCTGGAAACAGCTCCATGTACCTCAGTCGAGTTCCTTTACCTCTTTGAGCCACGTTCCTTATCTGAAAACCAGAGTTTGACTAGAGCTAAGACTCCTTTCAGAGCTGCTCATCATAAAAGGATTATTAGGTCAAGTTTAACTCCAAGCAATAAAGAGAATTGGGGAGGGGGGGGTGAGGAGAGAAATCAGACCAAGAATATGGTGGACTGTTTATCTAACAGAATATTATCAACTGCCTTATGTGCCAGGAACTTTCTAGGTGCTAGGGATGTATCGGCAGACTTAGGATCTTGAGTCTGACCAACTGGGTGCCACCAACCTAAAAGAATTTGGAGGGCAAAATTAATCATCTAAGAAAAATCAAACAAAAAGAAAGACACAGTATGGAGGTAACTTACAGAGCATCAATACGGGAAAGAAATGGCAGGAGGAAGGGGTGACGCCAGAGCATATCATTCCAGACTCCTAAAGCCAGCATGCAAGCATTTGGAGAGAATCCACTTCTGCTGTGCATGGCATCTGGGCTCAGTGGAGAAGACTGGGGCTCAGAATGAAATTCTATTTAACTTATTTAAAGAAACTGAAAGGTAAAAGGAAAATTCCATTGGCTTATATCCCAACTAGATAGACGTCGAATACAGTAACTTAATTCAGTCTCCTAGGATGCACAATAATGAATGACAAAATTAGTTAGGACAACTTTTGAGATCAGCTAGTCCAATGTCCCCCCCTCCCAATTTCATACAAAATAAGATTCTAGACAATAGTAATTTCTAGCCCAATTAATGTGTTGAATAGATAAAAAGGAAACTAATGCCTTAACAGATATGTCAGTATCAGAGCTGGAACCATAACTCTAAGTAAGAGGTGATTAACAAATACATTTTATGTGTGTGTATGTGCATAAAATCCTAAGTGCTATCCGGGTCTCTTCCCATGACTCACCCGGGTCTGAAGCTCTCACAGTGTCTGTGCCTGGAACTGTTAGCAGTGTGACTGACAAAACTAACTCAAGCAAGAATATTACTGTCTAATGGTAGGGCACAATCTCAGCCTCAGATCTCCCCTTTCCCCAAAATGAATTGCAAAAAGAACCAGAAACCCCTAACCGCGTATCAGAATCATCTTTTGAGGTTTTGTATTTGTAATACATTTTTATTGGGTTTTTCTTAAGAGGGGGAGGGAGGGAGAGGGGAGTAACATCTATTGGTTGCCTCCCGCACGTGCCCAACCCAGGATGGAACAGGAAACCTGGGTAGGTGCCCTGACCTTCTGGTGCAAGGGATGCCATTCCAGCCAACTGAGCAGAGCCACACCGGCTGGGCCAATACTTTTTTTTTAAGCTCCACAGGTGATTCTGATACACAGTGAGGTGGGAAAATCGTTGTGAAAATAAGATTGAGAGAAAAGATTGGAAACTCATTTGCTGTGGAATACGTGTATAGTGGATGGGTGTTCACTGAAGCTCACAAGACAAGCACAGCACATTTAAAGAATAAACATAAGATAGCTCATCTTAACGGTATATCTTTTCACACCTTATTCCTTAAAAGTATATTACATCGGCCATTGTTATTGAATAGCAATAACTGAGTGATAATCCAAACTCCAATATATACATAACAGAAGATTCATTAAGTCTATTTTCCTTATGATAGACTTTATAGCATAGAAAATAAGACTATAGTAATCGTTACTTTAACAGAAAGATCGGACAAATCACGTGCCACATTAAGAATGCTCAGAGATTCTATGTTAGCAGGCTTTCCTCTCTTCTCTCCATACAGAATTTAGCACAATGGCGAGACCAAAGGAATTAAAAGAAACAATAAAGTGTTATCACTATTTCATTCATTCCATAAAATTATCAGCCAAAACTATAAAAATGCAAAATAAAGCCCTTAGTTTAAAAAAGCTTTTGTAAAATGTAGAGAGTAAACAAGGCTAAATAAAACTTCGAATTCTCAAATTGAACACAGATGCTCACATGATACTAAATGTTCACTTGTGAGCTGATTTAAATAAATTACTGGGAGACAATGCCTCCATTTTGCATCTTTTAAGAAAGGGGGTGGGGGTAAGAGATCAACCAAAGGACTTGTATGGACACAGACACTGGGGGGGGGGGGGCGGGGGGCGCGAGGGCCTGTGGTGGGGGGTGGGGGTGGCCGGGGAGAGGTCAATGGGGGAAAAGGAGACATATGTACTACTATATATAATGCTTTAAACAATAAAGAATTAAATAAAAAAAGTTAAAAGTTGCCTAACGTCATTTTAATAGTAAACACACCCATCAACTAAACTATCAACCTGAACGTGTTGGGAGACACGTGGAAGGGAAAGAACATACTTGCCTCAGAGCTTTAGCATATCCCTGGACCAACCAAGGTATTTCCCAAATTGCAGATTATTGTCATATTTAAAATTTTTAATCTAAAGTTACTCCAGTATAGAAAACCCAAAAGTTCTAAGTGTTTTTTTTTGTTTTTTGTTTTTTTTTTTAAAAACCCACAGTGATCAGCGTTGTTTCACTAATGTGACGCAGTAGCGGAAGCACCACTGGTTGCGCCTGCCGGGCCTCAGTCCCTCATCTGTATAATGGAGAGAATACTCTCTCTGGAAGGTAGGAAGTGGGAAATGGTTTACGTAGTGCTGGCACTTTTCAATGCTTAATAAATTACAATTATGCTGATAACTGAGAACAGTTGAGAAAAAACCAAATTGATCTGATTTATCCACTTGAAAGTTCAGTAAGAACATACTCACAGCAGTAACGCGGTGGTCTGCAAGCCCGGCTGCATCTGAGATGTCACCCTCCAGTGCTTTCAACAAAGAGCTTTGCCCCGACCCCATATCAGAACAATTCTTCAGTCTCTGGGAGTGGGACCCGAGCATCTGTATTTTTTTTTTAACTCCCCCAAGTGATTCTAATGTGCAGCCAGGGGTGGGGTCTGATGCATGAAACCTTTCCCAATTACTAACATTAGACTCTGAATGTTAAAACAAGACAACTTAGCCCTAGCCGGTTTGGCTCAGTGGATGGAGGGTCCACCCTCAGATATAAGGGTCCCGGATTCGATTCCGGTCTTGATTGCAGGCTCATGCTGGAGGCAACTAGTCATCTCACATTGATGTTTCTGTCTCTCCCCATCCCTTCCAAAAAAAATCAATGGGGAAAATATCCTTGCGTGAACATTAACAACAATAAAATAAGACAACTTAGCCATAAATACAATAGCTTTTATAGCTCCTAAAAGAACCAAGTGGAAAGTAAAACCATGGTTTTCAATTTTTGAGAAAAAACAAAATCAAGATTCAAAAAACGTAACAGTAAAAGAGGGAATATAATGCAGGCTATTATAAAGCATTACATTCTTTTAGAATTAAAAATCAACAACTAGCTCAACAACCACAGCATTAGACACCCCTCGCCCCCACCAGGTAACTGTCCAAAAGCTAACCCTTTTACCACAACTCGTCAACCTGATTTAAACAAAGACTGGTTTCAATATTAAAATTCTGAATCTGAAGTGTGAAAACTTTATTAGTTTTTAAATTGTCCTTCCGAAATAATAAATGGCCTGAAAGAATGCTTCCTTGTGTCCAACTACTCAAGAACTAACAAATCCAGGATAAGTAAATTCATGGAAAACATCCACCTTCAAAAACTGCAAGAGCATTATTAATACCACATCAAAGAAAAATTATCTCTGGAGATAGCCATGCAACCTCTCATCTTCTTGAGATGTTAGAAAATGTATTTCAAAATCCTGAAAGAAAAAAGATCCAAAGTAAATCCCACTCGAGCATTCGTGATAAAACAGGAGAACTACGGAACACCAAGAGATTCCAATAATTTGATGAAAGGTAAAATGTGTCTTCCAAGTTACTTTCTGAAGAATTTAGATTTCCACATCTGAATGTTCTTGCTGTTATCTAATCCCTCCAGAAATTTTCCCTCAGAAACTACCAAGGTCAGCAAACAAAAGAACGTCAAGATAATATGTAGAGAATTACAAGTTAAAGGTTCACGCAAAAAATACATACATTTTAAAAGGAACAGGGAGCAAAAATTCGTGTAAGTTCAAATGTGTTATTTTTTTAATTAGAGAAAGCAAAATATATGAGGAACATTTTGAGTTCCCCCTTGGTACACCAATTTGAAATACTTCTGGTTTTCACTGTTATCTAAACACTGGGACAATAAAGCTTAAAGAGTTCAAGTTCTAAGACAACGTCCCAGCTTTAAAACCGAGAGGCCAAATATCAATACATTTTGTATATTTAATACACGAATCTTGAAGCTCTTGGAAGGCATTTGCTGAAAGCAAAATGGCAGCCCACTGAAATCAGCCGAGCAGGCAGAGCTGAAGGAGAGTTTGCAGGCTCTATTTTTACAAAGTTCAAGTGTACAGGTTAACAAAACCCAGCTAGTCATGGTTAACCAGTCCTTACCATATCATCACCGAGCAGATAATGAGCTCCGAGAGAGAGGGTGACGTGCCTGCAGAAAAGTTGCCTAATGGAGGCACTCCAAATTTTTCCTCCGAAGTGAAGATATACCAGCGTTATGTCGACTTCAGGGACTCAAGGGTTTTCAGGTGAAGGAAGGCCATCGAATATTCCCTCCCCGCCCCCCCGCCCCCGAAATAAAGCAAGAACCTTTAACGAACATGGACCTCGCTCGGTGGGTTTACATTCAAAGCCCGTGTGAAGACAGGCCACACACCTGTGCCAACGGAACAGCGGAAAATCCACTTTCACGTTGCAACTGCGGAGCTTTTCAAAAAGAACCTGCGCAATCTTAACCAACTTGCCTGGGAAAAGCGAGGAAACCCCCGGGCGGGTCCCAGCCGCTGCATAAAGGCACACAAATCCCCCCAAAACCCGTCGGCACCTGCTCCCACAATGAATGAAAAGGGAACCGTTGCCCGACGCCGAAGCCTCGCGTCCCCACAACCGGGAGGTTTCCTCGTTCCCGAACTCGCACCGGCTACTCTTTTGGGCAGAAACGGTTAAAAATAGCCAAGGCGGTGGGTCCGAGGGAGCCTGGGAGCGATGTCTGCATCCCGACACCGTCCGCTGGGGCCCCGGCGGCGATGACCCGGCGGCGGCCGGGGTCGCGGGGAAGCTGCGGGCTCGGGCGGGGGCAAGCGGCCGAGCCGCGGGGTTCGATGGCCAGACGGAGCCGAGGCCTAGCGCTCCGGCTCCAAATCACTCCACCTCAGTAATGGCGTTCGGTGTCAAGTGGAACAAGAATGGGGAGGAGGGCGGCCGCCCGTACGCCCGAGCGGCAGCCCCGGGCCCGGGAGCCGGGAGCCCCCCGACGCCGCGCCGGCCCCCGGGGTGCGGATGCGGAGGCTGCCCGCAGGGCCCGGAGACTCCATCCTCCCACTCGGCCCCAGACAGGACGGGAAGGGGGAGGAGGGGGAGGGACGGAGCCGTCAGCCATTTTCCCTTCCAGCCCCAAACACACACACACACACACTCACACACACGCTCCCGGGACGCCGGTCCGCGGGGAGCCCGGCCCCGCGCCCCCGCCGCGCGCTCCCGCCCCGCCGGGGCCCGGGGTGGGGGCGGCGGGGAAGCCCCCGGGGCGGCGGGGTGCCCGGCGCACACACACACCCCTCGCCCTCCTCCCCGCCGCCAAGTCCAGCTGTTGCCCCGGGAAAGCGCGCCACCCCCCGCTCCCCGCCCCGGGCGAGGCGGCCACTCACCGCACAACACGGGCGTCTGGTCTCCGGCAGCAGGACACGCGGAACCGGCAGCACCACTCGGTCCCGGGGCAAGACGGCCCCGGGGCGTCCCGGGCCCCCGGTGAGGGGACGGGCGTCGAAGTCTGAGGAGAGGCTGAGGCGACAGCTCGGGAGCCGGGACTCCGCGCTCGCAGCGCCCGCCCCGCAGCGGCGGCCGCTCCTCCTCCGCCGCCGCCGACCCTCTTCCCTTCCTCTCAGGCCGGGCTCTGCGCCCCGACGGGCTCCGGGCGGTGCGTCTGTCCTGCGTCACCTCCTCCCGCTCCTCCTCCCTCAGCGGCCGCTTCGCCGGGCTCCGCTCGCCGTCCGCGTCCGCGTCCGCGCTCCGGGCCTGCTCGCTGCGCTGCGGCTCGCCGCTCGCTCCCGGCGCCGACCGAGCCGGGCGCTGAGCCGCCGCCTCCCGCGAGGGGCGGCGCACGGGCTCCCGCGAGGCCTGCGAACTGAGAGCGGGAGGGGCTGAGCGGGGAGGCCCCGGCGCGCCGGCTGCACGGGGGCTGCGGCTCTGGCGGCGGCCACTACCTTCCGCAGCCGCGGCTGCCCGTCCTCGTCAATATGGCGGCCCCACCAAAGCAAAAAAAAAAAAAAAAAAAAAGCCACACAAAAAAAACCGCTCGGCCAGCGCAGGCGGCGGCGGCGCAGACTCCCACCCGCTCCAGAGCCGCCCAAAGCCCCCGGCCCCGCCCCCCTGCGAGCCCGCCCCCCGCAGGCCCCGCCCCTCGAGGCCCCGCCCCCGCCGCCCCCACCTACCCCGGCGATCAGCTGTTCCTCCCACTCCCTGGCCTCGAGCACCTCCCTCCGCTCCTCCTCCACCCGCCGCCCCGCAGCCTGGGAGACTGGCGCGCCGCCCCGGGAGCCCGGCCGCCAGACGCGGAGAACCCGGAAAGCGGGGGGAGGGGCGCCGAGGCGGGGAAGATTGTTCGCTCAGAGGCGCCTCGGCCGCCCCGCCCCCCTCGGGACACGGTTCCCCAGCCCCGGGCTCCCCGCGGAGCGGGGGCTGAGGTGGCCGGGGGCTGAGGTGGCCGGAGGCCGGGCGGGGAGGCCCGCGGGGACCCGGCGTACCACGCGGCAGGAGCTGGCGGCGCGGGGCCGGCAGGCCGACCAGACAGGACAGAGTTAACCGCACAAGCCGCAGCCGCGTCCCTCAGAGTTTGAGTGGGGCCGCTTGTTTTTGTTCCATTGTGAACCGTGGCTCCGCCGCCGAGTGCCCGGATGATGACGTCACCGCCCCCAGTTCCGGGATGGTGGGGGGAGGGGCGGCGGAAAGGCTCGGGCCGGAGACCACGCGCCGGGCGCTCGAAGCCGCGGGGCCTGGGGGGTTGGGGGGGTTGTCCCAGCGGCGCAGCTGACCCGCGTCACGGGGTCCGGGAGGCGGCCAGGCCCCCGAGGCGGGGACGCTGCCAGGCGGCACGGGTGCGAAGTCCCCGGCCACCTGCTCCACACCGATAGGAGGAAGGTGTGGCCATCTCCCAGGGCTGCGGGGGGGCGACGTGCCAGGGGGCGCCCTCCCACCCCCCATGAGGCAGGTGCCCCGAGGAACTCGAACGCTCGCTCTTGCAACATCAGTACCTGAAAGCACTGAGGCTTCCTCCAGCCTCGCTGACCCACTGCCCGGTGACCACAGACGCCCTCAGAACAGCCAAGGGAAACACGGTGAAGTGCGGCGGACGACAAACAAAGCGCTAGGAACCACGAAGGAGCGCGATGAGCCTCTGGCCAAATCCTCTGCACCGTTCCCTGTTGGAACCCGCAGGGGCTTCTGAGCCCACGATAAACACGATGTCACATAGACTACCGTCTGTGTTGATATTCCAGGCCCTGAGAGGGTAGCTCGGTTGATGGGAGCCTGGGCCCCACAGCCCAGGTTGTGGTTTGACCCCCGTCAGGGCACATACAAGAATCAACCAATGAATACATAAATACATGGAACAACAAGTCCATCTCCCTTCCTCACCCCCTCTCTCTAAAAAAAATCAATTAAAAAAAAAAGACTGCTATGTTGACATTCCAAAGTGGAGGTTATCAGGTTAATTTCAGATGCATGGACTGCTTGGCACTACCCCTGATGCCCGAATGCAGTTCCTAGTTCACCACAGCTTGCCTTTTGACTTAAAAATGCTGTACACACCAAACTGTATGCAAAAATCGTCGCAAAACCCCATAAAACAAATCATTATATTTGTATGGGACTGAGTTAGACTTACTTATGTTATACCTTATGTTAATTTGTAATAAAGGGTCAAAATCCAAACTAATTTGAATTAGTTTGTGTTCAACACTTCCCAATACAACAATACTAGCATCCTAAATTTTAAAACCATCTGTTTAGCCCAGCCAGTGTGGCTCAGTGGTTGAGCATCCACCTATGAACCGGGTTCATTTCCCGTCAGGGAATGTGCCTGGGTTGCAGGCTCCATCCCCCGTGTGGGGCATGCAGGAGGCGGCTGATCCATGATTCTCTCTCATCATGAATGTTTATCTCTCTCTCTCCTCCGTTCTTCTCTGAAATCAATACAAATATATTTTAAAAACATGCTAAAAACACACAGGCACATTTGTTTATACAGTATTAGACTATAGTTTTCACCACAAAATTTAATAAGGTGTCCAAGACACAAACTTCATAGCCCTAATAATTCATAGCATATTTTATCTTGTCTTTAAACTTTCCATGAATGGCTTGTCCACTAGCTTATGAGTTCCTAAAAAGCAGACACTCCCATCCATGTACACTGCAGGTTTGCTAAACGCAGGTTATTCTATTTAACCCTCAGAACCCTGTGAGGTGGCCAGTACATACACTGCTATTATTGGTTTTAAGTAAGGACGCAATAAGGGTAAGTGATTTGCCCATAGCCACCAGGCAGGATTGGCAAGTGTTGAACACAAGCCTTTTAACCCCACACGAAAATGCACGTTTAACAAAGGATGTCTGCTCTCAATTCCATTGTTTCTGTTTGGGACAATGAAAAAGTTCTGGAAATGGAAAGTGGGGATGGTTGCCTGACATTGTGAATGTACTTAAAGCTAATGAATGACAAGTGGGTCCTGGCTGGACGGCTCAGTTGGTCGGAGCATTGTTCCGCACACCAACGGGTTGCGGGTTCAATTGCCAGTCAGAGCACGTTCCTAGGTTTCAGGTTCGATCCCCGGTCGGGACACATATGTGGGGCAACCAATTGATGTTTCCCATATCCGTGTTTCTCTCTTCCTTTCTCTCTAAAATCAAATCTTAAAAGAAACAGCCTCAGGTGAGGACTTAAAAAAAGGTTAAAATGGTCAATTTTGTTATATTTTACCACGATTTTTCAAAAGTGGGGAAAATTCAATTTCATATGGTTTAGTCCATAAATTACACTCCCACCCGCAGTTCTGGAGGGACCTTAGTTTATCAGGTCAAGCTCACCAGCAAGCGTCCTCTCTATGTGTTCATTCGAGCTGCCCACTGGGTGCCCTCCAGGACTGCCCACTTTCGACACCTTTCTCCCAGTTAATGGGATGGGAAGTGAACAGCTGAGTTCAAAGAACAGGTTCAATGCCACAGTGCAGCTCCTTCAGTTCAAGTCCCTGGAGTCCAAGCCTGCCTTTTTATTGCCTGTTTTGGTTTCTCTTTCGTAACACCTGTGCTTTAGCTTTAAAACAAATTTTTTTTCACTTCCTGGTCCTGCCTTGGTAGGGGAAAGCCTTATTATATTACATTTCCTCATAAAATTTCCCTTTGCACTCATTCCCCGCCCCCATTGTTTACTGGGACACTTATCTTAAAGAATACACAGAATTTCCTGGGGAGGTTGACATCACTGAAAACGATCAGGGCTCTGAATGGCAAAGTACTTTAAACAAGACAGTAAATGCGGCACAGGAAGGGCAAGGCTTCATACCTGTGGAAGTGTGTTCTGGGTTCAAGGCTAAGCTCATGTAAAAGAGGAGGGAGCTTTAATAATATGTCCCCTGGAGAAGAGTGTGTGATTTGAATGGAATGAGGAGAGTCCACAAGGACTTGGTATTCTGCCCTTAAATATATGTTAACTAAGAATCTAAGTAAATGGTCCCATTTCATCTTCCTTCGTGGCAGCGGGCAGAGGACATGGCTAGAGAGGAAACGCAGGGAGGACGAAGGGCAATAGGAAAGCTCACAGCTGATACTATGCGATCGCTCACGGATGTTCAATAGAATATTGGCCACCAGGGCCTGGAACAGAGAGGCTTTGGACAACAGCCCACCGGCCTGTGAAAGCCCCTGAACCTGACCTGCTCCCAGGCAAGGACTTGGGCGCAGAGTCCCTGGCGCTAGTTCCCTCCTTTCACTCCAGACTTTTTGGATCCCTAGCCTTTTATGTAAAATTTGAAGGGTTCTACTTTATCTGTTTTATATAAACCGCCACAGTGCAAAGTAAGCTGAGCCCTTTCACTTGTTTTTACTACTAGCACAGCCTTGCTTGTTCCGTCTGATCCAAGAAATACACGTTTTCCTAGTTGGAGAGTAACAACCGCTTCCTGAGAAGCCTGCACCTTCCCCTCCCCAGCACCTTCCCCTCCCCAGCACCTTCCCTCCCTCCCCCAGCACCTTCCCCTCTCCAGCACCTTCCCTCCCTCCCCCAGAACCTTCCCTCCCCCCCTCAGCACCTTCCCCTCCCCAGCACCTTCCCCTCCCCAGCACCTTCCCTCTCCCCCAGCACCTTCCCTCCCCTCCCCAGCACCTTCCCTCCCCTCCCCAGCACCTTCCCTCTCCCCCAGCACCTTCCCTCCCCTCCCCAGCACCTTCCCTCTCCCCCAGCACCTTCCCTCCCCTCCCCAGCACCTTCCCTCTCCCCCAGCACCTTCCCCTCCCCAGCGCGGCGCCCAGGTGCATTGCCTCAGCAGGACTGGGGGCTGGCTACTCATTATGCCTCAGCTCGACCCCAGGCTGGTTCTAATCAACTCAGAGCTCATGAATAGCAGCGCAGCCCAGCTCTCCGTGTCGGTCCAAAAGATTCCACATTTTCCAGGTCTTTCCCAGCTACAACGGAAGCCTCATGATTTCAATGTGGACCTGCTTTCCACAACCATTTCAGAAGCAAGGCCGCGCTGCGCTCACCCGGAGCGACCACTCGGTCACCCCATTGAGACAGTGAAGTCCCCGCTGCATCCTCTCCGTGAGCGCAGCCGGTGCCGCTTCAGCTCCATCTTGCTTTCTGCCTCAGCACACCCGCCCATTCCTCCCGGGCAGCCTGGGAATTGTGGAAAAGGCAACATTTCCACCAAGTCTTCTTTTGCCAGAATTTCTTCAAAGTCTAACTCTAATTTGAAGACATTATTGCTTATCCCACAAAAAAGTAAACAACGAAGCTCTAAGATTCTGATCGCCAATTTCAAGTGTGTGTGTGGGGTCTCTCTCAACATCTCCAACAGCAGTCGGGTGCCCTCCCACCATTCAACTCCATGTTGACACTGTCCACCCAGCCCTCCACCTGAGATGCCAATTGCAAGAACAAATTTTACCCAAAATAATTGGGTAAAATTTCTATAGACTGGAGGTTTCAATGACCCCATCTCCTTGGGTTATAGGTTAAGGCAGGGGTCCTCAAACTACGGGCCACATGCAAATACAAATATTGTATTTGTTCCCTTTTTGTTTTTTTACTTCAAAATAAGATCTGTGCAGTGTGCATAGGAATTTGTTCATAGTTTGTTTTTTTTTTAATAGTCCGGCCCTCCAACGGTCTGAGGGACAGTGAACTGGCCCCCTGTTTAAAAAGTTTGAGGAACCCTGGGTTAAGGGCTCAGGCCTATAATACTGCCCCCCCCACCCCAACACACACCAATTAAAAATCCAGGATGTCACCTGTGCTTCTGAGCAAATAGCTATAAATCCAAGGCTCCCAGAATCTCGTAATCATCCTCAGTAATGAAAGTAGCATCTCTACGGCATCGAAAACCAGCAAGGAATGAATGACCCAAGGGCTGTCTGCCACACAGAGCTAATTTTTAGAAGCAAGAGTGGAAGGGCTGCGGGTCCCAGTGGAGAGGCGCCCCCCTTCCCTGCGCCTCCACTGCAAGCTACTCAAGTTTGAAATTCACTTTCTTCAGGACTCATGTGCTAGAAATACATAATATATAGTGATTTACATTACAGGTAATATACATCATATATGAATACCAAATAATTCTATATTAACGTATATAACACAGCGCTACGTCTCTAAGTATATTCTGCAGTTCAAACTTTTCACTAGTACAACGAGGCTTTCTTTCAGCCCAAATCGGTGAGGTTTGGGGTTTATTTTCTTATTCCAAACATTGCATTTTTTTCCTTCTTTCCTGGCTCTGAGGCATATTTTTGGTCTGGTTCTTTTGGGGTAAGATTTATTCTTTTTAGAAAAAAATGCAAATGATTTGTCAACTACACCGCGCCAGTTGTCTCCCTTCTTTAGAGTTTTGACTCATTTCGGGACTTTGGGGGGTTGTGGGGTGGGGGTGGGGGAGGTGCAGAGGCCCTCAGCTCGCCTCCTGGGTTTGCAGACCCAGGTGGCTGTTTGCAAAAATTGCAACTGCGTACAGCTGCCTGGCAACCTGTCTGGCCAGGGCTGGAGAAAAACACAGTTTCCAAACCAGCGTCTTGTTCGCTTGGTCAAGCTTTAACATGGGGTTGCAGACCAAAATGGCGATTTACAATGGCCTTCGAATGTGCTGGAATGTTCCTAGCACAGGTGGTAGAACAGCAGAAGCCGGTCTGCACCGTTTTGTAAAAGGGCTTTCGGCGTAGTGCGCCTCACATGGGCCCCAGAAGCTTAAAACCTGCATTTTTGTCACCAACAAGAAACACGACTGTAAATGTAAAGTGACAAAACGTCTGGCAAACGAGAGACAGCTTCCTTTCTCCCATCACCCAAAACCAATGACCGCTATCACTTTTGTGTATTTCCTTCCAGATTTTTTGGGGGGTACGAGCAGTCCTTTAATCAAATGAAGGAAGTTTGCAACAATCGAGAAAAGGGGGGAACGATCCCCAGCATGCTAAAATGCAATCGTAATTTTGGACTGCGTTCTCATCTTTGCAAATGGCTTTTCTGTACTCTGAAGAATAGGAGGGATGGGTACCTATCCTTTTTGACAACATTCACTCGCTTCAAAGAACAGCCAGCAAAGGTGAGCATGCGGTTCCCTTTCTCCACCTTGCATTTCTCACTTCAAATACTTTGCAGCTCTTTCCCTGTGGGGGCCTGGGTGCGAGCAGCAGAACTCGGAGAGCCAGGCCCTGCCTGATGCGCATTTGGCAAGTTTGACAAAATTCTGCTATTATAAGAAAATGCTGACTTCCAGTTTCCGGGCCCACATGTTATAGGAACTTGGAAGCCATCACTCCCATCCTCACCAGAAAAAAGTCCCACAGATGGAATAGCAACAACTCCGCTGAGGTCCCTACGAAAATGGAGGTCACCGGGCTAATGGCTGCCCCCCAAACTGGAAAGACGGGCAAAGAGAAAGAATCACAGCTTACCAGAAGCCTGGGAACAGGAGCCGGCGGCCGGAGCCAAGAGGAGCCAAGACCCGGGTGGAAAAACAAACCCGAGCTGATGAATGGCTCGAGGCTCAGTGCAGACAAGCCCGCGGAGTGAGCCTCCCAGAGGTGGGTGGGAGGCCGCCTGAGCGGGGCCTCCCTAATATTGTAAGTTTTATCTCAGCGGGAGAGGGAAAGTAACTTTTTGAAATTAACCAGAACATTCTGTTCTCCTTAACAAATAGTTGCCCTCTAGGGAGACTTTTTTTCTCCTCCCAGGGCCTAAGCACCTTGTATGTTACAAGAGAGGGGGGGAGGGAGGTGATCCCTCTAACCTACAAGGGGGGAAGGGAAATGCTGGATTCCAGCCCCCTCTGGCATCCTGTCTGCCCTACAGGGAGGATGGAGAAGGGACTAGAAAGAAGCGCTTGGGAAGGTCAGCTCTGAGGGGCCCAGGCTCAGTAAAACACTGAGACCTAACTCACAGGACTAGAAACCCCCTACCCCCCACTACCACCTCCCCCCAGGGCCATTTACCCCAGTACCTTTCCCCCAGTACATCAGGGCTGCCCTTCAAGCCCAAATTGCCAGGCACACTAAACGACAAAACGCAGATTTCGAAGAGACAGCACCAGCATTCAGAACCAAGCGCAGATACGGCAGAGGTGTTAGAATGAGCAACTGGGCATTTCCAAAATCCAGGAGGAATATGCCAATGGGACTAGTGGGAAAAGCGGACAACAGGTAGGAACAGATGACTAATGTAAGCAAAGAGTTGGAAACAATAAGAGTGAAAGGGAAAGGCCAGACTCAAAACACTGTAAGGGAGACGGAGGACCACGCTGCTGGGCGCATTAGCAGATTGGACAGGCCCAGAGGGTAAGTGAGCGCGAATATATGTGAACAGATGTTAACAGTCACTTCCAGAACCGAAATGCAAAGAGGAACAAAAAAGAATGAAAACCACAGAACGGAGTATCTAAGAAGTGTGGGGCAATTACAAAAGGTATTAACGCACACACAACGGGAATACCAGGAGAAGAAAGAGAAAAAAGGAAAAGAAGAAATATTTGAAGTAATAATGGCTGAGGATTTTCCAATATTAATGACAGACACCAGGAAGCTCAGGGAATTGCAAGGGGCATAAATGCCAAAAAAGCGACACCCAGGCCTATCATTCAAACGGTAGAAAATCAGAACAAAGAGGAAAATCTTGAAAGAAGCCAGAGGGAAGAAATAGCTAACTAAAGAGGAGCAAAAATAAGAGTGACATTGATTTCTCTTCAGAAACCAAGCAAGAGAGAGATGAGCGGAGTCAATATTTAAAGTGTTGATACAACCTGGGATTCTATCTCCAGACAAATTATTTTCGTAAAGTGAAGGGGACATAAACACTTTCTCAAGCAAACAGAAATCGAGGGGACTTGTTGCCAGAAGACATGCCTTGCAAGAAGTTTAAAGTACTGCAGAAAGAGAAGAAAATGACACAGGCCAGAAACTTACCTACATAAAGAAAGGAAGAGCACCAGAAGGAATACGTGAACGCAAAAGAAAATATTTTCTCTTTCTTAATTAATCTAACAGATAAGTTTCTTCAAAAAAGTAAAAAATCATAGCAATACTTGCCCTGGCTACAACCAATCGATGTTTCTTTCACACTGATGTTTCTCTCTCCCTCTCCCTCTCCTTTCCTCTCTCTGTAAAATCAATAAAAATGTGTTGGGTTTTGTTTTTTTAATTATAACAACACTTACTAAGTGTGATAGTTTATGGATAAGCGACATGAATAACAACAATGGTATAAGAAACAGAAGGGAGGAGGAATTGGGTCTAGTGCTATTTGAAAGTAGACTTGGACTATTTGGGACTATATATTGCAAACTCTAGGCAACCACTAAAAAAGGTATAAGTGATAAGCTAAGAGAGGAGAGAAAACAAGATCATATAAAATACTCAGTTAAACCCAGAGAAGGCAGAAAAACTGCAGGAGACAAAAACAAACAAATTAACCAAAGAACAAGACAAAACACTAACACATACGGAAAATATGAAAACAACTATATCAATAATCACTCTCAACCTCAATGACCTAAAGAACAACAAATAAAAGACAAAAACTGTCAAAGTGGATTAAAAAAAAGACCCAGCCCTAGCCGGTGGGGTCAGTGGATAGAGCATCGGCCCTGCAGACTGAAGGGCCCCGGGTTCGATTCCAGTCAAGGACACGTACCTCGGTTGCAGATTCCCTGGCCGTGGTTGGGGTGCATGCAGGAGGCAACCCATCAATATGTCTCTCTCACATCGATGTTTCTCTTTCCCTCACCCTCTCCCTTCCACTCTCTCTGAAAATCAATGGAAAAATATCCTCGGGTGAGGATTAACAACAACAACAAAAGGCCCGACTATTATTTTGTCTATAAGAAACCCACTTTACATATAAACACACAGATAAATTAAAAAGAAAGGGATGGAGGAAGATTTATCACGCTAACTACTCAAAAGCAAGCTGGACAGAACTGCTTCCGTGATTTCCATTGTACACTTCGTTGTTTTCTTATTTAGAAGACAGATGGACCTCTTTTTCTCTAAACTTCTCTGTTTTGCTTTATTTTCCTTTTTTATAGAGGTCGAAAATGAATAGAGTAATGTGAATAGAATGCACTAAACAGCATAGCGGGATGGGTATTACGCACAGACATTCCCCACATAGCTCTAACAGTAGCGTTATCAAGTGATCTGGCAGTGATGTGCCTCAGCGCTGCTCTAAGACTTTACATGGACAAGTCCCTCTCATCCTAATAATAAACCCTTCCGTTAGGTACTATTAGCATTCCATTTTAGAGCTGAGGAAACCGTGGCACAGACGGATCATGTGTTGAGTAAGTTCAGAGCCAGAATTCAGACGCCAGGGTCTGCGATCTTAACATCCCTATGCGATACCCACATGCCGGGAGCCGGTCCATCCTTGCTGTTTCAAAGGACCTGGCATATATGGCATACTGTTCTTAATATGTTTGCTCACCTTCTTGGTGCTGTGTTTTAACCAAGGTCACCTCTCTGAGAAAGGTTGAATCCCCAGGTAGGGATTTTCCCCTGAAGTTAGGGAGGGAATAAAACCCCTCAACTAAGTGCCAGGCAGGTAATTAATCACTTTAACTACAAACAATCATGCTTAAGCTACATAATCTTTACTCCCTGGAATGGAGATAAGAAACGCCCTAACCTTTGTAATAGAGATTGATAGGATTGAATCAACTGGTATAAATACAGTTGTAACAAGACAGAAAGAAACAGAACTTAGAAGGGAGCCAAGAAGACAGAACCTACACAGAGTCTGGAGACAGAAGAACTTCGCTGGAGAGAGCATGGCAAAAGATCCTGGACAGAAACTGGAGACAGAACCTAGAGACAGAACCTAGCGAGAGAACATGGTAAAAGATCCTGGACTGAACCTGACTACAGAAATTGGCAAGAGAACCTGACTAGAACCTGGCGACCAAACCTGGCTGGAGAAGTCCCTGTGTCATTCCTTTTTCGCCGACTCCGTCCACACCTTTGGGGACCCCTGGACCTGCTGGGGTTGGACCCCGGCACCCACATATGAAGATCACCATGGAAAGGGATAGCAAAGCATCCGAAACACAGTATTAAGTGCTCCGTATTATCATCATCGTTATTACTACGATTATTACTGTTCAATTGAATTGGAGGTGCCATCCACTGTAAGATACACCATTATTTTAAATGCTGCAAGAAAACGCTGTCCATCATAGTAATAAAGACTGTATTGAGGGCTCTAAGATTCCTCTCCATTTCCAGGACATGAGGATGTGACAGGTTGAATCCGGCACTGTTGTGTGTGGAGTTCTGCAATGAAGACCCCAGCACTTGTATTTTCAGTCCTGACCAGTCTTGGACCTGGAAACATGCATATCCTATTGCTTATGGAATGTCTCAAAAACACATGCCTAAAGCTGAACTCTTTTTTTAAATATATTTTTATTCAGAGAGGAAGGGCGCATGCCCGGGTTGCAGGCTCCATCCCCAGTTGGGGGTGTGCAGGAGGCAGCTGATCCATGGTTCTCTTTCATCATTGATGTTTCTATCTCTCCCTCTCCCTCTCCCTCTCCCTCTCTGAAATCAATAAAAATACATTTACAAATATTTTTTAAAAATTGTTGCGTTTGAGCCAGTGGGCAATGAGGAAACATATTGGAGATGGACAGTCTTGTTAAACAGCAGCAAAATGCTGGATGAAGATATTCCCTGTAATAAAAAGAAGTCAAAGCCAAGTGCCGCCCGAGCCTCTAGCTTTCGGGAAAGGGTGGAGAGGGACGCTAGCAGTGGGCCTTGATGGCTCCTGGCTGTGTTCAGCAGGTATTGCAAATAAAGGAAAAGGCTCAGGTAATCACTGGCTGGTTGAAAGGCAGAAAGGAAATTTGGGAATACGGGGTTAGAAAAGCAGATTGCTTCTCTACCCCAAATAATAGAAGGCCGAAAAATGCGGAGGGGAAAGACTCCATTATGATATGCGGGTGACCTTGGCCCTCTCCGCGGAGGCCACATAAGAAAGGCTCGTCTGTAGTCTGTAGTCTGTAGTCTGTAGTCTGCAGTCTGCCCCCGGCTCTTGGCAGGAAGGAGGCTCTGGGATTCCTCCCAGGACAAAGGGAGGCAGGACAGGGAGTGCTGCAAGGACGTTCCCCTCCTATCTTGTGGGAAACTCCGCAAGGCCCTTTCTCACTCCCCTCCCCGGTTGGGGGAGGGCGACCCTTTCCACCGCCTCTGCTTCGCTGCTGGGGTTCGGCTGCTGGCTTCTGGGGCTGTCCATGCCACTGGTGGTCCGTCATTTGCCTCCCCTGCGGTGTCACCCTGTTGGCCTAGGCCAGTGGTCGGCAAACTCATTCGTCAACAGAGCCAAATACCAACAGGACAACGATTGAAATTTCTTCGGAGAGCCACATTTTTTAAACTTAAACTAGATAGGTAGGTACATTGTTATTAACTTCATTAGGGTGCTCCTAAGGCTTAGGAAGAGCCACACCGAGGGGTCAAAGAGCCGCATGTGGCTCGCGAGCCGCAGTTTGCTGACCACGGGCCTAGGGCTCTGGGAACTGACACCGTGCTGGTCTTGCTTGTGTTGTCTCTGTAGGCATCCTGCCACCTACATGCTGGCCTTCTTACCAGCCTCACAGCCTCGATAGTGCCAGCCAACCGCGCCGCTGCCTACGGGCTGCTGGACCACTGGACACAAAGTTAAACCACCAACAAAATGAAGAAGCAACGTACGCGGTTAAACCATCAACAAAATGAAGAGGTAACTACAGAATGGGAGAAGACACCCAGTAAGGGGTTACTAGCCAAACTGTATCAAAAACTCACATAATTTAACACCAATAAAAACAAACAACCATACAAGTGCAAGATCCACTGGGCACCGGAGCCAAGTGATCAAGGGGTGTACCCTCTGTGCCAGTTGCAAAAGATGGGGCTTCAGACAAATATTCAAGAATTTTATGAAGTGACCTTGCTGAATTCTCAAAAAAGTTATGAGCAGAAGATAGAAGAAGCCAATCAAGTTGCACAGAAATGGGAGATGTCCCTCCTTGCTCCGTGCCACGATAACCTTCAAAAGTCTACAGAGAGAGGAAGGGAGAGGGATAGAGAGTTGGAAACATCGATGAGAGAGAAACGTTCAATCAGCTGCCTCCTGCACGCTTCCTACTGGGGATGTTCCCGCAACCAGGGTGCATGACCTTGACCGGAATCGAACCTGGGACCTTTCAATCCACAGGCTGACGCTCTATCCACTGAGCCAAACTGGTTAGGGCCCACCTTTTTTGGCTGTAGACTCATTAATGACCTATTACAAAGACCAAATTTTTGTAATATTATTTTCTAAAGAGAGAATAGAAGCATATTTCAATTTTTTTTATGGTATGGTTGATCAAATTTTTTTTTATCAATAGTGTTAAAAAGTTTCTTTTGGCTTCACAAGTTGTTATTTATCATTTGTATTAGAACATTTTAGAATCTTCAAATTTGAGAAAATTAAGTTTTTCATATATGAGCTGATAGAAACATGTTCATGATTTATTGTAATAGCTGTAGGATTGTGATGTCTATTTCACTTGATTCCCCTTAAAAATAAAAATATGGAACATTTATAACTGTAAAAAAAAAGAAACACCAAACAAACAAACAAACAACCTGATGAAAAAATGGGTTTGAGGACTGCTCAGACATTTCTCCAAAGAGGACCTCCAGATGGCCAACAGACATATGAAAATATGTCCAACCTCACTAATCATCAGAGAAATACCAATTCAAGCCACAGTGAGATAGCATCGCACACCTGTCAGAATGGCTATCAGTAATGAATCAACAAACGACAAGTGCTGCTGAGGGTGTGGAGAAAAAGGAATCCTCGTGCACTGCTGGTGGGAATGCAGACTGGTGCAGCCACTATGGAAGACAGTATGGAGGTTCCTCAAAAAATTAACAACAGAATGACCATGTGACTTAGCAATTCTACTTCTGGGTATTTATCCAAAGAAATCCAACACAAATTTAAAAAGATACACGTACCCTATGTTCATTAGCAGCATTATTTACAATAGCCAAGATATGGAAGCAACCTATGGTTCTATGAATGGATAAAAATGTGATACATACCCTAACTGGTGTGGCTCAGTGGATAGAGCGCCAGCCTGCAGACTGAAGGGTCCTGGGTTTGATTCCAGTCAAGGGCACATGCTGGGGTTGCAGGCTTGATCCCCAGTAGGGGGCGTGCAGGAGGCAGCCGATCAATGATTGTCTCTCATCATTGATGTTTCTCTCTCTCTCCACCTCTCCCTCCCTCTCTGAAATTAATTATATATATAAACTGTGGTACATATACACAATGAAATATTACTCAGCCATAAAAAAGAGTGAAATCTTGCCATTTGCAACAACAACATGGATGGACCTAGAGGGTATGATACTAAGTGAATTAAGTCAGAGAGAGAAAGACAAATACCATATGATTTCACTTATATGTGGAATCTAAAAAATAAAACAAATAGAACAGAAACAAACTCATGATAACACAGAACAAGCTGATGGTTTTCAGATGGGAGGGGGGGTGGGAGTGGATGAAAAAGATGAAGGGATTAAGAAGTACAAATTGACCTGAAATTAATACAAGATAATTCTGAATATAACCTGTATATATATTTTTCTTTTTTGTTAATCCTCACCCAAGGATATTTTTCCATTGATTTTTAGAGAGAGTAGAAGGGAGGGAAAAACAGAGAGAGAGAAACATCAATGTGAGAGAGACCCATCAATTGGTTGCCTCCAGCACACACCCTGACCAGGGCCGGGGACCGAGCCTGCAACCCAGGTACGTGCCCTTGACCGGAATCAAACCTGGGACCCTTCCGTCTGCAGGCCGATGCTCTATCCACTGAGCCAAACCGGCTACGGCTAACCTGTATGTTTTTAAAAAACTACTCGGTTACAGAGGGGCTCCTCCCTGAAGCAAAATTCAGATTGAGGGTGGTGTCCTCCTGTCAGCCACCATCAATTAGAAAAGGGAGCGGCACAGGAACAAGTAGGCCAACACATCAAGCAGACGTCACAGCTGTGTCTAGGAAAGCACTTCGGATGTGATTCCAGTGCAGGGAACTGCCTAGAAGCAAACAGATCGGAGTCCCACGAAGGTTTGCAGCGGTTCTCAAACCTTTGGGGGTCGAACGACCCTTTCTCAGGGGTCACCTAAGACCATCGGAAAACACATATATAATTACATATTGTTTTTGTGATGAATCACTATGCTTTAATTTTTTTTAAATATATTTTATTGATTTTTTTACAGAGAAGAAGGGAGAGAGACAGAGAGTTAGAAACATCGATGGGAGAGAAACATCGATCAGCTGCCTCCTGCACATCTCCCACTGGGGATGTGCCCGCAACCCAGGTACATGCCCTTGACCGGAATCGAACCTGGGACCTTTCAGTCTGCAGGCCGACGCTCTATCCACTGAGCCAAACCGGTTTCGGCTTTAATTATGTTCAATGTGTAACAATGAAATTGGGGGTCACCACACCATGAGGAACTGTCTTAAAGGGTCGTGGCATCAGGAAGGTTGAGAACCACTGGTTTAGAGGGAACTGAATTGCCAAAGAAACCAAGAGTCTGATCAGGAAAAGCTGCCAGGTTTAAAACAGCCTTTGGGGGGGCCCTGGCCGGGTGGTTCGGTGGGTGGGAGCATCGTGCTGTACACCAAAAGGGTTTGGGTTCACATCCTTGGGTGAGAACTGAAAACAGCCACCCTGGGCAGGAGATGGTCTGAGACAGCTGACTTGGCTGCCAGTCCCCATCCCTATCTTTCTGACCTTGTTTGCCTACTGCCCCCTCAGTCTGTCCCAACCTCCTTCCTACCCAGGCCTTCCGTACAGTGAGTGCGCTGTCACCCAGCCCCTTGGCCCTTGCTGTTTCCGCGCCTGAAAAAAAAGTGTTTTTCAGCTATTTCCACGGCAAAGAACATGCCGGATCCCTGCCCCAAGGGTACTCAGGGGCAACTGGAAGACAGTGTCCCCGCCGCTCCTAGACACCAGGTTGCCTGCTGGCAACATCAAACCCCAGCCGGTGTAGCCTAACTGCCCACCTGCCCAGCTGGCGAGGGCCTCAAAGCCCCAGGAAACGCGCCGAACTGTTTCCAGGGCTTGGTAGGGGGTTGTCACCTATGTTCAGCCACAAGTCCACTCCAATAGTACCGAGGGGATCGTGTGGGGGTCGGGGTGAACAGCTCCCTCCCCTGCGCTATGGGGTGAGCAGTGCCAAATGGGACCCGCAGGTCAAGGCGGCGCCAGCGAGGTGTGCCCTCTGGGTGTCCTGAGACCCAGCTGCCCAGGTATCCTCAGCACCAGGTGTCTAAGAATTCAACTCCAGCCCACTCGGTTAGGACACTACCTCCCCAGGTGGCATCAGAGTCCACAGGGTCAGGGTGTAGCCCTATGACTGCCCTCTCTCCCCATTCCAGGCTGTGACCTGTGCTTCTGACCAGGCTCCAGATTCCGACTCCAGCCACAAGTCCAGGCGGTCACCTATACTTCTCCCCGCCCGGCTAGGTTCCTGGGCCCCCTCCCTGGGGGTCCATTCATTTTCTAGAGCAGCTCAGGGAACTCAGCATTTACTCACTAGCTCACCGGTTTACTCGACAAGGCCATGCCTCGGGAACAGCCAGATGGAAGAGAGGCCCAGGGCGAGGTGTGGGAAGGGGCACAGACTTCCATGCCACCCAGGAGGGCCACTGCCCGCACGGCTCACGGTCACCAACCCAGAAGCTCTCCGGGAGCCCTGCCTGTGGGGGCTTCATGGAGGCCTCATGACAGTCGTGAGTGAATAAGTCATTGGCCTCTAGTGACCGAGTCACCCTCTAGCCCCCGGCCCTGGGTGGTGGTGGTGGTGTGGTGGGTGGGATGGGACTAAAAGTTCCAACCCCTGATAAGCTCCCCCCCCCCCCCCCCGTCACCTCATTAACATGACAAAAGACACCCTTGCTTCCTTTAGGACATGCCAAGGGTTTAGGAGCTCAGCCAAAAAGAGGGATGAAGACCAAATACATATTTCCTATAAATCACAGCATCACACTCCACCCCCTGGGCTCGCAGCACCGACCCCCAATAGCAAAGCCATCACAGAAGTCAAGGCGCTGGTGCGTTGCTAGAATCTCGCTCAGTCATTACTAATTACCCAGTCCCCCAGGGCAGGCCACTCAGGTCTGTGGGTTTCCGTCTGACTTTGCCAAGTTCCAAAAGCACCAGGTCTCAGTACGATACAACCTTGAACCTTCTCAGGCATCTGGTATAATCAGACAATGGAGGTAAGAGATAGTATCACCTCCAGCTCTGGCCTCTTTTGAGGCGTTCAGATTGGATCTGTCCCATTACATACCCCATCGATCCCTCTCTTACCCCTTCTCTGCATTTATACCCGAACTTTCCCACCTCTGGAAGGCACCTAGGTTTGGCCACTCTGCTGGCCTACATTGCAGGCGGCAGTACTAGTCTGGCAAGTGCCTCCCTCCTCCTCGCACACATTCCCATTCCCGGGAGGAGGGTGAGGGTGACCCAGGTGCAGATGCAGTGAGTGGGCTGTCTCTACTGCCGACTCACCCAATGGGGTGAGGGCACATCCCCGCGTCAGGCCCTCAGGAATTCTGACATAAAGGTGAAGAACTCAGTTACACGGTCTTGCTTAGAAAGCATTCCTGTTGCCAGCCCTCCTAGCAGTGCCAAAGGGGACCCGCACTTCCACATTCTTAGACACCTGGTCCTGCTCCGATTGCGTCCCACAGAAGGAAAAGGTGGATGTGATGTGGGGAAGGAAGAACACCGTCACCTTCTCCACCCCCTCTCTTCCCCAGATCCACAAAAAAAAAAAAAAGAGAGAGAGAAAAATCTGCCCTGGCCAGTGGCCCAGTTGGTTGGAATGTCATCTTGTGAAGCAAAAGGTAGTAGGTTTGATCCCCAGTCGGGGTGAGGACGGGAGGCAACCAATGATGTTTCTCTCTCTCTCTCTCTCTCTCTCTCTCTCTCTCTCTCTCAGAAAAACAAAACACAATTCCTTGGGTGAGGATTAAATTAGAAAGAGTCCTGCCGGTGTGCCTCAGTGGTTGAGGTTGACCCATGCACCATTCCTCTCCATTCCTCTCTCTCTAAAAAAATCAATTAAAAAACCAACAACATTTAAATTAAAAAAAATAAAAGTCTATGCAGTAGGAACACTCCTTTAGCCCCAGTCCTGTTCCCGTGGTGTGAGCGCACGCAGGAAGCGTGGGAGCAGCTGTGGGCCAGCATTGCCCTACGTGCCCACCCAGTGCCCAGCAGGCTCCCTCGGAGGAGGGTACCTCTGCCCACGCTGGGTGCAGTGGCTCCCGTTCCGTCTTTTATGGCCTCTCAGAGCCCGGTCTAGAGTCCTGTCCCTTCCTGTCAGGACCCATGAGTAGCCACCAGCATCAATCAGTGTCACTTGCCAGCTATGTTCAGCCCCCCTCACCCCCGCCCCACATAGCCATTCGCACTCTCTCTCTTGTGGACAGAACAGTTCTCACTAAACATTTTGTGCCTCAGAAGGCGCAAGAGGAAGATGCCTGGAATCAGCCCCTCTCTGCGTTGCTGCAGACCCCGTGCCCACACAGCTCATGGACTCAGGGGCCACCCTAAGCGAGTACATGGGTACCTGCTTGTCAATCCCAGTCACCTCCCAGACCTGGGAAGTTTTTTTTTTTTTAAATATATTTTTATTGATTTCAGAAAGGGAGAGAGAGAGATAGAAACATCAATGATGAGAGAGAACCACTGACTAGCTGCCTCCTGCACACCCCCCACTGGGGATCAAGCCCACAACCTGGGCATGTGCCCTTGACCAGAACCGAACCCGGGACCCTTCAGTCCATAGGCCGACACTCTATCCACTGAGCCACACCGGCCAGGGCAAACCTGGGAAGTTCTGATGGGCATCAACATGTCCTACTGCAAGGCACCCCTCACATTCCCATAGGGCTGTGCCCCGCACGGGCACCCCTGCAACAGGCCAGGGAAAAGGCATGCCACTCAGCCCACCAGGCCCATCTGTTTTGTTGTTGTTGTGAATCCTCACCCGAGGATATTTTTCCATTGGTTTTGAGAGAGTGGGGAAGAGAGGAGGAGAGACACATCGATGTGAGAAAGACACATCAATTGGTTGCCCCTTGCATATGCCCTGGCCAGGGCCAGGGATCGAGCCTGCAACCCAGGTACGTGCCCTGGACCGGAATTAAACCCAGGATCCTTCAGTCAGCGGGCTGATGCTCTATCCACTGAGCCACATCGGCCAGGGCCAGGCCGACCTGTTTTATCTTCCTCAGCGTGGTGGCCATCCAAACAGGACGTTGTCCATTCACCTTGGCACCCTGTCCATAAACCAGTAGAAAGCCATTTACACGGCGCTGTCCACGTGGCATGAGCATCCCTGTTCGTGGGCATCCCTGCCTCACGTGCCTCACGTTCCCGGGCAGCACGGTCCCCTATAAACCATTTCCACGTGATCATGGCATCTTCTGGGCCCCGGAATCCCCACCAGGGCACTTCTCCAACCTCAGCCCAGACATTGTGGCTATTTCAGGTTTTGAGAGCACTTTGTGTCCTCCCGTTAATAATGTCCAATAACAAGGTAGTAAATATCCCTCCCATGGAACTTCTCTCGTCCGAAGACCAGCAGTCATGACTGGGAGGCTCACGGGCTCTTGGCATAAATCCCAGTGCAAGCTCCACAAAGGGCCACTGCGCAGGGCACCTGTTCCCCCCCCCCCCCACTTCTACCCACACTGTGTGGGCCCAGCAATCCTCCTGGTTCCCATCAGCACCCCCATTAAGCCGGCTTGCAGGGCAGGTTCACATGCTTGTGTTACGATAGAAGGTAAGGGAACATTCCTCAGTCAGATAAAGATGCGTTTCCCAACACATGCAAATGCTGGATCCTTATGCTGCACACCCGGCATTAATATAATGTTGTATGTCAATCATTCCTCAATTAAAAAAAAAAAAGATGCAACCACTTCACATAACGCTGTTCAAGCATCCCAATTCTCCCGCACACTTTTTACCCGATTTCCACCAACCCACCTTCCTAAGTGTAGCCTCCTCGGGCTTCATCAGTAATGTGGGGAGCCGCTACAGGGTTAAGCCTCGGACTGACCTGTGGGCAAAGTCACAAACAACTCCCAGCTTAGAGGGCACAGTCCTCTTAGCATATTTAGGCTTGACCTTATGAGGCTCCCTAGATCTTACCTGGGAAGCTAATGGGCTGAGGGAAGTGCAGCAAGAACAAGAACAAAAACAAGTGAAACTCACAAGAACCGTGTAACTATGGAAACCACTACCTTGTTTACCTCTGACTATAAAATAAAGGCTCAGCTTGCCTCTGGATCTTTCTCTGTGGCCTCAGCCAGGCACAGGAAGATCCACAGAAACTAAAGAGAGCTAGAGAGCTATGAACACTGTCTCCGTGTAAAACCTTCTTCGCCGACTCCGTCCACACCTTTGGGAACCCCTGGACCCCTGGGGCTGGACCCCAGCACAGTAAGCTGTGATTTCACAGGCCGAGGCTCCTAAACCAGATGTAATATCCATTCCCATAAAAAACGCAGGAAGTTACCCGGCTGGCATGGCTCAGTGGTTGAGCATTGACCTAGGAACCAGGAGGTCATGGTTCCATTCCTGGTCAGGGCACAGGCCCAGGTGGCGGGCTCCATCGTGTGTGGTGCGTGCAGGAGGCAGCCGATCAGTGATTCTCTCTCTCCCTCTCGGAAATCAATAAAAACATAAATATGTTTTTTAAATTCAGAAACTTTACACCATGCTGGCCTAGACTTTCAAAAGCCTATCGGCCGTTTCACTGGGTTTTGGTGCCACAGCTCAGTGGGGTGTCATGTCAGGGAGCCCTGATCACTTGACCCACGCGTGTGCAATTGCGTCAGGTCCCCAGTGAGGGGTGGAGCCGAAGGACCCTGGCCCTCCTGTCAATCTTTTGCTTGACTAATACACCTGCCGCTGGCCCAAGGGATCGCTGCAATTTTTTTCCTTCCAACTTTTAAAATCTGTCCACATTGGGATAAACAGAGCAGACATAATTGGGGCCCTTTAATATTGGGGGAACAATAGGGAATCCCTTGGGCCCGCCCGGCCTCAGGTCGTGCTGAAACCTTTGTTTTAATATCAGCGTCCATTTTATTCAGCCCATTTTTTAACAACCATCTACAGATGGCCGCCCTGTCGGGACACGTCCTGTCACCCTCTCTTTTCTGTCTCCTCTTCGGCTCTCCCAACATTCCATCTATTCCCTTTTATTTCCTCCTAACCTTTCACAAGGTTCCACCTCATTGGGCAGAGCCCCTCCCCTCCCCCCTGCCTAGTCCCATTCTCTTGTTAATGAACCTGATGTTTCTATCAGCATCTGTAAGGCCAGGTGAGAGGAACTGAGACAGGAAACGCCAGGCTTCCAGAGCTGCTGGCGGGTTTTGCAGCAGAAGGTGCGTGAGTGCCCGCGGGCAAGGCCCCCTTCCCCAGAGCAAGAGGCACATTGGGCCGGTGGCCATGTCGGTTCTGTACAGCCAGTGCCACCCGCCGCAGACGCAGCACTATCAGCTGCTCCATCTGGGCTGTTCCACTCGGTGTTTCGAGGGGGAGCCGGGCAGTCCCCCTTCTCTGGGCAAAAACACCTCCCAGAGGCTTTCCCCCAGTTCACCACCCGGCTGTGTAGCCCAGGGAATGCCCTCCGCGCTGTCTGGACGCCATAGAACAAAGCCACGGTCACTGCGCGGGAGTGAGCTGTGGCCCCTGGATCCACCCGACACGCTCGGTGGCACTCAACACCGAAGACACAGCCGGATCATCACTCTCCAGCCCATCAGCACAGCGTCCTCGAGTGACACTGTCTACAGCAGCGGTTCTCAACCTTCCTCATGCCGCGCCCCTTTAAGACAGGTCCTCATGGCGTGGTGACCCCCAATTTCATTGTTACACATTGAACATAATGAAAGCACAGTGATTCATCACAAAAACAATATGGAATTATATATGTGTTTTCCAATGGTCTTAGGCGACCCCTGTGAAAGGGTCGCGACCCACAGGTTGAGAACCGCTGGTCTACAAGATGAACAACTCTTGCTAAACCCTGCCATCTTTTCACGCTTTCTCTTCTCAAACTGTATGTTTCGATGAATCGGGGGCATGTAGCAACTCCATCTCACCGACACAAACTCTGGGATTCCAGGCCCCAGCTCCTAAGTATGTGGGCGCTGGGGGGCCACCCCCACCACCAAGAACACGCAGACACCAGCCGGATGTCGAGGGACCCAGCTCAATCCTCACACTGTCCACCTGGATGTCGCAGGAGACCCCAGAGATTCTGGTTCAATCCACTAGACCGCCCCAGTCCCGAGCCCCCGAGCTTCTGGCCCACGGGCTGTCTCGGCGACCCCCTCCCCCCCTTGGGCTCACAGAAGTCGAAGAAACATTTACTTACTGGATCACCGGTTTCTTATGAAAGGATATGACCCGGGAACAGCCAGAAGGAAGAGAGCACAGGGCGAGGTGTGGGAAAGGGCGAGGGGCCTCCGTGCCCTCTCCAGGGGCACCGCTCTCCAGAAACCTCCACATGTTCGCCAACCGGAAGCTCGGTGAACCCTGTCCTTTTTGGGGGGCTTTGTGGAGGCCTCACTGCCTAGGCTGATTGACCAACGCATGGGCCACTGGTGACTGATCGCACCTCCAGCCCCTTCCTCTCCCCAGGGCAGGGGGTGGGACTGAAGGGTCCCCTATAGTCACCTGGTTGGCTCCACAACCAAGGAGGCCCCAGCCCGAGGTTCTGGCCAAAAGGCGCCTCATTGACATAACAAAAGACACCTCTGCTGTTCCGTAATTCAGGAAATTCCAAGGGTTTAGGAGCTCCGCCAGGAACCAGGACGAAGATCAAATATATATTTCTCGTAAATCACAGTATCACAGTTTGTAAATGAGACCTACATCCTGGACGACATATTTTTAACACCGAATACAAGTTTTAAAATACGCATTCTCTTAGCCCCAGCGATCAGACAAGACAAAGAAAGCAAAGAAAGACATCCACATTGGAAAGGAAGAAGTACAACTCTCATTATTTGCAGAGAACATGATACTATACATAGAAATCCCTGAAGACGGCACCAAAAAACTATTAGCATGAAATGACTTCCGTAAAGCTGCAGGATGCAAAATCAATATACAGACATCTGTTGCGTTTCTATATGCCAAGAACAAAAGATCAGGAGAGAAAATGAAGAAAACAATCCCATTTACAACTGCATCAAAAAGTATAAAATACCTAGGAATAAATTTAACCAAAGAGGTGAAAGACCTGTACTCTGAAAAGTTAAGACATTGAAAAGGTGTGGCTCAGTGGATAGAGCATCGGCCTGTGGACTGAAGGGTCCCGGGTTCCATTTCAGTCAAGGGCACATGCCCCAGTTGCGGGCTCGATCCCCAGTAGGGGGCGGGCAGGAGGCAGCCAATCCATGATTCTCTCTCATCATTGATGTGTCTATCTCTCTCTCCCTCTCACTCTCTGAAATCAATAAAAAATAAAAAAGACATTGAAAGGGAGGTGGGGGGAGGTAGAAGAGAGTATAGGAGGGATAAATGGTGATGAAAGGAGATTGGACTTGGGGTGGTGAACACACAATGTAATATACAGATGCTGTATTATAGGATTGTACACCTGGAAACTATATAATTTTATTAACCAATGTCACCCCAATAAATTCAATTTTTAAAAAAGACATTGGAAAAAGAAATTGAACATGATACAAATCAGTGGAAGAATATACCTTGCTCATGGATTGCCATAATTGATATTGTTTAAATGTCCTTACTACCAAAAGCAATATACAGATTCAATGCAATCCTTATCAAATGACCTATGGGATTCTTCTCAGAATTAGAACTAATCCTAAAATTTATATGGAACCAAAAAAACCCCCAAATAGCCAAAGAAATCTGGAGAAAGAACACAGTGAGAGGTATCATGCTCCCTGAAATCACACTATAATACAAAGCTACAATAATCAAAACACTGTGGTACTGGCATGAAAACAGATATATAAATAAATGGAATAAAATAGAGAGCCCAGAAATAAATCCTCACGTATATGATCAATTAATACATATATGCCAAAGGAGGCAAGGATATACAGTGGGGTAAAGCCAGTCTCTTCAATAAATGGCGCTGGCAAAACTGGGCAAAAACAATGAAACTGAACCACTTTCTTACACCATATGCAAAAATAACCTGAAAATGGAGTCAAGATTTACATGTTAGACCTGAAATCATGAAATCATAAAATACTTAGAGGAAAACATAGGTGGTAAACTATGATATCACTCTTAGCAATAACTTTTTTGATATAGCTCCTTCAGCAAGGGAAACAAAGAAATAATAAACAAATGGGACTACATCAAACTAAGAAGGTTTTGCACAGCCAAAAAAAAAAAAAAAAAAATCAGCCCTTGCCGGTTTGGCTCAGTGGATAGAGCCTCGGCCTGCGGACTGGGGGGTCCCGGGTTCGATTCCAGTCAGGGGCATGTACCTTGGTTGCGGGTACATCCCCAGTGGGGGGGTGTGCAGGAGGCAGCTGATGGATGTTTCTCTCTCATCGATGTTTCTAGCTCTCTATCCCTCTCCTTTCCTCTGTAAGAAATCAATAAAAAAAAAAATCAACAAAATGAAAAGTCAATCTACTGAATGAGAGAAGGTATTCACAAACGACACACCCAATAAGGGATTAATATCCAAAGTATCAAAAGGTCTCATACAATTTAACACCAAAACCACAAATAATCTGATTAAAAAATGGGCAGAGGGCCTGAATAGACTGATAAAACATGTAAAGATACTCTGTTACTAATTAGGTAGATGCAAATTAAAATCACAATGAGATGTCAGCTCACAGCTGTCAGAACGGCTATCATCCATACATCAACAAATAAGTGTGGGTGAGATGTGGAGAAAAGGGAACCCTCGTGCACTGTTGGTGAGATTGTATTGGTGCAGCCACTATGGAAAGCAGTATGGAGGTTCCTAAAAAAATTAAAAATAAAGCTGCTATATGGTCCAGCAATTCCACTTCTGGGTATTTATCCGAAGAAAACAAAAACACTAATTCAAAAGATATATGCAGCCCTATGTTCACTGCAGCATTATTTACAATAGCCAAGATATGGAAGTAACATAGGTGTCCAGTGATGGATGAATGGATAAAGAAGATGTGGGACATTTATACAATGGAATATTACTCAGCCATAAAAAAGACTGAAAGATTGGCATTTGTGACACCATGGATGGACCTGGAGGGTAGTGCGCTAAGTGAAATAAGTCAGACACAGAAAGACAAATACCATATGATCTCACTTATATGTGAAAAGGACCGGTGAGGCATCCTAGAGAGTGATTGCCAGGAGCTCTCCTCCCCCAGGGCGGGGGGTGGGGGGAGTGAATATAATGAGTACAATTTAGGATCTTGGAGGAAGGGCTCCATGGGGCTGGACCCCAGACCTGAGAAGAGGGGGCGCCGCTCACCTCATACTGGTGTTTCTGATGAGACTGGGCCTGTGAGCGCCGGACAGTGACCACTGGAGTCAGCTCAAAAGTGGGGTTCCTCGCCCTCCTCCAGCCGCGCAGTCTCTCTAGCGCCCCCTATAGACGGAGTCTACCAAGGAGCCGCTGGCGAAGCAGAACTGGAATGGCGGCCTCTCAGGCTCTGAGTCAAAAAGCAGAGGATAGAAGGCGAGTTTGGAGCTTAATAACAGCCACAGAAATACCAAGCAGAGCCACACGAGTCCCAGCTCATCGATCACTCAGCCTCAACGGTTATTGCTACTTTGGCTTTCTTGTTTCATTGATTCCACGGGAGCATTTTAAAGCAAATCCCATCATTTCATCCATAAATACTTACAGATCCACCAGGCTACAGACTTTAAGAACACAATACCTCCCTAACCGGCGTCGGCCTGCGGACTGAAGGGTCCCGGGTTCGATTCCGGTCAAGGGCACGTACCTTGGTTGCAGGCACATCCCCAGGGGGAGTGTGCAGGAGGCAGCTGATCGATGTTTCTCTCTCATCGATGTTTCTAACTCTTTCCCTCCCCCTTCCTCTCTGTAAAAAAAAAATCAATAAAATGTTAAAAAAAAAAAAAAAAGAACACAATAGCACCATCACACCTAGTGGAAGCAATGCTAATTCCTTCATGTCATCTCATACTCAGTCTGAGTTCAGATTGTTTGTCCCAAAGATGGCTTCTTCCGGTTGTTGGTTTGCTTGAGTCAAGACCCAAACAAAGTCCAGGTGTTGCTCTGGTTAATATGTCTCTTAAGTCTCTTTCAGTCTATAGCCCTCTGCCCCCTTCCTTTTCTCTTTTATATCATGAATGCATCGCAGAAACCATGCCATGTGCACGGTGGAATGTGCCATGTTCTCAATCTGTCGGATTGGATCCCGGTGGTATCATTTAACATGTCCCTTGTCCCCTTTAACTCCTGTAAGATGGTGGTTACATCTGGAGCCCTGGTTAGATTCAGGTTCAATTTTTTGGCAAGGAGAGTTCATAGGTGCTGTGCACTTCCCATCACTGGAAGGCACAGTGGTGATTTTAAAAAATATATATATATTTTATTGATTTCAGAGAGGAAGGGAGAAGAAAAGAGAAACATCCATGATGAGAGAGAATCATGGATTGGCTGCCTCCTGCACACCCCACACTGGGGATAGAGTCTGCAACCCAGGCCTGTGCCCTGACCAGGAATCAAACCGTGACCTCCTGGATCATAGGTCAATGCTCAACCACTGAGCCACGCCAGCCGGGCACCATGGTGATTTTTAAAAATTGAGGTATAATCTTTAAGTTGAGGTAAGATCCTTAAATTGAGGTATACTTTACCTACAATAAAATGCACAAAAACTAAGTGAACTGCCTGATGAATAATTACATGTTATGCAGCTCTGCAACACCCACTGAGGTCAGGATATTAAAGCATTTCTATAACCCAGACCACTCCTTCACGAAATGGTGCTTTTCCAGTTCTGTCATTCTTTCAGAGTTTGAATTCCTTTATAATGAGGAACTTTCTCATCAATTCTGGCTGCTCTGAAATACAGACAGGCAGGATAAATGTTTAATTTTTTTCTTTTTGCTGCCAATTAGTTGATGAATTGATTAGTAAGTTGGTGTCCTAGCAGCCTCCAAAAGTGACCATTGAGATTTGATTTTATTTTCTGAGGTTTTATTTATTTTTAATTATTATTATTATTATTATTATTATTATTATTATTATTTTGCTTTTCCAACTTTATTGAGAAAAACAAATCCGGGTCCCAGTGCCCCTCTCCCCCACCCCAGCCATAACTTAAATAACTTAGAGACAGAGTTGAGGGTCGGGCAGGTGTGGAGGAAGCAGCCACTACAGCCGCCGCAGCGCCCACTTCTTGTCCGTCTTCTTGTCCCGCTCGCCCGCATGCTTCTTGGCCATGGGACCCTCAGCCCTGCCCGGGCCCCCAAGGGCCGCGGGGTCGGTGGAGGAGGCCGAGGCTGCACTGGCCGGGGAGCAGCTGGCCTGGGGCCTCCCGCCGCTGGGCCCACCGGCTCCCCCGTGGATCTCCGTGGGCAGGCGGCCCGCCTCCTGGTTGAGGGCGGACTCGGGGTTGGGGTGGATCAGCAGGCACTTGATGGCCAGCAGCACCTGCCGGATGCCCAGCTCAGCCGTCCAGTCCCTCTTGCGCGCGTGGACGCAGATCTCGGCATCTTGGCGTCGGCGCCCACGATCGGGTGGAAGATCTTGGTCAGGAGTTTCATGCGGAACAGGCCTCCGGTACGGGTCCCCTCAGGGCCCTCGATGGTGGCCTGCAGGTCCGTGGGGGCCTCTTCCTTGGGAAAGACCTTGATGCCATCGGGAGGGTCCGTGGTCAGCGTCGTCACCTCCTTGTACACCAGGCGGATGATGTGGGGGGACAGGTTCTCCACGTTGGAGTTCATGACTGCGGCCGGGGTGGGGGGCCAACTGCTGCCGCTGCGGCCCTAGGGAGGCCCGGCGGCTCCTCTCCGCTCGCCCCAGGTGCCGGCCGCACTCGAGGTTTTATTTTTTAGTGCCATTATGAACTCAGAGTTTTTTATTTTTATTTTATTTTTATTTTTTTAAAAAAAATATATTTTATTGATGTTTTACAGAGAGGAAGGGAGAGGGACAGAGAGCCAGAAACATCGATGAGAGAGAAACATCGATCAGCTGCCTCCTGCACACCCCCCACTGGGGATGTGCCCGCAACCCAGGTACATGCCCTTGTCCGGAATCAAACCTGGGACCCTTCAGTCCGCAGGCCGACGCTCTAGCCACTGAGTCAAACCAGTCAGGGCTAAAAGCAATTTTTAACGAACTCAGAGTTTTTAAAATATTTGATGTATAAATAGATGTACTACTTTGCAGTCAATATGCTTTTTGGTGCTCAAATTCTCCAATCTTGGGCCACTAGAATCCCCTTAAAAATTGGTTTTAGCTGAAACCGGTTTGGCTCAGTGGATAGAGCGTCAGTCTGTGGACTAAAGGGTCCCAGGTTCGATTCTGGTCAAGGGCATGTACCTGGGTTGCGGGCACATTCCCAGTAGGAGATGTGCAGGAGGCAGCTCATCGATGTTTCTCTCTCATCGATGTTTCTCTCTATCTCTCTCCCTTCCTCTCTGTAAAAAATCAGTAAAATATATTTTTTAAAAAATTGGTTTTATAAGCCTGGCTGGTGTGGCTCAGTTGTCTGAGCTTCATTCTATGCATCAAGAGGGGACTAGCATCATAGAGGCACAAACAGACAGGAACCTCAGAGGGAGGCAGGGGAGGGTGGTGGGGAGAGACCAGCCAATGGACTCGTATGCATATGGGCATGAGCTGTGGACACAGACAGTGGGGTGGTGAGGGTGGGGGTGGGAATAACAAGAATGCAATGAAAGAACACCAAAAGAAAAAGAAAAAAAAGGAGGGGACAGGTTCGATTCCCAGTCAGGGCACATGCCTGGGCTGTGGGCAGCTGATCGATGTTTCTCTCGTGGATGTTTCTTCCTCTCTTTTGAAAATCAATTAAAAAACATATTCTTTTTTAAAAAATGGGTTTTTTTTAATGTGACTTTGTAATTCTTAATTTCTAATAAGTCAGGGTATTCCAGGTTCATCTTTTACATTTCCAGCCTCGGAAGTGAAATGAGTCATTTCCCCAAGGAGTTCTGTATATGTTTGTTTGTTTGTTTGAATTTATATTTAGTCACGGCAATCTGGCCACTAGGTCTTTGTGCTATTGTGTTGTTATTTCTCTTAGGTCTTTCCAGGGCACGGAGCTAGGAAAGATGTAATTTTTAGAAAAAGAAAAATAAATTATGCATTAATACTGCTGCATCCAATACAAATTACTTAATTTCTTTGATTTTGTGTTTCTGTCTCTTTCTCACGTATAAAGTCTTGGTTCTTAATGATATTAGCATAATAACTTGCTTTATGCTACTACATCGCGAGAATAGTGTCAGGGTAACAGCACCAATGTCATTGCTAACAATCAGATCCCTGACTGCCATTGAAGATTTATTGGTAGTTCTTTTTTTCCTTCGGATGCAGCCCACTAGGGATGCGCAGTGACAATACTGTGCTTGCAGGTCACCTGGAATAATTATTCTGGGTAGTTTTGCCCCCAAATTGATATGTAGTTATTTAGGTTCATTTGTTTTCATTCTTCTTCCATTTTTAAGGAAAGCTTTTTTTTTCTTTATTATACTGTTTTTAAATTATTTTGAATCTTATGGTTCCAATGTATAGCAGTGATCTGTTGCTGCATAACGAAATTTACTGGCTTAAAATCACAAGCATTTATTGTGTCACTGTTTACCAGGGTCCGAAGTCTGGATCGGCTGAGCAGGGCAGTAGTTCTAGCTCAGGGTCTCATGAAATGGAAAGACGGCAGCTGGGCCTGCAACCATCTTAAGGCTTAACTGGGGCTGGGCGATCTGCTCTCAGGATGGTTCATGTCCTAGCTGGTGTGGCTCAGTGGATAGAGCGTCGGCCTTTGGACTGAAGGGTCTCGGGTTCGATTCCAGTCAAAGGCAGGTACCTCAGTTGCAGGCTCCTCCCTGGCCCTGGTCAGGGTGCGGGCAGGAGGCAACCCATCAATGTGTCTCTCTCACATCGATGTCTCTGTCTCTCCCTCTCTCTTCCACTCTCCCTAAAAATCAATGGAAAAATATCCTTGGGTGATGCTGAACAAATAAATAAAAATAGATGGTTCACTCATGTGTCTGCTGGCAGGCTTCAGACCCTCACCAGGCGGGACTGCTCCAGAGAGCAATTGCTTTCCCCCAACACAAGTGACCCAAGAGAAAGAAAGAGTAGAACTGAAGCCACATTATCTTTTAAGAGCCTAATCGTGGAACATATTTTTATTGATTTCAGAGAGGAAGGAAGAGCGAGGGAGAGAGAGATAGATAGAAACATCAATGATGAGAGAGAATCACTGGCTGCCTTCTGCACACCCCCTACTGGGGATCAAGCCTGCAACCCAGGCATGTGCCTTTAACCGGAATCGAACCCGGGACCCTTCATTCTGCAGGCCGACGCTCTATCCACTGAGCCAAACCGGCTAGGGTAGATGCCATTTTCGAGCTTTCCACATTCTCTCCCTTTAAGAAACCACTTTTTATTCGTTTTGGCTTTACCTTTTCATTGTTTTACTTTGAAAATGATCAGAAAATACGTGCCTATATGTATATTTGTGGGTTCGATTCCTGGTCAAGGGCACGTATCTGGGTTGCAGGTTCAATCCCCAGCCCCTGGGTGCATATGGGAGGCAACCAATCGATGTGTCTCTCTCACATCTCTCTCTCTCTCTCTCTCTCTCTCTCTCTCTCTCTCTCTCTCATCTCTCCCTTTTCCTCCGTTCCTCCCACCCTCTCTAAAAATCAATGGAAAAAATATCCTTGGGTGAGGATTAACAACAAAAAATAATAATGCTTTAACAGCTATCTTTGTATATGCAGGTTTTCCTTGATGTAGGATTATTATCTTAGATTACAAGACTCTCAGATACAAATTGAATGAAGTCAAAGGTATGAGTAATTGCGCTCAGTTTTATTGCTAAATTGGTTCACAAAAGAGCTACACTGCATTACATTTCCACCTACAATCTACAGAGCGCTCATCTTCTCTGCATTCTTATCTGAATTGGAAAAGGAATAGTCTAATTCCTTTTAATCTTTACCATTTTGATATACTTAAGTATATTCTTGCAGCAGACATGTATTTTCACATCAGACTTTTGTACTAAGGTACTTTATTTTATTACTATTTAAAAGATAACATTAATTTAGAAACTAATATAGCAAATATCACTTTTGACTAAATTCACTTTTCTATATCTTTAACCTTAAGAGCATGTGGACTTATGGAATATATATTTCTGAGCTAGTAAACATGCCAGACCATAACATGTGCAAAAATTATAAAGTACAGCAATGATTAGACAAGCCATAAAATACAATAAAAGTTATTCCAGCCATTTTAGTACAGTATATTCAGATACTCAGAGATAGTAAAATATTCAAGTTGTTTTGCTGGATTTGTAGCAGTGTGATTGTTTTTACCATAACAATAGCTGTTAATCCCTTTTCCCGAAGAAATTATAAACTGTAGGTAGAGTCTGTTATTCATGAGCTACATATTTAGTAAATGTTTTAAAAGCAGACCTGCCTTGCTTCCCAGTCAGATCGTTATGATACGTGTTCCTCGATTCATGTCCTCATGCTTCACGGGATTAATTAGCAAAATGATTTTTTCCTCCCTTTTCCTTTCTGAGTGATATTTTTAAAACATTTTTGGCACTTACACAGAGTGCAGTTTATAGGTCATGAAAATATTCATATTAGAAAGCACTTCCGCACAGCTCTTCAGCTTAGGTGTGCGGATCGCCCAGCCATTTTCCTGAAATGTAACCAGACTCAACAGCAGAGCCCTGGGGGGTGGGGTGGGGGTGGGGGGCGGTGAAGGACAGGGTGTTCCCCACCAAGGTCACCTGTCAGTCTTCAGTCTCATTATCAGTAAACAAATGGTGCTGAAAAGCCCTGGAATTCTCCCGCCCAAGCTTAAAAGGAAACACGATGAGTCCCGCCTCTGCTCAAAAGGAAACAGTACACACGCCTGCTGCGGGCCTTGGTCAGCAGAAAGCTCAGGCCTGTTGCAGATAACCTTTGAGGCCCAATAGCAAACACC
Organism: Myotis daubentonii; assembly: GCF_963259705.1. NCBI lineage: Eukaryota > Metazoa > Chordata > Mammalia > Chiroptera > Vespertilionidae > Myotis > Myotis daubentonii. The sequence goes on along the minus strand of NC_081861.1, from coordinate 833,411 downwards.
GATCACATCTCAGTACTTTCCAAAGCACGTTTTGGGGGGACCACGGTGCAAAAATGAGCAGATACGGCCAATCGAGATCAATTCAGAAGCCAGTGAAAACGACACCCTTTTGAAAGACCAGCACAGGATGGAAATGAAGGAGAAAGCCCATATCCAGGACCAGGTCGGCGGGAAAACAAATTGGTAGAGAACTTTTGCAGGTGCATCCTGGTAATATGTATCCAAATTCCTTAAAGGTACATCCCCTCAGCGGAGCCATTACATAGGTAGCATTTCATCCTGAAGAAATAATTGAGGGCAGGGGCAGAGGAAAACAAGAATGTTTGTGCAGTACAGGGCGTGATAGAAAAAGCTAGAAACCACCGATGTCCGGGCTGTTTCAGGAAGCTGTGTCCATCTGCAGTCATTCAGAGAATTCCTGGAGAGACCTGTTTGTGGCCGGCCTGTTGGTGCGCATGTCTGACATGCGAGCTCCTTTCCTTCTGAGCTCCCCGATCCCAGAGACTGTCCAGGGCAGCAGTGCTCACTGCCCCAGGCCCCAATCATGACAACCTGCTCCCCCTTTCCCAGCTCCCCCTGCGCCTCGGATAGGCCTCTGATCCAGTACTGGGGACTTCTGGGGACATTTGTGCTTTCCTGATTAAAAAAAAAAAAGACAGATACTGCCCGAACCGGTGTGGCTCAGTGGATAGAGCGTCGGCCTGCGGATTGAAGGGTCCCAGGTTCGATTCCGGTCAAGGGCACGTACCTTGGTTGTGGGCACATCCCCAGTAGGGGCTGTGCAGGAGGCAGCTGATCGGTGCTTCTCTCTCATCGATGTTTCTAACTCTCTATCCCTCTCCCTTCCTCTCTGTAAAAATATAAATAAAATATATTAAAAAAAAAAGTCAGATACTGTTGATGGCAACAATCTCCTACTACAGACCTTCTATTAAGTGAGACTGACTCTTTTAAAAAAAATATTACAAACATGTTCAACATTTATCTTCAAATCTGAATATGTTTTTTGGTTTTTTAAAAAAATATATTTTATTGATTTTTTACAGAGAGGAAGGGGGAGGGATAGACAGTCAGAAACATCGATGAGAGAGAAACATCAACCAGCTGCCTCCTGCACAGCCCCTACTGAGGATGTACCTGCAACCAAGGTACATGCCCTTGACCGGAATCGAACCTGGGACCTTTCAGTCCGCAGGTTGACGCTCTCCACTGAGCCAAACCAGTTAGAACAAGACTGACTCTTTATTTTTATTTTTAAAAATATATTTTTTATTGTTTTCAGAGAGGAATGGAGAGAGAAAGAGATAGAAGCATCCATGATGAGAGAGAATCATGGATCGGCTGCCTCCTGCACACCCCACACCGGGGATCCAGCCCACAACCCAGGCGTGTGCTCTGACCGGGAATCAAACTGTGACCTCCTGGTTCATAGGTCGATGCTCAACCACTGAGCCATGCTGGCTGGGTGAGACTGACTCTTTCTTAATCAATTTTTATTTATTGATTATACAGAGAGAGGGAGGGAGAGAGAGAGAGAGAGAGAGAGAAAGAGAAAGAGACAGAGAGAGAGAGAGAACATCGATTCGTTGTCCCACTTATTGATGCATTCATTGGTTGATTTTTGTATGTGCCCAGACTGGGGCTCGAACCCTCAACCTTGGCGTATTGGATGATGCTCTAACCACCTGAGCTGCCTGGCCAGGGCCAAGGCTGACTCTTATTCCTTAAGTAAAGGATCAGCCGGGTCTTCCGCTATTTGCAGTCAATGTCCCCGACTCTGATGGATGCCGGACGTGCTGCTTAGCTCTGCCTTCAGGAGTCCCAGCTGTTGGGAGCGCTACAGGCTGCCCCCCTTCATCTGCCAGCGGCCTCCAGGAACCGGACTGTGCTGAAGTCAGCTGCCAGGCCCCATGTCATGCCCCCTGCCCAGGGGGCCAGCCCACATCTAACAACAGGGGAGTGTGAGGCCCAGCCTTCTCCAACCTGGGGCGCTCTAAGCTACAGAGCGGAGGCCTTGTTGCTCCTGCACCATCGCTAGCCTGTGCGCTGTCTAACCCGACTTTATTCCCTTCCCCAGACATTTGATCCTGAAAACAGCACCTCAGAAACTTCCTGAGTCTGTTTCCTGGGAAACCCCTCCCCCAGCACTACTGACACGTTCATTCAATGAAAAGATGTTCCAGACTTATTGCTAAATGACAAAACAACACGCTAGAGAACAGTGTGCGTGATGTCATCCTGCTTTCTTACTGTACAGATTCTATATTTGCCGAGAGAAATATCTGGAAAGCTTTTTAGGAGATATTCTGAGAATACATTTTTAAAAGAATAGTTGGGCCGAAACTGGTTTGGCTCAGTGGATAGAGTGTTGGCCTGCGGACTGAAGGGTCCCAGGTTCGATTCCGGTCAAGGGCATGTATCTTGGTTGCGGGCATATTCCCAATAGGAGATGTGCAGGAGGCGGCTGATCGATGTTTCTCTCTCATCGATGTTTCTAACTCTGTATCCCTCTCCCTTCCTCTCTGTAAAAAATCAATAAAATATATAAAAAAAAAGAATAGTTGGTACATAATGTTATATTCATTTCAGATGTAAAATAGAGAATGTTTTTATGATCTTGTAATATTGGCAAATTTCTTAAATAATAAGTGCAAACCATAAGGAAAGGCTCATACATTTGAATACACTTAAAATATATGTCAATCCAAGGAAACTATAAAGACAGTGAAACCATAAGCCACAAACTAGGAGACAATATTTTTATATTTTCAGTATGATAACTGACAAAAGATTGCATCCAGAATCCTATACTAATAAAAGAGAAAAATGGTAATTGGCGTACGACCGATACCCTTTTCATTGGCTAATCAGTGAGATATGCAAATTAACTGCCAACTAAGATGGCAGTTAACTGCCAAAAAAGATGGCGGCTAATTTGCATATTGCAGGCAGGATGGTACAGCGCCATCAGAGAGCGGGTTGGGGGTGTGAGTGCCAGCAGTCGCCCGAGACCTGATCCCGCCGGTAGATCTGGACGCTGGCCGGCGAGGCGGCTGCGGCGTCCGCCTGCACTCATGCCGCCAACCCGCGAGAGCGGGTAGGGGGCGTGAGTGCCAGCGGTCGCCCGGCACCCGATCCGGCCAGCAAACCCAGACACGAGCCGGCGGGGCGGCTGCGGCGTGAGTGCCGGTGGTCACCTGGGACCCGATCACACGGGCCTGCGGGGCGGCTGCAGCGGTCGCCCGGGACCCCATCCGGCCGGCAGACTTGGACGCGAGCCGGCGGGGCGGCTGCGGCGTGAGTGCCAGTGGTCGCCCAGGACCCGATCCGGCGGCAAACCCGGACGCGAGCTGGCGGGGTGGCTGCGGCGGTCGCCCGGGACCTGATCACGCGGGGCCGGCGGGGCGGCTGCGGCGTCCGCCCGCACTCACGCCCTCAACCCGGGAGAGCGGGTTGGGGGCGTGAGTGCTGGTGGTCGCCCGGACCCGATCACACGGGCCGGCAGGGCGACTCGCCCCCAACCCGCTCTCCCGCCCAGCAGGGGACCCTCATTTCCCCCCATCACTGGTTCTGCCCCCAGCCCAGGCCTGACGCCTCTGTCAGAGGCGTCAGGCCTGGGCTGGGGTCAACGCCTGAGGGCTCCCAGTATGTGAGAGGGGGCAGGCTGGGCTGAGGGACACTCCGCCCCCCCCCCCCCGACACACACACACACCCAGTGCACGAATTTCGTGCACCGGGCCCCTAGTATATCATAAACGAGAAAAAGTCAAATCCAATAGAGAAGGAAGCAAAGAATAGGAAAAGGCAATTCACAAAAGAAAAAACATACATGGCCAATAACATAGTAAGAGACTCACAACCTCGACAACTCTCAAAACCCGTTTCCACCCTTTGGATAGCTAACAACTGAAAAAGACTGATAACAGCTCATATTGGCAAGAGTGTGGGGGATCAGGTATGGACATATAATATTCTTTTCTTTGATACACAATATTCTGAAAAATCATCCTTTTCGTAAGTAGTCTGGACCAGGATTATTTGGAGAGTAATTTTTTAAAAAAATATATTTTATTGATTTTTTTACAGAGAGGAAGGGAGAGGGATAGAGAGTTAGAAACACTGATGAGAGAGAAACATTGATCAGCTGCCTCCTGCACACCCCCTACTGGGGATGTGCCCACAACCAAGGTACATGCCCTTGCGTTGGTGGTATAGTGGTGAGCATAGCTGCCTTCCAAGGTACATGCCCTTGACTGGAATTGAACCTGGGACCCTTCAGTCCGCAGGCCGATGCTCTATCCACTGAGCCAAACCAGTTAGGGCTGGAGAGTAATTTTTAATAGCAAAAAGGATTAAGCAACCTCAGTTTGTACTGGGGAAGGAAAAGTGTGGCCCACTCTCTGCCATGGAGTCCCTGGTGTCACAGGCCGAGTTAAAAAGCAGGAAGGGAATGGGTATGTGCTGGATCTTTCTTCAAAGTTGACCAGTTTTATATTCTCACCAACAGGGGTTGAGTGTTCCTGTTGCTCCACATCATCACCAACATTTGGGGTCATTAGTCATTTTATTTATTTATTTTAAAAATGTGTTTTTATTGATTTCAGAGAGGAAGGGGGAGGGAAAGAGAGAAAAACATCAGTGATGAGAGAGAATCACTGATTGGCTGCCTCCTATATGCTCCCTACTGGGATTGAGCCCGCAACCCAGGCATGTGCCCTGACTGGGAACCTAACCGTGACTTTCTGGTTCATAGGTCAATGCTCAACCACTGAGCCACACGAGCCAGGCCTGGGTTGTCAGTCACTTTAATTTAGCCGTTCTCATAGGTGTATAGAGATATTTCATTGTGGCCTTGATCACTTTTTTATGTGGATAATTGGCCAGTTGTTTATTTTATTTCAAGTTTTTGCCCATTTTAAGGTGCGCTGTTTTTCTATTATTGAGTTATAGAATTCTTAGTCATTTGTCAGATATGTGTTCTCTGAATATTTTTCCCAGCATGTAGATTGCCTTTCAATATTCTTAATGTTGTCTTTTTAAAAAATATATATATATTTGGTCCTAACCAGTTTGGATCAGTGGATGGAGCTTCGGCCTGTGGACTGAAGGGTCCCAGGTTCGATTCCGGTCAAGGGCATGGACCTTGGTTGTGGGCACAGCCCCAGTAGGAGGTGTGCAGGAAGCAGCTGATCGATGTTTCTCTCCCATTGATGTTTCTAACTCTCTATCCCTCTCCCTTCCTCTCTGTAAAAAATCAATAAAGTATATTTTAAAAAAAATAAAAATATATATTTGTATTGATTTTAGAGAGAAAGGGAGAGGGAGAGAGAGAGACAAACATTAATGATGAGAGAGAATCACCGATCGGCTGCCTCCTGCACACCCCTCACTGGGGGATCAAGCCCGCAACCCGGGCATGTGCCCTGACCAGGAATATAACCTGGGACCCTTCAGTATGCAGGCCGACGCTCTATCCACTGAGCCAAACTGGCTAGGGCTAATGTTGTCTTTTGTTGAGCAGAGTTTTTAATTTTGATGAAATCTAGTTTATCAATATTTTCTTTCATGGTTCTGCTTTCTGTGACCTGCTAAGCCAGCTTTATCCCAAATCATGAAGATATTCTTCTAACGTTTCCTGTTTAAAAATATATGGTTTTACCACTTAACACACAGGTGTGTGGTCCATCTTAGAATAATATTTTTCAGAATAATTTTTGTATATGGTGTGAGGTAGAGGTTGACAGTCACATTTTCCATCTGAAGAGCCAGTTATATGGCATCATTTGTTGCATAAACTTTCCTTTCCCTATTACATTGCTTTGGTGCTTTTGTAAAAATATCAAATGACTACGCAAGTGCGGGTCTATTCCCAGCTCTCTATTCTACTTGTCAATTTATGTGCCCTACTCTCATGACCAGTGTAGCTTTCCAATAAGCCTTGAAGTCAGGTAGTGTAAGTTCCCATGCTTTTGTTTTTCCCTTTCTAATTCCTTGGATAGCCCAGGTCCTTCATATTTCCATATGTACTTTAGAACTAGAGTTTCAATGTCTACAAAAACCATTGCTGGTATGTGGATATGGATGGCATTGACTCTGGAGAACTGGCAGGTCAGCAATATTGTCTTCCACTTCGTGGACCTGATCTACCTCCCCATCTAGTTTTTCTTTAGTTTCTCTCAAAAATGTGTTCTAGCACAGAGGTCTTGCCTGTGTTACATTTATTCCCAAGTATTTTATGGTTGTTGATGATCTTATGCATGAACTTAATTTTTAATTTTATTTTGCAATCATTTGCTAGCGGCATATAAAATACAGTTGGGTTTAAGCAAATTAATCTTGCATCTGTGACTGACATGTGGCAGCTGCGCGTATTTCTTCAGGTTTTCTAAATAAACAGTCATGCCACCTGCCAACGCAGACTGCGAGGCCTGGTATTTCTCTTGCTTTGTTGCACGAGGGTTGGCTTCAAACACGATGTTGAGAGAAGGGGTGAGAATGGTTTTCTTACCTTCCTGCTTGGAAGGAGAAAATGTTCAATATTTCACCATTAACTAGACTAATACATAAAAACATATTTTAAAAATAATAAATAAACTCTCGCCCTAACCAGTTTGGCTCAGTGGATAGAGCGTCGGCCTGCAGACTGAAGGGTCCCAGGTTCGATTCCGGTCAAGGGCATGTACCTTGGTTGTGGGCACATGTGTGCAGGAGGCAGCTGATCGATGTTTCTCTCTCATCGATGTTTCTAACTCTATCCCTCTCCCTTCCTCTCTGTAAAATAAATAATAAATAAATAAATAAATAAATAAACAAACAAACTCTCAACCCCTGTTGGTGATAGGTTTTTTTGTCCTTTATGATTTTGAAAACAGAATAGTAGAAACTATCCAAAATTAAACACATAGAGAAAAGGGAGTTTTAAAAAATGAAAGAGTCTGGCCGGTGTGGCTCAGTGGTCGAGCATCACAGTTCGATTCCAGGTCAGGGCACATACCTGGGCTGTGGGCTTGATCCTCAGTGTGGATCTCCTGGTTCATAGGTCGTCGCTCAACCACTGAGCCACTCTGGCCGGGCTGTATTAACCATTTTACGTGTAGCGTTTAATAGTGTTAAGTACATTCATATAATCATACAACCAACCTCCAGAAGTCTTTTCATTTTGCAAAACTGAAACTGTACCCATGAAATAACTCCCCATTCTCCCTCCCACCCCCAACCCCTGGCAATCACCCTTCTACTCTGTCTCTGCAAATCTGACCACTCTAGGTACATCATATAAGTGGAATCATACAGTGTTAGTCTTTTCGTGGCTGGTTAATTTCACTTAGCATAATGTCCTCAAGGGTCATCCATGTTGTAGCACATGTCAGAATTTTTCTCATTTTTAAGGCTGAATAGTATTCCATTGTGTGGACAGGCCCCATTTTTTTATCCATTCGTTTATGGCTGGACACGTGGGGTGGCTATTGCGAATAATGCTGCTATGAATAAGGGTGCACTACCAAGCATGTATTTGATAAGGGATTTGTGTCTAAGATATATTAAAAAGTTCTCAAAACTCAATAATAAGGAAACAAACAACACAATAAACTTGGAACAACTGATTTGAACAAACGCTTCACCAAAAAAGTTATATGACTGGCAAAAAGCACTTGAAGAGATGCTTCACATCATCACTATCAATAGAGAGATTAAACTTAAAACCATGAGGTACCACTACATGCCTAGTAGAATGGCAAAAAGTAAAAAGACAGACTGCATCAGACACTGGCGAGGAGGCAGAGGGTGCTGGCAGAACTGCAAAATGGTGCAAACACTTTGGAAAATATTTGGCTGTTTCTTAAAAGTTAAACACACGCTTACATTATAATCCAGTTATCCTACTCCAGTGTATTTATCTGAGAGTAAAGAAAGCGTATATTCATACAAAGACTTGTAAGTGACTATTCATAGCAACTTTCCCTGTAAGAGGCAAAAATCGGCAATAACCCAGATGTCCATCAACAGGTGACTAGATAAACAAATTGTGGTGCATCCATACAATGGAACAGTACTCAGCACTAACAGAGATGAATTAGTGATACATCAACAACATCTATGAGTCACAAAATCTTTCTGCTGTGTGCAAGAAGCCAGATGATAATGAGTATATATTGCATGATTCCAATGATTATTTTTGAAATATATTTTTTATTGATTTCAGAGAGAGGAAGGGAGAGGGAGAGAAACATCAATGATGAGAGAGAATCACTGATTGGCTGCCTCCTGCATGCCTCACACTGGGGACTGATCCCGCAATCCAGGCATGTGCCCCTACTGGGAACTGAACCGTGGCTTCCCAGTTCATAAGTCGATGTTCAAACACTGAGCCATGCCAGTCGGACTATATGATTCCATTTATATAAAATTATAAAATGTGCAAAATAACTTATGGTGACTGAAAGCAGGCCAGTAGTTGCCTGGGGCAAGGGTGTGGTGGGAAGGGGGTTGGAGGGAGGAATAGCAAAGGAACACCAGGAAAATTTCCAATCATAGATATGCTCACTATATTAATTGTGGTGATGATTTCATGGATATGAAATTTAATAACATAAAACTATATATATATTCTTATATATAAAACTATAAACATAATTTTCAGATTATACATTTTAAATATGTGAAGATTTTTTAATATCAATTAGCCTTAATAAAAGCATGCACAGAAACCCCCAGACTTGGGTTTGTCACCCCCAAACTGCATCTATGTTGTCTTATATAATACTAGTGGCCCGGTGCATGGATTTGTGCACATTGAAAGAAAATTAATAAGAAGAAATATCCTACATAATAAAAGCCCAGCAACCGAATGGCAGAACGACCAAAACAGCCAGTCGACCAGTCGCTATGACGTGCACTGACCACCAGGGGGAAGACACTCAATGCAGGCGCTGCCTCCTGGTGGTCAGTATGCTCCCACAGTGGGAGCGCTGCTCGGCTGACCAGGATGAGCGGCTGCTCCTGCAGTGGGCCGATTCCTGCAGGCCACACCCCCCACCAGTGCATGAATCCCGTGCACCGAGCCTCTAGTTTTTTAATATCGCTATTCACCCTTTCTCTATAATATAAATGTCAACCAAATTCATGATCGATAATGACAGATCAAAACACACACGTGCAATTGGCATCAGCAAGAGCTTTATAGGTATCGCACATGCGTGAATCAACATTTATTTTTAAATTGCCAGTGTGTGTCATATGTACCAGCTGGTCGGATTGTCGGATGGACGTACGGTTGGTCACTTAGCCTTTTATACATATAGATTAAAAGCAGGGAGACATAAGGCTGTTGGCAGGGGCTTAGCTTTTCGAGGTGTTTTTTTCAGTCCAGTCATTTATCTTCTAAGAATGTTCCCCACTCAGCCCTGTCCAGGTAGCTCAGTTGGTTACGAGCATTGTCCCAGTCGGGGCACCTATAAGAATCAACCAATGAATGCATAAGTAAGTGCAACAACAAATCTCTCTCTCCAATTATTTTAAAAAAAGAAAAAGAACGCTCCTCTCTCACATGGATCTCTTACAATAGAAGAGGCTTGCCAAAGCTGAATGCAGAGCAGTGGGGCAACCATTTCCTGCTGTGGCGAAGATCAAAGGGGAACCTTGGGACTTCCACTTTTGAGAAGGTAGATGTGCTTTCCCCGGGACTGAATGTGAAATACGGAGAGCGGAGAGGAAAAGGCACCAGTGAGAGAGGCCAGCAGCCCAGAAACATCCACAGGCACAGACAAGACCAACACAAAGTTCCACACAAAGCCCGCTCTCTCCGGCCAACATACCAGGAAAAGGATAGATCAACAAGACAGCAATCTTTCAGATGATCGAGGTGCTCCAGCCAAACACCACAGGAAATGACCGTGACCCCCCTCGGCCACCATAGGCCACGCGAGGAGCTAGACTTCCACCATCCCTTCCCCCACTGGGGGTGCCAGAGGAGCTGAGTGGAAGGAGAAACGTACATCCCTGCTGGGTAGTAAGGAACCCCCACCCCGTGGCGCAGCAGAAACCACACGGGGCCTGGGCTTCCACCCCGCCAAGCAGTGAGGGTGCCCCGGGCCTCCTCTCTGGGTGGCGTCCAGGAGGCCTTGTGGACCCACCACGTGAAGGCAGTAATGAAGCACCTTTAACCCTCCCAGCCAGGGGGTATCATGGAGGCCCAGTGAGGAACCTGACCACCACCCCCCGTTTCTGGCAGCAAGGAGGCACACCCCCTCACACCATGTCAACACAGGCCACTGGCGAGCCTGGACTTTCACCCCACCTGGCAGCAGCGGGCAGTGCCCTCACCTCCCCCGCCCCAGCAGCTGCACGGGAAGTCTGCTAGCGCAGGTTGCAATAATATTTGGAGCCTCAGCCATCAGGCCACAGTGGCCTGGCTGCAATAGAAACCTCTGATTCCAAGAACTGGGGGCGATCTCAATTTGAATGAGAAAAGACAAACAAATGACAGAATTGTTAGGATTCGTGGACAAGGATTTTAAAGCAGCTATCATAAAAGGGCTCAATGAACAAATTACAGACAGGCTTGTAAAACAATTTCCTTTAAAGCCTCAGCAAGAAATCCAACATATAAGGAAGCTCAAGATGGAAATTTTTGAATTAAAATTGCAGCGATTGAAATAAAAAATTAATGCATAGACTCAGTAGCAGACTATAAAGGACAGAGGAAAGAATCAGAGAATTTGAGGGTAGAACAGAAGTTACAAATCTGAACAACAGAGAAAATAGACTGGAAGAAAAAATAAAAAAGAACAGAGCTTCAGAGACATGTAAGACTATAACTAAAAACCCGAATGTTCAGATCATGGGTGTCTCCGAAGAAGAGGAGTAAGGCAGAGCTGAAGTAATATTCAAAGAAATAATGGCTAAAAAGTTCCAAAATTTGGCCTGGCCCATGTGGCTCAGTGGTTGAGTGTGAACCTATGAACCAGGAGGTCACGGTTTGATTCCTAGTCAGGGCACATGCCTGGGTTGTAGGCTTGGTCCCCAGTGCAGGGCGTGCAGGAGGCAGCCAATCCATGATTCTCTCTCATCATGGATGTTTCTCTCTCTCTCTCTCCTTCTCCCTTTCTCTCTGAAATCAATACAAATATATTTTATAAAAATTGCAAAATTTGGCAAAAGACATAAACCTACAGATTCAAGAAGCTGAGCAAACTCCAAATAGGATAAACCTAAAGCAATCCATGCCAAGGCTCATCATAGTCAAACTTCTGAAAATTTAAGACAAAGAAAAAAATCTCAAATTCAGCCAGACAGAAAGGACACCCCCTACAGAACAATAGTGATAGTGGGTTTCTTCTCAACAGAAACTACAGGGGCCAGAGGGAAATGGCGCCACATTTTCCAAGTCAAAGTCTGAAGTCTGGTTTCTACTGAGTATGTATGGCCTCTCAGCGACGTCTAGTGAAAAAAATCCTAAGTGGGGGACTGCCTGTAATATTTAGAGCAGCACTACACATGCTACCTAAAGAGCCACACCCAGGAACACTCCAGACAAATCAAAATGAAAAGTTAGCAACGTCCAGGCAACCCCCAGGAAGGCAGGGAACAGGCCTTCTTGTGGCAAATGAGAGGCTGATGGTGTGGGGTGGGAGTGGGGCGGGGGCGAGGGGGAGGTTTCTTCATCTCTACACCAGGGCCACTGCAGAGCTAACCTGGACCTTTTTGCCCAAGGAAGCGTGGTCCAGCCCATGCTGGGGGCCCTGGGGACAGGGAGAGGAGGGAGTTCTGCGCGCGGGTGACTGTTTCTGCTGCTGCCTAAGGAAGGCTCTGGTCCAGGCCGGCAGCTGACCCACCAGGACCCGGAAGGGGCTCCTTGTTAGGCTTGGGCCTGCCTAGCCTCCAGCACCACAGGGTTCCCTCCTGCAAGCCGCTGACAAGAGCCCAGAGCACCTCTCTGTGCGTGACACGCGCTGCTGGGAAAATGGAACATGGAACCGGGATGGCCTGACGCAAGGACAGGGGCGCACTCGGTACACCCGGAGCTGTGCCCAAGCTACGTAAGCCATAGTTGGGTTCAGAATCAGCAAACCTTGGTGAACCCTCCCCGCCAGAATCAAAGATGGATTCCAATGGGCAGCCTTGGTCTCTGAACAATTAGGAAGAAAATGGATCCTGGGGTTGGGGTGGTTCAACTCCGTCATTTGACTGGGGTGGGACTTCTGTGCCTGCCAGGCAGGTGGCCCTGTGTTTCTGGCCCCTCCATCCTGAGACTCCCAGAAGACTTCCAAGGCCAGTTGTTGATAATTTCTACTAGACGTCTGATGCAAGGCATGCATGCAAAGGGCTCGGCCCCCGCTGCCACGGCTTCGTCTGGAAGGTCGTCCGGAAGGACGTCTGGTCTAATTAGCATATTACACTTTTATTATTATACTTTGATTTAAAATTTTTTTAAAGTATATTTTATTGATTTAAGAGGGGAAGGGAGAGGGAGAGAGAGAAAAACATCAATGATGAGAGAATCATGGATCAGCTGCCTCCTGGACACCCCACACTGGGGATCGAGCCGAAACCCAGGTGTGTGCCCTGACTAGGAATCGAACTGTGACCTTTCGGTTCATAGGTCAATGCTTGACCACTGAGCTATGCCGGCTGGACTATAATTTTGATACTTTTAAAAAAGAAGAAAGGTGTTGGGGGCTATTTGTGCATTATACATTATTCATGATTCCAAATGTTATTTTCATCATTTCAACATTAAAGCATCTTAATATTCTCAATGACACTGGAAACTTTAAATAATAAAATTGATATTAAGAAAACAATAAGCTAGCCAATATGCCCTTATGTATAGATGCTTAAGTTTAGCTGATCTGTGGAAAGTTGCTGGTTTTGCATTCTTAAGTCTTACAATCTAGGTTTCCATGGATTTCTATTAATAGTATTAATAGCATTTTATGGCTTTCTCTGTAGATCTCTTGCATAACTCTGGTAGATTTATTTGGTGTACTTAGGGTTTTGAGGTTGCTATAACTTATTTCTTTCAAAGTTGCATTTTCTAATTATTATTATTTTTTAAATTGAACTTATTGGGGTGACATTGGTTTGCAAAACCACCATTATTTTTCTGATGGCCTGTAAAAATGATTTTGCGTTTTGACATTTTATGCTGCATCTTGCACATACACAACTGTCTACATACACAGTCTGCTAACAGACTAGTGCCGGTTTTATCTCCTTCTCGCGAGGCATGGCGATTTCCCCTTTATTCTCTTTTGCCTCACGGTGCTCGCTGCCCTGCAGTGGTGATTACACGGCGAGAGTGGACGTCCTTGTGCTGTTGCAGCGCCAGAGCCTCCCAGAGTCACCGGCTCTGATGCTGGCTGCAGGGTTTTAGTGGGGGCCCCTTTAAGGAGGCCCAGTTCTCTCCGGAGCTTTCTAAGAATTCTCATCATGAATGGATGTGATACTGAAATGCTTCTAATGTGTTTTGAGACACTCATAATTTCCTCCTTTATTCTGCTAATACAGTGAGTGGCATTTATTTTCAAATTGCACACCAACCCCGCGATTCGGGAACAAACAGCTCTCTGCAGGAGGATAAAGGCGCCTCTGCCAGCCCCACCCACACTGCGTCACCGTGACTCACGGGAGCGGCTCTCTCGGGCTTTAACTGTGTCTGATGATCCGTGCTGAGATTTTGTGGGAAAATTCATTCTCTCAGAGGGAATCACCTGAAAGGGGAAAATCTGTAGGAACATTTGCCGTTTGGCTTCGTGCACGAGGGTTCATGTGTGTGTGTGTGTGTGCATGTGTGTGCATGTGCGTGCATGTGTGTGTGTGTGTTTGCTTCCAAACCGGATGCATGCTTTCCCATCCTTCTCTTACCAATGTGGGCATTCTCTATGTTGGTCCTGCGTTGCTGCATAACAGACCGCACCAAACTCAGCAACATGAACCCACCAGTGTCTGGTGATGGCTCACGAAGGACTTCACCAAGGACACTACGGGGCTGGTCTCTGTTCTGGGGTGTCGGGGCTCAGTGGGGAGACCGAGATGTCCCGGGATGACTTGAACGGCTGGGAAAGTCACCTGGAGGCTTTGTGCCGCAATGGCGGGGCCTGGGATGGGGTTCTTTGAAGTCTAGGCTCAGATCGGATGGTCGGCCAGAGTGCCTGCATTTGGTTCTCCTTGTGGCTTTGGTGGCGTTAGCCCAGCGGTTCTCAACCTGTGGGTCGCGACCCCTTTGGCGGTCGAACGACCCTTTCACAGGGGTCGCCTAAGACCATCCTGCATATCAGATATTTCCATGACGATTCATAACAGTAACAACATTACGGTTATGAAGTAGCAACGAAAATAATTTTATGGTCGGGTCACAACATGAACTATTTAAAGGGCCAGAGGTTGAGAACCACTGCGTTAGGTGGTCAGACTTTTTTTTTTTTTTTTTAAGTATAATTGTATTGATTTCAGAGAGGAAGGGGGAGTGGGGGGGGGGGAGAGAGAGAGAGAGAGAGAGAGAGAGAGAGAGAGAGAGAGAGAGAGAAGCATCCATGGTGAGAATCATGGATGGGCTGCCTCCTGCACACCCCCTACTGGGGATCGAGCCTGCAACCCAGGCATGGCCCCTGACGGGGAATCGAACCGTGATCTCCTGGTTCATAGGTCAACACTCCACCACTGAGCCACGCCGCTGGGCCACGGTCAGACTTCTCCCATGGCAGCTCAGGGCTCAAAGAGCGTGTATTGTAGCGAGCAAGGCGGGAACTGCGTGGCATTTTCTGGCTTAGCCCCAGAGTCAGCAAACTGCTTCTGTGAAAGGTCAGAGAGTAAAGGGTTTAGGTTTGCGGGCCATGGAGTCTCTCTTGCAACTACCCGACCCTACTGCTGCAGCACGAGTGGCCATCCCCAGCACATCAGCCAATAGGCGTGGCTGTGCTGAAAGGCAGACCCAACTGCATTCCTCTAACAGATTATTGATGGCCACTGAAATCTGAATTCCATATAATGTGCGCATGATCCTTTTGAGTTTTTTTCCAGCCATTTAAGAAAAATGTAAAAGACATTCTTGGCTCACTGACTGGACAAAAATAGAGCGCAGGCCAGATGTGGTCCATGGGGTGAAGTTTGCCAATCTCTGATATAGAACATTTCTGTCCCTTCGAAAAGCTCCCTTGCTCATGTTTTCAGTTAATGCCTACCTTCACCTCTGGCCTCAGGCAACCATTGGCCTGCTTTCTGTCACTGTAAAATAGTTTCGCTCATTCTAGAATCTGATATGAACAGAACCATACAGTGTCTGGCTTTTATTACTCATCATAATGCTGCTCAGATTTGTCTAAGTTGTATGTATAAATAGTTCTATTTTTTTTTCACTGAGCAACACATTTTATTTTTTCTTTTTTAAAATATGTTTTTATTGATGGAGAGACAGAAACATCCATGGTGAGAGAGAACCATGGATCGGCTGCCTCCTGCATGCCCCACCCTGGGGATCGAGCCTGCAACCTGGGCCTGTGCCCTGACCAGGAATCGAACCGTGACCTCCTGGTTCATAGGTCGATGCTCAACCACTGAGCCACGCCGGCCGGGCAGGTTTTTTTTTTTTTTTTTTTTTTTTTATTGTTGAGTAGTAATCTATCCTATGGGTATACCATGACTTGTCTATCCATTTCTCTATTGATAGCTTTTCATGCGGTTCCCAATTTTTGCCTACTACAAACAAAGCTGCTATGCACATTTGTGCACAAGTCTCTGTATGTTTTCATTTCTTTTGGGTAAATACTTAAGAGTGGAAATGCTGGATTACATAGTAAGTACATGCTTAATGCTGAATCTGCAAAATTATTCCCAAAGCAGCTGTACCATTTTTCACATCCTGTCAACCTTGGCATCGTTAGTCTTTTTAATTTGGTCTATTCCAGTGTGTGTGTAAGAGTACCTTGCTGTGGCTTTCATTTGCATTTTCCCATAAACTAATAATGCTGAATATCTTTTCATGTATTTATAGGTCATTTGTATATCTCCTTTTCTAAAGTGTATATATATATATATATATATATATATATATATATATATATATATTTATGTTTTTGGCAGTGTTTTGGGAGATTGTCTTATTATTCTTTTTAAAAATATATATTTTTATTGATGTCAGAGAGGAAGGGAGAGGGAGAGAGAGACAGAAACATCCATGATGAGAGAGAATCATGAATCAGCTGCCTCTTGCACGCCCTACACTGGGGATCAAGCACACAACCCGGGCCTGTGCCCTGACCGGGAATTGAACCGTGACCTCAACCACTGAGCCATGGTGGCCGGGCTTACTATTCTTTTAAGAATTCTTTGCGCATTCTGTATACAAGTCATTTGTCAGGCAAATGCATTGAGAATATTTTCTCTCTGTGGCTTGTTTTTTCATTTTCTTATTAGTGATTTTCAATGGGCAGTAGTTTTTAATGTTTATTAGGTGCAATGTATTAAATTTTTCTTGTATAGTTCACATTTCTGTGTCTTATTTAAGAAATCTCTTTTTACTCCAAGATCACAGAAATTTCCTCCTATGTTTTCTTTTTCTTTTTTTTAATCCTCACCTGAGAATATGTTTATTGATTTGAGAAAGAGGAAGGGAGAGAGAATCATTGATCAGCTGCCTCCTGCATGCCCCACACTGGGGATCGAGCCCTTTTGGTACATAGGTCGACGCTCAACCACTGAGCCACACTGGCCAGGGCAAGGAAGTTGTTTTTTTATTCCTAATCTTCAGAGAGATTTTATCATGAATGAGCATTGAATATTGTCAAATGTGTGTGGTGTTTTTCTTTTTTTGTATTGAGGTGATCACACAATTTTTTTTTAGTCTATTAATATGGACAATTTTATTGATTGATTTTCAAATGGTAAACCAATCTATATTCCTCAGATAAATACCACTTGGTCATGTGTATTATCATATGTACATATACTAGGGGCCCAGTGCATGACCAGTGTCCCACCTTGGTCTGATGTCCTCGCTCACCTGCTCCACCATCCAACCACGGCTGATGCCTGCCATGTTCTGCACACACCCCCTGGTGGTCAGTGCACATCATAGTGACTGGTTGTTCAGTTGTTCGGCCTATTTGCATATTAGCCTTTTATTATATAGGATAACTATATGGCTGGGTTTGAGTTGTTAATATTTTATTAATAATTTGTGGCCCGATCGGCATGGCTCAGTTGTTGAGCGTTGACCTATGAACCAAGAGGTCACAGTTTGATTCCTGGTCAGGGCACAGGCCCAGGTTGCAGGCTCACTCCCCAGTAGGGGGTGTGCAGGAGGCAGCTGATCAATGATTATCTCATCATTGATGTTTCTCTTTCTCTCCCTCTCCCTTCATCTCTGAAATCAATAAAAATGTATTTTAAAAAAAGAATTTTTGTGTCTATGTTTTTGAGGAATACTAGTCTGTAGTTTTACTTGCTTGTAATGTCTTCACTAGGTTTGGGTATCAGGATAATGCTAGCCTCATGAAAGGAGCTGGAAGTGTCCTTTTCTATTTTCTGAAAAATTTTTTTTAATTAAATCTTTATTGTTCAGATTATTACATTTGTTCCTCTTTTTTCCCCCCATAACTCCTCTCCTCCCAGTTCCCGCCCCACCCTCTGCCCTCACTCCCCACCCACTGTCCTCATCCATAGGTGCACGATTTTTGTCCAGTCCCTTCCCGCATTTCCCACACCCCTTTCCCCCCCAAGAATAGTCAGTCTGTTCCCTTTCTATGTCCCTGATTCTATTATGATCACCAGATTATTTATTCACTTGATTCTTAGATTCACTTGTTGATAGATGCATGTTTGTTGTTCATAATTTGTATCTTTACCTTTTTCTTCTTCTTCCTCTTCTTAAAGGATACCTTTCAGCATTTCATATAATACTGGTTTGGTGGTGACGAACTCCTTTAGCTTTTCCTTATCTGTGAAGCTTTTTATCTGACCTTCAATTCTGAATGATAGCTTTGCTGGATAAAGTAATCTTGGTTGTAGGTTCTTGACATTCATCACTTTGAATATTTCTTGCCACTCCCTTCTGGCCTGCAAAGTTTCTGTTGAGAAATCAGCTGACAGTCGTATGGGTATTCCCTTGTAGGTAACTGAGTTTCTTTCTCTTGCTGCTTTTAAGATTCTCTCTTTGTCTTTTGCTCTTGGCATTTTAATGATGATGTGTCTTGGTGTGGTCCTCTTTGGATTCCTTTTGTTTGGGGTTCTCTGCACTTCTTGGACCTGTAAGTCTATTTCTTTGACCAGGTAGGGGAAGTTTTCTGTCATTATTTCTTCAAATAGGTTTTCAGTATCTTGCTCTCTCTCATCTTCTGGCACCCCTATAATTCTGATGTTGGTATGCTTGAAGCTGTCCCAGAGGCTCCTTACACTATCTTTGTATTTTCAGATTCTTTTTTCATTTTGCTTTTCTGGTTGGGTGTTTTTTGCTTCTTTGCATTTCAAATCTTTGCCTTGATTCTTGCGCTCCTCTGGTCTGCTGTTGGGAGTCTGTATAGTATTCGTTATTTCAGTCCCTGTATGCTTAATTTCTAGTTGGTTCTTTATCATAACATCGAGGGTCTCATTAGATTTCTTGAGGATCTCACTACATTTATCAGCGGCTTCTAGATAGTTCTTAAGAGACCTTAAAAGTGTGGTTCTGAACTCAATATCCTCCATTGACAGTTTTGTCCTGTTTCTTTGTCTCCGCATTTTTTATGCTTTCTTGGTGCACCCCCTAGTGGTCTTTGTGCGCGGTCTTGTTGTAGTTAAGCCTTGATTGTTGTCGGCAATACTGGGGGTGATTTGACCTCCAGGCTAACTGTCTATGAGAGTCCACTGTGTCTGCAGTGGGAGAGCTTCTGTGCTGGATCTCTAGGGCGGTGCTAATCTAGCATTTGCCTAAGGCTATCCGGCAAATGGCTCTGCGAGGGGCGGGTCCCCAGGGATCTACAGGGCGGCCGAAGCGAGCAGTTATGGCTGCTCTCAGTTCCGTCCTTAGGGCTCTGCCTCACAGAGTCCCAGCAACCGCTGCAAACCTCGGAGAGAAAGCTGCCTTCGAGTTCCGACCGAAGCCAGACAGTCCCGCTTCTCCCGTTTGAGTCTTGGTCCCCAGGGACTCGCCCGGATCTGGAGCTCAGAGTCTGAAACTCCCTCCGATTGAAAACAACAACTGTGCCCTCCGCCGCCAGCCCGCTCCGCGTGCACTCTGCACCTTAGTATTTCACTTCAGCACTGCGCCTCCTCTGAGTCTGGGTATGATATTCTCTTTCCTCCTAGTTGTAGAATTTCCACTCAGCCAGCCTTCCTGTGGTTCTGGATGATGTCCGTTCCATCTTTTAGTTGTTTTTTGAAGTGGTTGTTCGAGGCAGCAATCTCCGGCTTTAACCTATGCCGCCATCTTGGTTTCTCCTCATCTACTTCTTAAGAAGGATTTAACAGTAGTGCCAGAAGACATATCCCTAAGGGTCTCTGTTCGGGCACCAGATGTTGGGGTCCAGGGGTTCCCAAAGGTGTGGACGGAGTCGGCGAAGAAGGAACGACAAGGAGGCAGTGTTCAGGTGATCATCATAGCCAGGTTCTGTCTATTTTCTGAAATTTTAACTTTTTGAGATGCCTAATGGGTTAGAGTCATTGGATGGTAATATTTCTCTCTATAGCGTCTATTAATAGCATTGAAAGAGTGTGTGGAAAGATTTTAGTAGGATTAGTATTATATCTTCCTTATGTGCTTAAAGTTCATTGAAGCCATCTAGACCTGGAGTTTTCTTTCGGGAGTAGTTATTTGTGAATTCAATTTTGAAATTGATATAGGACTTTTCTTCTGTTCTAGTCCTTGTTGAATCCATTTTCATAATTTTTGTCTTTCGAGGAATTTGTTCATTTCATCTAGTTATTAAACTTACTGGTATTAAGTCATTATATATATATATATATATAGTCTTTATTATCCATATGCTATACCCTCTTTTATTCCTGATATTAATAATATGTGTCTTTTTCTCTTTTCCTGATCAGCTAGATAGAGGTTTATCAATTTTATTGACATTTTCAAAGAACCAGCTCTTGGTTTCATTGGTTTTCTTTATTGTTTCTTCATTTCTCATTTTGTTGATTTCTGTTCCCATCTTTCCCTTTCCCTCCTCCTAATTACTTTGGGTCTAATATGTTCTTTTTCTAGCTTCTTACGGTGGTAGCTTAGACAATTGGTTTTAGACATTTCTTCTTTTCTTATGTAAGTATTTGAAGTCATAAAATGTCCTTATGAGTTCTTCTTTGACTCACGTGTTACTTAGAAGCACATGAGTTTCCAAATGTTTGGGCATTTTCTAGACATTTTTCTCTTACTGGTTTGTAACTTAAATCTGTTGTGGTAAAGGAGCATGCGTGATATGGGCCAGCACAAGCTCTGCTCTGGCGAATGTTCCATGTGCGCTTGAAAAAGAATGTTCACTCGGGTGGGGTAGTTTTAAAATGTCAGTTAGGTCAGGTTGAATGATTATGTTGTATTCTTTACTCCTATTGATTTCCTGTCTGCTTTTCTGTCAATGACTATGGGGATGATGTTGAAATCTCCAATTGTAATTTTGGCTTCATCTATTTCTCCTTTCACTTCTGTCAGTTTTGCTTCCTGTAGACAGCATCCAGTTGGGTGTTGCTTTTTATTTATTTTTAAACCCTGTCTGACCGTTTCTGCCTTCTCATTGGAGCATTTAGAGCACTGACATTTAATGTAGCAGTATGGCTACCTGTAAACGGAACAGCTGCTCTTTGTTTTATTACTTATCTGTCCTTTGCTTCCTTTTCTCTCTTTTCCTGTCTTCCTTTGGCTTGATGGAGTGCTTTTGGCTCCATTTAATTTCCACTATTGGTTTATTCTCTAAACCTCTTTGTTTTGAGTTGGTTGCTCTAAGGTTTACAGAATTCATCTTTATCTTATCACAATTTATTTTCAGATAACATTATACCACTTCGAAGGTAGTATAAGAAACTAACCACAGTGTACTTCCCTTTCTCCCTCCTGGTGTTTGCTTTAAACAATTATCTTGTAAAATAATTAGAACATTCGAAAAATGACTTTTATGCCTGGCCAGCATGGCTCAGTGGTTGAGTGTCGACCTTTGAACCAGGAGGTCACAGTTCGATTCCCAGTCAGGGCACAGGCCCGGGTTGTGGGCTCCATCCCCAGTGGGGGGTGTGCAGGAGGCAGCTGATCCATGCTTCTCTCTCATCATGGATGTTTCTCTCTCCCTCTCCCTGTCAGCACTCTTCGTTCCTTTGCGTAGATCTAAGCTTCTTTCTGGCAACTTCTTTGGCCATTCCTTGCAGCTCAGGTGTGCTGGTGCCAAATGCTCTGTTTCCGTTTGTCTGAAAATTCCTTTCTTATCTTTACTTTTAAAGAATATATTTTCTGGGAAGAGGATTCTAAGTCAATATTTCTTTCCCTTGCAGCTCTGCAAACACCTGCTTTTATGCCTTTCATCGTTTCTGAACTTTTACGTTTGTGCGTCTGTCCATAATGCGCCTTTTCTCTCTGGCTGCTTTTAAGAGTCTCTCTCTCTCTCTCTCTCTCTCGATACAAACGTTACTTAACACTTTTATCTTTATCACTTTCCAACAAACAACCTGATTTTGATGTGTCTTGATGTGCTTCTCTTTGTGTTTATTTTGTCTGTGGGTTTATAGGATTGAAAAAATACTTAATTTTTTCTTTTAAAAATATTTTTATTGATTTCAGAGAGGAAGGGAGGGAGAGAGAGAGAGAGAAACATCCATGATGAGAGAGAACCATGGATGGGCTGCCTCCTGCACGTCCCCCACTGGGGATGGAGCCCAAAACCCGGCCTGTGCCCTGACCGGGAATCAAACCATGACCTCCTGGTTCATAGATCGATGCTCAACCACTGAGCCACGCCAGACGGGCCAGAAAACACTTAATTTTCTTAAGGTAAGTTTTAGGTTTACAATAAAACTGAGAGGAAGGTACAGAAATTTTCTACATCCCCCTTGACCCCGTATATGCATAGCCTCTCCCATGATCAACATCCCTCGCAAGAATGATACGCTTTTTACCAAGGCTAAACCTACGTTCATACGTCATCATCACCCAGAACCCATAGTTTACATTAGAGTTCACTCTTGGCTTTGTGCATTCAATGGGTTTGGACAAATGTATAATGACATGTATGTATCACTATAATATCATATAGGGTTATTTCCACTGTCCTCAAAATGCCCTGTGCTCTGCTGGCTCATCCCACCCACCCCACCCCTGCCTGCCAACCACTGATCTTTCCACTGGCGCCGTAGTGTGTTCTTTTCCAGAATGTCATGTAGTTAGCAGCATGCAGCATGTAGCAGCGGCCTCAGGTCTCACTCAGCAATGGCCATTTAAGATTCCTCATGCTTTTTCATGGCTTGATGGCTGGATGTACCACCGTTTATTTATCCATTCACCTACGGAGGTTTATCGGATTTGAAAAATTGATTTTGGAAAAATGTTGGCCCTTATTTCTTCACATGTTTCCGTGTTCCCTTCTTTCTTCTCTCCTGAAATTCCACTCGCACATATGCTTGATATTTTCCTACAGATCACTGAGGCTCTATGCATTGTTTCTTAGCCATTATTTCTCTTTGTGCTTCACTTTGAAGAGTTTCCATTGCTATGTCTTCAGGTTCTCTGGTCTTTTCTTCTGTGGTGTCTAATCTAATGTTAATCCTATCCAGTGAAGTTGGGAATTGAAGGACTGTGTTTTTCATATCTAGAACTTCCATTTGGCTCTTTTCCCATATCTTCCATTTTTATTTTCATTCTGCTCATATTTTCTTTGACTATACTTCCTGTTTTTACTTTACTGTTTTACACCCTTGTCAGTTAATGCCACCATTCTGCAGTTCCCATGTCTGTTTCTGTTGTTCTCCTATAGGTCATATTTTCTGTTGCTTTGCACACTAGGCAATTTGTGATTGGATGTCAGGCATCATGAATTATATATAGGTGAGTTCTTGAATTTTCCATATTACTTTAAATACTGTTGGACTTTGTACTGGCAGGCAGCTATGTTATTTGTGGTCAGCTTGATCCCTTTAAGACTTCCTCGTAAGCTTTTTGAGGGCGGGTCTAGAGTAGCCTTTCGTTTAGGGCTAATTTAGCTGCTCTCCTGAGGTATGACATTTCTGGGATCAAGGTCTCTACTCAGGCTGGTAAGAACTTGAAGATCCTTGGCCTGTGTGAACTCTGAGAATTGATTAAATACAACTTCCTGGTAGTTCTCTCTACAGAAGTTGTTCTTTGCCCAGCCATATAGAGTTTCATTCTATGTATGTGGGACTTCAGTAGAGATTTCTGGAACTTCTAGAACTCTGCCTACCATGGTATGGTGCTGACGCACACATTTTATTTTGCAACCTAATGCCCTGAACAACAGGGAGGGTGAAATTTCACAAATGTCCTAAATTATCTAATGTGGTAACTAGACTTATCGTGGGGATCATTTCAGACGCATATAAATATCAAATCACTATGATGTGCACATGAAACTAATAGGATATTGTATGTCAATTATACATCAATAAAAATGATCTAATCTATTCCAATGGCCTATCCAGTCATGAGTCATTCTGTTTTTCTGCAATTTCATTTAGGTGTAATGTTTTTAGCATTACTAGACCAAATCATATAGCACGATGAAAGCACAAACACAAATATGTATTTGGTATCACAATAGAGAACGTTAGCCCTAGCCGGTGTGGCTCAGTGGCTAGAGCATCGGCCTGCGGACTGAAGGGTCCGAGGTTCGATTCCGGCCAAGGGCACATGCCTGGGTTGTGGGCTTGATCCCCAGTGGGGGGTGTGCAGGAGGCAGCCCATCCATGATTCTCTCTCATCACTGATGTTTCTATCTCTCTCTCCTTCTCCCTTCCTCTCTGACATCAATAAAAAAATATATTTAAAAAGAAAGTTTAAAAAACAAAACAAAAAAACAATAGAGCACTTCATTGGGGACATTACCCCAAAGAGCACAGTGTGACATTTGTTACTGCCGCATTGTTGGGATGGAATGAAACTTGGAGAGCCTACCTGGGGGCCACTGGTGTGTCCAGAGCATTTCTCACAGCCTCCTAAGCTTGCTGGCTCCTCAGTCTAAAGGGTTCTGAAGCCTTTGTTGGCAGGTAAAGGTGAAGCACGGTGCCTCTTCCTGTAGGCAGCCTGGGGTGACCTCTGAAAATGGGTCGCTAGTCACGTGACACAGAGAACCCCACAAAATCATGCAAATTGAGAGGTGCAAATCCTCATGTTCACTTGAAGAACACTCCTGAAACTGCCCAGGCCACCCAGGGTGTGCTTATCCAAAAAGCCACCAAGTATCTGAAGGATGTGTGAACCCTGAGAACGAAGACAACTACTAAATAAGGGTTCCTGGTGGCCAACCGGGCTACAGTTTAAAGCCAACCGACCGACCGACCGACCGACTGACCGACCAACCAACAAGCAAACAGTGGAGCCTGGCCTCTGCACAGGGGCCTCTCAAGCAAACTGCACTCAGGGAGAAGCCTGTGCTGAACTGCCTGCCTGCACTGCGTTCTGAGGGCGGAGCCAGTCCTTATAAAGGACTTCCTGGAGTCCTATTTCAACCAATAGGATGGAGGCTTTCACTGTCCAATCAGGAGCTGCGCAGCTCCAACCAAACAGAGCCGCTCTAGTCTAACCAATCAGGACAGTGCCTTTTAGGCCAATCAAATTTTGAGGATTTGAAGTCCTCATTTGCATGAGGACAGGCCAATCAGGGACCAGGGGCGGGGACTTCTGTCCTTATAAGCCAGCTCCTCTCTGCTTCTGAGAGCGCGCTTTCCCTTCCCAGTGAAGACTGTGTCTCCCCGGCTGAGCCATGGGGCGAGCAGAGTAGAGCGGTGCAGGCCAGAGCAGACTGGTACTGAGCGGAACAGACCATCTAACCGAGAGGAGCTGGCCCCAGGCCTGCCTCGCAGCCCGCTGTATCACAATGAGGCTGTTTCGCACCGAATAAAGTTTCCTCCCCAAACTGGGGCTCCCTATTGGCATTGAATTGGAGCCAACAGATGTCACTTTGCAGAAGCAATGTGCGCCCTTCCGTCCTCAGTTGGTAGGCGTGCCCAGGCCAAACAGTGGGGATGGACATAGGGTCAGTGGCCCCAAAAGAGTGCCACGTGTTTGCCACACACAATGCAGAGCAATGCTGCGCCTGAGGGTTTAGAGATAGATTCTCTGGTCATTGAGCACATGGTGGTGGGGGGGAGAGACACAAAGGCCCCATGCGGCACAGAACCTACAGAGCTCACGGGCGGGTTGACGCACTGAGGTGATTCTTACTGAGAAAAAGCAGAAGAGGTTGCACCGAAGAACAAGATACTCCGGCCTAGCCGGTTTGGCTCAGTGGATAGAGCGTTGGCCTGCGGACTGAAGCGTCTCTGGTTCCATTCCGGTCAAGGGCACAGGCCCGGGTTGCCCACTGGGGATCAAGCCCCAAACCAGGCCTGTGCCCTGACCGGGAATCAAACCGAGACCCTCCTGGTTCATAGGTTGATGCTCAACCACTGAGCCACACCAGCCAGGCATAATTTACTATTTTTAATCATGTAATCGATACAGTAAGTACACGGCCTGAAACATGATTTTAAGGGTTAAAGACAACTGTGGATTCATTTGTGTTCCTTACTCCATGTTTTTCAAATGCATAAAGATTCCACCGTGAACATGCAGAAAAGGCACCAAGGATCATCTTAAATTCAACAGAATTACTGCCAATAAAACCGTAGCTTTGCATTAAACTATTAAAAACTCAACTAGAAAAAATGTTGAATTATTTCTTATTTTGCTGAGTGGAGCAGAAGCTTTTCTGAAGTGCAATTTTTATTAATTACCTTTTTGACAATTACTATCCCTGATTACCATATCGGATGCTCAATAAACATTTTTCTTCTAAATTGAAAATAATTAAAACTCTGAGGAAACATGTTTAATGGTTAATAGCATTAGTACTTAGTAGAGAATATCAGGCTGTTGAAAAATAGGTGTTGCCAAAGAATCAATCCATTTAATAATGCTAAATCCCAATGATCATTCTGAAATGATCATGTTTTGCTTCAGATTTCAAGTTTGTTTATATTGTATTTCTTTATTAATATACTAGGGGCCTGGTGCACGAAATTCGTGCACTGGGTGTGTGTGTGTGTGTGTGTGTGTGTGTGTGTGTGTGTGAGGGGAGTGTCCCTCAGCCCAGCCTGCCCCCTCTCACATACTGGGAGCCCTCAGGCGTTGACCCTCATCACCCTCCAATCGCAGGATCGGCCCCTTGCCCAGGTCTGACGCCTCTGACAGAGGCGTCAGGCCTGGGCAGGGGACCCTCATTTCCCCCCATCACTGGTTCTGCCCCCAGCCCAGGTCTGATGCCTCGGCCAGAGGCGTAGACCCCCATCACCCTCCGATCGCCTGATCGGCCCCTTGCCCAGGCCTGACGCCTCCGCCAGAGGTGTCAGGCTTGGACAGGGGACCCCCATCTCCCCCTGATCACTGGCTCTGGCCCCCGCCCAGGCCTGAGGCCTCTGGCCCAGGAATCATGCCTGGGCAGGGGACCCCCATCTCCCTCTGATCGCTTGCTCCACCCCCCGCCCAAGCCTGACGCCTCTGACCCAGGCTTCAGGCCTGGGCAAGGGGACCATCATATCCCCCCAATCCCCGGCTCCGCCCCCCACCCAGGCCTGATGCCTCAGCCAGAGGAGTTGACCCTCATCACCCTCTGATCACCAATCACCGGATTGGCCCCTTGACCAGGCCTGAGGCCTCCGGCAGAGGTGTCAGGCCTGGGCAGGGGACCCCCCAGCTCCCCGCGTTGCAGGCTCCGCCCCTGCTCAGGCCTAATGCCTCTGGCCTAGGTGTCCGGCCCGGGCAGCGGGGACCCGCAGCTGCAGCGGCCCCGCGATCGTGGGTTTCGCTTTAGGCCCAGGCAAGGGACCCCTAGCTCCCGGGACTGCCAGCTTTGACCGTGCCCAGCTCCCATCGCTGGCTCCACCCCTACTTCCTGCTATCACTGGCCAGGGCGGAAAAGGCGCCTGATTCTCCGATCATGGCTGGGGGCAGGGCAAAGGCGGCCCCAGGGCCGCCTTTGCCCTGCCCCCCAGCTCTTAGCTCCCCCCTGGGTTTCCGATCACTGTCAGTGGCAGGGGGCTTCTTCCTGCTTTCCCTTTCGCCTCCCTGCATTGTGCCTACATATGCAAATTAACCGCCATCTTGTTGGCAGTTAACTGCCAATCTTAGTTGGCAGTTAATTTGCATATAGCCCTGATTAGCCAATGAAAAGGGTATCGTCGTACGCCAATTACCATTTTTCTCTTTTATTAGATAGGATTTTTAATTGATTTCGGAGGGGAAGGGAGAGAGGGAGAGGGGGAGAGAGAAACATCAATGATGGGAGAGAATCATTGATCGGCTGCCTCCTGCATGTCCCATAATGGGGATCCAGCCTGCAACCTGGGAATCAAACCGTGACCTCCTGGTTCATAGGTCGACGCTCTACCATTGAGCCACGCTGGCCAGCTGTATTTATTTCTTACCAGAAAGAATGCAATGATGTTGTGATGGTTCTGGAGTAAAAATTCTCGCTCCACCACTGAGTAGGTAAGTGACTTTGGGCAAGTCACATAATCCATCCTTCCCTCAGTTTTCTCTGGACCAGCAATGCCAGCACCACCTGGGAGCCTGTTGAAAGTACCAATTCTTGGCCCAGAGCTGTGTTTCACAAGCTGCACCTCCCGATGCACAGAGTTTGAGAACCGCTGTCCTGAGCCACGGGAACAGCCTCTGTGGCTTCTGCTAGTCTCTGCTGACGGTGATTACAGTTTCTTGGTTTCTTGGTATCATCTTTAAAAGTTGACATCCCTGGAATACAATGAACAACATAAACTGATGAACAAAAATAGAACCAGAGACAGAGAAGCATCGAACAGACTG
This sequence comes from Myotis daubentonii, assembly GCF_963259705.1. NCBI lineage: Eukaryota > Metazoa > Chordata > Mammalia > Chiroptera > Vespertilionidae > Myotis > Myotis daubentonii. The sequence goes on along the minus strand of NC_081861.1, from coordinate 805,423 downwards.
TCTAACCTATGAGGGAAGGCGTGGGGCGAGGGGGGTGAGGGGGTAAGAGATCAACCAAAGGACTTGTATGCGTGCCTGTGAGCAAAACCAATGGACACGGATGGTAGGGGACAGGGCATGTGCTGGGGGGTGGGGGTGGCTGGGTAAAGGTCAATAGGGGAAAAAGGAGGCTCATGTAGTACTTTAAACAGTAAATAATTTAAATTTAAAAAAAAGAGTTGACATCCTAAGCCTCCATCCAATGTGTACGTTGCCACACATTTTAGAGGCACAGGCCGCCCAGTAGGGGCGTTCATTTTTAACAGCGGACTTGCCCCCGGTGCCCAGCTTGCCTGGGAGGGAATGGGCTGCACCTTGTGCCTAGCTCCAGGCACAAAGACAGCATTCATCCCAGCAGCTCTGTCACATGGAGGCAATGGTGGTGACAGCACTAAAGAGTCTGACAGGGAACAACCAATGACATGGCCAGCATGGTGGCGCACACCTGGGGACAGAGGCAGGGGCCTCGCAGCCAGAGGGCAGGACTGGCGACTAAGATCCTGGGGAAGGCAATGTTGAGACTGAGGTGGGCAGACTGGCAGGGGCGCTATTTAAGGGACATCTGCCAGCAGACGCAGGACTGCAGTGTCTGGGGCAGGCACTGCCAGAAGCCTGCCAGGACCCAGGGCAAGGATGTGACCGCAGGCCAGGCCTCCCCGTCACCAGCCCTCAAGTAGAAGTCAAATAACAGTTGGGTGAACTTGATGCCTGGCCCCAGCACTGCACTGGGGGTCTGCTACAGCCTCCTTCTTCTAATCCTCACCTGAGGATATTTTTCCATTGGTTTTTAGAGAGAGTGGAAGGGAGAGAGAGACAAAAGAGAGAAACATTGATGGGAGAGAGACACATCGATTGGTTGCCTTCGCACACGCCTCAACCAGGGCTGGGGATCAAGCCTGCAACCCAGGCAAGTGCCCATGATCGGAATCGAACACAGGACCTTTCAGTCCCCAGGCCTTTTTATCCAGGGAGGATGTCTGGTCCTAGGGCTGGGGTCACACTGAGCCTGTGTGTGGATCAAAGTGGCTGGAGCTGTGGGCAGAGGTGAGACACTGGGAGGGTCCCACGTAACCCAGAGAAACGACTCTGATGGAGAAATTTCCCAGCCAGTAAGGAGCAACAGGGTGGCAACATGGAGGACTGGCCAGACTCCTCCCCAATCTCTAGGCAACTGTGCTTTCAAAGGGACTAGGTAAGTACAATGGTATATATTGACTTTCTAAACATGTAAACATCTGTACTAATAAAAAGGTAATATGCTAATTAGACCAGACATCTTCCAAACAAAGCCATAGTGGCAGGGGCCGGGGGAGAGGCAGTTAGGGGCGATCAGGCTGGCAGGGGAGGGCAGTTAGGGGGCAATCAGCCTGGCAGGGGAGGGCAGTTAGGGGGCAATCAGCCTGGCAGGGGAGGGCAGTTAGGGGCGATCAGGCAGGCAGGCAGGTGAGCAGTTAGGAGCCAGCAGTCCCAGATTGCGAGAGGGATGTCTGACTGCCAGTTTAGGCCTGATCCCGTGGACATCCCCTGAGGGGTCCCAGATTGGAGAGGGTGCAGGCCGGGCTGAGGGACCCCACCCCGTGTACGGATTTCGTGCACCGGGCCTCTAGTCCTATATAATAAAAGGCTAATATGCAAATAGACTGAATGGCGGAATGCCCGACTGCTATGGTGTGCACTGACCACTAGGGGGCAGACGCTCAACACAAGAGCTGCCCCTTGGTGGTCAGTGTACTCCTACAGGGGGAGCGCTGCTCAGTGAGATGCTGGGCTCATAGCTGGCGAGCACAGCAGTGGTGGCGGGAGCCTCTCCTGCCTCTGTGGCAGTCAGACATCCCCCGTGGCTCCTGGACTGCAAGAGGGTGCAGGCTGGGCTGAGGGACCCCCCTGAATGCACAAATTTCATGCACCAGGCCTCTAGTTTTGAATAGGTAATGAATTCACACAGTTGTAAGTTCAAAGTGTAAAAAGAGTGTATAGTGAAGAGTCTCTTTCATGTCCCTGTCCCCAGATATAGTTTTCCTTTTACAGAAATGCCACTTGCTTTATATATATATATAATGTTTTCTTTATATATATTTCTCTTTTGTTTGTGTGTGCATATACATTTACTAAATGGTAGCATATTATTGTCCCATTAACATGTATCTTAACTGTATTTCCATATCACATAGGGCTTCTTCATTGTTTTCACAGCTGCATGGTATTCCGGGGCTGTACCACCATTTGTGTAACTAGTCTCCCAGTGATGGCCGCGTAGGCTGTCTTTAATCTTTGGTGTCCAAAACAGCGTGCTACATCCATTATTTCACACATGTGTAAATATTTCTACAGGATAAAACCCTAGAAGTGGAATCGATGGGTCAAAAAGTCGATGTACTGCATTTGTGACTTTGACAAATTCTGCAGAATTAACCTCTGGGTTTATACCAATTGACGTTCCCACTAGCAATGTGTGAGAACAACTGTCAACTGACTATTTTAACTGTGGCCTGTATCTGTGAAAAGACTGCTGTGACGAGTACAGAAAGCCATGTCACGGAAATAGGCCTGCCGCAGCCACCAGGTGAGGCAGAGCCAGGCGGAGCACGTGCTCCTGGAGCTGTGGGAAGCGGCTACTTAGGGCAGCTCATTAGCGAAGCCATCTCTATAATGTGGACTAGTGCAGTGGTCGGCAAACTGCGGCTCGCGAGCCACATGCGGCTCTTTGGCCCCTTGAGTGTGGCTCTTCCACAAAATACCGACTTCTGCACATGGGCCATGAAGTTTCAATCGCACTGTACGTGCGCTCCCGCATGTGGTATTTTGTGGAAGAGCCACACTCAAGGGGCCAAAGAGCCACATGTGGCTTGCGAGCCGCAGTTTGCCGACTGCTGGGAGCCGGTCCATCCTTGCTGTTTCAAGGGACCTGGCATATATGGCATACGGTTCTTAATATGTTTGCTCACCTTCTTGGCGCTGTGTTTTAACCAAGGTCACCTCTCTGAGAAAGGTTGAATCCCCAGGTAGGGATTTTCCCCTGAAGGTAGGGAGGGAATAAAACCCCTCAACTAAGTGCCAGGCGGGTAATTAATCCCTTTAACTACGAACAATCATGCTTAAACTACATAATCTTTTCTCCCTGGAATGGAGATAAGAAACGCCCTAACCTTTGTAATAGAGATTGATAGGATTGAATCAACTGGTATAAATACAGTTGTAACAAGACAGAAACACTCAGAACTCAGAACACAGAACTAAGAACACAGGGCTTGGAAGACAGGACCAAGAGAGACAGAGCCTAGGCACAGAACCTACACAGAACGTTCTCTAGAGACAGAAGAACTTCGCTGGAGAGAGCATGCCGGAGGATCCTGGACAGGGACTGGCCTCGGAGCCTGGAGGCGGAGCCTGGCGAGAGAGCATGGCAAGGGATCCTGGACTGAACCTGACTGCGGAGATTGGCAGGAGAGCCTGACTAGAACCTGGTGACTGAACCTGACTGGAGAACCTGGACAGAACCTCTCTGGAGATCCTAAGCAGAACCTCTCTGGAGATCCAGACCAGAACTTGGCTGGAGATCCTGGCTAGAGATCCTGGCTAGGCTGCTGATCAACTGAACACTGTCTCCGTGTCCTTCCTTCTTCGCCGACTCCGTCTACGCCTTTGGGGACCCCTGGACCTGCTGGGGCTGGACCCCGGCAGCCGACCACTGCACTAGTGCATTTACTGCCTTTTAAAAGCTGAAAGGTGAATCATAATCCCACCATAACAAGCAAAATAAAGATACTGCTTTACAGTTTATGTTTTCCTGCACATATATTTTTTTAAAAATTGAATTTTAGAGAGAGAGGAAGAGAGAAGGAAAGAGAGATAGAAACACTGATGACAGAGAAACATCATGACCGGCTGCCTCCTGCATGCCCCCTACTGGGGATCGAGCCCACAACCTGGGCATGTGCCCTGACTGGAAATCGAACCATGACCTCTTGGTTCATGGGTTGATGCTCAACCACTGAGCCACACTGGCCAGGCCCTACACCTATTTTTTAAACCTACCTTTCTCTGAACCTGAAATACAGGTTTAAAATGATAACTAAAATGTAAGACCTTTGCTTCAGAAATACTAGCAAAGTCAAAAGAGAAGCAGAGCAAGAGATCATTTGTTAGATTTATGCCAGCATGTTCCTCATGTCCATGGGCCCAGCTCAGACCTCAAAATGGTTATTTTTTCTCTCCAATAGTGCTCAGAACTCTCAGCGGCTCTAGAATCCAAGCCCGTGTATTAAAAATGAATGACAGCACCACATTATCATGGCGATTCCTGCTTTAATCATCCCTGCAAAACGTTCCTGCATTCCAAGACAATGAAAAATGCAAGGAGCCGTTACAAACAGCTGAGTCAAGATCTAATTCTCCCGTATGTTCATTCCTATTACGTTCTATATAACCTACTGGCAAAGGAGATTGAATAACAGCGACATGATGCTAGATGCAAAGGCATGACAAGAATCTTTCTATGGAATCTTTTATCCACCCATTTATTCAGCACTAGTCACGTGACCACCTTTGCAGCTTGTGGCAGAGGAATAGAATTTGCTTCTGCAGTGCAGCGAGCCTGAAAGAGGTTTATTTTTCCCCCTGCAAAGTACAGGATCATGAGGATCGGGAAAAGCTTAGCAGCAGGAGATGGGGCTTTTCATTGAGAAAAAAACCAACACCCCCTTTTCACTAGGGTCAACAGCTGCTTCATGGATCCATAAGTAATCAAATAATCGAGCAATGCAAAAGATCTATTTTTAATGACCAGTTGAGCAGACAAGTCCATATCTGTATTTCATAATCTTGGTTGTCTAAAAAGCCTTCCGTGTCTACCCTGTGATGGTGTCGGTGGCATTTCTTCCTTGTTTTTCTTTAACAGCTGAGCTCACCGGTGACTTCCAGCTAAGAACCATTCCTGCTCTCCCCAGTGAAATTCTCAAAACGTAATGTGCAAATGAGCTCTGCGGGGAGACCTTGGTAAAGGCAGCCTGGATTTCCTAGGTCTGGGTGGGGCCGGGTGGGCTGAACGTCCCACAGAATGCAGGGAGCTCGCGGATCCGAGGGCCACGCTTAGGGGCACAAAACTACCTTATGGGGAAGAAAACGACAAATGCCAACTCACATCACAGCTACAGGGTTATAATCCCTAATATACGAGAAGCTTTACAAAATATGTTTTTATTGATTTGAGAGGAAGGGAGAGGGAGGGACAGAAACATCAATGATGAGAGAGAAGCATTGATCATCTGCCGCCTGCACGCCCCACACTGGGGACTGAGCCCACAATCCCGGCATGTGCCCTGACTGGGAATCGAACTGTGACCTGGTTTGTAGGTTGACGTTTAACCACTGAGCGACACCAGCCAGTCTGTGTTTTCTCTTTAAAATAATGATTTCCTATGCATAAGAGGAAAAAAATATAAAATTAAGCTCTTTACTCCGGTGAATAGAAACTATCAGTGTGAATTGATGTGCTTTCTCTTTAAAATAATTATTTCCTAGCTATAGCCAATGGAAATGTATAGCAAAAATGATCAACTCAGTAACATTGAGCATTTGTATTAATCTGGGTCCAATAAAAGAGAAATTACTCAGTAATTTGACTAGGAAAGCTTACTAGTAATATAAATTAACTACATTACTTTAAAAAAGAGATTAGAGTAACACGAGGTTGGCTAGTAAGAAATAATAACTCTAAATATGGAAACAGCAGACATGAAGCACAATAGTACGGTCACGCCCTTGCTGGTGTGGCTAAGTGGATAGAGCTGTGGACTGAAGGGTCCCAGGTTCGATTCCGGTCAAGGGCACATGCCTTGGGTTGCGGACTTGATCCCCAGTAGGGGGCAAGCAGGAGGCAGCCAGTCAATGATTCGCTCTCATCATTGATGTTTCTCTCTCTCTCTTGCTCTCCCTTTCTCTCTGAAATCAATAAAAATATATATTTTTAAAAAGATTTTAATAGTTCAGGCCCTACTCACAGGGTTGAGTTGAAGCACTCAACGAAGAGTCCCCCTTCCACTCCCAGGCCTGAGATCCACACTGTGTTGGAGAGGTCACTGCCATGGCTCACTGAATGGCAAGTTCTGGAAAGTTCTGGAAAACAGCCCTCTGGAATATGGAAGGAATCCACTCTCTGGGGTGCTTGGGGAGCCACTATTCCTGGGTCTTGCTGGCAGCCGCACACCGCAGGAGCTGGGCCGGAGAAGCTGCCCGAGCTGCGCGCATGGCGCTGCCCAACGCCACTCATGCTGCAGGTGTGGCTGGGAGCACCCTGGAACCAGGAGGCAAGACCCTTTCCCCCTGCATGTCTCTCTCCCGCCCTCTACTGACAGATTCAGTACCAGCTGCCAAAGAAAAACGATTCAAAGGGCCCAGATTCATTTTCACAGAGCAGTCTGCAAGGATGAGCCGGGATCTGAGGACACACGGATTAACGGGCATGGTGTTTCCCACGGGAAGAAACCAGGCTCCTCAGGGACATGGTGGATTCCAGGACCGAGTCAGGAAAGGTACAGTATGAGCACGGAATGTCTTCTGCACGGCCAGGAAGCCACCAAAGATACTGTGGTCGCGTCAAAAGGACTCAGTAGCCAATGTGAAGAGGCTCCCATGAGCAAATAATGGGACAAGTTAAGTATCAATAGAAATAACTGCAACGGATAGAAACATATCAAATCCGTTAAACGCGTAAGTGCATAATGAAAGAAACTAGCAGAAAACTTCTCATTGACCACCTTTGGAGGCCGTTAGCGAACCATCTCTCTATATAAAAGGCTAATATGCAAAGTGTCCCCTGAGGAGCTCGACCAGGAGACCGGGAGTGCGCTCGCTCGCTATGACATGCGCTGACCACCAGGGGGTGGCGCGGAACGAAGGAAGGCCCAGGCCGGCAGCCAGAGCCCTGATCGGCCCTGATTGCCAGCCAGGCCTAGGGACCCTACCCATGCACGAATTTCACGCACTGGGCCTCTAGTTTTTAATAAAAACTGGCAAGTAAATGGAAAAAAACCAAGAATTTAACTTGGCCTTTTTTATACAAACTGGCCTCAGGTAACCAAATAGGGAATGAGAGATTCTCTCTAAGAAGCAATGAAGAGGGAAGGAAAGAATTAGAACAGCGGTTTTCAACGTGTGAGCCCCTGGATTCTTTCAGGATCTACGGCAGGGGTGGGCAACCTTTTTGTGAGTGCGTGCCAAAACCAGCAAAATCTCTGACTCAAAATTCTTCTGTGTGCCAACCCTAATTTTTTGAGAACATGTTATGCCTACTTGATATCCCTTAAGGTGTACGTATGTGAAGAACCTTGAAGAAATAATAAAATTTATTCGAGCGACAAAAACACAGTATATGATGATGAAAAATACATTTAAAAAAATATATATATTTTATTGATTTTCTACAGAGAGGAAGGGAGAGAGATAGTCAGAAACATCGATGAGAGAGAAACATCGATCAGCTGCCTCCTGCACATCTCCCACCGGGGATGTGCCCGCAACCCAGGCACATGCCCTTAACCGGAATCGAACCCGGGACCCTTCAGTCCGCAGGCCGATGCTCTATCCACTGAGCCAAACCGGTTTCGGCTATTTTTTAATGTATACATGTTATGTAAAATTATTTATCTAAGATGCACCTACACTGAATTTATCTAAAAAATAAAAAAGTCGATATTAAGAAAAAAATTGTAAATAGGAGATGATAAGAGAGGGTTTCACGTGCCAGCAAAAGTTACTGGCATGCCATGTTTGGCACGCATGCCAGGGGTTGCCCACCCCTGATCTAAGAAGGCTAAACTAGCATGAAGTTCATTTCTTTCTCACAATTTCATTGATAGACGTTCTTACCATACATCTTAGCAACCTCAGCATACAAGAGTGTTCTTCCCATATTAAGGTGACAACTTTCACTTTTTCTCGGAAAGGGAACCTTATGGCTTCTCTTCTGCGTACCCAGGTCATCAGCATCACTAGGCAAGCACTGCAAGGCCACTGCTCAGAACAGTGTGCAATTTAAGGCTTACGAACCGTTTATTGAGCTATTTACTATGGAATTTTCCATTTAATATTTTGGACCGCGGGTAACTGAAACTGTGGAAAGCGAAACCACAGATGGCGGGGAGGGGACCATGGCATGATGGTTGTCTCAAGGAAAGGTCAGTGTACAGTTATTTGAGTGCAGAGCTGAAATAGCCACTTTTTCGTGGAACAATATTTCTGCTCAGTAGAACCACTGACAGGCAAACTATGGTTATTTAGACAAAAGTATTTGGCAGACATTTTCTCAAAAATTAAGACGAGAACCTTGTCACTCGAAGGAAAACAAATTTGACAGTGTTTATTGCCAATGATAAATTCAAGCTTTCGAGTGAAAATTGGAATTTTGGAAAACCTGTATCCGCTACTGTTATTTTAACATTGTCTCAATATTTAAAGACTTTTCTGATGAGATTGATGATGATGTGAATAAGTGTGATTTGGGGGGATATTGTGTAATGAAATGTGTCAACATGTGCAATATTTGCATAATTCAATGAACCAATATTTTTTAAATGACTAATGCGTGAAGTTACAAAATCATGGAAGGGTAAAAGATCCATTCAAAGTCCAAGATAGATTTTAAGGAAACAGAGTATGAAAGTACATTGATGTGGTTTCAGATTTCACATCAAAATGAACCTTTACCCTTTAAGAAACTACCACTGCTTTTAAAAAGAATACCACAATTAGCTGTAGAGGCTAAAATGCCCCTCCCTTTTCTAATTACATGTCCGTGTGGGGCTGGATATGCTTCATGCACGTCAACCAAAGCAACGCATTACAACACACTGATATAGAAGAAGAGCCACTAAAGGGATTTACACAAATGGACAGCGCCACTTTTCTCACCAATTGCTTTGGAAAATATGGTTATTTTTCATAAAATATGTTATTTATGCTATTTTATTGTTGCTTTAAAATGAACAATATATACATTCTAAAACTTCTCAGCTTTAACATCGCATATAGTAAATATCAATAGAAATAACCTACATGAACAAAAGCCCTTTGGGGTCCTCAATAACTATTAAGAATTCTGAGTCCAAAAAGTTTGAGAACTTTTTTAAAAAACATATTTGACTGATTTCTTACAGAGAGGCAGGGAGAGGGATAGAGAGTTAGAAACGTGGATGAGAGAGAAACATTGATCAGCTGCCTCCTGCACACTCCCTACTGGGGATGTGCCTGCAACCAAGGTACATACCCTTGACCGGAATCAAACCTGGGACCTTTCAGTCTGCAGGCTGATGCTCTATCCACTGAGCCACACCGGTCAGGGCATGAGAACTTTGGATTTAGAAGATCATTGTGTTCTAAATAGTCAATGAAGCAATGAATCTGCACTTTGATAATCAACGGCCATTGTGTCGCAAAAATGAAGGTATCAGGGGCCTCCTGATGGAGATTTACAGCACCACCTATGAAGTATTCTTGCCAAGAAACCCAAACCCGACTCTGATAAAGCTCTAGATCCCACTACTAGTTGATATGAAATACAGGGCCAAGATGAGCCTGTTAAAGATACTCTGCTGCCAAAGGCGACACCCAGCACAGCAGGTCATTCCAGGAGCAACGACTCCATTTCTGCAATGAATAAATTGCAAGGAAAACAAAAACAGAGGAAGCAGCAACCCATGGGTTTCTATTGCCATGGTCTGGAAGGCTTTGCTCTGCTTTCCCATTTGGTGAACTCTTACTCATTTTTCAAATTAAACCTCAAACGTCACCTCCCTCAGCAGAACCCATTCCTGTAGGAATCTCCAGCGTAGCACTCACCACTTTCACTAAGCGTCTGCTTACATGTATGTTCTGTCCTTGGGCGCCAGCACCGTCTTCTCAATGCTTACACCTTTCCCAAGGCTCAACGCCACAATTTTGATTTATGGCAGGTGCTCCACGGATACTTGTTAAATGAATAAACGTGATGGTGGTTGGGTCCAGGCTCAAAGTCCACGAATCTGCTCTTCATTACTTTCTAATAAACGTCACCACTGCGATGAACTGCATTGTGTCCCTCCACCCCAAACTCGTGTGTGAAAGCCCTGACCCAATGGGATGGGATTGTTGTCTTTATAAGAAAAGACACCAGAGAGCAAGTTCTCTCTCTCTCAGTATGCAGTGAGAAAGCAGTCATCCTCTCTCTCTCTCTCTCTCAGTATGCAGTGAGAAAGCAGTCATTCTCTCTCTCTCTCTCTCTCTCTCTCTCTCTCTCTCTCTCTGTAGGCAGCGAGAAAGCAGTCATTCTCTCTCTCTCTCTCTCTCTCTCTCTCTCTCTCTCTCTCCCTCTCTCAGTATGCAGTGAGAAAGCAGTCATCCTCTCTCTCTCTCTCTCTCTCTCTCTCTCTCTCTCTCTCTGTAGGCAGGAAGAGAACCTCATGAGAAGCTGGTCATGCCGGCATCCCGACATCAGCCTCCTGTGGGAGAGGCCCATCCTGTGTGGAAGCTACTCGGTCTAAAGCAGCGGTTCTCAACCTGTGGGTCGCGCCCCCTTTGGGGGTCGAACGGCCCTTTCACAGGGGTCGCCTAAGACCATCGGAAAACACATATATCATTACATATTGTTTTTGTGATGAATCACTATGCTTTCATTATGTTCAATTTGTAACAATGAAATTGGGGGTCACCACCACATGAGGAACTCTATGAAAGGGTCGCGGCATGAGGAGGTTGAGGACCGCTGGGCTATGGCGTCCTGTGAGGGCGGCCCGAGTTGAGTGACACAAGCTGCCTTTGCTCCTCCTCCGTCTTCATGTTCTTCACCCAGGAAACCTGACTTGGCACAAAGTCCTAAGGTTCTGATCAGGACTAATCTTGACGGAAGGCAAGTTTAACAATAAGCACAGATAGTGAGCGAGTACCCACTCTCTCTCTGGCTCACACTCTGGGTACAGGATGGTGTTAGCCAGCCGTGGGCAAACTACGGCCCGCGGGCCGGATCCGGCCCGTTTGAAATGAATAAAACTATTGAAAAAAAAGACCGTACCCTTTTATGTAATGATGTTTACTTTGAATTTATATTAGTTCACACAAACACTCCATCCATGCTTTTGTTCCGGCCTCCGGTCCAGTTTAAGAACCCATTGTGGCCCTCGAGTCAGAAAGTTTGCCCACCCCTGGTTTGGCTAGTGGGGAAACCCCAGCAGATGAAGGGGGCGGAGCAAAGCCAGGGGTCAATTGCCCGGATTTTCTCTCTGGAGGCTCCCTGTGTCCTGTGTTCCTTGACAGAAGGTCACAGCTTTTCTCAGGCGGCCCTCTGTGTGGGCATTTCCCTCCTGGGTCCAGTCACCACTGTGTCTCCTCGCTCTTCGGACCCAGGAGTGCTAAGAGCCTCAGTGTGCTCCACTGGCCTTAGCGGGCAGAGCTGGAAGCTTCTAGAGCGCCCTTCTTCCTGGCTGGCTCCTGGCATCTTTCCTCACAAGGCCTTGAAGAACTAATGCTAAAACCATTTTTCTCCTCTAATTCTTTCTTTTAAAAAATTTTTTTTTATTGATTAAGGTATTACAAAGGTGTCCTCATCCCCCCCCCATTAACCCCCATCCTCCTCCCCCACTCATGCTCTCATCCCCCTGTTGTCCATGTCCATTGGTTAGGCTTATATGCGTGTATACAAGTCCGTCGGTTGATCTCTCCCCCTTACCCCCGCCCTCCCCTACTTTCCTTCTGGGGATTGATAGCCTGATTGCTGTTTCTCAGTCTTTGGGTCTGTCCCTGTTCATCAGTCTATGTAGTTCTCTATATTCCACAAATGAGTGAGATCATGTGGTATTTATCTTTCTCTGTCTAATTCTTTTTTTAAAAAAATATATTTTTATTGATTTCAGAGAGGAAGGGAGAGAGAAAGAGACAGAAACATCCATGATGAGAGAGATCATGGACCGGCTGCCTCCTGCACGCCCACACTGGGGATGGAGCCTGCAGCATGGGCCTGTGCCCTGACCGGGAATCGAACCCTGACCTCCTGGTTCATAGGTCGACGCTTAACCACTGAGCCCCACCGGCTGGGCTCTATCCCCTTTAGGCCACAGCCACGCATCTGTCTTACCAGAAGGCGAGGCAGTTTGATCTATGGGCTGGGCTGGAATTTTCTTGGTCTGTGAATGATAGGGGCTTTGCCTAGGGCCGGAATACAGTTTGACAACTGAACGTACGCAGCAGTTTCATTCAGACCTTTCTCCCTCACGCCGTCTGTCTGGCTCCGGAGCTGCTGGGTGGAAACATCGCACCCCCCCTCCCCGCCGCCCCCCGGACTGGCTCCGGGCCAGCATTTCCACTTTCGGCAGCCCTGTCCTCGAGTGAGCAGCTTCTCTGAATTGCATATTCAGATCTCTCAACAAAACGTTTCTCTCTACTTTCCTGCGATATCGGTGTTTCTGCAGTCTCCTCTCTCAACTAAATCCCACCCAGCCCTTCTCGGCCAACTTGGCCAACGTCCTTCTAATTTGTATTAATTGATGTCCCCTCTGGTGCTGACTTTTCTGAGACTCAGTGTCCCCCTTCTCTGCTTCTCTCAAATATCCTCGCGGGCGGTATATATAATTGTTACCTTGACATTGTAACTGAGCTTAGTTATGAGGGGGACATAACAGCCTCCGCACAGTGGAGGGGACCGTCCATCACACGGTGGGAAAAATCAAGTTCCCTTGTGTCTGAAGCCACAAAAAGTTGGCTGAGTAAGTTCTGAGGTGTCATACAAGTGTACGAGGTACGGACCCCTACTTAAGGCCGATGTTGATGATTCACTCATCTTTTACCCAAATCAGTTCCACTTAACTGCCTACTAAGAATTGCTTCTTGATTTAGGTCAAGTTGGACAGAACATCAGGAGAGAGACATTCCAACCATTTTGTTTAATTGACACCCCAGGGTGACCCCTCCTTCTGGGAACATAATCACCGCTCATCATCGCCTCTGTTGTTCGCCTCCATGCCCACGATTCCATAGTTCTTCTCGCCCTAAAAACAAAATGTTTGTTCTTACGAAGGTCAGTATTTAAAAAGGAGCCAAATTGGGCTCCAGATAATGGCAGGAAATGTGTTTTAAAAGAAACAAGGTAACAAGCTAGCCTTGTTAACATGGTCATGGTAAACCCTGGCTGTCCACTGACAGTTATGCTTAGACCGAGAGGGCTGGAATGATCCAGAAACCCGAAGGACGTAGTGAATGGCAGAACGTTGGAACCGGCGCTTCACTGTGAGGGATTCAGCTGGACCTCAGGGTAGCAAGACCATCTTGTTAGAGCCAGTACCAGAGATGATGCAAGAAGCTGCCTGTGAAAGGACATGGAAGCCAGCTCACCGAATTTCACACACCGAGGACGCCCATGGAGCCAGCACCCAGCTCAGGAGACAGAAAGTCACCAGTGACTCCCGGCAGTTCCTCCTGTGGGTCCTTCCGGTCACTACCAGCCCTTCTCCTTGCTTAGCACAGCTCTCTAGCAGACTTCAGATGTCAGTTGTTTATCCGTTTGTCAAGTGCTACATCCTCAGCTCCTTGACCTGTGCCCAGCACATAATTATCGTCCAGTAAACATGTGTGAAAAGAATGGATGAAATGCAGCAATAAGAAATGGTAAAAAACAGCTCGGCTGGCATGGCTCAGTGGTTGAGCGTCGACCTGTGAACCAGGAGGTCACGGTTCGATTCCCGATCAGGGCACAAGTCCGGGTTGCGGGCTCCATCCCCAGTAGGGGGCATGCAGAAGGCAGCTGACCCATGATTCTCTCATTATTGATGTTTCTATCTCTCCCTCTCCCTTCCTCTCTCAAATCAATAAAAATATTTTTTTAAATTTAAGAAATGCTAAAAAATAAACTCAACCACCAACATATGAATGGATAAAGGAAATGTGGTATATCTATAAAGGGAAATATTACTCAGCCTTAGGAAGGAATGAAGTGCTGATACATGCTACAACATCATGAACCTTGGAGACATCACGCCAAGTGAAAGAAGCCAGACATAAATGACCACATCATGTATGCTTCCGTTTACACGTAATGTTCAGAATTGGCAAATCTATAAAAACAGAAAACAGACTAGCGGTTGCCTATGGCTGGGGGAGGGAGGGGAGGGGATGACTGCTTAATGGGTAGGGTTTTCTTTTGGAGTAACAAAAATGCTTCGGAACTAGATAGAGGCGATGGCTGTACAACATTAATGTACTAATGCCACCACCTGGGACACTTAAGGATGGTTCACTTGATGTTGGGTGAATTTCACCTCAATAAACCACATTTAAAAAACACCCTAAAAGAGACAAAGCTTGTTGAACAACTTTCCCTTCACCGTCAGAAAGCGTGGATTCTGGTAACTGGACAATCCTTTGTGTGAGATACGTAGGCATAAATATGTAGGCATAAATCTGGATTCTTGAGTGAAATGCAACTCTTTGTGGTATTAAGGATCATTTCTGAATACAAGAGGCAGTGTTAAGGAGTTTGGCACCATGGAGACAGGTTTTAAACCTCTCAAAAAGAAAGATTCCTGAATTCAGGAAGATAAGGCCTTGTAGCAGGTTGAATGGTGGCCCCTACAAGATGTATCTATGTCAGTGATGGCAAACCTATGACACGCGTGTCAGAGGTGACACGTGAACTCATTTTTTTTGGTTGATTTTTCTTTGTTAAATGGCATTTAAATATATAAAATAAATATCAAAAATATAAGTCTTTGTTTTACTATGGTTGCAAAGATCAAAAAATTTCTATATGTGACACGGCACCAGAGTTAAGTTAGGTTTTTTCAAAATGCTGACACGCCGAGCTCAAAAGGTTCGCCATCACTGATCTATGTCCTAGCACTTGGACCCTGTGAATGTGACCTTATTTGGCCAAAAGGTCTTTGCAGATGTAATTAAATTAGGGATCTGAAGATGCTGCGATTACCCTGGATTATCTGGGCGGGCCCGTAATTCCAATGACAAGTGTCTTTAGAAGAAAGGCAGAGAGAGATTCAAGACAGAGAGAAGAGGAAAAGACACAGACACAGAGTTGAAGGTGTTAGGATAGAGGGAGAGATTGGAGTGGAGTGATCTGACCACCAGCCAAGGAATGTTAGTCACCACCGGCAGCTAGAAGGTGCATGGCCTTGGGGACACCTTGATTTGGGGCATCTGGCCTCCAGACTGTGAGAGCATAAACTTCTGTTGTTTGAAGCCACCACGTTCTTGGTCATCGGTTACAGCAGCTCCAGGAAATGAACACAGGCCTCCAGCAGGGAGCCCAAGGAGTTGGAGGTGAAACGACATGCAGAGACAAGGGCTGGGGTTCCTGGGGATCAAGGAGTGAAGAAGATGCCGCCTTCCTCATGTCCACGAGATGACCTGTTGGTGTTCCGGCCTGGACAGTGGCTCCTGTGTGTGCGCACGTGGCGCAGGGCAGCGCGAGAAGCCACAGGCTGACTGGCTCCCAGCATTTCACACCCTTCGCCATTCTCAGCATAGGAGCTGAAGGAATGGGTGGCTGCTCCGGATGCGAGTGAGAGTGAGAAGATTTGAAACAGCAGCCACGGAGAAGACAATCTGTGTTTGCTTGGTGCAAAGAACATTCTATGCGATGTGAGCCACGCTGGTGAATTCGGAGCAGGGAGGGGAAATGGGCAAACTCTGCCACCTTTTATTGGAGAAAGTGACCCACCCAGCTCCCTGAGGCGGCCATGTTTTCCTAGTAAAGACACCCGGTGACAGTGCTCCCTGAGTGAGGATGGAAGGAGGGGGATGGACAAGTTCGATTTTGAAAGAACAACGGCACCGAATGTGTATTCTACAGACGTGTGCAATCTCCGAGAAAAAGAATGTTGGGCCGAACCGGTTTGGCTCAGTGGATAGAGCATCGGCCTGCGGACTGAAGGGTCCTGGGTTCGATTCCGGGCAAGGGCATGTACCTTGGTTGCGGGTGCATCCCCGGTGGGGTGCGTGCAGGAGGCAGCTGATGGATGTTTCTCTCTCATCAATGTTTCTAACTCTCTGTCCCTCTCCCTTCTTCTCTGTGAAAAACCAATAAAATATATTTAAAAAAAAAGAATGTTGGGTTTCAAAATGCTTATGATTCCAAGTCCCCTTGCTGCCAACCTCAGTGAGGCTGCTGTCCTCTGCGTGTGGATGACAAAGGGGAAGCGTGGCTTTGCTGGGAGAATGAAGTCAGTCGCGCCAGGAGGCCGCCCTCCTGCATCTGCTGTGCCGGATAAGCGCTCAGCCCCCAGCTGCTGAGGGCCCCGCCGGGGGCTGGCCGATAAGACACGTGAAGAAGCAGCGATGACAAGGGGACGCTGACACAGTGAACGCTGACAGTCCGTGGGGGCGAGCTGAGGGCTCTGCTGTGGGCGAGGCGACCCTTCGCGAACCTGAAAACTCTCCACAGGGCCCTCCCCTGGCCCAGGTGCCTCTCTGGTGGGTCGTGGTGTCAGGCTGTGCAGCCGTCTCTGGGGTAATGGCCTGGAGCAGCTCGGCCTGCCACGGACACTGGTGTCTTCGTTCCCTAGCAACAGATCTAGCAGAGGGGACGTTTACTTTGGCTCTGGCAGCTGGAAATCAGCTCCAGGTTGGCTGCCAACTCCCCCCATCGCCGTCTCGCATGAAAACCCTCACACATCAATAGTTGCCCTAAATGTAAATGGTCCGAAGTCACCAAGGAAGAGCGCCATCGGCCTAGAAAAAGAATGTTCAATTCCTAAATTGTTATGATTGCACCTTCATTTGCTTATGACTTAAGCGCAGCAGAGTGGATCGAAAAGCAAAACCCAACCATATGCTGCCTACAAGAGACACCCTAGGCCAGTGGTCGGCAAACTGCGGCTCGCGAGCCACATGCGGCTCTTTGGCCCCTTGTGTGTGGCCATGAAGTTTCAATCGCACTGTACGTGCGCACCCGCATGTGGCATTTTGTGGAAGAGCCACACTCAAGGGGCTGCAGTTTGCCGACCACTGTTCTAGGGTACGGAGACAAAGGTGGGTTCACAGGACAAGGGGGAAATGACCCTCAACTCAAATCACAGCCACAGAAAAGAGGTGCAGCCACACGTGTAGCCGACAAGATAGATCTCAGGAGAACAAAGGTGACCTGAGACAAAGATGGTCATAATGATTAAGGGGACACTACATGGTGAAAACAGAACACTTCTTAACATATATGCGCCCAGCCAGGAGCACCGAAATCTATAAAGCAACTACTCTCAGAGCTGAAGGGAGAGACTGATCAAAACACAATCAGAGTTGGGGACCTTAATCCTCCATTGGCAGCTCTACACAGATCAACCAAACAGAGAATCAATAAAGAAATATTGGGCCCGGCCAGCGTGGCTCAGGGGTTGAGTGTCGACCTATGAACCAGGAGGTCAGGGTTCGATTCCCGGTCAGGGCACATGTCTGGGTTGCAGGCTTGATCCCCAGTGTGGGGCGTGCAGGAGGTAGCCGATCCATGGTTCTCTCTCATCACTGATGTTTCTATTTCTCTCTCCCTCTCCCTTCCTCTCTGAAATCAATAAAATAGATTTTTTTAAAAAGAGAAAAATCGGTCTTCAATGACACACGAGACCAAATGGACAGAATTGACGTTTACAGAGCCTTTCATCCCAGAATATCAGGTTAGACATTCTCCGCCAGCGCACATGGAACGTTCTCAAGGACAGGCCGTGTGCTGGGTCACAGAACCAGCAACAAATTCAAAGAGAGTGAAATGACACCAAGCACCGAAACCTTGACCGTACACTGCAGCAATACCAGGTGGGTGCTACTCCTTTGGGTTTTCTGTTTAAAAATCCTTGGAAATAGTCCTTGCTCCTGTTCACATGTAATTGTACACTTTATGTAAAAAACAACAATACCCTGTATCTCCCAGTTAAGACTCACTCCCTTTTCTTTCAGTTCACAGAGGCTAGCTACTCAGAGGACATAGACTTGGCTGATTACATTCTTTCCCTTGAAGACATTGTGGTAAAACGTAATTGCAAATTTCTAGACTATAAAGACAACTTCGCTTCAATTTCCTTCTCCTTTTCTATCTATGCATCTCAAAAACAAGACACAGTCCTGGCTGGTTTGGCTCAGTGGATGGAGTGTGGGTCTGCAGACTCAAAGGTCCTGGGTTCGATTCCAGTCAAGGGCACATGCCCAGGTTGCGGGACGTACAGGAGGCAGCCGATCAATGATTCCCGCTCATCACTGATGTGTCTCTCTTGCTCTTCCTTTCCCTTCCTCTCTGAAATCAATAAAAACAAAACAAAACAAAAAAAACCAAGAAAACCCAACAAGATACAGTTCTATTTTCTCAGTACTTCCTTTCTCATTCCCTTTCCCACTTTGGTCTAAATGTAAGACATCCATTATTCATCCTCTAGTTCCTTTAATAATCTCTCTTCCTCCCCCGCCCCTAGTCTAGAAATCAAGCATCTAGGACAGTGGTCGGCAAACTGCGGCTCAGCAAACCACAGCTCGCGAGCCACGTGCGGCTCTTTGGCCCCTTGAGTGTGGCTCTTCCACAAAATACCGACTTCTGTGCATGGGCCACGAAGTTTCAATCGCACTGTATGTGTGCACCCGCACGTGGTGGAAGAGCCACACTCAAGGGGCCAAAGAGCCGCATGCGGCTCGCGAGCCGCAGTTTGCTGACCATGGACCTAGGATATACGGATTCTAAAGAGAAGGTGGAATTCTTCCCTACAATCTGAGCCATTTCTTTTCTTATATAATTTTTCGTTTAAAGTGAAGCAACATATGTAAGTACTAGAGGCCTGATGCACGAAATTTGTGCAAGAGTAGGCCTTCCTTCCCACAGCTGCCGGCACCGGCTTCGCTCTGGCACCCAGGACCCCGGCTTCCCTCGCAGCCTGGCTTTGTCTGGAAGGTCATCCAGAAGGACGTCTGGTCTAATTAGCATATTACGCTTTTATTATTATAGATTGTGTCAGTCAGGGTTCAGACAGGAGGGCGGAGCCACCGTGAGCATTCTGGGAATGACACCTCTCTCAGATGTGGGAAGAACTTGGGCAGTGGCTGTCTGGAAGGGGGGTCAGGGGATCAGAGAGTCACTAGCCACTGATGGCTGCATTGGTGCAGCTGGACAAATCAGAGCTTTCAGGAAAGTTCCAGAAGCCAAGCGAGTCCTGCTGCCCCAGTGGGGCGGTGAAGGGAGAGTTCATGGAGAGGCTGAAGGGAAGTTGTGCAACTCTTGCCTGTGCGGGTCCACAGCCAGGGCCCTGGAGGCGGGCCTGAGGCAGCTGGACAGCCAAGAGCAGAGAATGTGAGCTGGCGGCGGAGCAGCAGAGGGCTGGATCCCCAGGACCCAGCGCACCCCGTTTCTGTCCATCACCGCACTGGACAAGTCTACCAGGACAGTGCCCGCTGCTTGCCTTCTGCACCCCAGTCCTCACACAAGTCCCTCTCTTGGCCAACTCGACTCCAGGGCCGTACCAGGAGTGGCTTCAAGAAACACAGTTCCCTGCCTTAAGCAGCTTCCACAGCACAATCCAGCACAGCGCTCACTGTGAGCGCCCACGTGGCACCACAAACAAAACCATGTTAATTACTCTTCCCTCCCATGTCCCTCCTCTGAGAATGTGTAAGCATGTCATCTTTTAAAAATATATATATATATTTTATTGATTTTTTACAGAGAGGAAGGGAGAGGGAGTTAGAAACATCGATGAGAGAGAAACATCGATCAGCTCCCTCCTGCACATCTCCTACTGGGGATGTGCCCGCCACCAAGGTACATGCCCTTGACCGGAATCGAACCTGGGACCCTTCAGTCCGCAGGCCGACGCTCTATCCACTGAGCAAAACCAGCTAGGGCGTATGTCATCTTTTTTAACTAAAAATAGATTCGTTTAAAAATTTTATCTTTACTGTTGAAAGTATTACAGATGCTTCCCCTTCTCCCCCCATCAGTTGACCCCCCCCCCCGCTCCCACCCCTTAAGTATGCCACCCTTTCCCCCTTATTGTTATGCTGCTGCCTGCAATGTTAGAGAGACACATCGATTGGCTGCCTCCGTCATGCACCCAACGGAGCTGCGCTCACTGGCTAAGCACACGTGGGGAGTGAACAGGGGAAGCTGTCTGACACTGGCCTTGGCAGAGATGTCCTGGCTCTGCCCCCCGAAGTGCAAGCCACAGAATGAACAATAAGCGAGTGGGACAACAGCAACCTACACCCTTCCACCCAGCCAAAGAAACAACGGACACGGTGGAAAGGCCACCTATGGAACGAGGGGGTTAACATCCCAAATACCCAATTATATAAAGAACTCTTGCCCTAACCAGTTTGGCTCAGTGGATAGAGCGTCGGCCTGCAGACTGTGGGGTCCCAGGTTCGATTCCGGTCAAGGGCATGTACCTTGGTTGCGGGCACATCCCCAGTAGGGGGTGTGCAGGAGGCAGCTGGTTGATGTTTTTCTCTCATCGATGTTTCTAACTCTCTATCCCTCTCCCTTCCTCTCTGTAAAAAATCAATAAAATACATTAAAAAAAAGAATTCATACAACTCAATAGCAAACAATAAATAAAGAAAATAAATAATCCAATTAAAAATAGACAAGGGAACCATACTGCTTTCTATACTGGCTACACTAAAAGATATCTCTCTCTCTCTCTCTCTCTCTTACACACACACACACACACACACACACACACACACACACACACACACCTAAAACCAAAGGAAAATAAAAAAAATCAATTTAAAGCCTAGATGAGTAATCCAACCAAGTCCTATTTATAAAGCATGTCAGACATTTCATACGCTAACGCTGGACCCTTCCTGGCACAGGAGAGGCACAAACAGTAGATAAATTTCTCCCTGTCTTCTGGGGCAATGACGTAGGCTCTAGAATTAATCAGTGTCAGTAGATAAACATGGTAATCAAGTTTTTAAAAAACAAGTGCAGCAGATAATAGGCAGAAAAGATTCGATCAGTTTACTTTCATCATCCCTTTAATAATTCCTATGTGAAGACTTAATTTCCTGTTACCAACACAAAAATAACACAATGCATCATGATGCAGAGCGAGACGGCTATGTGGATCCAGCCGCCCTCAGATTTGGGAACAAAATGAAGAATTTCTTAGGTCACCATAGTGGGCTGGTTTGTTACACGTCAATTGATAACCTGAACGCGCCCCCAGCCCTTTACCCAGAGGAGCCCTGGGGGGGAAGGCAACTTCTCTCTCCAGGTCCCTCCATTTCTCAGTGACTTCACCATCCCCCGAGGCTTGTCTCTGTTCCCTCCCCTGCAGGCTCACTGCGGTCATCCTGCTTTCCCTCCTGCCTGCATCATCGCAGCAGTCTCCTAAACTCTCTCCTGCCTGAGGCTCCCTCATTCCCATCCCCTGGCCTCTAAATCTGCTTTGGTTTCCCAAGCCTAAACACTAGCATTCAAATTCTTTCCCCGCCCTTCCCTTCCTGTAGTGGTTCATCGTATGTGTCAGCTTCACTGGGTGCCAAGATATTTGCTCATTGTTCTGGATGTTTCAGTGAGGGTGCTTTTTGGATGAGATTAACATTGAAATTGATAGACTCTGAGGAAAGCAGATTGTCCTATAAATATGGTGGGCCTCACCCAATTAGTTGAAGGCCTTGATAGAACAAAAAGCTCAGCCTCCCCTGAGCAAGAGAGAATTCTCTAGCAGACTGCTTTCGGACCTCATCTGCAACATTGTTCTTCCCCCAAAGGTAATCATTACGTTGACTTCTGTCACCATCTATTAATTTTATATGATACTAGAGGCCTGGTGCATGAATTCGTGCACCAGTGGGGTCCCTCGGCCTGGCCTTTGGGATCAGGATGAAACTGGCTCTTCGACATCCCCTGAGGGGTCCCGGATTGCAAGAGGGCGCAGGCCAGGCCGAGGGACCCCACCGGTGCACGACTGGGGCCGGGGAGGGATGCGGGAGGTTGGCCAGCTGGGGAGGGATCGAGGGAGGGCCCCAGGGCATGTCTGGGCCGTCTCACTCAGTCCCGATCGGCCAGACCGAAGCAGCAAGCTAACCTACCAGTCGGAGTGTCTGCCCCCTGGAGGTCAGTACACGTCATAGTGAGCTGTTGAGCGGCCTTAGCATATCATTAGCATATTACACTTTGATTGGTAAAACAGACGACCGGACACTTAGCATATTAGGCTTTTATTATATGGGATAAATGGAATCACACAAGTCTGTACTCTTTTGTGTAAACTGTGGGGCCTTTAAGGCACTGTCCAGAGAGGGGTTTGCAGGTGGGTGGCTGGGCCTGTAAAGGCTGACCAAGGTCACTGACAAGTACTTGATGAAGGCCAAGGTCAAGTTATCTTGCCAGCTCTTCACCTAGTTAATTTCTAGGCTTCAGGCTCCTGGTTCCACTCTGGAAGAACTTCTGTTGTGGCTTCATGGCAATGACCAGCTTGACCCTGCCCTCCCACAGGAGCTGGGCCACCCTCATGCTCTCTCTCACCTCCAACTAGGACCAGCCCCCAAATCTCTTTCTAGCATGTTCTGTCTTTCTTCAAGTGTCTTGGAATCAGATACCTGATCAAAATTCTTTAATACTGACCATAGTTCACAACCTCAGGGCCCAGCATGTAAAGTTACTACTTGGACAGGGTCTGATAAGAAAGTCTTATCTCAAAGATTTATCCAAAGACAGGACACTGTTCAACTCTACTTGGCCCCCATGATCAGATTGTGGAGATTTAAACAATTTGTTCAGTCCTTCTTTTGTATGGTATTTCAAAAAATCAAAATAATGTTCATATAGTTTTACACAAGCAGTGGGAGCCTTTCCTGCGTCTTAATTCAATTCTCCAAATCTTTATGAGGCTTTAAATTGGATTCACAGATACAATGTTTGGAGAATTTTTTTGCACTGAGATTTGGGACATTATTTGTTCCTGACCCATTTATGGTCCAGATGATGATCAGATACTACCCTGCATCTCAAAATGCCCTGTGCTTTTGCATGCACAGGTGCTCAATTACAGAGTTTGGGTTGGTCTTTCCATACCAGTGGACTAGCCCAAGGTATTTTTTATTACAAACAAACAATCTAGTTTTCAGCAACTTTTCCCCCTTTGGCTTTCATTGCTTAGAATTAAAAACTATTCTTTTGTGGGAACTACTGAGCTAAGGGAGAGAAAAGAGGGGAAAATCCATTTATTTCTCATGCCAGACGGGCTAATTTTTTTTTCTTGTCCAAATAAAAAAATTCCAAGTTTCAAAATGGGAGGCTGTGAATAGACTGCTAATTTCCTCCCAATACTCTTTATGTCTATATATATTTTTGGGGGTAGTAATAGAAGCCCTGAACTTAAGATGATAAAATGGCTCAGTGGTTGAACCTCGATGTATAAACCACGAGGTCACGGTTTGATTCCTAATCTGGGCACGTGCCCAGGTTTCGGGCTCAATCCCCAGTGTGGGGCATGCAGGAGGCAGCCAACCCATGATTCTCTCTCATCATGGATGTTTCTCTCTCCCTTTTCCTTCCTCTCTGAAATCAATAAAAATATATTTTTTAAAAAGAAGAAGATAAAATGGCTTCCCAGAAGAGAGACTACCTTATCCAACCACATGTGGGTAGAACTGACATGTACAACTTGTAGCCACGCCTTAAAAGGCAGAGCTTGCTATCCCCTTTCTCTTCATCTTTCTTACTGGCTGGAAGCCGGATGTGCTCATGAGCCATCTCGGGCCATGCAGGCAAAGCGCCATCCAGGCACGGCAGCTCCATAAAGCAGAGGAGCCTGGAACCCACCTTGGTGCTGACAGAGCAGCCTGCACTACATATGCCCAGATGCTAACATGAGGGAAAATGAACTACTTTCTAGCATGTAAGTTATTATTATTTTGGTTGTCTGAGGCAACAGCTAAAACTATCCTATATAATAAAAAGCTAATATGCAAATCAACTGAATGGCAGAACGACTGGTCACTATGACACGCACTGACCACCAGGGGGCAGATGCTCAACGCAGGAGCTTCCCCCTGGTGGTCAGTGTGCTCCCACAGGGGGAGCTCTGTTCAGCCAGAAGCTGGGCTCACGGCCGGGGAGCACAGTGGCGGTGGTGGGAGCCTCTCCCTCTTCTGCGGCAGCGCTAAGCTTGTGCACGGGGAGTGAGCCTAAGCCGTCAGTCGGACATCCCCCGAGGGCTCCTGGGCTGTGAGAGGGTACAGGCCAGGCTGAGGGACCCCCCATGAGTGCACAAATTTCGTGCACTGGGTCTCTAGTAGTCTAATGAGAAACACCAACACTGAAGCAGAATTATAGAAATTTTTGATTAAAAGACTAAGAAAATGGAAAACAGTGTGGGTCCCGCTGATGGAAACCCAGATATGGCTGCCAGTCAGCCCTTCGACAGGGGAGGTCCCAGCACAGGAAAAATGACCCCTGCGAGCACCCATCTGGGAGAAAGCCACCCCGAGTTCCTGGCCCCAACGCAGTTCCTCCCTGTATGTGTCTGGGTCCCCCAAAGCTGCCTGGTGCTGGAGCTCAGAGGGATCGAGTCCGAGTAAGTTCGTGCTCTGGCCCTTTAAAAGGAACACCTGAGCCAGGCCAGCATTGCTCAGTGGTCAACCTATGAACCAGGAGGTCACGGTTTAATTCCTGGTCAGGGCACAGGCCTGGGTTGTGGGCTCGATCCCCAGTGTGGGGCGTGCAGGAGGCAGCCGATCAACGAATTTGTCCATTTCATCTAAGGTATCTAATTTGTTGGCATATAATAGCTCCTAGTATTACTTAATAATCTTTATTTTGTAATGTCAAAGTTCCCCCTTTAATGTCTGATTTTGGTAATTTGAGTCTTTTCTCTTTATTTGTCAATGTAGACAAATGTTTATCAATTTTGTTGATCTCTTCAAAGAATCAACTTTTGGTTTTGATTTTCTTTATTGTTTTTCTATTCTCTACTTTGTTGTTATGCTCTAATCTTTATTATTTACTTTCTTCTTCTTGCTTTAAGTTTAATTATTTAAAAATTTATTTACAGTATCTCAAAGTGGAGGGTTATGTTATTGACTGATTTGAAGTCTTTCTTCTTTTATAATATGGGCATTTACAGCTATTAACTTCCATCTGTGCCCTGCTTTCGTTGCATCTCATACGTTTTGGTATGTTGACTTTCATTTTCATTCCACTCCAAGTATTTTTAACTTACTTCTTGATATATTATTTGATACAGTAGTTAATTGGGAGCATGTTGTTTAATTTTCTTTTATTTGTGAGTTTTCCAAATTTCTTTCACTTTTTGCTTTCTAATATTATTCTATTGTGGTTAGAGAACATATTTTCTATTATTTCAATCCTTTTAAAAATTATTTCAATCCTGTCAAATTAAGGTTTGTTTTCTAGCCTAACATATGGTCTAATTTGGAGAATGTTTCATGTGTACTTGAGAAGAATTTATATTCTATGGAGATCTGTTTAGTCTAAAAGGTTTATTGTGCTGTTCAAATCTTTTATTTCCTAGTTGATCATCTGCCAGCTAGACCTGTGTCTAATTGTTCTATCCATTATTGGATGGGGCTACTGAAGTCTTCAACTATTATTGTCGACTTGTCTATTTTTTCCTTAATGTTTGTCAATTTTTGCTTCATATATTTTGGATTGTTTAGGTGCACATGTTAACAGTTGTTATATGTTTTAGATGTATTAACCCTTTTATCATTATAAAATATACCTGTTTATGTCTAGTTACTCTTTTTGTTTTAAAGTCTATTTTATTTGATATGACTCACCATTCCTCCCCATCCCCAGCCAGTGGCAATGACTAATCTATCTTCTGTATTATGGATTTGCCTAGTCTGACGTTTTATGTAAATGGAATCATATAACATGTGGCCTTTTTGTCTGGTTTCTTTCCCTCAGTACAATGTTTTCAAGATCCATCCTGTCATATGTATCAGTAATTCATTCCTTTTTATGGCTGAATAATATTCCATTGTATGGGTATAACACATTTTACTTGCCCATTCACCAGTTGATGAACATTTGGGTTGTTTCAACCTTTTGGCTATTATTTTATTTTATTTTTTAAAAATATATTTTATTGATTTTTTTACAGAGAGGAAGGGAGAGAGATAGAGAGTCAGAAACATCGATGAGAAACATCGATCAGCCACCTCCTGCACATCCCCCACCAGGGATGTGCCCACAACCCAGGCATATGCCCTTGACCGGAATCGAACCCGGGACCCTTCAGTCCCCAGGCCGACGCTCTATCCACTGAGCCAAACCGGTTTTGGCTTGGCTATTATTTTAAACTAGTAGCCCTGCGCACGAATCCATGTGCCAGTAGCTTGCCAATAGCTCGCCAGTAGCTCGCTGCTGCCCTCCAGTAGCTCTCTGCCCGCTGCCCCACCCTTCTGTAGTTCCCCCCCCTGTCCCCTCCCTCATAGCTTGCTGCCCTGCCCCCTCCTGTAGCTCTCTGCTGCCCGTTGGTAGCTCGCTGCCCCACCCTCCTGCTGATCCGTGATCCGGTCATTACGCGGTCGGTCGTTAGGCTTCATGGCGTAACAACCATTTGCATATTACATCTTTATTATATAGGATAATGCCACTATGAACATTTGAGCACAAGTTTTGTGTGAACAGTTTTAATTTCTCTTGGAGTAGATACTTAGGAGTGGTATTGTTGGGTCATATGACAAGGAAGAGTTTAATTCCTCAGGAAGGGGCATAGATAAAACAAGAAGGGTCTCAATCATATAGGAAGGGTTCAAATACATTGGGAAGTGTTGCAAACATATTATGAATGCTCTCCAAACTGAGGTGAACATCTTAAATATATCACAAAGGGTCTCAAACCTAAAGGAAGGGTATCAAACAATTGGGAAAGGTCTCAAATCTGTTTAAAAAAAGGGGGGAGCGTCAAAAAGTCAATAAGGGTCTTAAAATATGAGAAAGGGCCTTAAATAGTTAGGAAAGGTAGCAGTAAGTTAGGGAGGGTCTCAAATATATCAGGCAGAGTTCAAAATAGGTTCCTAATCACCCTTAACCGGCAGGCAGATTACAAAGGGTCTCAAATACATGAGGCGGGGGGGAGGGGGTTCCTCAAATCTGTCATGAAGAGTCTCAAATGTGGCAGAAGGGGCCACAACTAGAGAGTAAATGTCTCACACTCATCACAGATCATCTCAAACAAGCCAGGAACAGCGTGAAAGTAGTTAGGAAGAGTTTCACACAGGCCAGTAAGTGTCTCAAACTGAAACCAACAGTTTAATAGGCGGGAAAGTCCCAATACGCCAAGAAGCCTCAAGCCTGTCAGGAAGAGCTGCGAATAGACAGAGGCCACGGGCATATCAGGCAGGGTCTCCCACAGTCAGGAAGAGTCTCATGCAAGACAGAAGGGGTTTCCTCAGAGAGGCCGCCACATCATCAAACACGGCAGGCAAATCGCAGTCAGGAAGGGACTCACCATGTTGGTATGTGTTTCAAACGCCACAAGAAGTGTCACAAAGAGAAAGGAAAGACCTGAAATACATCAGGAATCATCTGAAACCAGCCTGGAAGGTTCTCGTAATAGTAAGGAAAGGCTTTAAAATCTGTCAAGAAGGTACACAAACAAGTAGGGAATTGTCTTAGGGATGTCAGAAAAGGTTGCTAAGATGTTACAGAGTCTCAGAAAGTCATGACCTGCCAAGATGAATTGCAAACAGAGAGGGAAGCTTCTCGAACACACTAGAAAAGTCTCCAGTACCTCAAGAGGAGTCTCACACCCAACAGGAAAGGACTGGAGTTTGGCAGGAAACATCCAGAACAGGGAGGAAAAGTTCCCATACACAAGGAAGCATCACGAACAGATCTGGAAGTTTCTCAAAGTAGTAAGGAAAGATGATAAACAAGTCACTAGAGCTGGGGGTCTCAAGTAAGTTAGACAAGATCTCATAAATGTCAGAAAAAATTCCAAGCCATTTCGAAGATGTCAGGAAGAATCTCAAATAGGAGAGGAAGTTCCTCAAATATGTCAGGAATGATTATAAAGACATGGGAAGAGTCTCAGATATGTCGATCCATTAATTCATCATTTATTTTTTAATTCCTCACGTTTTAACAGTTTCATGGAGGTATAATTCACATACCACAAAGTTCACCCATTTAAAGTGCAAAGTTCAATAGTTTCTAGTATATTCAGAGTTGTGCAATTATTACCATATGATAATTTTAGAACATTTTCATCATGCCAAAAGGAAACCCAATACCTATTAGCAGTCACTCCCCCATTCCTCCTAAGATTCCCATAACCTAGGCAACCACAGATCTATTTTCTGTTCCTATGGAGTTTCCTATTCTGGCCATTTCATAGAAATGGAATTGCACAACATGTGGTCTTTGTCTGGCTTCTTCCCCTTCATATACTGTCTTCAAGGTTCATCCATCCTAGTTGTGGTGGAAAGGGGTTTGTAATGAATAACAAGACACCCATTTCACCTTCATAGCTCTGATGTGGGTTTTTTTTTTATTTCCAGAAACTGAGGACAAGAGACCAAATATTATACCAAAAGATGTTCCCATTGCTCTTTTTTAAAAAGTATATTTTTATTTCAGAGAGGAAGGGAGAGGGAAAGAGAGATAAAAACATCAATGATGAGAGAGAATCATTGATCAGCTGCCGCCTGCATGCCCCCTACTGGGGACTGAGCCCACAACCCAAGCATGTGCCCTTGACTGGAATCAAACCCAGGACCCTTCAATCCACAGGCCGACACTCTATCCACTGAGCCAAACCAGCTAGGGCCCCATTGCTCTTAATGCTCAGGAAATTCCAAGAGTTTGGGGAGCTATGAGCTAGGAACTATGACTGAAGACCAAATATATATGAGAAATACATTATGGTCATCTGAATAATCAAATAGATCTCTCTATATAAAAGCCTAATATGCAAAGTGACCCCAAGGGAGTTTGATAGGGAGACCAGTCACTTGCTATAATGTGCGCTGATCACCAGGGGGCGGCACAGAACGAAGGAAGGCCTCGGCCAGCAGCTGGCAGCCGGGGAAGGGAGGCAGCCGGGGAAGGGAGGCCCCGGCTGGCAGCTGGAAGGCCCTGATCAGCCCTAATCACTGGCCAGGCCTAGGGACCCTACCGGTGCATGAATTTTGTGCACCGGGCCTCTAGTATTCTTTTAAATCACAAGTATCACAAAAAACAACATCAAATCCAAGCTCTTCAAGATGGCCTGTGTACCCCACCACCAAAGCCACAGTGTGGCAAAGAAACAGCTGCAGATAACCCAGCACTACCAATTTGCTCACACGGAAATTTCCTTTGCCAAAAGATACAACCATTGACTGAGTTAAAGTTCCTCTTTTTAGTATATTCCAGGCAATAATTTCAGATTTAAGTGGCTTAATCATTACCTTAGGAAACTTAACATTTCCAGTGTTTTTCTCTAGAATAGTTCATAAATGAAGTTGAAAGTTTCCCACAAATATTATACTTCATTTATGATCCTTGGTCAGCATATCAGTTAGGATTAGGTTCTACAGGATGTAAATTAGAGTGTCTTTTTCCCCATAAAAGGAGCTCAGGGCAGGCATCTCGGGCTGGTATGGCAGCTCTACAGGCGTCCAGGACCCAGGCTCCTCTTTCTGACTCCTGTCATCAAGCCTGCCTCACCGGCCAGGAAGCCTGTTCCAGTGCAGCCGTTAGTCCACATTCTAAGCAGCAGGCGGGAGGCAAGGGCGAGAGCAAAAGGTGAAATCACTCGTTATTAGTCCGTTCCCTTGACACGGCTTTCTTAGAGCCTCATACAATGACTTTAGCTTTTACCTTCTTGGCCACCAAGATCTGCAGGGAGAGTTGGAGAAGCATTGTTTCAAAGCTGAGCACAGTGCCACCCCCAACAATACAGGGGAGAGTGAACAGCAGGTAGGCAACTAGCCGTTTGTGCTACAATCTATACATCTCAATAGTTGTCATTTTGTGGTTTGCAACACTGCAAGCACTGCCACTTTAAGACAACAGAAGTCACCCTGAGGGCTAAGGATGAAGGACCTTCTATACAGCTATCCACAGCTCTTAGGCCAAGGCCACCCAGGTAGGTGCTTGCCGATGTACTGCCACCTTGCTTCTTGCCAGCACTGTGGCCTCCCACTGCCTCTCATGTGCCAATTCTCTTGCTTGGATTTGGTAACTCCTCAGTCTGTTTCCACTCTCGTCTCCCGCTTGTGCCACTCAGCTTGGTAACCGACCCACTTCCCCTCACATCTGATCCTCACTTCTATCCCATTTCCAATGTCACCATTCCCAGGTAGTCCCTGGCCCCCTGCAAGGGTCCAGCCTTCCAGAAGGAAGACATCCCAGTCCTGATGGCTGGCAGTTGCCATCTTCATTTATGTGTTTGTCTATTCAATTACAGCCCCAAGTGTCGTGGGCTTTTTACTAACCAAGGGTAAATGCTTAAGTGGAAAGGGCACCGAACCAGCAGGCAGAAAACAGGGATGCACACTTTCATTCTTTATTCTTCAACCAATAGGCTATTGAGCACTTTGTGTGAGTTCGTCAGTGGCCCAGCTAGGCTTCTAAGTCGCTGTGGGAGCTGCGGTATGTCACTTCACTTCTCTGCACATTTCCCCCCTTGACTAAGTGAACTTGACCGGGAATCAAACCAGCAGCCTTTTGGTGCACAGGACAATGCTGTGACCACTGAGCAAC
Organism: Myotis daubentonii; assembly: GCF_963259705.1. Classification (NCBI taxonomy): domain Eukaryota; kingdom Metazoa; phylum Chordata; class Mammalia; order Chiroptera; family Vespertilionidae; genus Myotis; species Myotis daubentonii. The sequence goes on along the minus strand of NC_081861.1, from coordinate 774,711 downwards.
CCGGCCAGGGCAGTCCAGAGCCTTTTGAATGAAACAAGGAGAACTATTTGCACATTTGCTTTCCTCTTATGTCCCTACTTTCCTATCAGGACAAGCAAACATTAGCCGAAGTGAGAAGCGAAACGCCCCACCTCGCAGATGCCGTCTGCCATGTCACAAGCTATGATTCACATTTAGCCCAGAGACTGTCGCCAGAGTCAGCGGGAGGAGACAGGCTCTACACGTGTGCCAGGGCTGAGGTTTTCAAATGAATACAGTTTAAACACTGATGATGTTTCCATCTGAGCTGCATTTCTTCTCTCCTGCACATATGCCTTATTGAAATTCTTCACTGGACTTCCGATGTATGAAAATATTTGAGTTTGGAATACTTGGACATTTTTTTAAAAAATTGAAAACTATGTGCATGTAGAACTTTCCCTTTCGAACTTTAACCCAGACTTCATCAGCTGAGCAGACAGCTGCAGAAAACTTGCACAATACAGTTGAATGGACAAGTTGCCCTAACCTTTATCCATTTCTCTCCTTATGAGTAAGTTGATTCCCTATTTTTATTTCTCCCATCTTCCTTCTGGGCTTACCCACTCCGTTGGACACATAGTTGGGAAGCCAGCCAACAAGTGCACAGGGAAGCAGTCCAAGTTTCTCTCCTAAAGACCACAGGTCTACAGGGAAATGTTTCAGAAGGAAGTCAGACCTCATATGCAGTGAGTTTCAGCAAAGTGGAGACAACATCCGTAAGTGCCCCGGATAACTGATGGCCACGTCGAGTAAAATGCTCTTTTCAGTCTATTTCTTGAAAATTAAGAGTAAATAAAAATGATTAATTTATTCATTTGACAAATATATCTGAAGTTCCAATTATATACAAACCCTGTGCCCAGCACTGGGAATATGGGTGTGAAAGGTCCTCATGGATCTAATGGCTGAGACGGGGAAGTGTCTAATGTCAAGAACTGTGAAGGGGATGTGAGGGCGATCTGGCTGCGACATCTGTCACCCCATTGATCGCCAGGGTTGATTCGGCTGATCTGGCTGGCTGGGCGGGTGTCCCCCTCTTCCCTCACCAATCCATGTGCGTCCCTCCAGGGGCTGTGCGCTCAGTCAAGGAGGGCGGCCTTCCCTCCCGAGGAGAGGACCGGTCTTCGGTCAGGGGTGTGCGAGTAGCTGCGCTTCCCTGCTAGAACCTCCAAACAAGCTCTCAAGAACTGTGAAGGGTCTGTATATATAGTATATACACAACTGAATACTATTCAGCCGTAAAAAGGAAATCCTGCCATTTGTGACAACATGGATGGACCTGGAGGGCATTACGCTAAGTAAAACAAGTCAGACAGAGAAAGACAAATACCGTAGGGGCTTGATCAGATTTGTGGTTATGAGAGGCAGGGTATGGGGATGGGGATTAGATGAAGGGGGTCAAAGGTACAAACTTTTCGTTATAAAGTAAGTCCTGGGGCTGTAATGTACAACATGAGGATTATAATTAACACTATAGTATGGTATATTTAAAAACTCCAAGAGAGTCGATCCTAAAAGTTCTCATCACATACACACACAAAAAATTGTAACTATATGAGTGACAGGTGTTAATTAAACTCCGTGTGGTAGTCATTTTGCAATATATGTACGTCGTCATAACGCTGCACATCTTAAACGTATACAGTTTGAGTGTAAGTGCAGTTAGTGCATCAGTTATAGCTCAATAAAGCTGAAAAAAATTTAAGACTGCGAAGGGTCTGAGATTTTCCCCATTGATTTGCCAGTTTCTTGGATGCTGGTAGGAGATGTGATTTCTGGGTTAAAGGCAAAGAATTTTGTTACTCGTGGCACAGCAAGCAGCATGAGCAGGAGTGTGTTTGCATCAGTCCCCCTTGCCCCCCAAGTCTGAGGAGGGTGACGTGGATAGGCTCAGATGGATGCCTGCACTCACAGTGGATGGCATTACAGGAGAAAAATTCTAAAGTTAGGGAACCCGAATCTTTTTTTAAAAAAATATTTTTATGGATTTCAGAGAGGAAGAGAGAGGGAGAGACAGATAGATACATCAATGATGAGAGAGAATCATGGATTGGCTGCCTCCTCCAAGCCTCACACTGGGGATCGAGCCCACAACCCGGGTATGTGCCCTGACCGGGAATTGAACCGTGACCTCCTGGTTCATAGGTCGATGCTCGACCACTGGGCCATGCTGGCCAGGCCGAATCCTTTATAAAAGATAGTTAGGATGCTTGCCTTTTGCTCTGCAGGGAGATGTCATTTCTATTTTCCAAGCCTGTTAGCTATACAAACACCCATGAAGACAGATGGAAACAAGTCTGGGCCAGTCTAGATCAGCCAATAGGTATCCACTCCTAGACACGTGAATGAGCCTCTGCAAGACAAGCAAGATGAGCAGGGTTGCCTCTCTGGCCTCCAGCTGACCCCAAAGATGGTAGCAGTAAGCTGTGAGGTTCTTTGGTTCTCTATGACACAGCATTAATGCAGCAATAAACAACTGATACCATCACCAATGGCATCTTCATTCCAAAATCTCATTTATGTTTCCATTGTAACCAGAACTCTCCTGAAATACAGAGCACTTTCCTATCGAAGAGCCTTCAACTACAGATCGCAGGCCACAGTGGGATCCAAAGTCCTTGCTGGTCTGATTCCCATTTTCACTTTCAACTTCACCTTTCACTTCTCTGCCCTCTCATCCTGCTTCTTGCTCTGGCATTCCACGCACATAAACCACACACATTTTTCTATGCTGACGAAGGAAAACAAGTTCCATAGGATACTTTTTAAGATGAGAGAAGTTAGTTACTCATGGTAGTGAATCTGAGAAATACAGAAAAGTACAAAGTGGATCACCCAACGCAACATATATGAAGCTGTGATATACTTCCCCTGGGTATTTCTGCATGTATGGTGTATACTAATGTTAAACACTTAAAAAAATTATCGGTAGGCGTGAAGATATTTTCTATTTAGAAAACTTAGAGAAATTAAAAAACTCCAATACCACAAATAAAAATAATAAAAGATAAAGGAGCACCTAATAAAAATTACTGTATCTGATTAAGTAATGACTACATAAATAGTTCATACAAATCAATTAAAAAGTGCATATGCATAATAAAAAAGGCAAAGAACAGGAACAGGCAATTTCAAACAAATAGCCAAAAACCAAACCAAGAAATATAAGAAACTCATACAACTCAATAGCAAGAAAACAACCTGATTAGAAAATGGGTAACGGACCTGAATAGACATTTTTCCAGCGAAGGCGTATGAATAGCCCACGGGTACATCAAAAGGTGCTCAACATCACTAATCATCAGGGGAATGCAAATCAAACCACAGTGAGCGATCGCCTCACACCTGTTAGAATGGCTGTTATCAAAAAACCAGAGGGAAGTGTGTTAGAGGATGTAGAGAAAAGGGAACCCTCATGCACTATTGTTGGGAATGTAAATTGGTGAAACCACCATGGAAAACAGTATGGAGGTTCCTCAAAATATTAAGAAAATGGAACTACCATATGACCCAGTAATCCCACCACTGGGTATATATCCAAAGGAAATGAAGTCAGTATCTCATAGAGATATCTGCACGCCAATGTTCATTGCAGCATTATTCATAACATTCAAGATATGGAAACAAATTAAGTGCCTGTTGATGAGTGAATGGAAAAAGAAGCTGTGATATACTAGTATATATGGCTTCAGTGGGTCAGGGGTTCAGACAGGGGACAGAAGTTCTAGACGGCTTGTTTTCGCTCCACGGTGGCTGGGCCCCAGCTGGGAAGACTCACTGACTGGAGGCTACAGGCATCTGAAGGCTCACTCACTCACTCATAGATCTAGGGGCTGATGATCGCATGGCAGAGTGGCTGAATTTCAAGAGCAAGGAGGGAGGGGGAGAGGGAGAGAAGGAGAGAAGGAGAGAAGGAGAGAAGGAGAGAAGGAGAGAGGGAGAGAGGGAGAGAGGGAGAGAGAGAGAGAAGTGTAAGCTATGTTCTTCTTATGACCCAGGCTTGGAAGTGTCATTAGCATAATGTCCATCATACTCCATTGGTCATATCAGTCATGAGCCTCGGCCAGATTCCAGGGGAGGGAACACAGGCCCCACTCCTTGGTCTGTTCCATGCTTCTGTCTCTGGATCTATTTTGTTTGTCAGTTCATTTTGTTCATTAGATTCCACATATGAGTGAGATCATGTGATACTTGTCTTTCTCTGCCTGGCTTATTCACTTAGCATGATACTCTCCAGGTCTCTCCGTGCTGTCTCAGAGGGTAAGAGATCCTGTTTTTTTACTGCTGCACAGTATTCCATGGTGTGAACGTACCACAGCTTTTTATCCACTCCTGCTGATGGGCACGTGGGCTGTTTCCAGATCTTGGCTATTGTAAACTGCACTGCTATGACCACAGGGGTGCATATATTTCCAGGAGTGGGATCGCTGGGTCAAATGGAAGTTCCAGTTTTAATTTTTTGAAGAAATTCCCTACTGTTTTCCTCTTTTGTCATATCTTATCCAATTGTTTTCAAGAATGATTTGTAACAAAAAACATTTGAATTGGGACAACTTATTGTATAACATGCTCACTATGTGCTAGCCAGCGGTGGGCAAACTACGGCCCGCGGGCCGGATCTGGCCCGTTTGAAATGAATAAAACTAAAAAAAGAAAAGACCGTACCCTTTTATGTAATGATGTTTACTTTGAATTTATATTAGTTCACACAAACACTCCATCCATGCTTTTGTTCCGGCCCTCCGGTCCAGTTTAAGAACCCATTGTGGCCCTCGAGTCAAAAAGTTTGCCCACCCCTGTGCTAGACACTGTTCCAAGAAGGCCCTTTACAAATACTAACTTGCTTAATATTTATAACATGATTCTCAATTTATAGATGAGGGAACCAAAGGTCACAAAGCAGTCACACGGCAGAGCCAAGTATCAAACCCAGAGTATCTGGCTCTCAAGTCTGAATTCTTAACCACCATGTACACTGTCTCTCTATCATTGTTCTAATCCTCACCTGAGGATATTTTTTCCATTAATTTTTAGAGAGAGTGGAAGAGAGGGAAAGACAGAGGGAAATATCGATGTGAGAGAAACACATCGATTGGTTGCTTCCTGCACGTGCCCTGACCAGGGCCCGGGCTGGGAGGAGCCCGCAACCGAGGTACGTGCCCTTGACCGGAATCGAACCCGGGACCCTTCAGTCCGCAGGCTGATGCTCTATCCACTGAGCCAAACCAGCCAGGACCATCAGCCCCTTATTAACTTGAGCAATAAGGAATATATAGCTTCTGAAAAAAATATGAACTCTCAGATCCACAAAATCATGGCAAGTTAGGGAGAGATGCCTGGATGCAGTTTGTAGGAGCCCCAATCCTGCCCCTGCCCCCCTCAAGCAGGTCAAGAAGGAACGGCACCCCTTCTCCCAGGCTGCCCTCTCGCTGGCCTGACCACTCCTAACAGTTCTCCGCCCCAGAGCGACTCAGACCAGGGACAGTCGTTCGCTGGATATGATGCGGTGAAATGTACAAGAAGCTCAGAGCATTTTGTTAATATTTTATAACATTTCTCTCACTGAACTTCTGCAATGGGGTATTGCAGCTGGAGAGGCAGAGAGATTTAGAGTGATTTTCCCACCTCTCACGGTCAAAGGACTTCTGAGAAGTGGACATAATTCTGCAGACATGAGGCCTCTGACTTAGACGGCTGCCTGGGAGTCTCCCTGCACAGCTCTCCCCACAAGGCCAGGCTTCCTCCGATGAGCTGCCGGCGAGGCTCATCAGCGGGGAGATCTTAATAACTGAAGTCACATATGATGGAAAAACTCAGACAGCAGCTGTGTGGGGGACTGAGGGCATCTTGTCAGAAGGCTGCTCCCAGCACACGCCAGGCCACGGATTTGGGATTCTGTGATGAGAATGCAGAAATATTTCAATCAACGTACCAGAGCGGCTTATCTGATTCTTTTCACACAGCGTTTCTATGGAGAAGCAGTGTTTTCACAGGAGAAACAAATTCTCCATTAGCCGAGAAGCGCCATTGATTCAAACAGTAAATGAGTACTTGTTCGTGGTATAAACACAGGTTTCCAACGGATCCTGGGGGCAAAAGGGAGCAAGGACAGAAGAGCTAAGAGAGAAATCTTAGCAAAATAGGCAGTTGTGTCCTGAACATTTGCCAGGGAAAGCGGGCTAATGACGGGTGAAAATCCAAACCAAACAAAACACAGAGGAGACGAGGCAAAGGGAAGCGCGACAAGGACTAAATTGCCGGCGACGTGGTCAATATAAATGCAAGGATCCGCATCTTGCTGTGGGTGGGGGCGGGGCTTGGAGAATGCCGGCTGCGGTCAGATTCAGGGTAAAAAATAACAGCAAAGAAATGAGCAGAAAGGAAAAGATGAATGAGGAGCGAGCACAGAAAGAGGAAAGGAAGCACGCTGCACAGGAAACCGACCAAAATAGACATGTACAGTGTCCACTGAAGGGAAAGGGGAGAAGGGGCCATTAGGAGTGTGCAGTGCTGGGATTTGAGGAGAGATGATTTTAATTATTCAAAAGTAAAGGCCTTTCAAATTCTCTGCAGATTCTATCTGGGAAGCAGAGAGGACAGAGCTCTGAATGCTGTCACGGGAATGACTGGGGCCTAGGATTTTCCATCCCAAAAGCCAGCCCCTGGGCAAGGCCAGTGGGCAGGATCCTGGTGGCCACTTTTTATCTTATTTTTTATTGATTGATGAGAGAGAGAGAGAGAGAGAGAGAGAGAGAGAGAGAGAGAGAGAGAGAGATTTGTTGTTCCACTTATTTATGCATTCATTGGTTGATGCTTTCATTGGTTGGTTCTTGTATGTGCCCTGACTGGGGATCAAGCCGGCAGCCTTAGTGTATGGGATGATGCTCTAACCAGCTGAGCTACCTGCCCAGGGCCTGACTGCCATTTTTAAGTGCTCCAAAGGTCAGGGTGGGGGTCAGGGAGGCCAGGGGCCAGGGGAGGAGGTGATTGGTGAGGCCACGACGAAGGCATGGGGATGGATGAGCAGGTGGGTTGGCAAGAATCCCTGACCACCCGGCTGCAGATGCCAGAGCAGGGCCAGGTCTTGCCGGACTCCTGGTCTCAGAGAACTTCATCCCCTCCTGCTAGGGCTGCTTCACGCCCATGGGTGGGCACGGACTGCCCCAAACTCGAGGACAAATTCTGGCCTCGGGCTGGACCATCTCAGGAGCCCTCGCCCCATGTGCTGGGATCCAGACAGCATCCTTGCTGCTTACGGCATCTGGACCGTGGGCTTCTTGTCTCTCTACCTCAGTGGTTCTCACCCTTGGCTGCACGTTAGAATCACCTGGGAATCTTTTTAAAATCCTGATTTCTGGGCCGCATCCTCCGGAAATTCTGTTTCTTTGTGATGGGGTGAGGCCACAACATGAGTCACAAAGACACAGAATTTCCGGAGGATGGGGGCCCAGAAATCAGGATTTTAAAAAGATTCCCAGGTGATTCTAACGTGCAGCCAAGGCTGAGAACCACTGCTCTACCTGGAGGCCATAGCTACACGTTTGGGCACCGCTCTTTTCTTAACCCTCTCAGGTGGAGGGCCCTGCCTTAGCCCTGGGAGGCTCCCGCACCGGTGATTGGCCCCAACTGCTTCCCGGCTGTCCTTTCCCCTTTCTAAGCAGCAGCCAGGCCTGAATCCCCGTCACGTGCTCTGAGCACCCCGTTTGGCCATCCTATTGCTGCCGGGAGCACAGGGTCAGCCAGGCTCTGCCATAGCTGCCAGGTGCCAGGGACTGTCTGCTCCACTGGGCTGCTCTCATCTTAGAAGTTGGGTCTCTGTCCCACGTCCCTACAGCTGAGTCTGTCCCACGAGTATCTGTGCCATTCCAGGGAGTGAGGGAGCCGTTAGTGATAGTCCACTCAGTCTGCCCCATTTCACTGCATCGAACCTGGTCATTCCAGGTGGCTTCTTGGACCTAACATACATATACACACACATACATACATACATATATATACATGGCTTGTTTCGGTATTCTCAAAAACATTTTACAATTGACCAACAAAATAAGACCCGAAGCAGGGAGGCATGGAACAGACCGACATACCTTGATGTGGGGTTGGGGGGATGAGAAGAGATCAACCAAAGAACTTATATACTTACTAGAGGCCCAGTGCACGAAATCCGTGCAAGGGCCTTGGCCCTGGCCTCTGTCCATCGCCATTGCGGCAGGGGCCCTCTGCCGCCTCTGCCTCAGCCCCTGCCTGCTGTGGCTTTGTCCAGAAAGAAAGACGTCCGGGAGAACATCTGGTCTAATTAGCATATTATGCTTTTATTATTATAGATATGCATAGACCATGGACACGGACAATAGGGGGGTGAAGACCTTCAGGGGGTAGATGCTGGGAGGAGGGGGGGTAAGGGGAGGAAATGGGAGATATCTGTAATACTATCAACAATAAAAATATATTATAAATAAATAATAACACAAAACAACGAGAAAGCCCACTGCATGGGAGAACATATTTGCCAATGTTATCACCGATAAGGGTTTAATCTCCAACATTTATAGGGAACTCATACAACTTAACAAAAGGAAGATAAACAATCCAATCAAAAAATGGGCAACGGACCTAAATAGACACTTTTCAAAAGAGGACATTCGGAAAGCCAAGAGACATATGAAAACATGCTCAAAGTCACTAATCACCCGAGGCGAGGAGGTGACTAGCCAACCCCAAGGTGTGTTCTATGCTGTCGCCCGGAGTTCGCCGATGGGACTGAGCCCCTGTTGCCCATACCTGCAACAGGCTCAATAACTCACTTTTTGGCTTCCTTCTTGTGAGAAACAGGCCTCTGATTCATCTCATAGACAAGAAACAGCATGCGGCCAGGCGTTACTGAATTTCTCCCGAGCAAACAGGATGTGGGGGGTGAGAGGGGCGCACAAGGCCCCTAGCAGGTTTCCCAGGCAGAGGCCCCAAACAAAGTAGGTGGAGACAGCCAGAAAGGTCTCAGCCCGGGATTTCAGTGGCCCAAGGGGAGCCAGCAAGACCTCGGCGACCTATCCTATACTAATAAACGAGAAAAATGGTAATTGGCGTACGACCGATACCTTTTTCATTGGCTAATCAGTGAGATATGCAAATTAACTGTCAGCCAAGATGGCGGCTGGCAGCCAGGCAGCTGAGAATAGGAGGCTTGGTTGCCCCAGCGATGGAGAAAGTCAAGGATCCCCGCAGCTGCAGGGCTCTGAGCTCCTGAAGCAACAACTCCAAAAGATACAATGTTTCAATTATAGAAGCTAAAAGATGGCGGTTAATTTGCATACTCAGGCTCCAAGCAGAGCGAAGCCAAACAGCCCTGAAGCAGCAGGGCAGAGAGGCCTCAGGGCCTGGGATCAGCAGAGTCGAGAGGCCTCCCGGCCCCGAGATCAGCAGAGGCCAGAGTCGGCTCAGCCCCGCAATCAGGGAGGCGAGAGTCGGCCCAGCCCCGCGATCAGCAGAGCCTAGAGGCCTCCCAGCCCCGGTGATCAGCGGAGTCAAGAGGCCTCCCAGCCCCGGTGATCAGCAGAGCCAAGAGGCCTCCCAGCCCCAGTGATCAGCGGAGTCCAGAGGCCTCCCGGCCCTGGTGATCAGCCGAGAGGCCTCCCGGCCCGCTCCTGGCCCCGTGATCAGCGGAGCCAAGAGGCCTCCCAGCCCAGGTGATCAGTGGAGCCGAGAGGCCTCCCAGCCCCGGTGATCAGCGGAGCCGAGAGGCCTCCCAGCCCAGGTGATCAGCGGAGTCCAGAGGCCTCCCGGCCTGCTCCAGGCCCGTGATCAGCGGAGTCGGAGGCCCCGCGATCAGCGGAGCCCAGAGGCCTCCCGGACCCATGATCAGCAGAGCCGAGAGGCCTCCCAGCCAGGTTATCAGCAGCCGAGAGTCCTCTTGGCTAGAGATCAGCGGAGCCGAGAGGCCTCCAGGCCCCAGTGATCAGCGGAGCCGAGAGGCCTACAGGCCATGGTTATCAGCAGCCGAGAGGCCTCCAGGCCAGGGATCAGGGGAGCCGAGAGGCGTCCTGGCCCTGGGATCAGCAGAGCAGCGAGGCCTCCCAGCACCGGGATCAGTGTGACAGGGTGGGGAGCCCCAACCCTCTGATCGGCCCTGCTCTGTGTGTGACAGGGTACAGAGCCCCAACCTCCCTGATGGGCCCTGCTCTGTGCATGACAGGAGTGGCGCTGCAACCTCCCTATGGACCCTGCCTTGAGTGTGACAGGGGGCGGTGCCCCAACCCCCCAATCGGCCCTACCCTGAGTGTGACTGAGGGTGGCATTGCAACCTCCCGATCCTCCCTGCTCTGTGCATGACAGGGGGCGGTGCCCCAACTCCCCAATTGGCCCTGCTCTGAGCCCGACCAGGGGCTGCACCTAGGGATTGGGCCTGCCCTCTGCCAACCGGGAGCAGGCCTAAGCCAGCAGGTCATTATCTCCTGATGGGTCCCAGACTGTGAGAGGGCACAGGCCAGGCTGAGGGACCTCCTCTCCCAACCCCGAGTGCACAAATTTTTGTGCACCGGGCCTCTAGTTAGGAGATAGGCGACCAGATGGTCCTCAGCCAATGGGGAACCGGGGGAGGGGCTAAACGAACAGGCCCGCCCCCTGCCCCTCGGGGGTTCCCGCACCCCAGGCCCTACTCCCCAGAGTGTTACGCACCGCCTCATTTTCCCAGCTGCTGTCTCCCAGGGCATCATTTGAAATCCCGACAGGTGAGCCATTTCTCACAGCTTTTTCCCCCCCGTTTCACTTTCCCCTCCCCTCCTGATGCTTCCTGAGATCGCCTGCCCCCACCCCCAAATCTGTGCTTGAGGCCTTGTCTGGGGGTCTGCTTCTGGAAGAGTCCAAACAAAGACAAGAGCTCTCATACTGGTAGTCAAGGTTACAGATTTAATTGTTTTCCTGAGAAGGCACACCTGCTTTGCACACTGGCATAATGACACACTTTCTATAACCTGTTATGAGAGGAGAAAATGCCAAAGTCCTCTGTGGCTGGCACTTCCTATCTGGGTCACGTGGGCGCTGCTGGCCTTTGAGCTGTTAATAGGTGTTCTGAGATCTGTGGGTCAAATATTCTTAGGCTAAGCAACATGAAGCAGATTTCTTCACGTCAGTACTCCTGCAGTCCGTAGGAATGGATGAGCCTTGCGCGTTCCTAGGAATGTAGGCCACAGGCTTCCCAAATTCAATGGACCTTAGAATACCTTTTCCCCAAGAAGCCGTGCTAACAACTCTCGGGAGGCCGGCATCTCAGGGAACAGTTTAGCAAAGGCCTTGGCGCCCAACTACAGAAGGAAGCCATAACCTTGAGAAGTACATGGGGCAAGTTTTCCTGGCGGCGAGGATGCTGCATTTCCGGACACCGTGTTTTCTGTCATGTCCCAGCCCACTAGAGCAGCGGTTCTCAGCCTGTGGGTCGCGACCCCTTTGGCGGTCGAACGACCCTTTCACAGGGGTCGCCTAAGACCATCCTGCATATCAGATATTTACATGACGATTCATAACAGTAGCAACATGACAGTTGTGAAGTAGCAACGAAAATAATTTTAGGGTTGGGTCACAGCATGAGGAACTGTATTTAAAGGGCCAGAAGGTTGAGAACCACTGCACTAGAGGGACAGCCATCTATGGGCTGAGCTCCAATGCTATTTCTTTCACGCAGAACACCAGTTGTTTAATTTGTCTGACATGAATGCTTATTGAGGAAAAAGGCAGAGAAAGTCCTTCCTCCAAGTGTGGTCTGGACCAGCAGCATTGACATCATCTAGAACAGTGGTCGGCAAACTGCAGCTCGAGCCACATGCGGCTCTTTGGCCCCTTGAGTGTGGCTCTTCCACAAAGTACCGATTTCTGCGCATGGGCCATGAAGTTTCAATTGCACTGTACGTGCGCGCCCACAAGTGGTATTTTGTGGAAGAGCCACACTCAGGGGGCCAAAGAGCCGCATGTGGCTCACGAGCCGTGGTTTGCCGACCACGGGTCTAGAACAGCGGTCACCAACCTTTCAGACCTCATGGGCCACCAGTGGTCCCTGGACCACCGGTTGGCCACTGCTGGTCTAGAAGCTTCTTAGGAAAGCTGAATCTCCTGTGCCATCCACGTCAGCTGCATCAGCATTTGCATCTTAACAAGAGCTCCAGGGGAATACGAGGGACGTGACTAGAAGAGAAGCTTATTCAGGCTTCCGCACAATGGAGGCATTTCCTCCAGCGCAGCCTTGGAGAGGGATGTCACCCAACTTCTGCTTGAACATTCCCAGTGGCTGGAAACTCACTACCTCATGGAATTGTTAGAAAACAGGTCCTTCTGTTGACCCAAACCTGCTCCTCTGTACTTTCTACTCCTGGTTCTGGCTCTGTTTGTGGTAGGGAATTCCATAAAACAAATTGAGCCCATAAAACAATCTCTTGGGTATATGAAGTCGACTATTGGATCTCCTCAAAGTTTCGTTTCTTCCTGGTTAAATGTTTATTCAATTTTCAAATATTTATAGACCATCAGTTATGTGCTGGCATTGTATTAAGAGCTGATACAGCAATGAACAAGGCAGGAATGATCTTTGCTAACATGAAGCTCATTGTCTAAGAAGGGAAACAAAATACATAAAAATTTACTTATTTTGACTTCTGCTTCTGGAAAAAGAGCAGAAGTACTTTTCCTTACCCTTCCCACTAAGTACAGCTACCCTCCCCCCGACCCCGGGTAGCTATATATATAAAAGCCTAAGTGACCAGCCGACCGTTTGACCATCCAGTAGCTGTGACGTGCAATGACCACCAGGGGGCAGACACTCAACACACAGGCATGGAAACATGGAACAGACTGATGAATCTCAGAGGGAAGGGGGGAGGGGGGAGGGCGGGAAGAGATTAACCAAAGATCTTATGTGCATACTAGAGGCCTGGTGCACGAATTTGTGCACTGGTGGCATCCCTTGGCCTGGCCTGCGCCCTCTCACAATCCAGGACCCCTCATGGGACGTTGGAGAGCCGGTTTTGGCCCAATCCCCACAGGCCAGGCTGAGGGACCCCCACTGGAGCATGAATCCATGCACTGGGCCTCTAGTTATATATAAAGCAAACACTAGAAGATTCTGAAAGGTAGAGAGAAGGCAGACTAGGGACCTGGGACCTGAGGAATGACTTGGCAGTGATTTCCCTGGGTTTTCTTTTTCACTTCATCTCTCCTTCTGGCTACCAGAGAAGCTGGTAACCAGAAGCGCCAGCCTTCACCAGGCTGTGAGGAGAGGCTCCAAGCCTCTCCCAGGGGGTGTCAGAGAAGGCCAAGTGGGCAGCCAGGACTTTGGTCCTTAGTGGGTGGTAACGAGGCCCCCTTCTCTGGTGTCAGTGGGGATTCTGGACGGCCACCTCCACTCCTGCTGAGGTGGTATCAGAGGAGGCCTGCGGGACTTGGACCACGGCTCGTGGTAATGAGGCCACCCTGTTCTGGTATCAACAGAGACAAAGTGGGGAGCTCTAATGAGGTCCCCTTCTACTTCCAGCCAGAATCATATTAGCAGAGGCCTAATGGGGAACCTTAACTTCCACCCCTACCCAGAAGTAACAAGGGACTCATCCTCCCCACCTCCCCAGAGTCAACACACACTCAGTGAGAAAGTGAGCATTTGGCCTACCCAGCAGTAATGAGGCGACATTCCCCATCTCTAGCCAGACTGGTGCCAGAGGAGGCCTGTTAAAACACACAATTTAAACAAAATCCAATAGAAAATCGCTCATGATGCCAAGAACCATGAAGATCTCAATTTGAAAAATACAATCAATAGATGCCACCACTGAGGTGACAAAAATAGTTTAGTATTATCTGACAAGGATTTTAAGGGAGCCATCGTAAAAATGCTGCAATGAGTAATTATGAACATGCTTGAAGTAAGTGAAAAAGTAGAAAGTCTCATCAAAGAAATAGAAAGTCTTAGCAAAGAAATACAAGATGTAAAGAATAATCAAATGGAATTTTTAGAACTGAAATAAAAAAACACAATGAGGCCCTAGCTAGTTTGGCTCAGAGGATAGAGCATCGGCCTGCGGACCACAGGGTCCCAGGTTTGATTCCGGTCAAGGGCATGTACCTTGGTTGCAGGCTCCTCCCCACCCGGGCCCTGGTCAGGGCTCGTGCAGGAGGCAACCAATTGATGTGTTTCTCTCACATCAGTGTTTCTGTCTTTTCCTCTCTCTTCCACTCTCCCTAAAAATCAATGAAAAAAAAGAATGTCATGCTAATAAACTATATTTAATGGTATTAACAACTTAACAACCCCCCCCACACACACACACATACAATGAGGAACTGCCTTTTGACCCAGCAATCCCACTTCTGGGAACATATCCTAAGAACCCGAAACAGCAATCAGAAAGAATATATGCACCCCTATGTTCATTGCAGTGTTATTTACAATAGCTAAGATGTGGAAACAGCCCAAGTGCCCATCAGCAGATGAGTGGATAAAAAATGTGGTGGGACATCTACACAATGGAATACTGTGCAGCTGTTTAAAAAAAGCAGGACCTCTTACCCTTTGCAACAGCATGGATGGACCGGGAGAGCATTGTGCTAAGTGAAATAAGCCAGGCAGAGAAAGACAAATACCAGATGACCGCCCTTATATGTGGAATCTAATGAACAAAATAGACTAGTGAACAAAATAGTACCAGAGGCATGGACACATGAAACAGTCTGGCTGGTACCTGAGGGGGTGGGGGGTGGGTGTGACTGGATAAAGAAGGTGAAAGGATTAGCTGAAGAATATATATACATACCACATGAACATATGGTCTAGAACACTGGTTCTCAACCTTCTGGCCCTTTTAATACAGTTCCTCATGTTGTGACCCAACCATAACATTATTTTCGTGGCTACTTCATCACTGTCATGTTGCTACTGTGATGAATCGTCATGTAAATATCTGATCTGCAGGATGGTCTTAGGCGACCCCTGTGAAAGGGTCATTCGACCGCCAAAGGGGTCACGACCCACAGGTTGAGAACCGCTGGTCTAGAAGAACCAATAAGAACACTATACAAGGAGATACACTCAAAACACTAAAAATTCAATTCTAAAAAATATTCTAGCCCTGGCCTGTGTGGTTCAGTTGGTTGGGTGTCATCTGTGCAAGGAAAGGTTGTCAGGGCACATGCCCGGGGTTTCAGACTTGGTCCCTGGTAGGGGGCATGCAGGAGGCAGCCAATCAATGTTACCTTCTCACATCAATGTTTCTCTCTCTCCCTAAAAGATCAATAAAAATATTTAAAAAAATATTCTAGTAGCCCAGAGGGAGACAAAAAAAAGAAAAGAAAAGAAAATAGGGACATGAAAAGTAGAAAATGAACAGAAAACAATCAACAAAAAGGGCAGACTTAATATTTTACATATCATCAATCACGTTACATTTAAATGGCATAAGTACACCAATTTCAAGGCTGATTGGCAGACTGGATAAAAACATGGCTCAATTATATGTTGTCTTTCAGAAATGCACTTCAAATATGATATGGGCAGGTGGAAAGCAAAAGGATGGAAAAGCTATATAATTCAAACAATCAGAAGCAAACAGGAGTGGTTATATTAATATGCGATAAAGCAGACTGCAGAGAAGAGAGAATTACCAGGGACAGAGAGTGACATTACATAATGATAAAAGGCTCAATACACCAGGAAGACAATATTCCTAAATGTGTACACACCAAACAACAGAGCAGCTAAATGTGTGACTCAAAAAGTGATAGAGCTGAAAGAAGAAGTAGGCAAGTACACATTTATAGTTGGAGATTTCAACACTCCTCTCTTAATAATGAACTAACAGGGGGACAGAAAATCAACAAGGACATAAAAGAATGAAACAGTCTATTCAACATTTATAGAACATTCCACCGAACGAAAGGAGAATACACATTCTTGTCAAGTGCCCACTGGACATACACCAGGCTAGGACAGATCTTGAGCCATAAAACAAACCTCGACAACTTGAGGAGACTTGAAATCAGAGTGTTCTCTGACCACGGCGTCCTCAAACTAGAAATGACTTTCAGAAAGATCGCATGAAAGCCTTCGAATGCTTGAAAACGAAACAAAACGCTTGCCAACAGTCCTGGTGTCAGAGGAAGTCTCAAGTGGCAATGCAAAGCTACGTGGACGTGAATGAAAGTGAAAGTTAAAACACTATCAAATATGTTCATGTTGACCAATGTCACCTGATCAAGTCAATAAATATTAAAAACCACTCGATCAACATTCGTGGGACCCAGCTAAGGATGTTGGGCAGGACAGGGAAGGTGTGGGAGCTCTGAAGGCCTGCTGCCCTGAGGTTCAGGGAGGAATTTGCCATTCATCTGTGTGGAATGCAGTTGACTGATACCTTCGCTGTGAACGCATTCCTGCCCCGACTGGCTTTGGTCTGTCTTACCAAGTTTCGAAGTGTGAGGGACCGCATTGCTAACTGTAAGCACACTTGTAGGGCAGATGTCTAGGACTCTTTCATCTGGCATGACTGAAACTTCAGACCCACTAAACTGCAACCGTCCAGCGCTCCCTCCCCCAGCCCTATTTTCTGCCTCAATAAGTTCAACTACTTTAAATGCCCATAAAAGTGGACTAGCATGCAGTCTATGTCCTTCAGTGACTGGCTTATTTCCTTAGCGTCAGGACTTCAAGGTTCATCCATGTTGTAGCATGTGACAGGATCTCCTTCTTTTTAATGATTGGATAATATTCCCATGTGTGTGTGCGTGTCTGTGTGTGTGTGTGTGTGTGTGTGTGTGTATGTGTACTTTTTCTTTTTAAAAAATATATATTTTATTGATTTTTCACAGAGAGGAAGGGAGAAGGATAGAGAGTCAGAAACATCGATGAGAGAGAAACATCGACCAGCTGCCTCCTGTACACTCCCTACTGGGGATGTGCCCGCAACCAAGGTACATGCCCTTGACCGGAATCGAACCTGGGACCCTTGAGTCCACAGGCCGACGCTCTATCCACTGAGCCAAACCAGTTAGGGCAAAATATATATTTCTTTATTGATTTCAGAGAGGAAGGGAGAAGGAGAGAGTGACAGAAACATCCATGACGAGAGAGAATCATTGATCGGCTGCCTCCTGCATGCCCCCCTACTGGGGATCGAGCCCACAACCCGGGCCTGTGCCCTTGGCTGGAATGGAACCTGGGGCCCTTTAGTCCGCAGGACGATGCTCTATCCACTGAGCCAAGCCGGCCAGGGCTGGACTTTTTCTTTTATCTATTCATCTGTTGAAGGGCATTTAGGTTCCTGCATCATTTTCCTGAGCTCCCTGTCCATCTTCATGATGGCTACTTGTCAGGCACTTCACATACCGCCGCGTCTTTAGGGTCAGCTTTTTGAGATTAGCTTTGCCCCTCTGTTTGGGCCATTCCCCTCTATTTCTTGATGCTCCTTCTAACTGTACGTTGCTACCCATTGATATTTGGGGAAAAAGCAGCCACTTCTTCCATTCTTTGCGTGCCGGCTTGGTACAGGGCAAGCCCCTCACCAACCGGCCTGGCTGGAGATGACACGGCCTCTCGGACCTGTCCTGTGGCTCCGTCTTCTTCAGTCGTACGCGTTTGCTTTTCAACGAGAAGGCTTTGCTGGTTTTTTTCATCCAGGAGCCTAGGACCGCTCAGCCTTGTGTCTGCCTGCTGGACTGGGGTCTTCTGAAGCAGCCACATGCCATCTGGTTATTTTTTCTTCTTTTAAAAAAAATATAGTGTTATTGATGTCAGAGAGGAAGGGAGGGGGAGAGAGAGAGAAACATCCGTGATGAGAGAGAATCATGGATCGGCTGCCTCCTGTACGCCCCCTACTGGGGATCGAGCCTGCACCCCGGGCCTGGGCCCCGACCTCCTGGCGGGCCGGAAGTTGTTTTCTCTAGCAGGTGCCCAGGCATGCAGAGTATGCCAGGCCCCTCAGCACCCCAAGTTGAGCCAGACAGAAACCTGCCCCGGGGCCAATACCCCAACAGGCTGCACTGATCTTTGTTCTCAGCAGCGCTAGGCATCTAGACTATGCCAGGTCCCGTCCGCGCCCAGACAGAAGCCAGTCCCTGGGTGGCCCCCTGGGAAGCTGGGATGTCGCACATACATGCCACCCTTCAATCCCCCCCCCCCCCGTGGGGGAGAGGCTGCCAAGCTGCCCGGGCTCCCTGAGCCATTGGAAGTATGCAGGGCCTGGCAGCTCCCTGGGACAGAGACAGGGGCCAGCCCTCAGGTGGCCCCCTGCGAAGTCAGAAATCTGGGGGTACAGTCTCTTCTCTTCCCCCCAGAGAGAAACGGGGAGCTGGGAGTCCCCCCACCGTGCGTGGCTGTGCTGGAGGGAGGGGCGTGGTGAGAGGTGCCCAGGGCTTCCCACTCCTTCAGTGTCGCTGGCTGCAGGCTTGCCTGGGGGACAGGGCCTTGGAGCTGGTTTCAGGGGGTTCCCAGGAAGGGAACTCATTCATGGGCTCTCCTCTCAGACCATAAGCCAGGAGGGCGGGAGCCAGGCCCCAGGGGGAGCTGTGGGGGAGCTTCCTATTATATGGCCTGAAGTGCCAGGTGCCCCCTGCAGGCTGCAAGCGTCCCTGCCAAGCCTGCGCCCCTCCCCCTCCCACCTGTTACAGGAAAGATGACCAAGAAACCTCGTCCCTTCCCACATGGTGCCAGCACTGCTTCCCGGACAACGCGCCTCCTAAGCGAGTCTGAGGTCAAAGTCTTACCGCTCTGCTCCCGAGGCCTCGCTCCTGGCGGGCAGTGCCACCCAGTGCGCACCCTCTGGGCAAAGTTGTGGAAGTGGCCTCTTTCCGGTGCCTTCTCCGCCGTCACCAATTTGCTGGTGGCAGAGACTGGCTGTTTGTTCACCCAAACCGTCCATTTCTCTCCCTGGGAAAAGTCCTAGACTCCGTTTCCAGTCTCTCTTGCAGGTGCGTGGGGATCACAGAAAACGCATTTCATTCCTTCCCCTGACATCTGTAGGGATTCGGGTGCTAGTATGTTGGAAAGAGCGGACGATGGGCTTTGAGATGTATGATCAGCGTTCCTTTTATCTGGCTTCTCTCATCTAAAAGCGCTCACATTTCAACAAACTTAAAAGAAATGGACGCTGACAGCTGGAACCGGTTTGGCTCAGTGGATAGAGCATCGGCCTGCGGACTGAAAGGTCCCAGGTTCGATTCCGGTCAAGGGCATGTACCTGGGTTGCGGGCACATCCCCAGTGAGGGGCGTGCACGAGGCAGCTGATCGATGTTTCTCTCTCATCGATGCTTCTAGCTCTCTATCCTTCTCCCTTCCTCTCTGTAAAAAATCAATAAAGCGAGGCCTGGCTAGGAGCTCTTCCATTGGTCGGAGAGGGATTAGAGCAGCCGTGGGCAAACTACGGCCCTCGGGCCGGATCCGGCCCGTTTGAAATGAATAAAACTATTGAAAAAAAAGACCGTACCCTTTTATGTAATGATGTTTACTTTGAATTTATATTAGTTCACACAAACACTCCATCCATGCTTTTGTTCCGGCCTCCGGTCCAGTTTAAGAACCCATTGTGGCCGAAACTGGTTTGGCTCAGTGGATAGAGCGTCGGCCTGCGGACTGAAAGGTCCCAGGTTTGATTCCGGTCAAGGGCATGTACCTTGGTTGCGGGCACATCCCCAGTGGGAGATGTGCAGGAGGCAGCTGATTGATGTTTCTCTCTCATCGATGTTTCTAACTTTCTCTCTCCCTTCCTCTCTGTGAAAAATCAATAAAATATATTAAAAAAAAAAAAAGAACCCATTGTGGCCCTCGAGTCAAAAAGTTTGCCCACCCCTGGGCTAGAGGGATTGTTCTTCACCGCCGCCAACTGGAGGTAGTATTAGTGGTCGTGACCACAGCGCTGCCTTGACAGAAGCACCTGAGCTTGGAAGGCCCTGGCCAGGCTTATCCCGAGCAAGCTATCTGCCTGTGGTGGCCTTGAACGCTAAGCCGGCTCCTGTGCTGGTGTGCCACGTGAGCCGCTGGTTATGAACACTGCAAATACTACTCATCTGCTCTGGGAGTGACTTGTGCCAGCTCCCACTGCTCTAACCTGTGCCAAATTCTCAATGAAGCTTTAAATGGCTTAATAAATAATGTTCTTCCAGAGGCTTCGATATTGCAGAAGAGCACCATTTGGGCAGTTCCAACAATCCCCCATCTGACCCCAGATCTATTAACTTTACCACTGCGCCACTGCAGCATCTCTGCGTGCTCCTATATATAGTATGCATGTATATATCTCTCTATATAGATATATAATAGAGAAATATGCTAATTAACCGGGACGCCGTAACGGTCGACCGGACAGGAGGTTGTGTGCGCAGCGTCAGGGGCGGGGCGGCAGGGGCCTCCGCACCTGCACTAGGGGAGGCTTATCAGCAGCAGCCGCAGCTGCTTCAAGGGCCGGAGAGGGAGGCAGGGCTGGACCGGAGCGCGGGCAGTGCTGCGTGATTTCGAATTGTGCGCCGGGCTCCTAGTAAACTATAATAGTTTATAGCGTAATCTCTATGTAATGGCGGACAATGTGACAGAAGTTAATAACCAACTGAAACTTTACCTGGGATGGCACCAGCACTTTTGCCATTGTTTTGCTATTATTACTGCTGGTAGCTTGATTTAACATTTCATTGTCTTTCACAAGTCACTTTAAAATAAGCTAAGTTGCCCTGGCCACTGTACTTCGTGGTTAGAGCGCCAGCCCGCACACTGAAGGGTCATGGGTTCAATTCCTAGTCAAAGGCATGTACCTGGGTTGCAGGTTCGATCCCCCACCCCAGTCAGGGTGCATGCAGGAGGCAACAAAGTGATGTGACTCTCTCACATTGATGTGTCTCTCTCTCTCTATCTCTCTCTCCATCCCTCCCTCTCTTCCACTTTCTCTAAGAATCCATGGAAAAATATCTTCGGGTGAGGATTAACAGCATCAACAAAAAGCTATGTTTATTTACTCAAATGTTTGGCCACTTTGAAATTTTTATTATTTTCCTCTTTATTTTTTTTATTATTATTTTTTAAATATATTTTATTGATTTTTTACAGAGAGGAAGGGAGAGAGATAGAGAGTTAGAAACATCGATGAGAGAGAAACATCGATCAGCTGCCTCCTGCACATCTCCTACTGGGGATGTGCCCACAACCCAGGTACATGCCCTTGACCGGAATCGAACCTGGGACCTTTCAGTCCGCAAGCCGACACTCTATCCACTGAACCAAACCGGTTTCGGCTATTTTCCTCTTTAAATGAAATTTAAACCACAGATAGATTTGTGTAATCACCACCACACTCAAGATACTGAATCCTCACCCCCAGGACTTCCTCACACTGCCTCTTTACAGTCATTCCCTCTCACCCTAAGCACCATTGCTCTGTTTCCTGTATCTTTAACTTTATATTTTTGAGAATGTCACATAAGTGGAATCAGACAGTAACAAAACCTTGTGAAACTGACTTATCTCACTCAGCGTAGTGCCTTTGAGATTCAGCCAAGTTTTCCTGTGTAAAACAGTTTATTCCTTTTTATTGCTGAGCGGAATTTCATGATGATGCGTGTATCACATTCTGTTGATTAAGTTATTCGCGGGTGGAAGGAATTTTGGGTTGCTTCCAGTTCGGTGCAAAAGGAATAGAGAGGATATAAAAGTTGATGTACGTGATTCTGTGTGAGATGACTTCTCATTTCTCTAGGGGAGAGGTTGACAAACATCTTCTGCAAAGGCCCAGGTGGTAAATATCTTAGGCTTTGTGAGTCACGTAGAGGCTCTGTAACATCGCAAACAGCATTTTTAGCCTGTGGCTCAGACGAAGATGGATCCTTGACCTGACGTGACCTGCTTGCCTTAGTCTGGTGGCTCTTGCTTTAGGGCAGATACCTGGGAGCGGGGTTGTTGGGACGGATGGTAAGCGCATGTTGAATTTCGTAAGACAAGACTGCGTTGCTTTTCAGAGTGGCTGTACCATTCTGCATCCCTATGAGCAGTATATGAGAATCACTAAGATGTCGCTGAGAAAAGTCAGCAAAATGAATGAGACTATCTATATATTCAAAAGCCAAGTGCCTGGAACGCCAGAACAACCAGAATGACCAGAACGACTGACCAGTTGCTTTGATGCACCCTATAGCTCCAATCGGCCCTTCCCACCTGGATTGGGGGCAGGGCCGGCCAACCGCCTGCGGCCCCTCCCCCCAGCTGGCCCGGCCCCAGTCAAGGTGGGCCGGCTGGACCCCACCCATGCACAAATTCATGCAATAGGCCTCTAGTAACTAATAGTTTTCATAAGTTTAAAAGGATTAAAGAGAAAATAACATATACAGAGAACAAAGGATGTATACCAGATGTATGATTGCTGTTGCTGAATAAAAGAATAGATTAAATGGAACAACATCACCCAAATTTTCAAATATGTAATTCAAGTGTTCTTCTAGAAGTAAGACTTCAGTTTTAGCTTGAAAGAACAAACCTGTTTCAGATAAAATTGATACTGATATAGTAACTTCAACATATATCCTAATTAAATCAATGAACGTCAGAGATAAAGAATCCTAGGAGAACCCTTGCAAAGAAGCCAAATCACTGGTGAATGGGAAAAAAACTCATGCAACTCCCAGCCTCTCTATAACAGCACCAACATTAGGAGATGGAGGTATAATGCATACCAAGTCTGCAGGGAAGGAGTGTGCCAAACCAGGCTGCCATCTACACTAATAAAAGAGAAAGATGCAAATTGACCGCACCTTCATGACACCCACCAGCCAATCAGGAGCGAGTATGCAAATCAACCCAACAAAGATGGTGGGTTAATTTGCATATGCAGGCACTTCCCCAGCTGCTCTGGGCCTCTGGGCAGTGTGGGAAGGTGGAAAGGTGGCTCTGGCTAGAGCAAAGGCAGTGCAGGCAGCCAGGGGAAGGAAGGCCCATTCTTGCACAAATCTTTGTGCATCAGGCCTCTAGTCCAAGTATAATGCACAAACAGAAACTTTTCTAGTTCCCAAGTGCCTTTCTTGAAGACACAACTGTCTGATAGATAGATTTCTACCAACAGATATAATAATAAAAATGAGTAGGAGTGATCAATGGGTCCATTAAAGACTAAAGCAACTATAGAAAGAGAACAGCATATAAATATTAGATATACCATGATCATCTAGATCAGCGGTTCTCAACCTGTGGGTTGCAACCCCTTTGGCAGTTGAATGACCCTTTCACAGGGGTCGCCTAAAACCATCCTTCATGTCAGATATTTACATTATGATTCATAACAGTAGCAACATTACAGTTATGAAATAGCAACAAACATAATTTTATGGTTGGGTCACAACATGAGGAACTGTATTTAAAGGGCCAGAAGGTTGAGAACCACTGATCTAGATAGAAATAATAACATAGCCAACCACATTCTGGAGATCCTAGAGGGGGGAAGGGAAAACACAAAGGCAGTGTAAGTGTGCCAATTTTCTCATCTTTCAAGAACTATTTAAAGCCAATGATAGAAATGTAAGTATTTTTCTCTGAAGCTGTAAGTTCACTTTAAGAAACTTGTTATGCATAGAAATGAAAGAACATTTACTTTAACATTTTGTTAAACGATTTTAGATTTACCGAAGAGCTGCCTAGGTAGTACAGAGTATTCCTGTATATTCTTCACCCGGTTTTCTCTAATGCTAACATCTCACATAACCATTGCTGTCATTTTTTTTTGTTTAAAGTATTACATGTCTCCTTTTTCCCAATTGACCCCCACCACCACTCCCACCCCCGAGGGCAAGCCCCCACTGCCCCAGTGTCTGTGTCCATTGGTTATGCTAATATGCGTGCATACAAGTCCTTGGGTTGCTCTCTAACCACTTCCCCCCCCCCCGCCATTTGTCTCTGGATCTATTTTTGTTCATCGGTTTATGCTGATCATTATATCCCACAAATGAGTGAGATCATGTGATATTTATCTTTCTCCAACTGGCTTATTTTGCTTAGCACAATGCTCTCCAGTTCCATCCATGCTGTATGGAGTTTCCTCAAAAACTTAAAAATGGAACTGCCATTTGACCCAGTGATCCCACTTCTAGGACTATATCCCAAGAAACCAGAAACACCAATCAGAAAGGATATATGCACCCCTGTGTTCATAGCAGCACAATTCACCATAGCTAAGATCTGGAATCAGCCTAGGTGCCCATCAGCAGATGAATGGATTAGAAAACTGTGGTACATCTACACGATGGAATACCATGCTGCTCTAAAAAGGAAGGAACTTTTGCCACACCGGGTTTTTTCTACCTTAACTCCTTATGGCCGAACAGCCCTGAGCTCCCCAATTCGTCAAATTATTCCCCAGGCGGAGGCTGCGGCCAACCACCTGCCCCCGCCCCTGCGGGCTCCCCGCCTACCTCTCTCTGGGCCTCTGCTTCGACCTTGACAATGTGGCTCTGGAGGGGGCTCTCCTGCGAGTTGGCCGAGGAGAAGTGCGAGGGCGCCGAGCGTCCCTGAAAGGCGCACGCCCAGCGTGGCGGCCGCGTTCTCTGCCCGGGCGCTGAGGCCTCCCCAGAGGAGTGGGCCGAGCTCAGGCCGCCCTGGAGGCCGCCCGGCCCGGGAGAGGAGCCTGACGCAGGCCCTCTGGAGCCGCCGCCCCGGTTCTGCCCTCGGCCCGGGACTTCCCACAGAACCACTTCCGGGTGAGGAGGTGAACGTCCTCAAGAGGATGGGCCACACCTGACTCACCCCCCTGGTTCTGCCCTCGGCCCGGGGCTTCCCACAGAACCACTTCCGGGTGAGGAGGTGAACGTCCTCAAGAGGATGGGCCACACCTGACTCACCCCCCTGGTTCTGCCCTCGGCCCGGGACTTCCCACAGAACCACTTCCGGGTGAGGAGGTGAACGTCCTCAAGAGGATGGGCCACACCTGACTCACCTCCGCAGGCCGCCGGCCCCCAGGCGGGGCGGGGCGGGGAGTATCTCTGCCAAAGGCTCCCCCTCAAGCAGGAGCCTGTGGACCCCAGGGCCTTTGAGGGGCCCCTCTGCATCCCCTGGTGTCTGGCTTTTGCCTGAGCCTCTCCCCAAAACTACTAGCCAGTCCTTTAACCGCCCTGAAGCCCTCCCCCATGCATTGGACCAAATGAAGCAAGAAAGCTTTTTGCAGGAAAAAAAAAAAGTGGCTCCAGAGAGAAGGCACCCCCTGTGGACCTGGAAGAGGGCCCTCATGGGACCATGCTGGCACTTTGATCTTGGATTTCCGGTCTCCAGAAAGGCAAGAAACAAATTTCTGTTGCGTATAAGCTACTCAGTCAGTGGTATTTTGTTACAGTAACCCAAATGGACCAAGACAACCTTGGCACATTTATCAAAATGTAAGAAATGAACATTGGGGCAATACTTGAAACTACAGATCTTATCTGGATTTCCCCTTTTCTCCTTCAATATCTGATCCAGGTTATATCTCCTTGGTCTCCTCCAATCTGTGACAATTTCTTGGTCTTGGTCTTTAAGAAGCGTTTATTTTCAAAAATCGTTTAGTATGGAAAATTTCAGACATACACAAAAGTAGAAATGACAATATAATGAATCCCTATGGACTTATCACTCAGCCTCAACAGTTCTCAATATTTTGCCAATCTTGTTCTAATTAGCCACCACCCCAATATTTTTTTTGCTGTTGGAGTATTTAAAGCAAAATCTAGACCATATAATGTTTCATGAACATCTCTACCTAATAAAGACAGTGCAAATAATAGAAATTCCATGCCACTATTAGACCTTAGAAAATGAACAATAATTCCTGAATATAATCCCATCCCTGGCTGTATTCAAAGTTCCAGAATTCTCACAAAGATATTAATTATTTTCAGTTATTTTGGTCACATCAGGATCCAAGCAAGGTTCATATATGATATTTGGTAATTATAGCTTTTAAGTTTCTTTTATTCTATAACAGCCCCCCCCCTTTCCCCCATACCATTGATTTGTTAGAAAAACTGGATCATTTATCCTTTAGGCTGTATTATATTCTGGATGTGTTCATTGAACTCATCCTGTATTCCCTGTGCTTCCTGATATTTGGTAGTTATAGAGGCTTGATCAGATTAGGGTTTTTGTGTAGGCAAAAGTATTTACTAGTTGATTCTGTGTATCTCCCATCACATCACATCAAGAGGTAAATAATGTGTTGTTTCTCTGGTAGTGATGCTAAAATTGATGAGTGGGATCAGGTCGTGTTAGCCTGACTCATCCATTACACAGTTTCCTATCAATCTTTCCCCTAATGGTTTTAGAAGCCCTTTGTGATCATCCCTAAGATCCATTATTTTATTAGGACGAAAATGATGATATTCTTATTTTATCATTATTCTGCATATTAACTGGAACTAGAATTCTTTAAAAAAAGAAAAGCATGCCTCACCAACTGTTTGGTTACCTAAAAATTCAGCTCATATACAGGAAAGGCAAGATATTTGATTCTTTTTCTTTTTAAAAAAATACATTTGTATTGATTTCAGAGAGGAAGCGAGAGGAAGGGAGAGAGAGAGAAACATCAATGATGAGAGAGAATCATTGATCACTTGCCTCCTGCATGCCCCCTACTGGGGATCAACCCTGCAACCCGGGCATGTGCCCTGACTGGGAATTGAACCGTAACCTCCTTGGTTCATATGTTGAAGCTCAACCACCAAGCTACAGCATCTGGGCTGTTTCATTTTTTGAGTATCATTGTGAATTCATAAATTTTCAGAAATGGATGCTTATTAATCAATTGCAATATTTCATCATTTTGATGCTCAGATGATCCTATCTTAAACCAGTGGGAGTGCCTTCAAGTTGATGCCTCTTTGCCACAACCCCAGGAGTTGTTGATAGTTTCTTTGTTTATTATGTACACTGCCTACCTCAGTCATGTCTCTAAGGAGTCTTTTTCCTTTAAGTGAAATGGTATTTAGAGGGCACCATTTTGGTATTGGTGTGTTCACTGCTCCCAAGTCACCATTGTATCGTAAGCCTTTTCAGTGTATAAAGCTAAGAAATGCAATTTGGGGGGGGGGCTACATCATAAAAATTTATGATTAAAGGGCTTATACTTAATTTACTTGTTTTTATGTTAGCATTTCTCTTTGATCTTTTGTGGAAAATATTTATTCCTACCAACATTAATATGATTATTAATTAGGCTTATCCCGTGTGTGTGTGTGTGTGTGTGTGTGTGTGTGTGTGTGTGTGTAAATAGCAATACTAATGTTACTAAGACAACTGAAAGTAGTTTAAGATTTTTTTTCTCTTTTCACATACGCTGGCATCCTGGTATAGTTAACAACTGAGTTGGCACGAACCAGGCCAGAATGCCAACCAGCTATGGGCTGCTGTTCTTCCATCAGCTGGGGAGTTTGATTTTTAAGAATACTTTGTTTTTAGGGTATATTCCACTAGGTTTGTGTGGTCAAAACTTGATGTTTAAGGTGATTTGAAAATATTCCTTTTCACTGTGAGGGCATGCCACTGTCTGATGCATAAGTGCCTCTGACTGGCATAACCCAAATCAGACCCAAACCCTAGTTTCAAAGAAACCATGGATCTCTCCGGACTCTCCAGACCGAAATGTGTGTTGAACAAATCAATCTGTCAAGTCTGTTTCTATAAGGTTATAGGTAAGGAATTCAAGGTTGTCTGCTGCAAGGGGAGCAGAGTAGGAACTGTGGTGACAATTTAGGATCCCTGCTTTGGGGACAGGAGGGGAAATTAACTCAGGACCCGCCCGAGGAAAGAGCCTGAATCCCTAAGAGCATTGTCTGCACCATTGCGTCTGGCAGCCCAAGGAAGAGGAGAGGAGAAGGGGCTTTGCACTGGGGGGAAAGTAGGAGAGCCAGGGACTCGGGATACTGAGGTGCTGGCAATAGAGGAATCGATGTGATAGACCATGAAGCTTTAGGTTGAAAAAGAGGGTGAGTTCAGATAGACAGAAAAACAATGATAAGCACTTGCAACGAGCCAGACACTGTCCTCAGCACTTCATGTCTGTTAACTCACTGCATCCTTACAGCACGTTAAGACGGGATGGGTACTGTCATCTCCATTTTACAGATAAAGAAACCGGTCCCTGAGAGGCTGATTTGACCAAGGTGCTCATCTAGTAAGCGGTGGGGTCAGAAGCAATGAGATATTATTGTATACCCAGAATCTGGCCAAAATGACAAAAGCTATGACACCTACAGATGGTGAGAATATGGGCATTGCTCCTGGACATGGAAGCATTATGGCCATTTTAGGAAGTAATCTGTAACATGTTAATATTAAAATATTACTTTTCCCACCGAAACCGGTTTGGCTCAGTGGATAGAGCATTGGCCTGCGGACTGAAAGTTCCCAGGTTCAATTCCGGTCGAGGGCATGTACCTTGGTTGCGGGCACATCCCCAGTGGGGAGTGTGCAGGAGGCAGCTGGTCGATGTTTCTCTCTCATCGATGTTTCTAACTCTCTCTCTCTCTCCATTCCTCTCTGTAAAAAATCAATAAAATATATTAAAAAAAATATTACCTTTCCCTGGCAACTCTGCTCCTGGGACCCTTCCATAGGGAGGAAAGTGCTAGTAAGCAAGGGCATGTGTGAAAGGGTGTTTTATGGCAGCCCTGCTTATCGTGGTTGCAAGAAAAATGGGGCGCCCAGTGAAAGCTTGTCAATAGGAAGCTGGTCGTGCACCCACGCCATGAAAATTATGCAGCCATTACAAAGGCTGCGTTAGGGCATGCGGGTGTTCCACGAGGAATTATGGATTGAAAAGGAAACGAAAACTGGGTTGCAAACTTGGCAGCACAAGAAAAGGAATAAATTTGAATCTCATCATTTTGCAACCTCTAATGACTTAATGCATCAATCACCATGGCCACAGACATCACAAAAATTGTCAACCAGACCTTGTACTTTCTAGGAAGGCTATACCCCTATCTATCACGTAGTGAGAAACACTGGACCCGAGTCTGATTAAGCCTCAGGAGCCAACTGTAAACTCGCGGGAAATACAGAGGAGAGGGCATGTAAAAGTAGACCCTGGGAATAAAATCACCAACATCTAGACTGTGGGAAATGCTGCCGGACAAATGTATTCCTTTTCCAACAAATAAATTGCAAGAAAAAGAAAAGTGATAGAGGGAGAGGTTATAGATTTAAGAGACTCAGAAGCATGTGTAAGGGTTAGCCCTTATTTGGATCTGATTCAAGCAAACACTTTTTAAAAAAAGCCATGTATAATATTTATCGGACACTTGGGAATTTGACATTGATTGGATATTCAAAGATATTAAGGAATTATTTAATTACTTTATTTTGCTAATGGCTTTGTGGTTTAAAAAGAATCCTTATCTTTTAGAGTAACATGTGGATTATTGACAGGTGAAATGATATGACATCTGGCATTTTCCGCAAAATAATAAGGAAGCACAGAGAATGGGGATATAGATAAATGAGATGGGCTCTAAGTGGATAATTGTTGAAGCTGGATGATGGGTTATGTGGGGTTCATTATACTAGTCTTTCTTTCTATTTTTATAAAAATACTAGAGGCCCAGCACACAAAATCATGTGCAGGTAGGTCGCCTGCGACCAGGGCCATCTTCCACCCGCTCGCCAGTCCCCAGTCCTGCCCCACCACCACCCACCCGGTTCCCCTCACCAGTCCCCAGTCCCACCCCGCCGCTACCCACCCCGGTTCCCTGTTCACCATCAGGCGATTGGAGCCAGTGGGCGGGGGGGAGGGACTGAGAGGTGGTCAATGCACCTCATAGCGACTGGTCCAGTGGTCGTTCTGGTTGTTACGCTGTTATTGTCGCTGGGCTTTTATTATATAGGATGTTTGAAATTTTCCATGATAAAGTTTTCCTAAAATGTATGTGAGGAGTGCTAGACATGTTCCATTTGCCTCTCCAGATCCACTCTCTGTGCCTGGGAGGCTGAACTCTCTGGATGGAATCAATGGGCTCCTGTGACCGCAGTAAGTTTGGAAAATGGGATACCTGAGAGAATGAAAGGAGGAAGGAAAGCTGATGAGTCACAGTGAGCTGGCTGCCTCCTCCAATCAGCCACAAGTCTTAGCTCCTGCCAAGGCCCTCTCCACCCATCCCTTTCTACTGCTGGTCTCTCCTCTTGCCCCAGGCCACTTCCCCATCCCTAGTGGCTTCCCTGTACTCTGCCCACACTTTTATAAACAGCCCCTTGTTCAACTTCTCAAATGACCCAATTTGAGCAGGCCATCTGTGTTTCTCTGGGCCCCATCTGATAACGGAAGGTAATCGGCAGCAACAGGAAGAACGAGGGACAAAGCCCAGAGTAGTGGGGAGGAGGCGGTGGGAGGGACTGAAGGAGAAGCAGCAGAGGGCAGAGGTGACAGCCCAAATATTGAACAACTGGTAGACCACAGGCACCGAACAGTCAGAATGGGCTCCAGGTGTAAACAACTAGCACTGAGACCGGCACTGACACCTCCCACTGAGTCCCAGCTCTGCTGGAGTCGGATTCAGATCTGCAGGTTAGGATTGGTCGGGTCATTTGAACTCACATCTTCCCAGATGGTTGTAGCCTGCTGGTTAGTGGGACCTTGAGATTCACACACCCCAGGGGACTCTCAGCTGGCAGCAGGGGCTTTGGTGCAGATGGAAAGCCTTGGTGGCTTCTGGGAAAACAGCCTTTACCTTCTCTCAAGGGAGCTGGGGTGGGAAAGGTAAGTGCTGCCATCCTGGTCCCACACAACAAAGGAAACTGGGCGCGGGGTGACTACACAGATCATGTGGTTCCCTAATTCTATTGAGCCAAAGCTTCTTTTAAAATATTTTAACTTTCACAACTTAATAAAAGGAAGATAAAAAATCCAATCAAAAAATGGGCAAAGGACCTAAATAGACACCCTTCAAAAGAGGACATTCAGAAAGCCAAGAGACATATGAAAACATGCTCAAAGTCACTAATAATGTGAGAGATGCAAATCAAAACAACAATGAGGTACCATCTCACACCTGTCAGACTGGCTATCATCAACAAATCAACAAACGACAAGTGCTGGAGAGGATGCGCAGAAAAAGGAACACTCGTGCACTGCTGGTGGGAATGCAGACTGGTGCAGCCACTATGGAAGACAGTATGGAGTTTCCTCAAAAAACTGAAAATGGAACTCCCATTTGACCCTGTGATCCCACTTTTAGGAATATATCCCAGGAAACCAGAAACACCAATCAGAAAGGATATATGCACCCCTATGTTCATAGCAGCACAATTCACCATAGCTAAGATCTGGAAACAGCCTAAGTGCCCATCAGTAGATGAATGGATTAGAAAACTGTGGTACATCTACACGATGGAATACTATGCTGCTCTAAAAAGGAAGGAACTCTTACCATTTGCAACGTCATGGATGGAACTGGAGAGCATTATGCTAAGTGAAATAAGCCAGTCAATAAAGGAAAAATACCACATGATCTCACTCATTCATGGATAATAAAGACCATTATAAACTTATGAACAAAAATAGATACAGAGGCAGAGCTGCCTCAAACAGATTGTCAAACTGCAGTGGGAAGGCCGGGGAGGGTTGCGGGGCAGGAGGGAGGAGGGTAAGAGATCAACCGAAGGACTTGTATGCATGCATATAAGCATAACCAATGGACATAAGACACTGGAGGGTAGGGGAGGCCAGGGGATTGTCAAGGGCGGGGAAAACAAAAAGGACACATATGTAATACCCTTTGTAATACTTTAAGCAATAAAAAAATAAATAAAATAAAATATTTTAACTTTCAGCCCTAACCAGTTTGTCTCAGTGGATGGAGTGTCAGCCTGCGGACTCAAGGGTCCCAGGTTCAATTCCGGTCAAGGGCATGTACCTTGGTTGTGGGCACATCCCTAGTAGGGAGTGTGCAGGAGGCAGCTGATCGATGTTTCTCTCTCATCGATGTTTCTAACTCTATTCCTCTCCCTTCCTCTCTGTAAAAAATCAATAAAAGATATTAAAAAATATATTTTAACTTTCAAATACATGCATGTAACATTTTATAGAGCTGATAGTTTAAAATGGGTCCGAAATAAAAAGTATAACCAGAAAGGTCTCCCTTTCATCCTCGTCCCCATCTGTCCAAGCCCCTTCTTCCCTGGACTAAGCAGCCACAGCAACCTTCCAGAGACTTTTTAAATGGACATGTAAATAAAGGTGAACGAACCTCCCTACTGTGCTCCTTTTAACATGCTGGGCGCTCTACTCTGCTTTCCCCCTTAAAAAACGTATCTCAGAACTTTCCGTATTGCTACATACAAAGCTTCCTGGCTCTTTTGTTCCAGCTACGAGATATTCCATGATCCAGCGAAGTATGTAACTATCCCGACTGATAGAAATGCGGGCTGTGTCCAGTCTTTTCCTGTTACTAACAATCCACATGTTGAGTGAATGAATGAGCAGGTGCATGTTCAGATGTCTAACCTTGTACGTGGACTATTTCCCATGTTTGCTAATATGTGGGGGTAAGTTCCCAGAAGTAAAATGACTAGGTCGCAGATCACATGTTCTTGTCATGTTGACAGCTACTGCTCACGCGACTTTCATGATGTGGTGCCAGTGGACACTTGTATGCAGCCACGTCTGAGAGTGGCCACGGCCCCTTAAAGACGGCAGTGGCAGGGTGGCCTGTCCTCTACCGTTGCCTCAGTGGAAGTCAGTGCCCTGTGGGGTCCATCTACCCAGCTGGGCACTGACCACACCCTCTCTGATGCCAACATTCCTGAGCCCAGGCCAGCCCTCCTGTATTCGTTTTCTACGGCTGTGTCACAAATTGCCACCAACTTAGTGGCTTAAAACAACAGGAATTGATTATTCACCATTTCGTGGGCGAGGGATCCTGGCCCAGGTTAGCGGGGTCCTCTGCTCCGGGCCTCACCAGGCTGAGCCCAGGTGCCAGCCAGCCAGGGCTGTGACCTCATCTCAGCTCACGGTCCTCTTCCAAACCCCTGTGATTGCCGAACTCGTTTCCTTCAAGTCAGAGCATTGAGATCTCCATTTTCTTGCTGGCTGCCGGCAGGGGCCTCTGTTAGCATCTCCAGACCGCCCTCGGGTCTCAGCCCTGCGGCCCCCTCATAACAAGCCAGCAGGAGAACCCCCTCCAGTCTGCGATGGCAAGATCTTGTATGATATCGCCTAGCTCAGCCGTGGGCAAACTACGGCCCGCGGGCCGGATCCGGCCCGTTTGAAATGAATAAAACTAAAAAAAAAAAAAAAGACCGTACCCTTTTATGTAATGATGTTTACTTTGAATTTATATTAGTTCACACAAACACTCCATCCATGCTTTTGTTCCGGCCCTCCGGTCCAGTTTAAGAACCCATTGTGGCCCTCGAGTCAAAAAGTTTGCCCACCCCTGGCCTAGCTCCATGGTCAGCAAACCGCGGCTCCCGAGCCACATGCAGCTCTTTGGCCCCTTGAGTGTGGCTCTTCCTAAGCCTTAGGAGGACCCTAATGAAGTTAATAACAATGTACCTACATATATAGTTTAGGTTTAAAAAATGTGGCTCTCAAAAGAAATTTCAATTGTTGTACTGTTGGTATTTGGCTCTCATGTTGACTAATGAGTTTGCCGACCACTGGCCTAGCTGGTGGAACTACTATCCCACCACACGCACAGATCCTGCTCATGCTCTGCAGTGGTCGGCAAATTGCGGCTCGCGAGCCACAGGCAGCTCTTTGGCCCCTCGAGTGTGGCTCTTCCACAAAATACCGACTTCTGCACACGGGCCACGAAGTTTCAATCGCACTGTACGTGCGCACCCGCACGTGGTATTTTGTGGAAGAGCCACACTCAAGGGGCCAAAGAGCCACCTGTGGCTCGCGAGCCGCAGTTTGCTGACCACTGGTCTAGGGAAGGGGATGACAGGGCGTGTACA
The DNA here is from genome assembly GCF_963259705.1 of Myotis daubentonii. Taxonomy (NCBI): domain Eukaryota; kingdom Metazoa; phylum Chordata; class Mammalia; order Chiroptera; family Vespertilionidae; genus Myotis; species Myotis daubentonii. The sequence continues at coordinate 740,782 of NC_081861.1, read as the reverse complement.
CGGGGGGTGGGGGGGGCAGGAATCCCAGGGACCATCTTAGAATTTCGCCTCCACCCCTTCATTTGTCCCTGAGCCGGCTTTGCTCAGCTGCTGGCTCCAGCCTGTGCTCTGGCTCCTGCTGCCCTGGAGCTGCTGCTGGTTCAGGGCTCCACACGACACCCCCTCCCTCCCTGGGCACCAGGGCCCCCATGTTTACTCCTTGCCGAGACCACGTGTCAGCTTACTGACTGCCGGCTTCACGGCCATCCTCTCCTCAAGACCCAGTCATTTCCCGGGGGCTCTCAGCCGCCTGCCTCCAGCATCAATGTCCCCGCCTTGACCCAGCCGTGAAGGCTGGTCAGCCCTTCCCTTCCGGGGTAGGATTCAGAACCTGCAGGTGACTGACGTGGGCCAAACCCAAGCCCATGACTACCAACCGTGCCAGCCACCTGCTGCCCCCCTCGCTCTCCCTTCCTCGGAATACTCCATTTTGCACGGGGCCCACCCTGGTTCAGAATGCTGCTGTCCGCAGGGTCGTGTTTTTAAAATGTGTTTCTCCCAGATCTTTTGATTCTCACACAGTCCCCTTTAGAATCTGAATGGTTGCCAAACTGGTGTGGCTCAGTGGATAGAGCATCGGCCTGTGGACTGAGGGGTCCCAGGTTCGATTCCGGTCAAGGGCATGTGCCTTGGTTGCGGGCACATCCCCAGTAGGGGCTGTGCAGGAGGCAGGTGGTCGATGTTTCTCTCTCATCGATGTTTCTAACTCTCTATCCCTCTCCCTTCCTCTCTGTAAAAAATCAATAAAATATATATTTTTTTAAAAAGAATCTGAATGGCTACATTATCAGTACAATTCCTTCTCACCTTAACACACAGTTCAACTTCTTAGACTTATTGACAAGAACTCTGGTCCCAAGAGTGTCTCCTGTCCGTCTCCACCCCTCCAGCCCTCACTTTCCTACCAACCTTCCCACCAGAGCAGTGAGAGGAGCTGCACGGCATCCCTCCAAAGAAACTTTTGACTTGACAAAACTTGTCTTAGTTTTTGCAACTCTGTTTGTCATGCTAGAGGTATTTCCCCCCAAAAGAACTATTCTCTGAGTCATCAGCAGACTGTTATCCTGTTACCATGGCTGTCTTCTCTCAAAGAAAATTTAGATATTTTGAAAATTCACGTAGATGGGACTGAGATGTTTTTATCTGCAAATTCCTCTTTGGTGCGGATTAAAACTGCATGCAGGGCACCAAGAGAGTTTTTTTAAAAAAACACATTTTTATTGATTTCAGAGAGGGAGCTAGAACCATCAATGATGAGAGGGAATCATGGATCAGCTGCCCCCTGCACACCCCACACTGGGGATCGGGCCTGCAACCCAGGCCTGTGCCCTGACCGGGAACCGAACTGTGGCTTCCTGGTTCATGAGTTGATGCTCAACCACTGAGCCACGCCTGCCAGCACCAAGGGAGATTTTTAAGCCCTTTGTCTGGGACTAAGAATACCAGCTAGACTTGCCTTTCCTGATGACTCCAAATTTTACAAAGAGTAATAGATGAAGGATCACCCTGAAGTCATCCACATGTAAATATTAATATCTCTATATTAGTGCCATGGTTGACTTTAAAGAGGTCGCAAACGGTGCACCTCTCTCCCCCTTCCGCTAACTTGCCACCATGCCTGACATCACACCTTTGCATGCTTTCATCTTAACCTTAGAGACATTTTGCTCTGTGGGAATCCCTCTATCATTTTGTTTTATATATTTCCTACAATTGGTTTTTAGAGAGAGAGGAAGAAAGAAATATCCATGTGGAAGCGAAACACTGATCGCTGCCTCCTGCACCCCCACCCCCACCCCGCCCGCCCCAATCGGGATCAAGCAGGAAACCCAGGCACGTGCCCTGACTGGGCATCAAACCGGTGACCTTTCAGTACACGGGACGACGCCCTCCCCCCTCGAGGCACACTGGTCAGGGCTACCTTATTTCTTATATAAATTAAACATTTTACTTTGAGATCACTGTAAACTTAAATGCAAAAAAGTGATATAAATGGAATCATACAGTTGATAGCCTTTTTAAAATATTTCTTGATTAAGTTATTACATGTGTCCTTATCCCCACGTTACCCCCCATCCCCCCACTCATGCCCTCACCCCCCTGGTGTCTGTGTCCATTGGTTAGGCCTATATGCTTGCATATAAGTCCTTTGGTTGCTCTCTCCCTCTTCCCCCCGCCCTCCCCTGCCTTCCCTCTGAGGTTTAACGGTCTGATCGATGCTTCTCTGTCTCTACACGATGGAATATCACGCTGTGGTACAAAAGAATTCTTACCATTTGCAACTGCACGGATGGACCTGCAGAGCATTATGCTAAGTGAAATAAGCCAGACGGAGAAAGATACATACCACAGGATCTCACTCACTTGTGGAATATAATGAACAACATAAACTGATGAACAGAAACAGACCCAGAGACAGAGAAGCATCGATAGCCTTTTGAAATTAGCTTCACTCCCTGCACAGAATTCCCTGGAGTGTTTCTTTTCACTGCAGAGTGGATGTGCCACCATCCACATGTGGAAGGACCTCTGGGCTGTTTCCAGTTTGGGGCTTTTAGGAATAAAGCTGCTAAAAACATTTATGTGCAGGTTTTGGTGTAAACATACATTTTCATTTCTTTCATGTACATGCCCAAGGGTGCAATGCTAGGCCACACCGGAAGTGTGTGTTTAATTTTGTAGGAAACTGCCAAGCTGTTTCCCAGGATGGCTGAACCATTCACATCCCTCCCCCACCCCAACCCCACAAGGGATGAGGGGGTAGTTACTCTGCATCATCGCCAGCTTTGGGTGTTGCCACCAGCTTTAATTGTAGCCATTCTGATGGCTCTGCACTTCCCTGAGGCTACGGATGTTGAACGTCTTCTTGGGTGCTAATCTGCCATCTGCATATCCTCTTTGGGGAAATGTCTCTTCGTGTTTTTTATCTAGTGTCTAAGGCAGCGGTTCTCAACCTGTGGGTCGCGACCCCTTTGGCAGTCGAACGACCCTTTCACAGGGGTCGCCTAAATACATCCTGCATAGCAGATATTTACATGACAATTCATAACAGTAGCAACATGACAGGTATGAAGTAGCAACGAAAATAATGTTATGGTTGGGGGTCACCACAACATGAGGAACTGTGTTAAAGGGTCGCAGCATTAGGAAGGTTGAGAACCACTGGTAAGGGGATTATTTGTTGCTGTTGTTTTAAACTATTTTCTGAGAGTCCTTTATGTATCGGGATCTTTCCCAGAGCCAGTGTTTCAGTTTGAGGGAAGGTTCTGAGGGGCGGTGCTTTGGTCATGTGACCACCAATACCTGTGAAGGAGGGAGCAGGGCACTACCACTGACCTGCCCACCAGGGTCATGTGGACCCATGGAGGGATCTCCAAGTGGCTCAGGGAAGGAATGGGAAACGAGGCGGGACAGACAGAACTTCTGTCACCACAGTTCCCAGTGGGGACACAACCAAGTCTATCTAGTTCTTGATTTCTATGGGCATGCTAAAATTACTAAAATCTCTTTTGTATCCACATTTTTATGACTCATTTGAACAGTTCAGAATCCCATTTTGTAGACTCTGGAGTGGACTGTAGGAACATTTAGCTCTATATAGATTATATAGAAAAGAAGGCTTAAATGAAAATATCTTGCCCAATTTAATATACACTGAGTGGCCAGATTATGATGACCACCCCATCAGTACTTCATTGACACTTTCAAAAATACTGAATATTGAAAACTTCCTAAGCAAATACTCTCAAGGTTTTATTATTATTTGCATAACTAATTCACTTCATTGTACTGATGGGGTGGTCATAATAACCTGGCCGGTCATAATAATCTGGCCACTCAGTGTATGTACTTGCTTTGTGTGTTTTCCTGCATTTTCATTTATTATAAGAATAATATTATGAGATTAACAATTTTTAATGAAAAATTATGCAAAATGCAAGATAAGTAAGTTCTAGAGACCTGCTGTACAGCATAGTACCTACAGTTAAATGTTAAGAGGCTAGATCTCATGTCAAGTGTTCTTACAAAAAACAAACAAAAACCCAAACTAGAAAACACCACAAAAGAAGACAACAAGGAAGTTTTTGGAGGTGATGGACATGTTTAGTACTTTGATTGAGGTGTATGCATTGTCCAAACTTATCAAGATGTGTACATTAGCCCGGCTGGTGTGGTTCAGTGGTTGAGCATCAACCCATGAACCAGGAGGTCACAGTCTGATTCCCAGTCAGGGCATGTGCCTGGGTTGTGGGCTCAGTCCCCAGTAGGGGGGCGTGCAGGAGGCAGCCGATCCATGATTCTCTCTTATCATTGATGTTTCTATCTTTTTCTCCCTCTCCCTTCCTCTCTGAAATCAATAGAAATATATTAAAATTTAAAAAACGTATATGTTAAATGTATGTAATTTCTATATACTAATTATACACTAATAAAGCCAAAAAAGAAAATTATTGAATAACCTCAATCCTCAATACAATAATATTTTCATGTGTATTCCAGTCTTTATCAAGATACATATATATTTAGACATCGTTGTAAATGGGGTACATTGACTTGCAAAAAATGTTAAAAGGCCACACGCACATAATCGTTTAACAACTACTAGCAACTTTTTATCCTGCAAAGTCTGCAGGAGCTGGCAATACCTGCCCACCTGGCCAGGTGGGACCCGTCTGCGTCTGCACGGTGGCGGAAGCAGCCGTTTTCCTCCTGCTTCTCTTAAGGTGGATCAGCACCTCTTCCTGGCCCAGCTTTGGCCTTGAGCAGAATTGTGGAAGGGGTGCAGACCTCTGGGGCCCCCCGTTTCTCCCTGTCAGGGCACATTCTTTCTCCAGTGCTGCCGCCTCTCCCTGGGGCCTGTTCTTCCGCTCAGAGTGTTGACGTCTGAGTCCCACTCAAGGACTCAGTGTCTCAGCAGAAAATCATTGCAAGTGCAGCCTCTCAGGGCATCCTCAGTGGAGCAGGGGACCTTCTGAGACAGAAAGGTGTTCCTGAACTCAAGAAAGGAAACCGGCTGTTAGAGGGCCCCCTCCTCAAAGAGGCCCCGCCATGGTGCTGGGGCTGAAAAGACAGTGAGACCCAGTCCCCACCTCCAGAGAGTTCAAGTTCCCAGCTTCCCGGCAGGTGCCTGCAGCAGCCTCCAATTATGCACAGGCTGCCCCACCTCCGCTTAGATGAGAACAACAAGGGGTCAGACAGGCCATCTGTGCCACTCCAGGTCCTGGCAGGAAGCAGATGGCACCCTCAGGTTGGGTAAACTGAGAGGAGTTTAATAGGCCATTTACACAGGCCCACCGGGGTAGGGAAACCGCAGGCCAGAAGGAGCAGAAGGCAGGAGTGGTTACTGGAACTTCCAGAGAGAATTCTGGGAAGAGGGCCTCTGGATAGGAGCGCTGGCTTTTGGTTCAGGGGTGCAACAAAGCAGCCCTGAGACGGAGTGGAGAGGCGTTGGAGGGAAATAACTACCCTGATCGCTCCTCTCAGCCTCCCAGCTCCTGGCGGTGGCCAAAGGCAACTGGAAGGCGGAGGGCACAAGAAACAGCTGGAGAGCCATCGAGGCTGGCTGGGGTGCCCAGAGCGGATGGGGAAGGGGTGTTGGGGGTGCTCTCTCTCCCTAGTAGTTCTAGCAGGAGGTGGGGCAGCCTCAGTGGGACTCTTCTGCCCGAGGAGCCTGCGTTTTCTCTCTGTTCATCCTCCATGGGCCATAGAAGGCCATGTTGCCCAGGAAGGAGGGAACCTGCGCCCATTCTGCCAGCTGTGTCTAGTCCAGCTGTGGGCAAACTACGGCCCGCGGGCCGGATCTGGCCCGTTTGAAATGAATAAAACTAAAAAAAAAAAAGAGACCGTCCCCTTTTATGTAATGATGTTTACTTTGAATTTATATTAGTTCACACAAACACTCCATCCATGCTTTTGTTCCGGCCCTCCGGTCCAGTTTAAGAACCCACTGTGGCCCTCGAGTCAAAAAGTTTGCCCACCCCTGCTCTAGTCCCCATTTTTATTCTTTATGTCCATTTTTACTATTTGAAGGTTTTTTTGAATTGTTTAAAGTATTACATATGTCACCTTTCCCCCCCATGAAGGTATTTTTAAAACCAAGGTAATGCATTACTTTAAAAAATTTATAACAATATTTGCTCTGGCCGGATACCTCAGTTGGTTAGAGCATCGTCCTGATACCCTAAGGTTGTGGGTTTGATCCCTGGTCAAGGCACATACAAGGAGCAACCAATGCATGCACAAATAAGTGGAATAACAAATAGATATTTCTCTCTCTTTCTCCCTCCCTCCCTCCCTCCCTCCCTTCCTCCTGTCTCTAAAATAAACAAAATTTAAAAACTGTATAAAAATAAAAATTTATAACACTTTAAAAAAAGCATTGAGGCTAATCACAGCCAGTGACTTTGAATGAGAGGGATAATGGAAGTGCAGTGCACATCCTACCAGGGGTGGGCAAACTTTTTGACTCGAGGGCCACAATGGGTTCTTAAACTGGACCGGAGGGCCGGAACAAAAGCATGGATGGAGTGTGTGTGTGAACTAATATAAATTCAAAGTAAACATTACATAAAAGGGTACGGTCTTTTTTTTCAATAGTTTTATTCATTTCAAACGGGCCGGATCCGGCCTGCGGGCCGTAGTTTGCCCACGGCTGTATCTAGACACATAACGCAAAAATGCCAATGAGAGCTAGGGCCCGGCCGCTGAAGAGGACCACAGATTTCCGCTCCAGGTAGCCCTTGCTTCAAGGGGAGCTGGGCCACTACAGCTCCTAGCGGTGTCAGGAGTGTGTACGGAGACCTGAGTTAACTAATATGGGTGTTTGATTCATTTTCATGATAGTCTGGCACCTGCGCAGCAGGTGCCCCGGGATACCTGCAGTCAGCACCCCGCAATGGGCTCTCGGTGTGTCCTCACCACCCGCTAGGCGATCCCACTGCGGCACTGACGTCCGCATTGCATGTCGTAAGTGATGTGGTGGACTGGCAGGCAGGGGTGTTGTTATTTATACTCCGGAGTCACTTAACTATTTGTTAACAACAAGACTATTCTTCACCCAAACTGTAAGCACGTCATTTGTTTCTGCTGCTGTTCCGTTATCCTTTACGACCCTGTCTACCGTTCTGAGGACAGAGGGGGACACTGGTGACCAGCCAGAGGCCTATACTGAGGGCTTCCGGAGAGACTCGCTTCTTCCCTCCCTCCTCTCCGTCTTCTTAGCCAACTGATTTGCTAAATTCTGGTTACTGACCTCCCGAGGGGAACAAAGCTAAGAGGTTAGCAGTAAGAGTTGGTTAAGGTTGAACCCGACTAGCTTCATGAGGTGAGGGAGATATTAAGATGTGTGATTTAACTGTTAACCAGGGATACCTGTAGATTTGTGTGAACAACAACAGTTCAACAGCTCTGTGATAATTGCTAATAAAACTCTGAAAAAAGAAGAAGACCACAAGTATCTTGCCCTAATGGGTATTAAAACTTGCTATAAAGCCAGTGTAATCAAAAGAATAGGGCATTGGCACACGAACAGACAAGTAGATCAGGGGAATACAATACAGAAGAAAGAAATCGATTTTATAAGAACTTAATACAGTGTATAATAAAGGTGGCGTTTCAATTCAGTGATGGTTTTTTAAAATGGCACTAGAATAATTGGCTATTACATGGAAAATAAAGTCAGACACCCCCCCCCTTTTAATTATAGATGGATTGGATGCAAATTTAGGAGAGTATTAAATAATACAAGAAACTCAGAAGGCATAAAGGAAATGAAACAGGTTTGATAATGTAAACAATTAAGATTTTCCAGTGGTAGAAGATACTGGAAAAAGTCAAGGGGTAACTAATGGGCTGTGGAAAATGGTTGCAACAAATTTCAGATGAAGGATTAATATCTATAAATTCAGTTGAACTACATGAAATGGATGATAATCAACTGTTTGTAACCAAAATGAATTGCAATTTTAGTATTTCAACTCAATACCTAGGGCTTGCTTTTATTTATATACATTTTTTTGGGGGGTGGCTTCCATATATTGACAAGAAAAAGACAAACAATCTACTAGAAAAAAAGATGACTATAAATTACAAATAGGAAATTAGTAGAAAATAAAATATACATAGCCAATATATATGAATACATGATTATAAATACACTAGAGGCCTGGTGCACGAAATTCTTGCACGGGGGGGGGGGGTCACTCAGCCCGACCTGCACCCTCTCGCAATCCGGGATCGCTGGCTCCTAACCACTTGCCTGCCTGCCTCATTGCCCCTAACCACTCTGCCTGCCTGCCTGATCACCCCTAACTACTTGCCTGCCTGCCTCATTGCCCCTAACCACTCTGCCTGCCTGCCTGATCACCCCTAACTACTTGCCTGCCTGCCTGATTGCCCCTAACTGCTCGCCTGCCTGCCTGATCACCCCTAACCCCTCTACTTGCCTGCCTGATCACCCCTAACCACTCGCCTGCCTACCGGATTGCCCCTAACTGCTTGCCTGCCTGACTCATCACCCCTAACCACTCTGCCTCGGCCCCCACTGCCATGGCTTAATCAAGAAGGACATCTGGAAGGTCGGCTGTCCAGTCTAATTAGCATATTATGCTTTTATTATTATAGATAAGTAAATCTATACATATTCATGTATAAAAATGAAAGTTAAAGTAATAGGAAGAACATGGCTACTATCAAAGAAACAGAAACTGTTGGTGAGTATGTGTAGAAATTAGAACCCTTATGTACTGCTGGTATAAATGTAAAATATTACAGCTGCTACAGAAAATAGTATGGAGGGTCCTCAAAATACTAAAAATAGAATTACATATGACCCAGTAATTCCACTTCTGGGTATATATCCAAAAGAATTTAAAAGCAGGTCTTAAAGAAATATTTGTATGCCCATGTTCATAGCAACATTACTCATAATAGCTAAAAGATGTAAGCAACCCAAGTGTCCACTGACTGATGAGTAGGTAAACAAAATGCGGTATATCCATACTAACATGGGTTCCTGAACCCAATTCTAATTTTGGGAAGGGTTCCCTCCAATAAATAATTCGCAGACACTAGCAGTGTGTCTGAGAATTTAACTCAATTCTGAAACTACCGGGAGATAGCATCAGATTCCACAGGTTAAGGATTCAGTCATACAAGACTCCCCCCCCGCCCCGCCCGCCACCCAACACACACACACACACACACACACACACACACACACACACACACACACACTTCAGACACCAGACACAAGCCCAAGTTACCTGTGCTCTAATCGACTGGCATAGATTGGAGGTTCCAATGACCCCACCCCCTTCCTTGGGTCCAATTAATTTGCTAGACCAGCTCACAGAACTCAAGAAAAAATTCATTTACTCACTATAATCACTAGATTACCGATTTATTACAAAGGATATTAAAGGTTGACAAATCAATAGCCAGATGAAGAGATACACAGGGTGAGGTCTTGAACAAAGGAGATGTGAAGAGATTTTTTAGATGTGACTACCTTTGAGTAAAGCAGTTACCCTGCAAAATATAGGTAGGCCTCATTCAATCAGTTGAAGGCCTTAAGAGAAAAGACTGAGGTCCCTTGGAGAAGAAATTCTCAGAATTGCAACATAGAAATCCTGCCTGAATTTTCAGCGTGCCTGGCTTACCCTGTGGAATTTGGACTCAAGATGGCAACATATAGATGGTACTAGGTTTATTGGGATGATCACTTTGTAAGTTATATAAATGTGTAATCCCTGGGTTGTGCACCTGAAACTATATTGTACCTCAACTCTAACTGAAAAATAAAAAAATATATTAAAATACTGGAACATAAACTCTTACCTGAAATCTAGCCAACCCCCATTATCATCTGAGCCAATTCCTTAAAATAAGCTACCTGTCTCTGTGTCTTTATATATATGTACTAGTAGTCCATTGCGCGATATTGCATGCAGTAGGCTGCCTGCCGCTTCCACGGGAGCCCGGAGGGAGCTGCGCCGCTTCGGCAGGAGCCGGGAGGCTGCGGGCCGGCCCCCCTGTCCCTGTCCATGTCCGCTCCGGCTCTGGGGGGCTGGCCCGAGCCGGGGTGTGGCGGCTCGCTGGGCCCCCCTGTGTCTGTCTCCGCTCCGGGCCTCACCTGTGCACTGTGCACGCAACCTCCTCCTGACGGTTGTGACCTGTTACAGCGTCCTGGCCTAATTTGCATATTTCCTCTTTATATATATAGATATATGCAGACACATCTAGGTACATATACACACAGAGATGTGTCTATGCAGATATACATACCCTATTGGTTATTTCTCTGGATAACCCTAATACATATATGTATTTGCATATTTTTGTATGAGCATGCAGAATGGTGTGAAAGAATATAAACCAAACTTAACACTGGTGATCTCAGGGGGTGGGGTTAGAGTGGGGAGGTAGAGGTTTTTCCTAAGTGTCCTATGCTTTAAATGGTTACAAGGTGAAATACTTTTGCAAATAAACCAAAGCAAAAGAGAAAAAAACCGTATGTCATGTGGATTGTGTTGCTATATCATGGTAGGTCACATTCAATTGGGACAGGACTCCCAAACGCACACTTATTAAGCACCTACTGTGTGTCAACTGAACAAGACTAGAAACACAAATGTCAACAAATCATGATTTCTATTCTTGAAGAGCTCAGGAATTTGCAGACCTGGTACAACCAAAATGTCTGCTTTTGTGGACTGTTTCACGGTGCGTTTAATGAGTTACATCTTCTTTGCTCTAACTGGTCTCTGCAGCTGTCATCCAGCACCGTGGGTGGTCCGAGAGGCCATCTGGGAACCGTGCCAATGCTCATACAGAAACAGAGCGATAATAGTACGAAATACGCTTTGAAAGAAGTTAGTTGAGTTTCTTCTAGTTAATTAAGCCCAGTTTTGTAACGCACAGATGAAAGGACCGAGGTTGGGGGTCAGATGAGTTTTCTACTTGAGGATCTCTTTTGAATTTATTTCCTAAGGTGGACACTGAACAGGGAGATTTAGAAAACTGCACAGAGTAAGCCATGAAGCAAATCACAAGGGTGGGACCAGCTGTAAGAGGTTGTTGTTGCATTCTAAGTAAGATCAGCCCTCAAGAGGCTGTGATCATTTCCTGTGGAGTGGTTAGGCTTTAGAATCTTCTGAGGCCTTTTAAAAATCACATTCCACCCTAGCTGGTTTGGCTCAGTGGGTAGAGCATCAGCCTTTGGACTGAAGGGTCCCAGGTTTGATTCCGGTCAAGGGCACCAAAAAAAGAAAAAAAAATCACATTCCCAGGCCCCTTGCGCAGAGACTCTGATTCAGCACGTCCTCCCTCCCACCCTCAGGAGACTTCACCTCAGATCTCTGACCGCAGGAAGTGAAACTGACCTGGGCCCCAGGTGCAGCCCCTGAGATCACCCAGAACTGGTGCGGAGGCCCAGCTCCCCACAGGCTGCTCCCCACCGACCGTCACCTTGGCCTTGGCAAAGCTTCCTCAGACTGAACTGCAGTCTAGGATTCCTCCCTTTCCTTTCTCCTTGGGGGTCAGATCTGCATGGAGGTCTGCTGTTTCCCAGTCTTTTCCATCTCGTTTGTTTTCTTTAATAAAATTCGTGCATGTCTGAACCCATCTTCGTGTCTGCTTCCTCCTTTCTGCAGTCTGGGCCAGCTACACTGGAGATGCACCCTATCTAATAAAGAGGGAATATGCTAATTGACTGCCACACCCTCACAAGATGGCAGCACCCACAGCCACAAGATGGCAGCGCCCAGTCCCCTCAGCCCTGCCTCATCCAGCCTCAGCCCCCCAGTCCTGTCAGCATCCAGCCTCATCCAACCTCAGTCCCCAAGTCCCCTCAGCCCTGCCTCATCCAGTCGGAGTCCCCCAGTCTCCTCAGCCCAGCAGGGGAAGGCAGTTAGGGGCAACTGGGCCGGTAGGGGAGGGCAGTTGGGGACGATCATGCTGGCAGGGGAGCAGTTAGGTGTCAATCAGGCTGGCAGGGGAATGGTTAGGAACCAGCAGTCCCAGATTGTGAGAGGGTGCAGGCTGGGCTGAGGGACACCCCCCCCACACTGTGCACAAATTTCATGCACCGGGCCTCTAGTAGATTAATACTAGCTGGTCCCTATACTCAGGGTTCACATAGGCTATTAAAGGCAACAGAACCAAATAAATAATTACAACAGTGAGATCAGGGCAATGTGAGGGGATGCATAGGGCATTAGCAGGCCCCAGAGAAGTGGTATTGAACTCAACTTGGAGCTAAAATGGAGAAAACCATTGACTAAGAGCGAATAAAAGGCAGCAGGTGAAAGGGCCAAGCAGAGGGAGGGTAAAAAGACATCCCAGCCTCTTGCGCTGCTGGGGCTGATGTTGTCAGGTCAAGAGCGTCGAAGAAGAGGCTGAAGAAGTGAGCAGGGACTGGACACCAGAGGCTTTGGATGCTACCCTGAGGGTTGGACCCTTATCCTGGGGCCAGTGTTTCCCAGATGTTGGTCTGGGCCAGGCTACATGAGAATCATGGGACACCGGATGAAAATACCACCCAGATGGAGTGCCCAGCCACAGGCGACTACATACGCATTTTCTTCTTCGTTTGTATAAAAATGTAGCCTTTCAAGGTCTAGAGAAGGACAGAAAATCCCCTCAAGTAGGTTTTCCCTCTTATTTTCTAAAGAATTACTTGACTAGTCTCCCTTCACTCTGAAGTATAGTGCTACGGGACCCATTGTTCTGGGAAAAGTTTTTGGTGTGTGTGTGTGTTTTGTGTGTGTGTGTTGTGTGTGTGGCTAAAGAGGTTGGTTTGTTTATTTGTTTGTTTGTTTTCTAGGCCAAGCAAAACAAGAAAGGCCCTGATCACGGTTTTCAGTGCAATGATTGAGCTGAAACAGCCCTCCTCCTTCCCTACGTTTGGTCCAGACATTTCAAGGAGAGAACTTCCCTCCAATGTGCCTGGCCTTCCCGCGTCTCCTCACTCAAGAACCCAGATCTCTACAGGTCCTGTTCTGGGGTTGGCTAGCTCAGGGCCATGGAAGAGCTGACAGAAGTGGAGGGGAGCTGCATTAGCGGGCTGGGGGCTCAGCTGGGGCAGTGAGTCTGAGGTGCTGTGTGGTCGCAGAAGAGCTCTCAGGTTAGCCGTTGTGTGGGGGAGTCTAGGACATACAGGAATGGCCTGGTCTGGATATGAGCATTAGGGAGAAAATGGCTCAGTGGATGGGTGTCGACCTATGAACCAGGAGGTTGCCGTTCAATTCCTGATCGGGGCACATGCCCAGGTTGTGGGCTCCGTCCCCAGTGTGGGGCGTGCAGGAGGCAGCCAGTTGGCGTTTCTATCACTTCCTCTCCTTTCCTCTCTGAAATCAATACAAATATATTTTAAAAAAACACAAAAAATAAAAAGTGACCATCAGATGACACAGTAAGAGATGATCCAGGAAGAAGCTGTAGAGTAAAGAAAAGAGGGGGAACATTAGCATTTAAGGTACAGACAGAGAAAGAGAAATTCTTGGACAACAGAAGACTATGGTTCATGGTATTTTTTTAAAGCAAGCAAATGTGATCAAAACAACTGAAGTCACATTGAGTCCTCGCTCTGTGCCAGGCATTATTCTTAATCCTTTATCTGCAATAACTCATTTCCCACAGAAACCCTCAGTCATCTGGACAGATGCTCCTGGTGCCCTCCCACTGCCTGCGTCCGCCCGAGGGCTCTGCCCAGAGTACGGCTGGCTGGAAGTACCAAGGATTTTTTAAAAAGTATATTTTATTATTAACTTCAGAGACGGAGGGAGAGGGAGAAACATCCATGATGAGAGAGAATCATGGATCGGCTGCCTCCTGCACGCCCCACACTGGGGATGGAGCGGTAACCTGGGCCTGTGCCCTGACCAGGAATCAAACCTGACCTCCTGGTTCCTAGGTGGACGCTCAACCACTGAGCCATGCCAGCTGGAAGTACCAAGGATTTGAACAACCCCATGAGCAGCCCTCAACCAAAGACTGTGGCTTGTGGGTGTATAAATACCCAGCTCCCTCACTGCCATATGGAGATGACTATGTGGCTTATGTTCTACACAGTTTTCCAGAGTTCCCAGTGGGAACAGGCCAGAGCGGCCCAAAGTTCTAACTTGCTGAATAATCCACCCTTTCATGCCTTCCCTGTGTAGACTCGCTTCCCTACTCCACTGCCCATGCTTTCCTCCACCTTCCAGATAAACTACTTGCTCTTAAACCCTCACAGTCAGCTTCCATAGGAATTCAAGCTAAGATATAAATGAAGACCAGAGAAAATCTGAAAACAAACAGAGGAATATAAGCGTCTAAATGTACATAAAAAAACAATCACTAAGATGTAATGGTTGGTAACCACCAACTCACCAGCGTTGACAAGAATGTGTATTTAAACTCACACTAAATCTTTTAAGAAGCAAAACTCTCCCAGGATCATAAACAACACTCAGGGTTTTCTCACTTTTACCAGGTGTCGAAGCCTCCCCCCTTTTATTCTAGAAGAAAACACGATCCAAATGTCTCCTGAAAAAAAATATGAGCTTAAAAGGAGCCCAAGTTTGCTTTTCTAAATCCTCTGGACTCAAACTTAGACACAGCTGTTGCCTGATTTTAGGGGGATCCTAGCTCTTTCCATTTGCAAATCTGAGCTCACTATGAAATACAATTTTATAAACTACATTTTAAGAGACCATAATAAAGACAAAAATATGTTAAAATGATCTCTTCTTATACCGTACTACGCTGCTTTTCTAAACACTGAAGAGTAGAAATCCTACCAATACGTTTTGTTTTGTGTTGATTATACTATTCAAGCTTATGAGACTTTTCCTATGTTGCCATTTTTTAAATGTGTCAGAATATACCACCGAGCAACCAAAAAAAGTCAAACAAAAACCCCTGTATTGAATTTCTAAAACTATGACAATTTAGCAGGATAAAGGACCAAGTGCTAAGAAAAGGGGGGAATTAGTGAAATGGCCACTGGGAATTTGTTGGTACGCCTTGATTATTTCTGTCAGTGTGGCCATTTATTTGCTTAAAACAGCTTTTGTGACTCACAGTTATGACAACATTTCGTATTTCGTAAGTATGGCGTTTTGTACAAGGGAACCTGGTTCAGTCAACATTTCCAATTATCAGCCACGTTGTGGGCCTTATTAAATAAATACTCTTGAGAATATATAAACAAAAGACATTGAAGCATGTAACAGAGGGAAGGGGGGAGTGGGAAGAGATTAACCAATGAACTTACATGCATATATGTATAACACATGGACAGATAATAGTGGGGGCGACACGTGGGGAGGGGGGGAGTTGGGTGGAGGGTGTCAGTGCGGGGAGGGAGAGGAACATCTATAATAGTTTCAACAATAAAGATACATTTTTGAAAAGTTTTTCCCACTGACCCCCTCCACCCCACACCTGCCCCTGAAAAATGTTCTATATTTGCTTGTTGCTTCCACCTGATTCGGGTAAAATGTGCAGTCAAGATATTTGGGACAACTTGCTATTTACCTCTAAATGTTGCTAAGAAAGCTGCCCCTGCTGTCCTCCATGAAGATGCATACGTGTAAGAACATGAAGAAGCTATTTTGGGCCTGGAAGACAGACTCTACATCTTGAGGTAAAAGCTGTTTACCTGGAGACAAAGTCTTGCCATTGCATTGGAATCAGTGTTACAGCATACACAGAGCAACAATATTCACTTATTTGAGGCCTATTTGATACTAAAACTCTGGACTTTTCTTTTTCTTCCATCCAATTAAACTACATGTAATGTTTAAATTTCTATTTTCGTAGAGAGTCACTGGCAAGCTCATTTTGTATTGTTTTAAAGGCCTCTTTAATATGGTTTGGCTCATATATACCATATTTGCATTAAGATAATTGGATAAAACAGCATGGAAACTGTAATAACAACTATTACAAAAGAAACAGTAAGTGCTAACATATATTCAATGCCTGCTGTGTGCCAGACATTCTTTTTTAAAAATATATTTTTATTGATGTCAGAGAGGAAGGGAGAGATAGAAACCTCAATGATGAGAGATAATCATCGATCGGTTGACTCCTGCATGCCCCACACTGGTCATGTGCCCTGACTGGGAATCAAACGGTGATCTCCTGGTTCATAGGTCAACGCTCAACCACTGAGCCACACCAGCTGGGCTGCCAGGTATTCTTTAGACATACTATCTCATTTTAGTCTTATAACACATCTATGAGGTGAGTCTCATTATTGTCCCTATCTATACTAATAAAAGGGTAATATGCTAATTAGACCAGACGTCTTCCAGGCGTCTTCTGGACATCCTTCTGGACAAAGCCACGGTGGTGGGGGCTCAGGCAGAGGTGGTTAGGGGCAATCAGGCCAGCAGGGGAGAGCAGTTAGGGGCGATCAGGCAGGGAGGCAGAGAGGTTAGGGGTGATCAGGCAGGCAGGCAGAGGCAGTTAGGGGCAATCAGGCAGGTAGGCAGAGGGGTTAGGGGCGATCAGACAGGCAGGCAGGTGAGCGGTTAGGAGCCAGCAGTGCCCGATTGTGAGAGCGATGTCTGACTGCTGGTTTAGGCCTGAAACCAGCAGTCAGACATCCCCCAAGGGCTCCCGGATTGGAGAGGGTGCAGGCCAGGCTGAGGGACCCCCCCCCCCGCATGAATTTCATGCACCGGGCCTCTAGTTTTAGAGATAAGAAAACTGGCACAGAGAGCTAAAGGACTTGCCCCAGGTCCAACCATGAGGGGTAGCAGAGCAGAGTTCAAACTCAGCACCTAGACAAGCTGTTGGTGCTCGTTTGTAGTTAGCCCTACCTGAGCCGGCACAAATCAGTTGTCTTAAGCAACTGCCAAACACATGAGAGCCCAAACCTAGATTTGTGTCTATACTTGTCCAGAGATGTTCTTAACTAATAAGCTTTGTTTTACTTTCCAAGTGGCTTTACTTGTGTCAGCTTTGAAGTCAACTTCACGCCAGAGGAATCATTCACTCTGAGAACTGAGTCTAGGGGCCTGGGGTCATTTGCCAAATTCAGAGGATGCTAGAGGTTGGCTGAGGGACTCTGGAAAGGACCGGGCTATATAATAACTTATTGGCTCCAGTCTTGCCTCATTCTTCTAGTCCCATCTTCTACAGCCCTCATCTACCACCATACTAGGCTGAATAACGTCACCCAAAGATATATCAGGTCCCAATCCCTAGGACCTGTGACCTTATTTTTTTAAAAAGGGCCTTTGTAGGTGTAATTAAGTTAAGAACCGTGGCATTAAGAGATTATCCTATTATTCGGGTGGGCCCTAAATGCTATCACATTTATCCTTAAAAGAGGGAGGGGCAGAGGGAGATTTCACACACACACACACACACACACACACACACACACACACACACACACACAGAAGGTGATGTGAGGATTGAGGCAGAAATTGTAGGGATGTGGTCATTAGCCAAAGAATGCCTGCAGCTCCAGAAGCTGGAAGAGACAAGCAGTGGATCCATCCCTAGAGCCCCTCAGAGAAGTGTGGCCCTGCCAACATTTTGACTTTGGCCCCGTGATACTGATTTCAGGCGCCTGGCCTCCAGGACTGAGAGAACAAATGTGTGTCCTTTTAAGCCATCCAGTTTGTGGTCATTTGTTATGGCAGATGCGGGACACTAAAATACATAACCATTAACCCCTGCCGAGACCTTATGTTCCCGCTTTGAAGAAGAAACTGAAGTGCATTTCAGTGCGTGGTTTATCAGGCCAATGGGCGTCTGGACTATAATTCAGCATTTCCCTCAGTGACTAACATCAGCACAGAACATCGCTGGTGTGCGTGTCAGGAGGCGCCTCCTAAGCCACGTGTCCCTCTTTAGCTCTCGCCTGCTGCTGTTGCTTCTGCCCTGGGTCACCCCACCTGCGCAAGCATCCCAAGACCTTAGAGTCGCTATGCTCTTCTAATGAAGGGGACATGCCATATTTCAAATGTCCCTGAGGCGGTGCATGGAGAGGTCAATGATGTGTTGTGGAGCTCTGTGTACTTTCTGCCTTAGGCTCACGTAACAAATGAACATTTGTTCCATGCCCCTGGCTGCTTGGCACCTCTACATACCCTCCCTATGTTAGGAGAATTTGTACATTTGCCTCCAAAGACAGAAGGTAGAAACTACATGGCTCAGTGGTTGAGCGTCTACCTATGAACCAGGAGGTCATGGTTCCATTACTGGTCAGGGCACATGCCTGGGTTGAGGGCTCCATCCCCAGTAGGAGGCATGCAGAAGGCAGCTGATCAATAATTCTCTCACATCCTTGATGTTTCCCTCTCCCTCTCTGAAATAAATATATGTATCCTATATAATAAAAACCTAATATGCAAATTGACCAAGTGGCAGAATGACCACTTGCTCAATGGCGACCCCCAATCACCTGCCGGTCGGTTGCCCTGCAGAGGGAGGTGACCCCACAGATCGGCCTTGATCACCAGCCAGGCCTAGGGACCCTACCCATGCACAAATTTCATGCACTGGGCCTCTAGTGTGTGTGTGTGTGTATGTGTGTGTCTACACTAATAAAAGACAAAGATGCTAATTGGCCATACCTTCGCTACGCCCACTAGCCAATCAGAGTGACTATATGCAAATTAACCCATCCAAGATGGCGGTTAATTTGCATATACCGGCTGGGAGTGAAGACAACATAGAAGGAAGCCAAGCGCTGCAGAAGGGAGCAAAGTAGAGGCGGTGGGGACAGGAACGGAGCCAAGGCGGCAGAGGTGGGAGGCGGGAGCGGAGCCAGGGCGCGGCGGCCAGCTGGGGCTCGGGGGTGGGGGGGCGGCGGGCGGCGGGAGGCGGTGTGTGGTGGGAGGCGGCAGTGGGAGGTGGCGGGAGGATGTGGGTGGTGGGAGGCGGGAAGGAGCTGAGGCGGCAGAGGTGGGAGCAAAGCCTTATTCTTGCAGGAATCTTCCTGCAACGGGCCTCTAGTATATATATATATATATATATGTATATATATATATATATATATGGTAGAAACTTACTTTCTCAGCCTTACCTGCAGCCAGGGAGTGGGGATGCAATGATGCACTCACAAAAGAGTTTGATTTGGAACAGTCAAGGCACAGGCACAGGCACAGCACAGAATCCATTCCAGTGAGGACGTGGAGACTTCTAGGCTTCAGGAGCGCAGTGGCCACGGTCCCAGGGGAGCGCCCTGGACCCAGCTCTGGCGTGCAGTGGGAGCGGTCTGATGGCCCAGTTCGGGCTTACAAGCCTGATTCTCTCACAATCCTTGAGTTTCTGGGATCCTACTTCCCTCAATCCCAATCAAAATGCATGTTGTTTGCAACCAAGAATCTGCCTGATGCGCCTGCCACATGGCTCTGTGTCACCGGCTCGCTGCGTGGTTGCTTCAGGAAGACGACGGGCCTGGCAGGCAGTCCGTGGGGCTTGGTTACCCTGACACCTACTTCTTGTAACCAAGCTCTCTGTAGGCTATCGGCGGTAAATGGTAGCCTCAGGCCGACAGGTATCTGGAATTTTGTTAGCCAGTTGTAGCAGTGAGCTCAGAAGTGTGTGCTGGCCCTGACGTTCATGTGGTGGCCCAGCTGAGCGCACTGGAGAAAATGAAAGGCTCACTCTAGTCAGCAGCCCACGCAAAGGGGGCAGGATTCCTCCCAACGAGCCATAGGATGGCATCGGGGAGGCGGAGTTCTGCAGCCGAACTTCTTATGAAGACCTAATGAGATGAAAACTCCTCAAGGGCAGAACCTCATGACCTTCTCTGGCTCCCTGGTCTAATTAATAAAAGAACTGACTGATGCTCACGAAATAGATTGCCAAACCTACTAAGTTAGGGTGGTCTCGAACCACAGTCCAAAGAACACAATTTTAGTCCAAAGAATGCCTGGCTCAGAGGAGTCCTGCAGGAGCCACGCACTGTGTGCTGCTGGACGTGAGTATGGGGGGCGAGAGCAGCCTTCATGTCACCCCTTTCAGGTCATTATCACACAAAATGAGAAAGTGAGCACATTGGTGAGCACAAGGTTCTATACCAGTGGTCCTCAACCTTCTGGCCCTTTAAATACAGCTCCTCATGTTGTGACCCAACCATAACATTATTTTCGTTGCTACTGCATCACTGTCATGTTGCTACTGTGATGAATCGCCATGTAAATATCTGATATGCAGGATGGTCTTCGGTGACCCCTGTGAAAGGGTCGTTCGACCGCCAAAGGGGTCGCGACCCACAGGTTGAGAACCGCTGGTCTATACTCTCAGTGGAATGTGACCTTTTCCTGAAACCAGGACCCCAGGGACAACCCCTCAGACTTCCTTTCACCCTGACACAGACCTGAATATACCACCTGATGGAAAAGAGGTTGTGTAAGGACCAGCTTTTAATTAGTGATCCATTCACCATTAGTGGTTACAGTCAAAAATATACTTGAAAACATGTCTCAGGGCTTATCTCAAGATCAAATATTTGGCACTTGTCATCTGTGTTTCGAACCCTGAAGAACTCAAATGGAGGGCTTCTGGTGCATGGCAATCATCGGTTTCACACAATTTGTGGTTTGCTTAGTTCCTCATTTTCCTCTCAATGTACATATTCATATAATTACATAAATTATAGAATAAGTATAGTTGGAATTCCATCCTTATACAAAGTTTCAACCATGTGTGATAAATACGGTATCTTTAGGAAGATCTCATTTCAATGGATTTCTTTCCTAGGTTGAAAACTGTACACTTTTTCAATTTGTTTCATCAATTTGGGCCTTTATTTTCCAACTTTCCAACAAAAGAAGAGTTAAATGCTTATTCCTACGAGATGGTGTTTTAGTTTTTACATTCTAGGAATTCTATTAGCTTTAGCCCTGAATCGCCTGGCTGGTAGTTTAAATATCAGTTCACTGCAAATAGGTCTGAATTTCCATCCATTTCCTACTATACTGGATGCCATTTCCATTCTTGCTTTCGAGCCTTATTGTGGTGTCCCCCAGCCCCATCCTGAACAATTAGACTGGCTTGTAGGTAGTGACTTCCACGATAAAGCAACGTGTCATTCCAACAGCGAGGCGCTGGGAAGCTAACATTACAGTGCACAGGGTGCATATAGTAAGAGCTGCGTGGGGGCCTGTTAATGTGGCAGGGCCACGCGCAAGTGCAGTGAATTATTGCTCCTGTCAGCCACAGAGAAGGACATCACCCTTTAACCCTATTTGGTTAGGATATTGACTTCTCTCCCCCATCTTCAGGCACCATTGTACTTTTAGAATGGTGACTTTCAAGCTTTTCTGAGGCCAGCTCAAATACACTGTACATCTCTCACACAGAGAGAAATATAAAACGGCTTAACAAAACCATATTTACTCTCACTACTGTGCTGATCATTTCTACTCTGGTCTAATTAATAAAAGAATTGGCTGATGCTCACTAAATAGATTGCCAAACCTACTAATTTAGGGTGGTCTCAAACCACAGTCCAAAGAACACAATTTCAGAAACTATTCCTCAGATATTCAAATAATAAACTGGAAACATCTTTATTTCTTCAACGCTTTTTGCTACTCTGAGATTTATTTCCATATTTCTAAATAATATGAATATACTCCTATTTCTCTTTTTGGCCTTTCAAATGAATAATCCACTTTCTTCTTATGGAAAGTGAACATTTAGCTCCCTTCCACGCACCTTCTTCAAATATACACATATTTCCCCTCGTTAGCTCCCAATATCTTGTGTACTTTTTAAGTCAACATCCATGTTTATATTATCATGGTTGTATGTAGCAGTTAAGGTCCTAGCACACGCCAATTGGGTGCTTTGAGAAGAGTTTAATAAGGGACCATTTGTAAACCACTAGACATGGGGCCAGTGAAACTATGGGGCTACATTACCACTCAGAACCCCCAAAGAACCTAGAGACCAAGAGCTCCAGAGGCAGGGAGCCTCCTGCTGCAGCTGGAACTGTTGTGAAGACACGTAGCCACCTTAAAAGACCACAAACCCCGAAGGTCCTTCTCCCGCCCTCCCCTCCCCTGCTGGGTCCATCCGCAGGCAGAACCCACCTGGAAGCCCGAGGGCACAGGAGTGTGTAGGCAGAGTCCATCGAAGTCTGCCTCCTGGGCACCGAGCTGCTGGGGACGGGTAGGTGGATGTGCAAGGCAGAAAGAACACCATGGTACGTTATGTAACTCGGAGTCACAGCTGAGCCCAGGCCATGTTCTTTCCTCTCTTGAATAACTCGTATTTGCCTTGAGTTAATAATTGGCTCTTTTTCTTAAAAAACTGTTTTGGTTTCTTGTGCTTTAAATGTAGTGCTTATTATTACTACTAATAAAGGCTAGGAATGGAAAAAAGGACAGGCCTCTAACCCCCCACAGGCAACCATTTGCTTCTCTTCTAACCATTTCTTCTGGTGTTTCCCGTCCTATCACGACACAGCGTGCTTGTAGTGACAACTCTGGCTTTGTGCAGTGTAGGGAGGCATTATCGGTTGATGGCTCAATTTGAAAAATGAAGACTTTTGCTATTTCACTAATTTCCCTTCTCCTGGCTTAACACATACAGCCACACTTTCCATCCCCCAAGCCTCCCAATACAGTATAGATATAACATCATGTGGCTAAACCAATATTCATTCTGTATATTACCATGATTATGTAAATGTAATTCATCACTAAGTTGTACCCCGTGATTACTTTTCCTTGCTCACTCAAGTTTTTCTTTGGCCTGGAATTAAATTTTAAATTAAAATTCCTTGGTTTTCTCATTTGTGTCATTTCCTATAGACTTATAATAAATTCATCCCCCAAATCTTCCTTTATTGTCTAAGTCTCCTTTCAATATGTTCAAATTCATCAAGTATTCCATCAATTTCATCTCCTTGAAGAATTAATATTTGGCCTGTTCCGATCTCTATCTGTTCTCTCTGTCCCTAGTCGGCTGCTGTCTTAGACTTTCCTTCATTGTAATCCTGGGAGCTCCTGTCCCCTTTCTCTTGAGTTACATTCTCCATTTCTTGGTCTCCATGTCTTCCTCTTTCTTGGTTCTATCCCTCGTTTTGAAGCAACAGTTCCAGTAGCTTCTGAAAATTGGGTACATCGGAGATAAATTTTTTGAGACTTTGCCTATCTGAAAATGTGTTTATTTGTTATTCTTGTAAGTGCCCTGACCAAGGATTGAACCCACAACCTTGGTGTATGGGGAAGATGCTCTAACCAACTAAGCTACCTGGCCCGGACAAAATGTATTTATGCTCACATTGATTGACTGTTTTGAAGGTATAGAATTCTAGGCTGGAATTCATTTTCCTCGGCATTTTGAATGCTCCATGGTCTTTTAGGTTCCAAATATTGCTGTTGATAAGTTCGCACCCATTCTGTTACATGACCCTATGTAACTAATTTTTTTTCTGTCTCCCCTTATGGTCATAAGATGGCTGCCACATTTCCAGGCATCGCACCCACACACTACAATACGTAGTAGAAGAGTCATCTCTTTCTTCTGTGTCTTTTTAAAAGTAAGAAAACCTTTCCCAGAAATTCCTCACTGACTTCCTTCCCCACATCTTTGGCCAGAGCTGGGTCACAGCCTGCATTTAATTCAATCACTGACAAAAGGGAGTAGGATCACTCTGATTGGCTTGGACCATCATGCGTGAGATAAGGTCCCTTTTTCTGAGGAATCGATATCTGAACAAAATTAGGATCTGTAAACAGGTAAGACGTGGGATGGCTGTTGACTAGGCAACCAATAATGTATGTTATAGAATGGGGCATCTGACATATAGTAAGCATTTAATATACTAGTATATTAGCTACTGTTATTAACTATTTTTAAAATATATTTTTATTGATTTCAGAGAGGAAGGGAGAGGTAGAGAGAGACAGAAACTTCAATGATGAGAGAGAATCATGGATCAGCTGCCTCCTGCATGCCCCGCACTGGGGATCAAGCCTACAACCCAAGCAGGTGCCCTAACCGGGAATCGAACCATGACCTCCTGGTTCATAGGTCAACACTCAATCACTAACCCACACTGGCTGGGCTACTGTTATTAACTATTAATAGCTATGTGAACTTATTCAAGTCACATACCTCTTAGAGCTCCAATCTCCTCATTTTAATATGTGAATAGGATTATCTGATTTGTTGGATGGTTATAAAATTAAAAGAGATGACAAATATGAAGTCTTTGTGCTTAATAAATGATAGCCATTTATCATAGTTGCATTTCATTATTGCCAGAGTACTTGGGCAGCAAGTTGAGGTCTCTAACAAAGTTTCCTGAGGTTGGCCCCAGCCAGGTGTAACTAATTTTTCTCCTGCAGCTCACAGAATCTTTCCTTTGTCCCTTGTGTTCTAAAACTTCATGATTATGTGCCTTGTTATAGTTGTTGTTTTTTTCTCAGCTCATGCCCAGTGAGCCCTTTCAATCTGGAAATGTATCCTTCAAGGCAGAGAAATTTTCTTGATCATGTCTTTGATGATTTCACCCTTCCATTTTCTATGTGCTCTTACTCTAAAACTCATTATTCACGTTGGACTTCCTGACTGACACAATGGTTTTATATCTTTTATCTCCCATTTTCTTTTTGCTCCATATTCTGAAAGATTGCCTCAACTCTAGCTTCTACTTCTCTTATTGAGTTTTTCACTTCTGCTATCCTATTTGTAATTCTTTCCTATTCTCTAAATATTTTTTTTATTTGGTTGCAATGTCTTCTCTTATTCTCAAAAAATTAAAATTCCAAAAATGCTATCTCTCAGCATAGTTTCCTCCAAGATCTTTTTTTCTCAATGTTTTAGCCTCTGTCTTGGATCTTAGTTTTCTACAATGTCTGGTAGTCCTGGGCTACTTGCTCACATTTAATATCATAACCTGAAACCTGATTGGAAGAGAGCTTGGTGGGGGTTACTGATGGTAGATGTCACTGTACTATAGCTAGCCTTATCCTATATAATAAAAGCCCAGCAACTGAATGGCGGAATGACCAGAACGACTAGTCGACCAGTCGCTATGACATGTACTGACCACCAGGAGGCAGACACTCAATGCAGGAGCTGCCCCCTGGTGGTCTGTGCACTCCCACAGTGGGAGTGCTGCTCGGCTGCGTGGGATGAGCGGTGCTCACACAGTGGCTGATCCCCGCAGGCCGTGTCCCCCACCAGTGCATGAATCCCGTGCACTGGGCCTCTAGTATTGATATAAGATTCTCAGAGAAGCTTCCCACGCCCTGCCTGGAGAATATGTATCTCACTTGCAGTGGAGGTCATTTGGGAGAAGATGGCTGAGGTCTTGATGTTTAGCAAGCCTTCACTTAAACCCTATTTTCAATATAGGATCCCCCTCTCAATAGTGCTTAACGTCCCCAGTCCAGAGAACACACTCAGTATTCAGGTGCCACGGAAGGAGCAGCAGTTGCCTTGCTGAGGTTGGAGATCTGGGTTTGCATTTGCTTCTAAGACCAGTGCTGCCGGTTATGATGCTATTGTCTCCCAGCTTTAAGCCCAACTCTCCTGTACTCAGCTTTGCAACACTGTGGTTGGGACCCTGAAAACCATCATTTTGCCAGCTGTTCTCTGTTAGGCTCTGCCCATAGAGGGCAACAGAGGGAAACTGGAAGGCTGGGGAAACAAGGGCAAGCTACTTCCTGTTTTCTTCTCACAGTTGTGAGTAGCACCCAGTGAAGCGTCACCGTAGCAGCAGGGCCTTCCTGCAGCAACAGCTTAAGTCAGTTTGCAGTGTTTCCAACACTCACAGAACCAGCCTGATCATGGCCCCCACGCCAGCGACAGGAGCCCTAGCCGAGCAGCAACCCCTTCTCAGCGGCCTGGGTCCCAGCCCCACAGGCCCCTCCTCCAAGCTTCTAGGTTCTAATAATTCCATCCTTTCCCCTTTTCCCTGCAGCCCTGGGAGCGATGCCTTGTAGTCTTCTTTTTACCCTTTCAGTTATCTAGTTAACAACTTTATGCCTAGTTAGCAGTTCTTTATATTAAATTCCTTCTATTGAAATAATTGGTGTGGTTTCTGTCTCCTGACAGATCCTGGCTGATACACCCACTTTCAATGAAACCTCTCATTTTTTCCAGCCCCATTTATACTCCCCTTTCAGAGGTATGGGTCGCTTCCAAATCCGGAGTCTTTCTGGAGTTTCACACCAGAAATTAGCTCGCTTCTCGGCCTCCCTACCCTCTTGAGAAACTTGAGACTCAGCCTCATCTGGTTGGCTGGGTCAGTCAGTGCTTGTCCATCTGCTTTCTTGCTTCTAAAATTTTGTTGCTGTTTTCTCTGCCAACCTCTTTGTCCCTTTAGAGTTTTTGCTTTTTTAAAAAAAGTCTTGTTTATTGTCATAATGTAATTTGGGGAGGAAACTCATTGCTTTAAAAAAATAAGAACAAGAGACTAATGTTGAAAGGGAATGGCAGCAAACTAGGAGGAAATATTGCCACAAGAAGTCGGTGGCCGTCTCCCCTGGGGAAGGAGAGTGCAGAGGGTCCAGGAGGAGGAGGCGGGGGCACTTCATTTACTCTGTTCCTACATCTTATCTGCGAGCTTCAATCATCCTGTGCATGATCAGTTTCACAATTTTTGAGCAGGTAAACGTCAGCGTACAACTGTTATCAGTTGGTGTGTACCCGCTGCATGAAACTGGAACTTGACCACAGAGGTTCAACCAAACAGGAGTACAGTTTTCTCCCATAATCAAGTTGAGGGGAAGGCAGCCAGGATTAGTACACTATCTCCTTAGTGGCCATGGGCATCTAGGCTCCTCTTAGCTTTGGGTAAGATCACGCTTGGCTTTTGTCTTTATGTTTCACCTCCGAGTATCACATCCATATTCCAGGAAGATGGCAGAGGACAAAGGGCAAAAAGCCAGAGACAAGCTAACTGAGTTGGCCCCTTTAAAAAGTGTTCCTTGTACACTTGAAACTAATATTATGTTATATGTTTACTAGAGGCACGGTGTACGAAATTCATGCAAGAGTAGGCCTTCCTTCCCCCAGCTGCTGGCACCAGCTTCCCTCCGGCTGCCAGCAGGCACCCAGGACCCAGGCTTCCCTCACAGCCCCAACTTCGTCCAGAAGGACATCAGGTCTAATTAGCATATTATGCTTTTATTATTATAGATATGTCAACTAGAGGCCCGGTGCATGAAATTCATGCATGGGTAGGGTCCCTAGGCCTGGCTGGTGATCAGGGCTGATCAGGTTCCCCACCTCCCGCCTCCCTGCCACCTCTTTCCCTCACTCCCTCAGCATCCTGCCGCCACTGCTGGTCGCCCGCCATATTCTGCACTACCCCCTGGTGCTCAGCACACATCATAGCGAGTGATTGAACTCCCAGTCTTCCAAACTCCAGAGGGAACAATTTGCATATTAGCCTTTTATTATATAGGATTATATCTCAATTTAAAATAAATCAATAATGAAGTTAAAAACAAAAGTGAGCCCAGCTGACGTGGCTCAGGGGTTGAGCGCTGACCTATGAACCAGGAGGTCGTGGTTCAATTCCTGGTCAGGGCACATGCCCGGGTTGCGGGCTCAACCCCTGGTGGGGGGCATGTAGGAGCCAGCCGATTCTCTCTCATCACTGATGTTTCTATCTCTCTCTCCCTCCCTCTCCCTTCCTCTCTGAAATCAATAAAAAATATATTAAAAAAGCAAATAAACAAAAAGCCAAAAAACAAACAAAAGTGAAACCAGGCCTTTATATGTTTAAATCATGATTACAATCTATTTAATCATGATTACAATCAATCTATGAAATAAAAAGTAAAAACTAAAATCTGCGGGAAAGCATGTGAAAAAATGAGACCATGCGGTGCTCACTTAAAGAAGTTTACCTTTAGGGAAACTAAAATGCTTTACTAGCCCCCTGCATCATTTCCAAACTGTTCTTTCTCTCGGGTTATTTACTGTGAAGTGTCCACATTATGGAATGAAATGTGTGTGAGCAACCGTCTCACAAACAAACCATGCTTGGCCCTGTGCGTCCTGGCACTGCTATGACCAACATTAAGTCACAATATTAAGCCAGAATTTGATCTCACCTATTTATTGTCAGATTTTAAAAATTATGTCATAAGTACTTGCAACATCTGCATATACACTGAGTGGCCAGATGATGACGACCACCCTCTCAGTACTTCATCGACACTTCCAAAAATACTGAATATTGAAAACTTCCTAAGCAAATACTCTCAAGGTTTTATTATTATGATTATTTGCATAACTAATTCACTTCATTGTACTGATGGGGTGGTCATCATCATCTGGCAACTCAGTGTATAAAAGTCTGCCTAAATGTATGCGCATGAAAATTGGGTAATGGAATTGCAAGTGGTCCACTTTTTTCTTATAAACGCAGATCTATGCAGGATGTACCCTCTCTCTGAACATTACTAGGAGGCAAATACAAACTTTACATACATATTTTATTGCTCTTTTGTAATGTTTTTTTAAAAACGCTTTCCTGAGTGGCCCAAGCAGCAACTTGGCTTACGCCTCATTGTCCAAGACTGTCGCAGGCCACCCCAAACAAAGAAGTGTGGGAAGGTGACACTTTTCCCTGGGCACCTTGTCACCCTGCACAAAAGCAGGGCAGCTCCCCTCCCTGGTGTGGGCAGGGGAAGAGAGAGGCAGAGGTGGCCCACGCAAGGGAGGGGAGCTGCATCTGGGCAAAACGGATAGTGTGTAGCCAACTAACAGCATCTGCCACAGTTGCCATTAGGATTAAAATAGATAATATTTATAGAGCCCTTAGCCCAGTGTCTGGCACAGAATGATCACCCAATAAATTCAAACCTCTTTAAAAACTACTCATCCCTAGGTATCTGGCCCATTAAAGAGGGGCAAATGACCAAGAGAAGCAAACAGAGAGTTTCAGTAATCCTATATAATAAAGAGCTAATATGCAAATGGTCATCATGCCCTTGCGCCAGAGCCGGGGAAACCTGAGGCCAGGTGGGGGGACCTGAGGCCACACCCCCTGCCCCGGCACTGGGGCCAGGGGATCTGAGGCCGCGCTCCCCACCCAATGGGGCTTGACTGGGGACCTGAGGCTGCCCCCAGGCCTGGCAGGGCTTGATGGGGGACCTGAGGCTGCGCCCCCCATCCTCTGGGGGTTGATGAGGGTGGGGCTGGCTGGCACTGGGTCTCACATGATTTTGAGGTGCACGTGGGTGGGCAGGGACTTGACTCTGAGTCCCACAGCATGACCCAGACTCCGACAGGAGGGAGATTTTCATGTACATTTTACTAATTTTCTTTCATCTCTGACCCTTCTATTATAGAGAAAGGGCAAATAGCAATATTAAAATATTTCCTCTAATTCCCTTTTAATGTGCATGAATTTCATGCACCGGGCCACTAGTACTACATATAAGAAACATTGCTGATCTTTAAGGCTTACTGCTGTGGTTTTCCCCTTAGTTTGTGGTTGCACGTTGAAAGAGTATAACTGCTTCCATGGAGAAAGTCTAGTGCATAAAATGTACCTGCAACTTGGCAGGTGAGGGGAAACGTATTGCACGTGGCTTATTTGTTGTCGCACACTTATAGCTTGCTTTCAGCTCCATCTCCAAGCTGGAGAAGGGAACTCCCTCCAACCTTCCGTCCTTTTTTGGTCACCTACTCACTTTCTTTAGAGCAGGGCCTCATTTGTCTTTTCCTGCACTAGAAGCCTGTGTTCTCTCTCATTGGTATTTAGTTGGCTACATCACCTAATAAATGAGTATTCATAATGTTACAAAGAACAACATGGCACTAAAATATGTGTTGTGTTGGTGAGAATGCTTTTGGCTATAAGGACAGACTACTTGGCTGAAACTGGCTTGAAAAGAATGGCATTTATTACCTCATATAATATGTCTAGAGGCAGGTGGTTCCAGAGTTGTCTAATGCAGGGGCAGGAGCTTGCCAAGGATTCAGGTGCTTTTTTCTTACTGTTGCACCATCTTTAGTGTGTTGGGCTTTATCTTCACAGTTTTGCCTTCTGATCACAAGATGGCTGCAGCTTCAAGTATCACATCCTCACAAAAAAGCAAAATGGGCCAGTCAGGTCTCCCTTCCATCACCATTGTTCCCCCTTTACCCTCTCCTGCCTCCCCTCACCCCCTTTCCCTCTGGTAATCACCACATTGTTGTCTGTGTCTATGAGTTTTTTTCCCATTGCTTAATCCCTCCACTTGTTCACCCAGTTCCCCAAACCCTCTCCCTTCTGACAACTGTCAGTCTGTTGTCTGTATCTATGGGTCTGTTTCTATTTTATTGGTCAGTTTATTTTGTTCATTAGATTCCACATATAAGTGAACTCATATGGTGTTTGTCTTTCTCTGAGTGGCTTATTTCACTGAGCACAATAATCCCCAGGTCCCTCCATGCTGTTGCAAAAAGTAAGATTTCCTTCTTTCTTACAGCTGAGTAGTATTCCATTGTGTAAATGTACCACAGCTTTTTTATGCACTCATCCACTGATGGCCCCTCAGATTTCAATGGCCAAGTTTGGATCATATACCCACGCCTAACCCCACCAGACAAAACGAATGAAATTGCCTCATTGTCTGGGAGTGAGGGGGAACACTTTCCCTGAACACATGGCCATTGAGGTGTCTAGAAGGAGAAATGATTTGGGGAGGTAGCTAACGGGTGTCTGCTATACTTGGTAATTCTGAGCTGCAAAAACAAACCAGTTGCTGGAAATGCTTGAGAAGTGGTAAAGGTGGGGACAATCCCTTGGCTGCTTTTCCTGATTCCTTCATGGAATAGTTTCCAACTCTTGACACGAAAAGCCTTGTGTGCGGTTTTAAGTTCTTCCAACTTACCTCCCTTACTCTGGTGCTACAACTTGGACTGGAGCCTACTTTTGCAGTTTGGGTTAGATTGTTCATTCCAAATACTGATCAGACTGAACAGTGTTAGGGCAAAAGAAATTCGGCCTTGACTTGACGAGGGGCCATGTTTTCTTCATCTCGCTCTGCCCAATGTGCAACCACCATCCTTCCCAGTGATGCAGAACCTCTCTCTTCAGCTAATGGCTACTGTCCCTCCCCATCCACTCTCCCTTAGACCAGAGGACGTATACAAAGTGGAAAGAAACCAGTGCCCTTTAAAGCCCTTGTGTGATTTTATCTGATTTTCACAAGAACCATCAGAATTAGATGCCATCCAAGTCCAGGGAGATGGAATCACCGAAGTAGCAGATTTGCAACTCAAACCCCAGCCTGTCTCTTTCAAAGCTCACATCCCCGACCAACAGGTAGAAGTTTTTCTTCTCCTTCTGCTTTGGTACAGGCTCACCTCGGCCTTCCCTTGATGGGAGGAAGGGGAATAAATCTGTCCTCATGTAGTCAACCCGGGACCCCTCAGTCCACAGGCCGACGCTCTATCCACTGAGCCACACCGGTCAGGGCTCACCTGTGTTTTAAACTCCTTGAGAACAGGGGCCATGGCTTCTCTTTCTTCTGTATCCCTAGAGAGCATCTAAAGCCCTGCACACCCTTAGGCACAGAGGTCACTGGCTGACAAATGTCTTGCAATTCCATTTTCTAAAGAAAATCCTGCTTTTATGGCTCTGGTGATGCACATAATGAGGAGTAAATTGGTGCATTAAAATGAACAACACGGTCTGTGTGCCTATTCAAATACAGATGCTATACTGCACACCAACTTTATTATGGAAAAATCCATTTCCATGCTTGTCACACAACTGATCTTCTCTGAAGGCACAGAGCAAAGACTGTCTGCGCATTGGAAATTTATTGACTCACTATTTTATCCAAGGACATTGGGTAATTAGAAGCTTCTAACATAGACCCGGAGAATCCTCTTCATCTGCGAACATGTTTTATCACTCACTCCTGCCTTGTTCCTAATGCTTAGCATTTAAAGGTTATATTTTTTAAAAAAGACTCCAGACATTATGTAGTCACTGTCTGGAACAGCATTATATTTCAACAGAATACGATCACTCGGGCAGAGAAATCATTTTTACGGGGTAGGAAATGATTCCATTGTGTGGCAAATTATGACACCTTCCGCTGGAGTTCCTTCTTCGGCTGTTCATATGCAAAACGCGAGGCTGCAAAGAGAAGAGGCCTTTTCCATAGAATGCAGGCAGCTGGGCAGGTGAGCCATGACGTCATTTTGTTTCTCAGGAAATTCTTTTGGACTTCCCCTGTCTTACTTCACCCATCAGCAACCCGGGTTCCTTCTGTTCGTTACCTTTAGCCAGGGGTCCTCAAACTATGGCCCGCAGGCCCCATGCAAATACAAATATTGTATTTGTTCCCGTTTTGTTTTTTTACTTCAAAATAAGATATGTGCAGTGTGCACAGGAATTTGTTCATAGTTTTTTTTTAAACTGTAGTCCGGCCCTCCAACGGTCTGAGGGACAGTGAACTGGCCCCCTGTTTAAAAAGTTTGAACAACTTAACAATTGGTGTCGTTCCAGAAGTTTGTTGGAAACCCTGTCTTAGAATTGGGAACAGATTTCCTCAGTTCGTTCAGGATGACGCTGGTTCCCCAGCAGGCCACTGGAGCCCATGTCACCCATAATGAAGTGAGACTGTAGGATTAATGATGATCAGGAAACCAGTTACGGGGGAGAGGGCTCTTTCCCCGTGAAAATCCACTCCGAGTTCCAACTTGGAGAACAGAAGTGCAGCTGCCTTCTGCCGCCCCTGCTCCCCTCTGCAGTCAGAAGTGGGAGCTGCTGCAGCTTCGGGGATTGGAGGACGCAGGGCAGGAAGGAGTGGGAAGGTGTCCAGAGGCTGTGAGCAGAGGCTGGGGCTTCCCAGCAGTGACACAAAAAGAAGGAAAAGGGAGCAGGGCGGGCCCAGCAGTGAGGCCGTGGTGGAGGCGGGAATATTTATAGCTTCAGCTACAATCCTGAGGAAAGTCCCAGGATTCGGGAGGGAGTTTGCCCGTGGGACACTGGTAACGTGGGTGATCATAATTGAGGGACTGTCCCAGTCAATATACAAGTCAGTGGTTTGACTTTATAATCAAGCCCCTGGAAACATAACCTTTCTTTCTGCTTTAAAAAAAAATCATCATGGAATATATCAGATATACAAAAGGTACACAGAACAATTCACAAACACCCAGCTTAAGGTATAAAAGATTTCAGATATAGCTGGAGCCCTTCCTCCATGTACCCCTTCTCACTCTTATTCCCTCTACTCCTGAGATAACCACAAATTTGATGTTATAACGTCCATGTATATTTTAATATTTTCAGTACATATATGTCACATCCTATATAATAAAAGGCCAGGGACCATAAGCGTAACCACTGGAACGACCCCTTGACCAGTCGCCATGAGGTGCATTGACCACGTCTAGGTCCCACCCACCTCCCCCTCCCGGCCCGCAAGCGGTGGCAGGCGGAGGCACACAATTTTGTGTGCTGGGCCTCTAGTATGTACATATTATAAATCCTATAAGTTATATCCTAGCATAAATCATTAGGGATAGATGGGATGTCCCAAAAAATGTATACATGCACTTTGAGTAATTATTAAGGCAGTGTTTATTAAAACACATTTCATTTTCAAAATTGAGCTATCTGCTGTTCAAGTATGTATACATTTTTGGAACACCCTGTATATTTAAACTAAATGAGTTATACATTTTTGCATATTTTAACATTTTAGAAATTATAGTACACTTATGTATCCTTCTGCAACTTGCTTTTTCCTTCCAACATTATGTTCTAAAAATTAGTCTATGTTGATAATGTGGCTCTGGGTCCCCCATCTTACCTACTGTATAGTATTCCATCTCATAAAGAGACACACCTTTTCTACCAGCCCAACTCACTCCCCTATCCTGCCTCACATGGGATATTAGCTTCTGAATTCACAGCCAGAGCAACACCCTTTCTAAGGGCCAAATCCACCAGGTCCCTCATCTAAGTGCTCCTTCGTGGGTCTCAGAAGCTTTGTTAGAAATGGCAGGCTGCCTGGTGAGTATGGATTCAGAACATTGACCTTGAGAGAGAGTTGGTCCTTGCCATGGATAAGGACTGAAGAACTGCCTCCACCCCTGGTGGCAGGATGACTCATGTACCTGGAATTCCCTACCTCCTTCCTCTGGATGGAGGCCAAGTCATGCAATCAGCAGGTAATTAATTCACTCTTTAAAAGGGAAAAGGCATCCTTAGGATTAAAAATAACAGAATCATCCAATGCAAGAGCTGGGAGGGTAACCTGTCCGTGCCTCCTTCCCCAGCACCTCAGTATAGGACAAGACATATTTGGGCATAAGCCAAACCAACCATCTGAGGAAATTTCAAAGCAGCAATTGTTTGAGGTCTTTCTAGAAGGGCAGAGGGGTGAAACTTGACAAGAAAGAGCAGCAGGGTGCTGGGATGGCTGAGAATCACCCTTGGTGATGAATCAGTAGCATTTAGAGCCACTTCTCTCTCAGCTCAATAGGTCAGAGAGCCTCCTGGCAAAGGCTCTGTCCCGGGGTTCCTGGCACTCCTTTCCTGGCTTGGGTCAAGCATTCCTTGAGAATTGTCTGGCCAGCCGAATGCTGGCGCCTGCCACCCTGTTCTTAGCGGGCAGGAGCTGTGAAGCAGGAAAAGGACTTCTTCAAGTTCTCACCCACGGCTTAGACTGCGGGGGGGCTGCCATTTCACCCAGCTGGCTGTTTTCCCATCACCCCTGTATCCTACAGAAAGGGCCTCAAAAGCATGGCTGAAAGGTTAGAGCTGACATGAACGCTAGAGACGTTGAGCTCAACACCTGATTTACCAAGTTAGGTGTCAAATGCCCAGGATATGCCAGACTCTGTTCTGGGAATACAGTGATGACTGAAATCAGGCAGAGCCTCTGGCTTCTTGATCACATTATAGTGGGTGAGTGGGTGGGGTGGCCAATATTTATCAAGTAATCATACAAGTGTAAAATACACCATGCTATGCGCCAGACTTAGGGAGGTCAGCGAGGACTTCCTTAAAGAGGTGATGCTCGGGCTGAGATTAAACATGAGCAGATGTTAACAAGGCAAAGAGGGAATAAAGTGGTACGCAGCAAATAGAGAAGGCCGTGTGACTGTCTACAGCAAATAAAGAGCAGAGATGGGGATGGAGCAGGAGTGCAGGGGCCAGACCACATGGAGCCCTGAAACCGATGCTAAATATTTTGGTCTTTATCCCAAAAGCCATGGGAAGCTACTGAGGGGCTTCAGCTGGGGCGTGGACATGATTGAAATGGAATTTTCAAAATGATCTTTTTGACTGTTGTATGGAGGACCAACTGGAGAGGGACTAATTGGGAGATTACTTTAGGTAAGAGATATTGATGGCTTGGGCTAGGTCCGTGGGCGGCAAACTGCAGCTCGCGAGCCACATGCGGTTCTTTGGCCCCTTGAATATGGCTCTTCCACAAAATACCACGTGCGGGTGTACACGTACAGTGCGATTGAAACTTCGTGGCCCATGCGCAGAAGTCGGTATTTTGTGGAAGAGCCACACTCAAGGGGCCAAAGAGCCGCATGTGGCTCGCGAGCCGCGGTTTGCCAAGCTGCAGTTTGCCGACCACTGGGCTAGGGTGGTGCTGGTGGTAAAGAGAAGAGGAAGGATTTGAGAGATGTTTAGGAGGTTAAATCAATATGACCTGGCCATAGTGTGAACACCGGGGTGTGGGTTAGCTACTTGTATAATAGGAAAAGCAAGTCTCTCCTCCACCGCCATCTCCTTCAGTCCTTCTCGGATAGCTCTTTGCATGGGTGACTCTGTTAGTGGCGATTTAAATGTTTCAGGATGAGGACATGAAGGCCACTCCTCCAATTTATCTTTCTGCTCCTCTTTAGGAGCGCAGGGTGCAAAGGGAGGAGGCTCTAGCAAATGCAATACCGGTTTCCACAAGGAGACACAATTTGGAGGCAAAGTTTTCCCCTGCTGCGCCTCTTTCAAGTTCTCACCTACTCTTTCCCAACATTCAACATCCAATGTACCCTCGTCAGAAAACCATGCATTATATTCTATAAGAATCTGTAGAAACTGTAAAAGAAGATCTTCTGACACTGCAATTCCCTTTCCTTAACCATGCAAGTCACAGGTCTACAAGAAAGTCTCTCCTCTCTCACCAAATTCTGCCCCATTATGGTCTGGCTGAAACAAAAGAAATTACTCAAGCACTTACGGATCTGAGGGCTTCCGCAGCTGACACAAGTTTTGCATGCAGTTAATCTTCCACTACTGATCTGGTGATTTCTTTTTCCGCTCCGGCGACTTCTTTTTCTCCAAGTCCCAGTTCAAGGCGCCAAATGTGAAGCCACGGCCCGCATGGCCTCGGGCTCAAAGACTTGGAGAAAGGGCTGACATGCAAATTAATTACACAAGACAAGAAATATAAATTTGGAAATTATGGGGGAAGCCAGTTGTGAGCTTGGTACAAGGGACCAAGTTCCACTGAGTCTCTGTTCCCATCTACTTTTTATTTACTAGAATACACAATTGCCTATTAGGAATGCAAACAGACATATCAAAGGTGATGTTTAGTATCAGGTTGGGGGAGTTTGCTTTAGGCCACTGAGTCAGCAGTAGGTAATAAAATGTAGATATTCAGCCTTGTGAATATCAAAAGCCCCATTCAGCCTTCTGACTGGATTTCTCACATTTATATTAATTACTGTTGATCATGGCTCCTGGCACAGGGGTGACAGGGAGGAGAGTTCACAGGTTTCTTCAATGGGCAGTGCTATTAAGTGAGATGGAAACCATTGAAAGAGGACCAGGTTTGTAACAGAGGATTGAGTGTTGAGTTTCAGATACTTTTATGCTATCTAAGAGGAGATATCTAGCCCTAGCTGGTTTGGCTCAGTGGATAGAGTGTCAGCCTGAGGACTGAAGAGTCCCAGGTTTGATTCCAGTCAAGGGCACATATCTCGCTGCAGGTTCCTTCCCTGCCCAGACTCTGGTCGAGCTGAGTGCAGGAGGCAACCCATCGATGTGTTTCTCTCATATCAATATTTCTCTCTGTCTTTCCCTCTCTCTTCCACTCTCTCTAGAAATCAATGGAAAAAAATCCTCAGGTGAGGATCTATAATAATAAAAGCATAATATGCTAATTAGACCAGACATCCTTCTGGACGTCCTTCCGGACCAAGCTGGGGCTGCGAGGGAAGCCCAGGTCCCGGGTGCTAGGAGGAAAGCTGGTGCCGGCAGCTGGGGGAAGGAAGGCCTACGCTTGCATGAATTTTGTGCATCTGGCCTCTAGTAAATAAATAAATAAATAAATAGAGGAGATACCTAGCAGACCACTATCTATGGATTTGGGACTGAGAGCAGAAGTCTGAACTGGAGATCTATGTATCCTTGCATCATCTTCAAAAAGGTAGTGATTCCGTCAGAGTTCCAAAAGAAAACAGATGATACAATCAAATTCGTATAATTCAGTGAGGATTAATAAAAGGGCTATGGTAGGTTTCTGCTAAATAACAAACAGTACCATTCCCTCAGTGGCTTAATAGAGCAAACATTTCCTTTCTAGCTCACAGTTCTGTGCGTTGGTTGCAGTTCAGCTGACTTGGACTGGGCTCAGCTAGGCCAGGCTGACTCCATACTTCAAGTCCCATCATGTGTATTCCACAAACTGGACCCCTCAGGGAAGGGTCCTATATCAAACACTCAGAGTTGGCCTCTGCTGTTGGCCGGTCAGGCGCCCAGCAGTGGGCTTGGTGAGGGAAGCTTTGTGGATGCTTTGACATTGAGTTCACAAGGTCATTGAGGAAGCACAGGGGAGCTGGAGGAAGAGGCTGATTGGCATCCAGGGATGGGTAGCTCAGTCCACCTAATAAACTGAGAGCCTCCTCTTTCGTAGATGCCTCCTGGTGGACATTACCTGGATATGAATACTTTCATATTTTGGGTTTAGTCTCAGAGGTCCACCCACATATGTTTTCCAATCTTGTTCTTTCCAAGTCCCTGACCAAGTGAATAATCCATTAGTCATTGCCTACAAGACAGTGTGGATCCAGCAGTCTGGCCATCTCAGTCCCAACAAAGTAAACAACCAAATCTTCTGCTTCCTTGGAGAATTCTTCATTTTCAGGGGCAGTGCTAAACGGGCTGGTGCCAGCACACCATGCAGACCCCTTGGGGAAACAGATCATAGGGGATGGAGGGCATGAGGCCACAGGCATAACTGAATGAGAGGCAGAGGAGCAGGAAAAAGGAGGGACCATGGGAATCTGAGCCACCTGCTTGTGCAGTTTTCTCTTGTTCTTCTGACAGGCTTGGGCCTGGTTTCATATATCCCACTTCTGATTTATAATGGAAAATTGCTATGCATGTCCAGGTTTAGGTTTGGGAGAGTAGATAACACGCAGCTCATGCTAATGGCCAATTGTGGGGAGCTTAACGTATGCTCCAGTGTTTTTCACCCTTCTCCCATTTCTCATACTTCAATCATTTAATCCTCATCTTGTAAGTGATAGATGGGCCGTGTCATGATCTCCATTTTACAGGTGTAAAAAGACAATTTCAGAGAAGTTGAGATAACTTGCCCAAGTCACAGACCTCATAAGCGCAGAGGCAAGACTCAAATACAGAGGTTCCTGACTCCCGAATTCATCTGATAATAGATGACCGATAGATACATAGGCAGATTGCACTGAAGAGGGAAAAGGCCCCTATTCTTACCTTGAAAGATGTTAGCTACGATCACAGACTTACTGAGAAGAAGCCTTAGGGAGTGGTCCAGTTGGTGGCAAACTCAAACCAGGAATTCTCACATGGTTGTCCTGGCTCCCAGGGCACAGAGCCACCATGGAGAAACCCAGGGGTCAGCCTGGCCACAGATCCTCTTTCAGCCCCCACTCTCAGAGGAATTTCTTGAGGCAACAAACAGGACATGTTTCCCAAGTCCTTTGAATGAGAATTTTAAAATCCTCACCCGAGGGTATGTTTTCATTTATTTTAAAGAGAGAGGAGAGAGAGAGAGAGAGAGAGAGAGAGAGAGAGAGAGAGAGAGAGAGAGAGATGCGAGCGAGAAACATTAATCAGGTGTCTCCCATATATGCCCTAACTGGAGATTGAACCCACAACCTAGGAAATTGCATCTTTTTGGTGTATGGGATGATGTTCCAACCAACTGAGCCACCCAACTAGGTCCCTGGAGCAATTTTTAAAATTCAGAGTTGGATGTTGAATGATAACATGTTGAAACAATAATATTTTGGATGTACAGCACTGGACTAAATAAAATATATTATTAAAATTGATTTTACCTCTTTCTTTTTATTTTTAAAAGCGTGACTGCCAGAAAATCAAATATTGCCTATGTGGCTTGCATTATGTTTTACGGACAGAGCTGGTCTAAAGAGTATGCCAACCCTGAGGTCACTTCTGAAGGGACTGAAAGTAGGGAGGGGACATTGGGCAGGCGCTTTGAGGGGCTGCTTTCTCCTCTCCATCCTTCCCCACCCCCTTCAATTTCCTCACAGCAAAAGGGGCAATTTTTTGGGGGGTGTTTCATAGAACCCAAGAATAAGACAAAGCGGGAGAGGGGCTGGGGCTGGAATGCGTTCTGCCTCTTGTTTCTAAGTCTTTCTTTTTCTTTGCCTCTGCTCCATGTTCATGCTCCATGTCCACATGCAGGAAATGGCCTCCGCCGAGGGTCCCAAGCTTAGATTTCTTTAGCAGAGAAAGGAGCCCAAGTGAGTGTCCATATTGAGAGTTACAATTGCCCTAACCGGTTTGGCTCAGTGGATAGAGCATCGGCCTGTGGACTGAAGGGTCCCAGGTTCGATTCCAGTCAAGGGCATGTACCTTGGTTGCGGGCACATCCCCGGTGGGGGGTGTGCAGGAGGCAGCTGATCGATGTTTCTCTCTCATCGATGTTTCTAACTCTCTATCCCTCTCCCTTCCTCTCTGTAAAAGTCAATAAAATATATTTTTTAAAAAATAAAAAAATAAAAGTGTACCTTTGGAAAAAAAAAAAAAGAGTTACAATTCCCAGAGAAGGATTGTGATTGGCTTAGCTCGCATCTAGTCCCTTTCCTGGACTAGTCATCTGTGCCCAGGGCACTATAGGCACACCGTACTAAGTCAGCAGTTCTGAGAGTAAGAACCTCATTAAGCAGCGCAGGAGGGCGGGGTGATTCCCAGAAAAGCAGAGAGGTGAGGGGAACAGGAAGACGCTGAGCAGACAGGCGCATGAACTAACTGGCATTCGCTCAGTGGCACTTCTGAAACTGGGCTGGGGAACACTGATGCCCACACATATGCTGGCCATGCCAGCCAGCACAGGTGGCACATTCTTGGCTGTTACAGAATGAGTTGTACCATTCCTCCTCCCCCTTCCCAAATTCATGTGTTGAAGTCCTAAACCAGCGGTTCTCAACCTGTGGGTTGCGACCCCTTTGGCAGTTGAACGACCCTTTCACAGGGGTCGCCTAAGACCATCCTGCATAGCAGATATTTACATGACGATTCATGACAGTAGCAACATGACAGTGATGAAGTAGCAACGAAAATAATTTTATGGTTGGGTCACAACATGAGGAGCTGTATTTAAAGGGCCAGAAGGTTGAGAACCACTGCCCTAACCCATCAAGTGACTGTGATAGAAGACAGGGCCTTTAGGAAGGTAATTAAGATTCAATGAGGCCAGAGGGTGGGACCTATCCAATAGGACTGTTGTTCTTACAAGAAGAGGAAGAGACATCAGAGAGCATCCTCTGTTTCTGCACATGCGCAGGCCAAAGGCCGGGTGAAAACACAGCAAGAAAGAGGCCTTCTCCAGCAAGGACGGGATGGCTCACTAGAAGTCAACACTGATGGCGCCTTGATCTTGGACTTCCAACCTCCAAAATGGTGAGAAAATGGATTCCCGTTGCCTAAGCCACCTAGTCGGCGGGATTTTGTTGCGGCAGCCTGAGCACACTTATACAGTGTTCTTATTAAATTCTCATGGACTGCCTGGCTGCCAGTAAGCTCCAGTGTGATTTCTCTGCAATTAGCAAGAGGCTTTTGTGAAGTGCACTTTTAGAAAAGAACACAGGGTATGAGATCTGTGCGATCTAGGGGTAGGCAAAGAGTTCTTAGGTTTGACACCAAAAGCATGATCAATATAAGCCAATACTGGACCTCATCCAAATGAAAAACTTCGGTTCTTTGAAAGTCTCCATGAAGAGGATGAAGAGACAAGCTATAGCCAAGGAGGACATATTTGCAAACCACACAGCTGACAGAGTACTACCCTCTGGAATATTTTGTAAAAGTCTCAAACCCCAACAGTAAGAAACAAACAATCCAATTAGAAAATGGACAAAAGACACAGAGACACTTCACTGAAGAGAATATACAGATGGCAAGTGGGCACATGCAAAGAGGCTGAACATTATTAGCCATCAGGGAAATTCAAATTAAGACCACAATGACATCACCACACACACATACACACACACACACACACACACACACACACACACACATCTGAATGGCTACAAATCAAAAAGAATGACAATATAAAATGCTGAAGAAGACACACAGAAACTGGGTCACTCATATATTGCTGGTGGGACCGGAGAATGGTACAGGCACTCTGGGAAGTTTGTTACTTTCTTTTAAAATTAAACATGTGACTACCATGACACTCAGCGATTGCACTCCTGGGCATTCATCCCAGAGAAATGAAAACGTATGTCCACATGAAAGTCTGTACATGAATGTTCACAGCAGCTTTATTTATAATAGCCTAAAATGAGAATCAGTAGAGCTGTTCTTCCACAGATGAATGGGTAAATACTATGGAATTCCGTACCATGTAGTATGCCCACACCATGGAATACTACTTAGCAATAAACAGAAATGAATTATTGATACACAAAACAACCTGAATGAACCTCTAGAAAATTATGCTGAGT
The DNA here is from genome assembly GCF_963259705.1 of Myotis daubentonii. Taxonomy (NCBI): domain Eukaryota; kingdom Metazoa; phylum Chordata; class Mammalia; order Chiroptera; family Vespertilionidae; genus Myotis; species Myotis daubentonii. The sequence continues at coordinate 698,878 of NC_081861.1, read as the reverse complement.
GAAAAAAGCCAATCCCAAAGGGTTACATACTGTGTGATTCCATTTATATAACATTTTTGAAATGAGAGTTTTAGAAATGTAGAACAAGTTAATGATTGCAGGGTTCAGGGACAGAGGTGGGAGGGAGATGGGTGTGTATAAAAGGGCAACAGGAAGTCCTTGTGGTGATGGGACTGTTCAGTATCTTGGCTGTGGTGGTAGGTAGATGAGTCTATACAGGTGATAATATTGTATAGGACTTCACACACACACACACACACACACACACACACACACACACACATACACACACGTACAAGTGAAACCAGGGGAATCTGAGTAATATCAGTGGACTGTATCAATATCTTAGTTGTGATATTATAATACAGTTCTCCAAAATATTACCATTGGTGGAAACTGGGAAAAGTATACACACAATTTCTATCACTGCATATGAATCTACAATTATCTCAATGAAAATTTCAAGTACAAACATGTATTACTTAACTGTAAAACAAAGCAAAGGTTTGAAAGCTACCACATGCTCTGTAAGGAACTCAGAGTTCCATTTTCCACACAGAATTTTGGTTTCCTCCTCTGAGCTTCCACTGCAGTGCTAATCATGACTGTTCTAGAATTGTTTGTAGACTGTCTCCCAGACAAACTGAGCTCCTCAAAGTAGGGGCCGCGGTTTCTCCTCTGTAACCTTAGTGCTGGCTCCATGTCCGCCGCAATATGCTTTGGTTGAATTCAATTATTCAGCTCCATATACGCCGCGGGGTTTTGCATCTGATAAATCTCCAGTGACTGCTGTGGCCTGGAACTGGGTTATCGGGTGGCGCATGGAATGTCTTTGTGGCTTATTCTCAGCTGAGATGGGGAGGACGAAGGGCATGACAAAAAGGGCTTTTCTGGGGAGTGTGTACTAGCTGACCATCCATTTCATAAGAGCTTTGGGGGCAGGGGAGAAGCAGGTAGGACATTTGATTTCAGAAAAGTTAAGACCTGAGGCCATTGTGTCCCCTTGACTCAAAATATAATGACAATGGGGGGGGAAGTGGCCTTACAGTCTGCAAACCTGCCTTTTTGTCCTGGGAGGCGCTGATTGGATACTGTATTGGGAGAAATAAACAGAAAGAAAAGAAGGGAGAGGGAGAAGAAGAGGGAGAGGGGGAGAGGGAGGAGGAGAGGAAGAGGAAGAGGGGGAGGGGGAGGGGGATGGGGAGAGGGGAGAGGGAGGGGGAGGGAGAGAGGGAGGGGGAGGGGGAGGGGGAAAGGGAGGAGGAGAGAAAGAGGAAGAGGGGGAGGGGGATGGGGAGAGGGAGGGGGAGGGGGAGAGGGAGGGGAGGGGATGGGGAGAGGGAGGGGGAGGGGAGAGGGAGGGGAGGGGGATGGGGAGAGGGAGGGGGAGGGGGAGGGGGATGGGGAGAGGGAGGGGGAGGGGGAGAGGGAGGGGAGGGGGAGGGGGAGGGGGAGGGGGAGGGGGAGGGGGAGGGGGAGGGGGAGGGGGAGGGGGAGAGGGAGAAAGTATAGGCGGTAAGTATTGGAGAAAGGAGCATGTCTGAAGTGAGTGAGTTACACCATGTGAACACCAAAAATCCGGAGTGTTTTCTTAGCTAATATTACCCACTAAAACCAAAGGGTGGAAGATTATGCGTTCCTGCTGGCTGATGCTGCTGACAGCATGCTGTTTGGACAGAATCCCAGAAACGGCTGGCAGAAGCATCATTTCTCTTTAACTCTTGAACTGCTAGTGCATTCATTCTCCTCGTCTCTCCGAATTCTGGCCGCCGTAAGGACTCCGTTCGAGTCTTCCGGATAGTGCTTGCTAGTTATGACTAAAATGAAATCACTTCCTTCTATGGTGTGATTTGATAGTTGCTCCCCGAAACAGTTTCTGGCCCCTTCAAAAAATTCCCCTCCTTGGCCAGGAAGAGATGCTTGGGATTCCTCTTTGACAAAAGGAATTCTCCTTTCCAGCCTTCACTTTCAAATGCAAATCATCTCAGAGTGGGGCTACAATTTGCCGCAATATAAATCAGTTTGTCAGAGATTAGCTATGAATTCTTCCTCACACAAATTCGATACAAATTGAAAACAGTATGAATAAAAGAGTGGATGAGGGACCATGGCCTCTGGATCCTGACAGGATCGTTAACTTTGGACACTCATTTTCTGGCATTTGTGGGGGCAAGAGTGAAGTGCAATCACTTTAAACTAAAGTTCAATTCAGCATCGACTGTGTTTCAGATACGGAAGTAGGTGCCAGAGATACCCTTGCGGACCTCAGGAGGACGTGCAGGGAATAAAATACATGAAGGGCAATTATAATACCAACACTAAGCACTGAAAAATAGCAGAATATGCCATTGTGGCATAAGAATAACGTAAATGAAAGGCAATTGAGAAGCAGCAAATACAAGAAGAGCTCTCTGCCCTCCCCCGTTGGCCTAAGAGCAGGACATATATTTGTACCTGAGTGTCCCCACCCCCTTCATCACTGGAGACAACTCTGGTTCCTTATCAGCCCAGACACATCACCAAGGAATCTACACAGCAAACTATACTAACTAGACCAGTGATGGTGAACCTATGACACGTGTGTCAGAGGTGACACGCGAACTCATTTTTTTGGTTGATTTTTCTTTGTTAAATGGCATTTAAATATGTGAAATAAATATCAAAAATATAAGTCTTTGTTTTACTACGGTTGCAAAGATCAAAACATTCCTATATGTGACACGGCACCCGAGTTAAGTTAGGGTTTTTCAAAATGCTGACACGCCGAGCTCACAAGGTTCGCCATCACTGAACTAGATCTTCTCTTCCCACAATTTGCCTTTGTTTCGTTACTTCTCTGGAAATGTACTGTTCTTTGTTAAGATGCTGGACAAGCCCAAGTTCTCACCACCCTTTTGAGTTACTCATCTCTGAGTGCTCCCATGTGGACAGGTAATACACACGCTAATCAATGCCTGCTTGCTTTCTCTTCTTCATCTGTCTTTAGTTAGTCTAATTTACAGGCTCCAGCCAATGAACCTAAGAAGGGTAGAGGGTAAGAAGATAGGTGGGAAAAGGTGAACCTTGACCTTTAGTTGATACCACACACAAAAATTGACTTGAAAGAGCTCAAAACCTTTAACATTAAAGCTGAAACGTCAGGAAAAAGAGTTAGAGAAAATCTTCTCAGTTTTAAGATAAACAAATATTTCTCAGCAAACATAAGACACCAGCCACAATGGAAAATCGTTGAAAAAAATGGACGTAATAAAAATTAAATCATCCGCTTTTCAAAAGATAGTATTAAGAAAATAAAAATTAAAAGCCACAGACCAAGAGAAAATATTCATAATATATCTGGGTATATTATGAATATTGGTACAAAGGACTTGCATGCTGGATATACAGCCAACCTTTAAACAACATGGAGGTTAGGGGTGCCAACTGCCTGCACAGTTGAAAATCCAAGTATAACTTTTAGTCAAAATACTGTTTTTGAAAGCTACTTAGGTATGTTCTTTTCTAGCAGTAGGATCCTTGATTCTGGAAGCTTCTTCAAGCAACCCGTGTCCCTCCTCATAGTCTGGGTACCCATTTTATCCACATGCAAATGACCATAGCATACTGGGTTTTAACATCATGACCCCTTTTCTTCTAGAGTGCAAGCATTTTTTTAAAATATATTTTATTGATTTTTTACAGAGAGGAAGGGAGAGAGATAGAAAGTAAGAAACATCGATGAGAGAGAAACATCTATCAGCTGCCTCCTGCACATCCCCCACTGGAGATGTGCCCGCAACTCAGGTACATGCCCTTGACCGGAGTCGAACCTGGGACCCTTCAGTCCGCAGGCCAACGCTCCATGCACTGAGCCAAACCGGTTTTGGCAAGAGTGCAAGCATTTTTAAGGTCCTACTTTTATTTATTTACTTACATTTATAAAATTTATTTCAAGTCATAGAACTAAATTTGCCTCAGTAAATCATATTGGCTTGGTCTTATTTCATATCCCTAGAATTCAACTCTAATGTCTACCAGAGGTGACATTTATAATAGCCATTTGCTCAATAATCCTAAACCAGGTTCGTTTTTTTAAATGACAAATGTTTATAAAAGACTGACTGGCATGGCTCAGCGGCTGAGTGTCGACCTATGAACCCGGAGGTCATGGTTCAATTCTAGTTCGATTCCTGGTCAGGGCACATGCCCAGGTTGTGGACTCTATCCCCAGTGAGGGGCATGCAGGAGGCAGCTTATCAATGATTCTCTCTTGTCATTAATGTTTCTCTCTCTCTCTCTCCCTCTCCCTTCTTCTCCAAAATCTATAATATATATTTAGATTATAACTAATCTAAATGGTATTTTATAATATGTAGTCTTTGTTGGGAGAAAGTTCCCATAGGTTGCTCATGTTTTTGTGTATTTCACAAGTGAGCCACTGACTGTACTTTGCTCTGGACTATCTTATAAGAGGGTTTATAGAATACATCCTTGAAGAGACACTGTCTCCTTCCAAAGAAAAGGGCAGGCATGCTTACTGTCCAGTATAATAAAGATAATGTTTATATCTGAAGCAGAGGGCAGGCACACTTGCTAGGCAGTAATTTTAAGTCTGGCTTCTGCCCATTATGAAGATCCAGATTCCCTGAGCTCAGTTTCTCTTCTGAAACACAACCCACTGCATGTGCAGGTGTCACCTGGACCTCTTTACATTGCACTGTGAGAATCTGTGAATCAGACACATGGATTTTCTGGAAAGACAACAAAGCCAAGATCGATTCCGACGGTTTATTCCTTACATAGATAGTTTGAAAAGAAAGACTACCACGGTCTCAGCTCCTGGAGTCCCTTGTCCTGTAGGACATTAAAACAAAAGAAGCCAAAAGACAGGCATCATGAGTCATGGAGCCATTTCTGCACTGCAGCCAAGTAGTTTTATAGCCTGCAGCTCTGCCCTAAGGGGGAGGAGGCAAGGTGGAATGTACCATACTTCACTGGAGCCAGGGAGGTCATAAGAAACTGTCTCGCTGGTAGCCTCCCTCAAGATAGAGAGGCAGATGAGAACTGTCCCTGGGGCAGCTCCTCCTAAGACTGCCTATCCTCCCATGTTCTGGAGGATCACAGGGCCTTCCACCAAGGCAGCTCCCCCTGGAGCTGAAGGGGCCTCTGGGACAACATCAATATAACAACATCTTTATCATAGGGGTGCCAGAGGAGAGAGAGAGCAAAGAATTAAAAACCTATTTGAAGGAATGAGGACAGAAAACTCCCCTAACTTGGCAAAGGGAATAGACATACAAGCCCAGGAAGCACAGAGAATCTCAAACAAGGTGAACCCAAAGAGGCCCACACCAAGACACATCATAATGAAAATGCCAAGGTAAAGACAAAGAGAAAATCTTAAAGGCAGCAAGAGAAAAGCAGTTAGTTACTTGAAAGGTTGTTCTCATTTGACTGTCAGCTGATTTCTCAACAGAAACTTTGCAGGCCAGAAGGAATTGGCACAAAATATTCAGAGATGGAAAGCAAGAACCTACAACCAAGATTACTCTACCCAGCAAGGCTATCATTTAGAATCGAAGGACAGATAAAGAGTTTCCCAGACAAGAAAAAGCTAAAGGAGTTCATCACCACTGTGAGAGTGAACCAGTTATCTTTTCTGTCAAAGAAAGGAGCTCGCTGCCATATTAGGTCCTGCGATATTGATATGACCTTCAGACTCTCAGGGGGCCGCCATCTTGGGCTCCGCCTTACCCCTCTCCTTCCTCTGAACTAGCCACTCGTACAATAATGGGAACCTGAGCTCTGAGCCCTGACCAATCAAGTCAGAGTCAGAGTGAGGGGCAGGGCAGACCACATCAGGGAATAAAACCTGAATGGACTTCCATTCGGTGTGCTTTGCCCATAACTTTCAGCTGGCATGCATCCTTCTGCAGAAGTAAATTTGCGTTGCCAATCCAGTTTCAAGTGTTTGTCTCATTCCTGCGACACTGCTGACAGGCATTTCTAACACCACCTCCTAGTACAGTGATGGCGAACCTATGACACACGTGTCAGAGGTGACACGTGAACTCATTTTTTTGGTTGATTTTTCTTTGTTAAATGGCATTTAAATATATAAAATAAATATCAAAAATATAAGTCCTTGTTTTACTATGGTTGCAAAGATCAAAACATTCCTATATGTGACACGGCACCAGAGTTAAGTTAGGGTTTTTCAAAATGCGGACACGCCGAGCTCAAAAGATTCGCCATCACTGTCCTAGTACCATCACATTGGGGCTTAAGTTTCAATATATGAATGGGCGGGGGGGGGTGGGAACGACACACAAATATTCAGTATATAGCATAAGTGTAAACAGTTTCTTAACCCACCTCCCTGCCTCTTCTCTGGTGGTCCACCAGAAGCTAAAGAATGCCAGGAAGAGAAAGGGAAATCACATCCCTGACTAAGGACTTAAAGGCACCAGAGTTGGTAACTAATGTAATATCTCAATACAATGGTCCTGGATGGCTAATAAAAAAGACTAACAGGAGCTAAAGGCTTATAGCAGATTTTCAAAAAATATTTATTGCTGAAAGTATTATATATGTCCCCTTTTTTCACTATTGACCCATTCTAGCCCTCCCTCGCTCCCCCCCCCACCCTAAACCCTCACCACCCTATTATCTGTGTCCAGGGGTTATGCATATATGCATACACATTCTTTGGTTGATCTCTTCCCACCCACCCACCCACACCTTCCCTCTGAGATTCATCAGTATGTTCTATGCTCCCATGTCTCTGGATCTACAGTGGGGCCTTGACTTATGAGTTTAACTTGTTCTGAGACCGAGCTTTTTAAGGAGCTCGTTAACTCAAATTACTCTATCAACTCAATGCAAAAAATTGGCCAAGAGACAGCTGGTATCTCAAAAAACTCATTAGTCGGGACACTCGTAAGTGAAGGCCCCACTGTATTTTGTTCATCAGTTTATTTTATTCATTAGATTCCACACATGAGTGAGATCATGTGATACTTGTCTTTCTCTGACTGGCTTATTCACTTAGCATAATACTCTATAGGTCCCTCCATGCTTTACAAATGGTAAGAGTTCTTCCATTTTTATACTCTCCCTGGCCCCTATCTTTGTTGGATTGGGATCTACATCTGAACTATGTGATTTCCATGCATCTTAAAGTTTAAGAGTCTCTGCAATGGACAAAGACTAATTTTCTGCCCTGGCCAATTTGGCTCAGTGGATAGAGCATCAGCCTGCGGACTGAAGGATCCCAGGTTCTATTCCAGTCCAGGGCATGTACCTCAGTTGCAGGCTCCTTGCCCTGGTAGGAGTGCATGCAGGAGGCAACCAATCGATGTGTCTCTCTCACATCGGTGTTTCTCTCTCTCTCTCTCTCTCTCTCTGTCTCTTCCTCTCTCTTCCACTCTGTCTAAAAATCAATGGAAAAATATCTTTAGGTGAGGATTTAAAAAAAACACAAAAAACTGAACATTGACCCATGGAAGCCATGTGACTTTCCAGCCTGATGTCCCTATTTGGGGATAGGTCAACTCAAACTCCATGACTCCAGCCCTGGCTGGTGTGGCTCAGTTGGTTGAGTGTTGTCCCCATGCACTGAAAGGTCACCAGTTCAATTCCTGGTCAGAGCACACGCCCAGGTTGCAGTCAAGGTGCATGCAGGAGGCAGTCAACAGATGTTTCTCACATCAATGTTTCTCTCTCTCTCTCTCTCTCTCTCTCTCTCTCTCTCTCTCTCAAATCAATAAAAACATATTTAAAAAACAAACAAAAATTCTATGACTCCATGACCCCCAGTGAGATGAGCCCAATAAGCTTCACTTGTCAAAAGGAAATGGTATATTAAGAAAGCAGCTAGCCTGGCCCAAGCAGTACCTCAATTTTATGTGTAAAAGTGACAACTATCCATCCCTTGGAGGGAATAATTTATCCCCCACTCTGTTGCCTAAAGCAAAGCCACTGGTTCAAGGGGACCCTTGATTCACAGAAGTTTCCCTAATGGCTGGGCCTGGTTCACTGATGGTTCTAACTGAAATCCAATGGTGCCCACGGTATGCTGTAGCTATTCAACCTCACCACCAACTATGCAGAACCAAACATGACCATGACTCCACTCAGTGGGCAGAACTGCAGGCCATTCTCATCTCTCTGACCAATACTCCCGTTGATGGACCTTGTTATTTTTTTTTATATTTTTTTATTGATTTCAGAGAGGAAGGGAGAGGGAGAGAGGATAGAAACATCAGTGATGAGAGAGACTCATTGGTTGGTTGCCTCCTGTACACCCCTACTGGGGATCAAGCCTGCAACCCAGGCATGTGCCCTGACTGGGAATCGAACCCAGGACCTCTTGGTTCATGGGAGGATGCTCAACCCACTGAACCACCACAGCTGGGCTTGTTATTTTTTTTTTTTACTGACTTATTGGCTGTTGCCAATGGCCAAGTTGCTTGTTCTGCCACTTGGAAAACTATAAAGACACTCTCTTGGGGGCCATGTGCTGTGGAAACCAATTACGACTTCTGATCAAACTGTCGGGGTTACTCATGGAAATGCTCATGGAAAGACCAGACATGGCAACACAGCCACCCTCACATACTGGGCACAAAATAAAGAGCTTCATGTTTCTGATGCAGAGGCTGCCGCCGCATGCCAGGCTTGGGAGTTCACATGGCAAGGGGCATTGACTCCATCTGTTCCTGGAAGATGGACCACACTGGACCTTTGAGCCCTTGTAGGCCTATCACTGGGGCCTCACTGCTGTTGACATTTTTTCAGGTTACCGTCCGTCATGTGATCAGCCCGGACCATTTGCAGGCTGACAATAATGCCTCTTTTGTGGCAAAAGACACAATGGGCTGATTGTCAGGGTATTCAATCGTTTTTCATTCACCTACCATCCACAGGCCTCTAGTATTGTGGGGTTTGACCCTCAAAAATCGACTTTAAAAGATTTCTGACTCTATTTCCCTCACCCCCTCCTGGTCTATACCACTTAATAAGGCGGTTCGGTCACTAAATGCAGTTGTCCCCCCAAAAGAATCATCCCTTCTCAGCTACCTCCTGGGGAATGATCAGGACAAAAGAGATGGGGTTACTACAGACCTATTTTGAAAACGCAGGACTCCGTCCTGACCATTTCTAGGCATGGCGCTTCTTTCTTCCCCTAATGGCAACTCCAAGACAATGGCCGGTACACAGGGTGGCAGTTTAGTCCGAAAAGGGCCCAGAGGATTGAAACTTCATTCTGGTTCAGCCATCTGGATTCTCTCATTGGACCGCCATGGTCTGTAATGGTTCCAAGTTTCTTTTCTTTTGAAAAATCGATATGAGATGACAGATATTAACAAACTTACTATGTTAATCACTTCACAATATATATGTCAAATCATTATGCTATACACCTTAAACTTATACAGTGGGGTAATGTCCACTGTATCTCAATAAAACAGAAATTAAAAGGATTTGATGAAATAGGAAAGGCGATATCTATTTTAGTTTGCTTCCAGTCAGTTTCACATGCCAGTATCTACAACCAAGTTAATTTTCTAGACATAATTCTCAGGCCTGCTGTATTCTTTACTTCCTTATTGTGTCCATGCCTTTCATCTCTTAATGTCAGCTCACTTGTTGCCATCCGAAACAATAGAGAGATGATTATCATAATCTGAGATATGTCTCCATCTGGATCCATTGTGCATCGTAATGTTTGATAACGAATTGAATAAGAAATGTATCTCTTGGGTCCAGAAGCAGTAGGATTCTCCAACCCTGTAAGGCTTTTCCCACTTTGAATGTGATTCTATTTCCTTCCATCTCTGCTGGCAAACTGGCTGTTTCTTGCTTGAGCACATCTTTTTCTTATAATACCTTGCTACAGCAGCAAGGAGGAGCCTACACATTAGGTTTCGGGCTTTTGCCCTGTGCTGGGGGCCTGGTAGGCAGATGGTCTGCCTTCCAAGTTAACATAGGTAACATTTGTACCAGCTGTTTCGGAGTCCCCAGATTTTGAGCTTGCACTATTTATTTCTTCATCATATGCTGCCTAGGCATTGAGCAAATGTTAAAAAATGTAGGTTTTTGTTATAGCAGTACTCCACTTTCATGGTACCCATTCCTGTATTAGTTAAGGAAGGCCTGGATACTAAAGTAAAGAGGCATCCTAAAATGTACCGGCTTAAAAAACCACCTTTATTTCTATCATGTCACATTCTGAACTGAGGGTTCTAGGTCTCTACGCAGATCTGCCATCTTTGATAGATTTTCTTTTCTTTTTAGCATGTTTTTATTGCTTTCAGAGAGGAAGGGGGAAAGAGAGAGAGAGAGAAACATCCATGATGAGAGAGAAGCATGGATCGGCTGCCTCCTGCACGCCCCACACTGGGGATCGAGCCTGCAACCTGGGCCTGTGCCCTGACCGGGAATCGAACCGTGACTTTCTGATTCATAGGTCTATGCTCAACCACTGAGCCACGCTGGCTGGGCAGATAGGAGATTTTCAAGGTCACTGTAGTCATATTCATTCTAGCCAGTGGGACAGGAGAGGGAGGGATCATCCAGAGTCAGGAAATGTCTCTTAAGCAATAAATTGTACTCATTATTTTGCTTAAATTCCAATGATTAGAGCTCAGTCATATGGTCACATTTAGTTTCAAGGGAAATTAGCTGGGTATCCATATATTTAGTATTGGCTTAATATGATTCCAAGTCCCCTTGCTGCCGACCTCAGTGAGGCTGCTGTCCTCTGCGTGTGGATGACAAAGGGGAAGCGTGGCTTTGCTGGGAGAATGAAGTCAGTCGCGCCAGGAGGCCGCCCTCCTGCATCTGCTGTGCCGGATAAGCGCTCAGCCCCCAGCTGCTGAGGGCCCCGCCGGGGGCTGGCCGATAAGACACGTGAAGAAGCAGCGATGACAAGGGGACGCTGACAGTGAACGCTGACAGTCCGTGGGGGCGAGCTGAGGGCTCTGCTGTGGGCGAGGCGACTCTTCGCGAACCTGAAAACTCTCCGCAGGGCCCTCCCCTGGCCCAGGTGCCTCTCTGGTGGGTCGTGGTGTCAGGCTGTGCAGCCGTCTCTGGGGTAATGGCCTGGAGCAGCTCGGCCTGCCACGGACACTGGTGTCTTCGTTCCCTAGCAACAGATCTAGCAGAGGGGACGTTTACTTTGGCTCTGGCAGCTGGAAATCAGCTCCAGGTTGGCCACATCTTTCCAGAATGCCTCCTTGTATAAAAAGGTACATCTCATATAAAACTTGAACTTTATTCCTTCATCTCCCCTTGCCTGAAACAATAGTGTGATTACGCTGTCATTTGTTTGGGGTGTGTTATTTTATTATTTGCCTTATTAAGAGATATTATCCTGTATACTATTGGCTTGTGAAACTACTATAATTCCCACAGTGAACCTGTGCTAAATAAATTGCTGGCAAATGCCTGGTCGGCGTGGCTCAATGATTGAGCGTCAACCTATGAACCAGGAAGTCATGGTTCAATTCCCAGTCAGGGTACACGCCCGGGTTGAGGGCTTGATCCCTAGTGTGGGGCGTGCAGGAGGCAGCCGATCCATGATTCTCTCTCATCATTGATGCTTCTATCTCTCTCTCCCTCTCCCTTCCTCTCTGAAATCAATAAAAGTATTTTTAAAAATAAAATAAATTGCTGGCAAAGACAGACTCAGTCTCTCAGTATAACTTTTGGTACCTCCCAAAACAAAACACTATATCTCAGTTACAATAATGGAGAGAATAGATTTTGGTGAAAAGCCAGCAATTTCCATCACAGAATATAATTTCCAACATATCTAAATTGACATTTTTAAAATAAAATTTACATCACTTTTTCGAATGTGTCCAATGGACTCTAGTGTTTTAATATCCACCATTGTCCTTCCTAAAACAAATTTGAACAGGTTCTTTAACAGGTGGATATAGTGCATTGTTTCTGACGCCTAGGTGCCACAATTCCATTTTTCTCTCCCTGCAAAATGTTATACTAATGTAATCTATTTTAGGTTTAAAAAATCTTTTATTAATCATCCTACCACACTACGCAGAAACAAAAATATGTGTGTGTGTGTGTGTGTGTGTGTGTGTGTGTGTGTGTATAGCTGGAAAAATTATATATATACATATACACACCAATATACAAATATTTAAATGTTTCTGTGACCAAGAGGCTCTAGGTAAGTGTTCTAGATGAAATTATCCTTATAGTAAATAGTACCAAGTGATCAAAACAACATAATTTATTATAGATTTTAAAATTCATTATTAAACCTTTATTTAATATACATCACTTATTAAGTTGGATGGGCTTTTTCTTAAGTCTATGTATCCATGGTTGACTAGTACTTATGCAAAAATGAGAGAAGTTCAACAGCAATTATATTCCTATTTTATAGATGTAGACATTGAGAAAATGTATTAATATGTAAAGTAATAATGGAAGAGTTTTATTATAGAAACATTAGTTAATTCTTTGAACTCCTTGTCTTAAGGAGTATAGGGAAGAGGAGACTATGTTCAGGGAACATTCAAGGTAGAAAAGAAACAAAGACACTTAAAGCCAACGCTACATTTTGGTCGGGACTGACTCCGGCAGCTGGGTGTGGTGCAATGATCTGTGGGCCAGAAGCGCCACAGAGTTAATGCCCCCAGGAGCAGCCCCAGCCACTGAGGGGAGGGAACTTGATGCTAAATACTGCGTGTGCACGTCAACCTGTACCATTCTCCATCACCCTGCGAGACAGGGCGGGTCCCTGGTGTGCCATGAGGGACGCATTCCTTTGCCTCTAACCCAGGGGTCTCCCATCTTCTGCCAGAACCTGTGAATCTGTGGCAGGCTAACTTGTTAGTTTGCAAGTAAGGCCAAACCCCAGACCCTTCACAGTTCTTGACATTTATGTCATGTGATACTCTATAAGTACATAATCTCTATGTATATATATATCTTTTCTGGAATTTCTCCAATAAGCATTTATTCTTTTTAATATTTTAAATGAGTGAATGGCCCTGTACACTTCTTGTCCCAGGACCCCCGTCTCCCACTGGTGTTTTCTAGATTCACCTCCCAGATAAACAACTGGTGGTCAAATTCTTGACTCTAGGTCTTTTTAGACAACACAGCCTAAGACAGTATGTTCCATAGGTGTTTGTCCAATCACCCGCCACACTCCAGTCTGAAAGAGAGATTAACGCCAGTTTCTACTAGATTTAGTGGCCTGGGGGGCAGAGCGGGGAGGTGAAGGGAGGGGAAGCCCGAGGCCTTTTATGTATTCCCTGCCTGCTGGGAAAGGGCTGCTCCTCATAAGCCTCATCACTGCGGCTCTTACCTCCTACCACCTTCGGATACCCTTTTCTTTTCTTTCCATTGATTTAATTCCCAAATAACATATTCATTTAATGACTATGAAGTGGTTTACACCCCACGGATAATGGAGTGCAATGATTGAGGTGGGATGTGGTACATTTTCCTGAACAATGAATTACAGTAATAAACATTCATCAACTACTGAATAGGAAACACCAAAAACTATTTAGTTTAAAAAAGCATTCCAGTAATAAGGGCAAATAAATAAAAGGCAGAGTCCAATTAAAATGCAAAATAGTAACTAGACAAATAACTATAAAGAAAGGATAAACCAGAGGGGGCCTTAAGGATAGAGAGCATGGAATTTGATTTGAAATGTTTTTCTTTCATATGCATAATAAAACATGCTATTCATATTCAAGTATTCTGCAAAATGTAATGAGTAGAGCAAATCAAATTTGAAATAAGGATGCTTCTAAAAGGCAGTTGGACCTTTTTAAAAATACAAATTAAAATTAAAATCAGCTACTCTTCGGGGATGACCTTTTAAATTTTAAGGATCTTTTCCCTCCTACCTGGAAAATCCTCTTTTTCTCCCTCAATCTCTGTCTATTCAAAACCTCTACAGCACTCAACACATTTGTAATACCAATAAAGAAATTAAAAAATTAAAAAAAAAAACTGAAGCGCCCCTGTCCTCCAGAGCCACCTCACAGCACTTATTATCTTTACTACTCATTTTGGCACTTAATAATCATAGCTACCATTTAGTGAGCATTTATTATGTGCCAAGTCCTGAACCAAATCTTCTGGGGGCAATTATCTCACTAAATACAACAATTCTTAAGGCAGCTACTATCATGATCGCTATTTACATGAAAGAAAATGGAGGTACTGAGTAACTTGTTCAAGATCACAAAGTGAGTTGCAGAGTTAGGATTCAACCTGTTTTTGTTTTTGTTTTCATCTCGGGACCTACCTAGAGTCATATACCGCTTACTGACAGGGATACATTCCGAGAAATGTGCTGTTATGTGATGTTGTCATTGTGCAAACATCATAGGGTGTGGATATACAAACCAAGGCGTACAGCCTACGCCACACTCGGGCTAAGTGGAAATGAATGTGGTGGTGTCCCGTCAGATTCCAAGGTTTGAGAAACTGCAGTGCCTAGCCCTAACAGGTACTCCCATTCCATTAGTAGGAACTGTAGTTTTATAGAATTGAAATAAATACATTGTTTTTTCCCATTAATATGTATTATTTTTTCAAAAGGCTAATAAACTGCTAGGACACAAATACCTAGTAAGTTGTTTGGATTCAACTACTTAATAGACGGAACTCTTAGGTGTTTATTTTGGCCTATGAGCTCCATGAAAAAATTACTGAGATGTTAAGGGTTCTATGAACTCTGGGAACCAGGGAAATCTGGGAAGTCCAAGCATTTCTTGGCCTCCAGCTAGTGTTGCTAACTGATGCAAGGAAGTGGACAAACGGGAGTGCGGGGGTGCGGGGGGGGGGAGAAGGAGGTTGAATGAGAGTATGTGTGGTCTCCAGCTGACCCTTTCCAGGGAATTTCTGGGCCATCCTTTCTAAGATCCAGTGAGACAGTGGAGATAACTCTGTGAGGTGATAGACATATTAATTAGCTTGATTATGGCAATGATTTCAAAATGTATACATATATCAAACCGAGTCATACATCTGCATTACATATATGTGAGTTTTATTTGTCAAGTATACCTCAGTAAATATGAAACAGTTTTCCTGTGTAATATCAACAGAACCCTCCTTTGGAATTAAAAAATTATTTTATTAAAAATTAAATTGCTGGCCTGGCTGGATAGCTCAGTTGATTAGAGCATCATCCTGATACACCACGATTGTGGGTTCAATACCCATTCAGGGGACATACAAGAAGCAACCAATGAATGCATTAAAAAGTGGAACAACAAATTGGCGTTTCTCTCTCTCTCTCTCTCTAAAAATCAATCAATAAATAAAACAAAAATTTTTAAATCAAATTGCTTTTGAAATTATTTCTTGAATATTGAACTTCTTTGAAAACAGCACTATGTTAAGACCGGATCGTTGTAGCTCAGATTTATGTGGGTTATATATGCAAACATTATTTCTTTTCTGTTTAAAATATCTTTGGATAACACTTTTTGTTGTTGTTGTTAATCCTCACCTGAGGATATTTTCCATTAATTTTTATGGAGCGTGAAAGAGAGAGGGAAAGACAGAGCGAAACATCGATGTGAGAGAAACACATGAATTGGTTGCCTCTTGCACGAGCCCTGATCAGGACTCGGACAGGGGCGGAGCCTGCAACCAAGGTATGTGTCCTTGACCAGAATCGAACTTGGGACCCTTTGGTCAGCAGGCCGAAAGCTCTGTGCACTGAGCCACACCGGCTAGGGCTGTGGAAACCACTTTAATAGCAAGAAGCACACCTAGTGCCCAGAACTTTGTAGAGATTACATTCCACTAAAAAGAACCAGGGCTCCTTGGAGAAGTGGATGATTCTAATTCTAGGCTGGAGTAGGGAGCGTCAAATGAGGGTTTAGAATATTTTGTGCCAGGAAATATGGGCATACTCAAAAATTAACGGGGTCACGTAAAAGAAATACAGAAGCCAGTTTGAGAGGGTTCCCGTTTTCTAAATATGGGACAATTTGAGTATCAAAATGAATAATGATTGGAATAAATGATAACACATTGAGTAAAAAGGAATTCAAACCCAAATACCCTTGATCTAAGTTCACTAGTTGTTAACATTTTGCCAAATTTGTTTTCTATTTCAATAGTCTTTAAAAATTAAGGAGGGGAGGAGGAGCAGGCAACATTGTTTATAGAAGAATGCTAACTCATAAATGTAAAATTGTTAGAATTAGCCAACCAACGTTTGCAATCACCATTGTAATAACTGATTCAGGCAAGAATTATCAATAGATATAAAATCATTGAGTGAAAGACTGTTAGGGAATAATATATTCACACAGTCTCAAAGTATCACCAATTACAATTACCAATTACCAAGAATAAAAAAAACAACCAACGGTACCTTTATCAGTGCAAAGGTCTGGTAGATACCACCTGAACAAAATGATCAAACTTAATGTCACCATACTGATATCATGTGTTTTCCGATGTGATGTACTCAGGACACAAATCACACTGAAGTATTCCTGTGGGAGAGAAAAAGGTGCTAATCATAAGGAAATACTAAGACAAAAAATTCAGGAGCATTATGCAAAGTACTAGTAGTTGACCTGGATTCTTCAAAAATGTCAATGTCATGAAAGGTAAAAAAAAGTTCAGGGATTCTCTTTTTCTTAAGAAAAACATGCTTGAAGTATGTTTGGGTGAAATGTCAAGATGTCTGAAACTTAGGTTTAAACCTCTTGGATATTTCACAAAAAGGTGTGTGTGTGTGCGCGCGTGCATGCACGCACCCATTTCCACAAAAACATATTGAAATAGAAAACAAATTTGGCAAAATGTTAACAACTAGTGAACTTAGATAAAGGGTATTTGGGTGTTCATGAGACTATTTTTATAACTTTTCTGTAAGATTAAAAATTTTCAAACTAAAGAAGTTTTAAAAATAACATGTAAAAATAAAATTAAAAATATGCCGAGCCAAAGATAAAATGCTGGAGGCAAAGTTGTGATGGGCAAAGTTAGGAGTCGAGTAAGGACAAAAAGTCTAAACCTCTGACTTCTCTTGGCTCTATTCCTAGGAGTCCACCCAGCCATCTGCGAATATCCTATCATATACCATAGATTCTTCAAAGTAGGATCTTAAGCTCTTGACCTTGTGTCACAAGGAAAAGATAGATGAGAAATTAAACACGCTATAGCTGAAACTCCTTCCTACAGACATGCTCTCCAGCCTTTCTTGTTCAAGGGGCTGGCTGAATTTTCCTTTTCTTTGACTGTCGGTTTGTCATGGGGATAACACAGTTCCCACGGC
This sequence comes from Myotis daubentonii, assembly GCF_963259705.1. Taxonomy (NCBI): domain Eukaryota; kingdom Metazoa; phylum Chordata; class Mammalia; order Chiroptera; family Vespertilionidae; genus Myotis; species Myotis daubentonii. Next base: position 681,594 of record NC_081861.1, on the reverse strand, counting down.
CTGGAAGGAGAGCTGGATGCCAGCAATTCCAGTCATTTTGAAATGCATTTTGGGAAGTTAAAGACCATGTCTTATCTGGTTTGCAAGGCTTCCTTCCTCATCTTTCCATAAATCTTTTCTGGACATATTGCATCTGACTCTGCTCTCATCCCTCATGGATTCCCCTTGTCCTGGTGACCTAGCAGAATGCCACTGTTGATTCTTTATGTGTCACCTGTGAGCATGAATGTGGACTCCTTCCCCCTGCCTTTGCTCATTATTTATTCAACCAGGATAATTACTTATTCATGTAGGTCACTTTATTTTAAATGATAGTTTTACAAATGTTGAAGCAGATGAGCACTTGTATTCCAAAGGGCAGGAGAGATGAACAACAGATACAAAATGTACCGCAGAGCGCTGCACTAACAGAGAGATGAACACAGACCTGGGATCTCTTCTCGTATCTTCATCATCTACCTCTTTCCATTGGCCTGATCTGTTCTCAATGGCCGCTTACTACTTTAAATACCCTCGTGATTGTTTTGGACTCTACTACCTTTTTTTAAAAGCAGGAACCACAATGGCTACCGAATATGGCTAGACTGACCAAATTGGAGATGGGACTCTAAGAGTTCTAAATCCAGTCTAAGCCAGGCCCCTGATTGGTCATTTAATTTTGTTATAATTTCTTTTTAAAAAATATATTTTTATTGATTTCAGATAGGAAGGGAGAGAGAGACAGAAACATCAATGATGAGAGGGAATCATTGATTGGCTGCCTCCTGCACACCCCGTACTGGGGATCGAGCCCGCAATCTGAGTATGTGCCCTTGACCAGAATCGAACCTGGGACCCTTCAGTCTGCAGGCTGATGCTCTAGCCACTGAGCCAAACCAGCTAGGGCTGGTCATTCAATTGTTACTGAGCATCTACCTTTAGTCAGGCACTATGTTTGGAAGTGGAGGGAAACACCGACTGAGACACAATCCTAACAGTGCATCAGGTTCACGCTGGTCTCGTCTAAAGAAGACTGACGGGGAGAACATGGCTCCCACCACGTGGATGTGAGGGCATCATCTAGGAATTGTGTGCATCTGGTAGTAACAGACACTCAATAAAGGATGGTTTAAAGAAATTGCAAGGTAATTTTTCTCTTTTGCAGGAAGACGTAGGCAATTCAGTGGTGGCCTGACAAGCCCATGGAGTCATCCAAGTCTGGGCCTCTTGCATCTTGCTGCTTTGCCTTTCTTAGTACACAACTTCCACCCTAAAGTTTGCCTCATGGTGACAAGATGGCCAATGCATTGTGTCTGCATTCTAGGCTGGAGAAAAGAGGAAGAGAGAAAAGAGAAGGGGCAACAAAGGCACTTCCAGGTAAATCAAACCCCTCTTTTAAAAAATATATATTTTTATTGATTTCAGAGAGGAAGGGAGAAGGAGAGAGAGATAGAAACATCAATGATGAGAGAATCATGGATCGGCTGCCTCCTGCATGCCCCACACTGGGGATGGAGCCTGCAACCCGGGCATGTGCCCTGACTGGGAATCGAACCCTGACCTTCTAGTTCATAGGTCGACGCTCAACCCCTGAGCCATGCCAGCTCGGCAAGTCCCTCTTTTTTTTTCATGGCTTAGTTACTTTTTTCTTTAAATTAAATTCATTGGGGTGACATTGGTTAAATAAGATTATATAGGTTTCAAGTGTACATTTCCATGATACATAATCTGTATATTGCATTGTGTGCCCACCACCCAAAGTCAAATCATCGTCCATCACCATAAATTTATCAACCCCCTTTTCAAAGAGCTTCCCCCAAATCTCTACCAACATTTCTGTTTCCATTGCTCTAGCCAGAAGTTAGTGGTGAGTCAAGGATTTCTTAGATATGACACTAAGAGTATGATCCATTTAAAAACCCCAAAAGGACTTGTACCCAGGATCTATAAAGAACTCTCAAAACTAAACAATAAGAAAACAAACAGCCCAATTTTTTTAAATGGGCAAAACCTTAAGCTATAACCCAGCAATCACATTCCTGGATATTTATCAGAGAAATTAAAATTTGTATCCACACAAACCTGTACACAAATGATCACTGCAATGTTATTTGCACGCAGCCAAGACGTCCCTCAATAGTTGAATGGTTAAACATACTGTAGTGTGTTTACACCATGGAATACTCACTCAGCAATATCAAACCATGAACTACAGACTGGATCTTGAGAGCATTATTCTGAATGAAAGAAAAGCCAATCTCAAACTGACTGTCACATACTATATAGCCCTATTTATGCAGCATTTTCAATGTGACAAAAGTATAGAGATGGAAAAAATTACTGATTGCCTAGGGCAGTGGTCGGCAAACTGTGGCTTGCGAGCCACATGCAGCTCTTTGGCCCCTTGAGTGTGGCCACGAAGTTTCAATCGCACTGTACGTGCGCGCCCGCACGTAGTATTTTGTGGAAGAGCCACACTCAAGGGGCCGCAGTTTGCCGACCACTGGCCTAGGGTACGGATGATTGGGGGAGGTGTGTGGCTATGATTATAAAGGGTAACACATGGGAGATATTGGCAGTAATACAATAGTACTGCATCTTGCTTGAGGTGGTTCTTACATAAATCTACACAAATGACAACATGGTATAGAAATATACACACACTTTATACCAATGTCAATTCCTGGTTTTGATATTATATTATAGTTATGTATGATGTAACCATCAGGGGGAACTAGGTGAAGGGTATATGGACCTCTTCATACTATCTTTGCAATTTCCTGTGAATTTAGTTATTTAATAATAAAAAGGTTTTTTTAATAGCAAAATACTTGAGCAAACACTTCAAGAAAGAATATTCAGATCACAAATAAGCACGTGAAAAGATGTTGAACATCGTCAGCTATTAGGGAAATGCAAATGAAAACTACAAGGAAATACCACTACACACCTATTAGAATAGCTACAATGGAAAGTATTGACAATACCAAGTGCCAACAGGGATGCAGAGCAACAGAAACTCAAACTGGTGCAGCCCCTCTGAAAAGAGTTTACAGATGTGTGTTTTTTAATAAAGTCAAACTACACTTACCATATGACCCAGCAATCTGACACCTAGGTAGTTCCCTGGAGAATTAGAAACTTATATTCACCCCCAAATCCATACATGAATGTTCGTAACAGCTCCATTCATAAATGCCCCAAACTGGCAACAACCCAATGTCCTTCAACAGGCAAACGAATAAACAAATAGTGGCACATCCATACCATGGAAATCTACTTAGCAATAAAAAGAAAAGAACTATTGACAAATGCAAAAACATGAGTGAATATCAAAGGAATTGTGCCCCAAAGTCTCAAAGGGCTACACACTATATAATTCCATTTGTATGATAGTTTCCAAAAGACATAACTATAATGACAGAGAACAGATTAGCGGTTTCCCAGGGGGAGGGGGAGGGTATGACTGCAAAACAGAGGGTCAACAAACGTTTTCTGCAAAGGGCCCACAGTAAATATTTTAGGCTTTGTGGGCCAGATATGGTCTCTGTTGCATATTTTTCCTTATTTTTGTTTGTTGTTTTGTTCTTTTCCCAACACTTTCAATACGTAAAATCCATTTTTAGTTTCTGGGCCCTAAGAAAGCAGGCCATGGGTCAGATTTGTCTTGGGCGTAGTTTGCTGACCACTGCTATAATGAGATAGCACAAGGGAGTCCGGGGTAGGGTATGCGATGCCATTGTTCTGTATCCTGTGGTGGTGGTCACACAAATCTATAGATGTGTTAGAATTCACAGAAGCGTATGCACACAAAACGTCAATAACATTGTATATTAATTGAGAAAAAAACCAGTAACTTATCTGACCAGTTCATCTCTGTCACAAAAGAGATCAAAGATTGATTTTCCCCTCAGATATAGAGATCAAGAAATCGTTTAAAAGATATGGCTTCATCTATCCCTTTTACAAATTATTTACTGTAGCAATTCCCTCAATTAAAATGGCACCCTTGTGTGAATGAGATAAAGAATTCAGTTGTGACTTATTAAGTTATAACGATGACAACTATTTCTTTGAGAACAGGAAAGGCACGTGTTTTTCTCTGTTACCGAGAGATAAATGTATTTATTTATCACTTACAATAATGTTCAGTTTATTAGCAGAGCAATGAACATTTAAGCTCAGAGCAGCGTGCTTCAGTCTTTAAACAGCAGTTTAAGCTGGATTGTTTTAGAATAAGGTGCTCTTGTGTCAGAAATTATAACTTGTGTTATGGAGAATATGGTCTTTCTTAAGTTTCCCTAACGAGAGAAGAGAACCTCACATTTACTTGAATGCTCTGGACAAGAGGGTCGCTGTGCCATCGCAGTAGCTCTGTCCCCAGGCCTTGGTTACTGTCACAGGGAGTACTCAGCATCCAATATTTAAAAAGGAGAGAACTGGCTTCTGTGGCTGGCCAAATGAATACATTTTTAATGCTTCCCTAAAAACAGTCTTTAAGAAAATAAAAATATTTCATCTTTAGTAGTGATTCTCACGTGGTGGGCGTGGGTACCTCAGGGCGGGGGATGCTTTAGAAAATTACATGGCCTAATAGCAGAATCAGAGGCCCGGTCATCCCTTTGAAAAACAGTGTAGCCCGGCTGGTGTGGCTCAGCAGTCGAGTGTCCACCCAGGAACCAAGAAGTCACTGGTCTGGTTAATGGTCATGGCACATTCCCAGGTTGTGGGCTTGATCCCTAATAGGGGGCGTGCAGGAAGCAGCCGATCAGCGATGGTCCTCTCTCATCGATGTTTCTATCTCTCTATCCCTTTCTCTTCTTCTAAAAATCAAAACATATTTTAAAAAGAGGAAAATAGTATAATACCTTTCCTCTAGACCAGGGGTGGGCAAACTTTTTGACTCGAGGGCCACAATGGGTTCTTAAACTGGACCGGAGGGCCGGAACAAAAGCATGGATGGAGTGTTTGTGTGAACTAATAGAAATTCAAAGTAAACATCATTACATAAAAGGGGACGGTCTTTTTTTTTTTTTTAGTTTTATTCATTTCAAACGGGCCGGATCCAGCCCTTGGGCTGTAGTTTGCCCACGGCTGCTCTATATAGTCCTTGCAGGGAGTGGGCCTAAGCCAGCAGTCGGACATCCCCCAAGGGATGAGGCTCCCACCACCGCCACTGCTCGCCAGCTGTGAGGCTGCCTTCTGACTGAGTGGTGTTCCCCTGTGGTCAGTGTGCTCAGCTGACCAGGATGAGCGGTTGCTCCCGCAGCGGGAGCAGCCCGCTAGCAGGCCCAGGGTGAAGCTGAGTCTCTGCGCCTATCAAATACCTGAGACAATCCAGACTGTGACTTAACTCCACCAGCTGATGCAGGCCCTCTAAGGTGTATTTTAGAAAGAGTGCAGGGAGCTGGCATAGGTGGATGGCGAGAGGGGATGTGACTGTGGACCCCCGGGGAGGCTGTCCTGATGACTGAGGATCCTGGAGCACAGCTGCCCTGAACATCCCTGATGGTGTCACCAACCTGGCATCACACATCAAGGACATTCACTGAGTGGCTTTGGGGTGCAAAGCTCTCCACCAGGTTCCTCCAGGACACAGAACACGCCTTTACCCAAGACATTGCCCCAAAATATCAGCTCAGACTAATTTCCTCATTCAGCAGCCGCTCAGAGGGCAGGTCCACAGCTGCTCAGCTGACTGGGATGAGCAGTGCTCCCACAGCGGGCCGATCCCCGCAGGCCACCCCCACTACCAGTACACGAATCCATGCACCAGGCCTCTAGTTTTGAAATAATTTTAGGTGCACAGAAAGTTGCAGTGATATTACAGAGAGCTCCCAGGTACTCCTCACTCATCTCCCCCCAGCCCCAGTTAGATCTTCCCTAACTATAGAACAATATTGAAACCAGTAAACTGACATCAGCACAATGTGTGTGTGGTTCTGACACTTTATCACGTGTGGATTAGTGTAACCACCACTACAATCAAGATACAGAACATTTCTTTCAGCATAAAGAACTCCCTTTTACTACTTCTTTACTGACACACCCATCTCTTCTCCCCAGCCTACCTCCATAAACTTGAACCCCTGGCAACCACTAATTTGTTCTCCATCTCTATAATTTTGTCACTAGAGAACATTATATGACTAGAATCATGCAGTACGTGAGCTTTTGAAATTGGCTCTTTTTCACGCAGTATAATGCCTTTAGAATTCACCCAAGCTGTTGCATGTGTCAATCGTCACTTCGTTTTATTGCTGAGTAGCATTCCATGGCACGGATGCATCCCACTTGTTTAACCATTCACCTGTGAAAGACCTCTGAGCTGTTTCCAATTTTAGGTTATTACAAAGAAAACTGCTATGAACAATCATGTACAGGTTTTGGTGTGGACATAAGCTTTTATTTCTCTGGGATAAATGCCCAGGAGTGCAACTGCTGGGCCATATGGTAGGTGTATGTTCTGTTTTTAAAGAACTGCAGAACTGTTTTCCAGAGGAGCTGTACCGTTTTACATTCTACCAGCACGGCACCAGAGAGCTGGTTTCTCCACATCTTTGCCCGCACTTGGTGGTGTCATTATTTTTTCCAATTTTATTGAGATAAAGTTGACATATAACACCGTATACATTTAAGGTGTATAACATAATGATTTCATATATGTATATATTGCACAAGGAGTTCAGTTAACATCCATCATTTTTCCATTTGAGCAGACCACAGAAGTCAGTCCTGTGTATGCTATATTCTACATACTGTATGATCTCACTTATATTTGGAATCTAAAAAAACAAACTAATATCAACAGAGATCAGATTTATGGTTGCCAGAGGCAGGGGATGGAGAGTAGAATTGAGGGAAGGCGATAAAAAAGGTACAAACTCCCAGTTAGATGATAAATTCTGGGAATGTAATGTACAACATGATGACTATAGTTTACAACACTGTATTGTATATTTGAAAGTTGCTATGAGAATAGATCTTAAAAGTTCTCAGCAGGAGGAGAACAAACTGTAATTATAAGAGGTGACCTCATCTCTTATTTCTCTTCCCTTCGCTCACTCTGCTCCAGCCACACTGGCCTTGTAATTCATCTAACACATCAGACAACTTTCTGTCTCAACAGCTTGGCAGTTACTATTCCCTTTGGAATGGTCTTTCCCCAGATACCCCGATGTGCTTTGGATATTACTTAATCTCACCTTCTTATGCATCTCCACGCCACCACCATCCCCTCTGCCCAAGACATCTTATCTCCCCGCCTGGCTTCATTTTTTTCCCTTTAGCACTATTGATATAGCTCTTTTTATATCTACAGTATATCTGTATCTGCATCAGTAGCTGTACCTGTATCTATATCTATACTTATGCTATTTTTAATGTTTTATTGATTTTAAAGAGGAAGGGAGAAGGAGAGAAACATTGATGAAAGAAACACCAATTAGATGCCTCCTGCATGCCCCTACTGGGGATCAACCCCACAACCTGGGCATGTGCCCTGACCAGGAATCAAAATGGGACCACGCTCAACCAACTGAGCCACACTGGCTAAGGCTCATCCTATTTTTTAATCCTCACCTGAAGATATGTTTATTGATTTGAGAGAGAGAGGAAGGAAGGGGGGGGGAGAGGGAGAGAGAGAGAGAGAGAGAGAGAGAGAGAGAGACAGAGAGAGACAGAGACAGACATTGATCAGTTGCCTCCCGTATGGAACCCAAAACCCAGGTATATGCTCTGACCAAGAAAAGAACCTGCAACCAACCCACAACCTTCTGGCGTATGGACGACACTCCAACCAACTGAGCCACCCAGCCAGGGCCATTCTTCATCCTATTTTTATGCTTTTCCCACCAGAATACAATCTTATAGAGGTATGAATTTTTATCTGTTTCCTTTTCACTTTAGTCTCAGAACCATCCTAGCACACAGTAGGTGCTCAGTAAGTATTGTAAACGAATCATGTTGCCTACTCTAATTAAGTGCATTCCAGCAGGGAGTTATTGGCTATTATGCTTTACACACTATAATACTGGTCACTGGACAAATGTTTTCTACAAGCTATTTCTTCCACATCCTTCATGCTGACTATATCAACAGTTAGAACTCTAAACAAAAGATAATACTGTCTACCAGGTCCTCACTCGATGTATTTATGAGCTGTGAGTGTGCACTTCTCCTTCAGACTGGCCAGGGTTTTGTGTGTGTTGCTCTTGGGGATGTTTGCAATTTCTTTGTGATCTATTTCCTTCCTTGTATCATTCATCTTCTTCCCCCACCCTCCCTGCCCCCAAAACATTCGGGAGAGGGGTTTACAGCCAGGAAAACCTTTCACCTTTTACCTTAATCTTTTTCAGTGCTATCTCAATTTTGAACAGGCTTAAATGAAATAAAGTATTTCTTAGATGCCGATATTATTAGACATACAGTTGTATTCATCAAGCTCTGCTTACTATAAATGTCTCTCCACTGACAACACATACACATTGTGTTAGTAAAATAAAGAAGGAGGCAATGGAGGCTTCTGGAACTCGCATCTGTGTTCCTCAAATATCAGAGTTGCTCGATGGAGTTTAATGAGGCACTTGCCCATTAATTTTAAGTTGGATTTTCAAATTATTTGGAAAGTATTATGTTTCAAATTATTACCATCACTCTGCAATGCATTTTTAATTTTCCTGAGTAAAACCTTTAATTATTCTTCCTAAATTTTAAAAACAGCCAATTATTATGGCATTTAGCTGGAATATACTAGGCAATTAAAAAAATACTTGAAACTAGATTGATTTAAAAATTAAGATTTGGTACACAGCACAGGGAAATAATCAATAATATAACTTTGTATAGTGACAGATGGTACTAGACTTATTGTGGTGATCACACTAGAAGGTATAGAAATGTAGAATCACTATGTTGTACATCTGAAACTACTATAATATTGTATGTTAACTATACTTTAATAAAAATAAGTAAAAGAAAAATTAAGATTTGCTTTCAAATGTATGTTTATTAAAAACATTTTGCAAGTATGTATATTTCCTTCTAAGGCTCCTACATAAAGTATAATAACTGGAAAAGTATACCCTCTATTTTTTATTATGAAGGCTCAATATTTAAGACAAATGCTTTTTGTTAATCTTTACTTTTTTGATTATTTGTAATGTTTTAAAAGTTACTCTCGCCCGGCTGGTGTGTTTCAATGGCTGAGTGTGGACCTATGAACCAGGGAGTCACAGTTCTATTCCCTGTCAAGGCACATGCCTGGGGTTGTAGGCTCAATTCCCAGTAGGGGGCGTGCAGGAGGCAGCTGATCCATGATTCTCTCTCATCATTGATGTCTATCTCTCTCTCCCTCTCCCTTCCTCTCTGAAATCAATAAAAATACACATTTTTAAAAAGTTATTCTCAACTAATGAATGGAGCTACACTTCCTCACTAGGGCATCATTAAATTACTAAGTGCACTAGGGATATTTTTAAGGTTCAAAATGCATGATTTTAAGCATTTGAGGAATTTAAGACAAAAATAAGAAGTTATTTGTGGATAAATTCTAAATGTTACATAATGGCTGAAATAAAATTCTTAGGATAAGAATAGTGTATGCGGAGGTGGGTTTGAAATATCCAAAAGACCAACATTTTACTTCTTAAAAATGGAAATTCCCTGTTTTAGTAACAGAATTCTAATCACATAGCATGCCAGATTTTAAAATATTTATTTTAAAAATTGAATCTATATGTTTAACTTCTTATGAATCATTTTAGTGTGCAATCAAAGTTATTTGGTTTAAAAGTATCCACCCAGAACCTCTAGATTTTTTTTTACTGATTTCAAATTGGTTAGACTTTAACTTTACAGTATTTTAATCACTTGTATTTAAATCCTGAGTATTGCTTGTTTTGCTTGTCAAATGACAGCAGTTGGGAGTAAAATCCACTCTGAAAGTCTCCCTCCTTGAACAGAGCGTATACTATAATAACAAGTCTCATTATCACACTATGATGGAAACCTCAAACATCTTTAGTGGAAGGATTCAAATTACATGTTGCAGCACCAAAGCGCCAGCTCATTAATCACCTTTCTTCTCCACTCATAACTACCTGCATAAAATATCATTCCAGGCTCCCTAATGCAATTTAATTTTTCATTAAAAAATTTAAAAAGAAATTGCAAGTTAAAATAGTAGGGGTGGACAGTGTTACTTTTTTGTTGATTACTCCCTGTCCATTTCCAATTATGTTTTCCACTTGGGGCACAGAAGATGTGGTCCAACAAAAGAGATTCATTCACACACACACACACACACACACACACACACACACACACACACACACACGTCACAGTCCTGGTCCCAGGAGTTGACATATTTCACTTTTGTTATTTGATACCCTTCTTTCATATTCAAGTTATTCAGCTGTTAGCTTGCTTTCTTTCTTTTTTTAATCCTCACATGAGGATATTTTTTCCCCACTGCTTTTCAGACAGTGGAAGGGAGGGAAGGAGAGAAAGGGAGAGAGAGAAAGAGAAACATCTATGTGAGAGAGACACATCAACTGGCTGCCTCCTGCACTCGCCCAGACCTGGGGCAGGGAGTGAACCCTCAACCTAGGTACATTTAACTAGGAGTAATTTGTGCAACAAAACTAGATGATAACTTATCCCCCCACAAAATATGAGCAAGTAGGTACTAAACTAGTGACAGTCACACTACCTACATTACCAGCTTACGTGCAGAGGGATCATAGGGATATAACAGGGTCTCTCACTGACCTGAGAACAACAAAATAACCAAAAGGTACTCATTGAAAGCTCATAGAGCCAACATGAGGGCAGGAGTCAAAACTGTAAGGGGTTTAATATCCCAGCGGCAAGTGAGTACCATGGGTGTGCAGTAAGGTCTAAGAAGGCTAAAGTAGTCTGGCTCAAACATGAACTCCTGGAACTAACCAGCCAAAGCATCCTTTGAGGATGAAGACCACACTGAGGAAATCTGCTGATGAATATAAATTGAACAGGATAGTGACGATTGAGGCAGAGTAAAGACAGGTACAGAAAAGGCAGGGGAGGGAGACAGAGGCTAGAGATCTCAGAAATTAAGCCACCATCGGAGACTTCAAAAAACAACAGGCAAGAGCTCTAGCCATGAAATTATAAAATCCATTATCTCCCTTCTAAAAGTTCGGAAAAAATAAATTCACTTGAAAATGAACAACATAATCAACTAAAGAAACCACCTGATCATCTCGATAGACACAGAAAAAATGTCTTTGACGTTCATTATACAAACTCTCAGCAAACCTAGAATAGAAGGGAAATTTCTCAACCTGATAAAGACATGGAAAAAGGCCTGCAGTTAACATCATACTTAGTGATGAGAGACTGGATGTTTCCTCTGAAGACTGGAAACAAAGCAAGGATGCCCACTCTTGCCACTTCACTGTTGCCACTTCAACATTATGCTGGAGGGTTCTGGCCAGTGTGATCATGCAAGAAAAATAAAAGGCATCCGGATTGCAAACAAAGAAGTAAAACTATTGTTACTTGCAGATGACATGATACTATATGTAGAAAACACTAAGGAATTCACACACACAAACTTATTAACTAATAAATATGTTCAGCAAAATCACAGGATACAAAATCAGTATATACAAAAGCCAACTGTATTAGTATTTACAAACAATGAACAATAAAAAAATTGCAACTAAGAAAATAATTCCAGCCCTGGCCAGTTTTGCTCAGTGGATAGAGCATCAGCCTGTGGACCAAAGGGTCCCAGGTTTGGTCCAGGGCATGTACCTCGGTTGCAGGCTCCTCCCTGGCCCAGGCCCTGGTCAGGGCACGTGCAGAAGGCAAGAAATTGATGTGTTTCTCTCACATCGATATTTCTCTTTGTCTTTCCCTCTCTCTTCTACTCTTTCTAAAAATTCAATGGAAAAATATCCTTGGGTGAGGATTAACAACAACAAAAAAGAAAAAAGAAAAGAATGCCATTCGCAATAGCATTAAAAAGAATAAAAATACTTAGGAATAAATTTAACAAAATAAGTACCAGACAAGTACACCGAAAGTTTAAAACCACTGATGAAGGAAATTAAAGAAGTTCTAAATAAATGGAGAAACACATCATGTTCATAGATTGGAAGACTCAATATTATTAATATGGAAATTCTCCCCAAATTGATCTATAGTTAACAGAATCCCTACCCAAATTCCAACAGATATTTATTTATTTACGCAAAAGTTGACAAGCTGGTAGTTGGGAGACAATTCTCCATGAATATTTCACAGTTCTGCACAATCTAGGTCTTCTTAGCACAGAACATGTTTGAACAACAAAGGCTGTGGAAGCTTGAGATTTAGAGATATGCCTCCCTTAGAGATACCCGCTTACATTCCAAGGTAATAAATCTACAGGCCTTTCCCTCCTTGCTCCAGAGATTTGTTTCTATTCCAGAGCAAAGATGAGCTCATCATCTTTCTCTCCTTAAAGGAGAGAATGGGCAGATGTGCCAGAAAACCTTACAGAAGCTTAGAGTCTCATACTTGTGGGGGTCCTTTCCTGCAGTGAAACCCCCTGCGCGTGCAGGTAAACATCTGTCTGTCTGTCACTAGTACTTGTGTTGCCCGGTGGAGAATTGCCACGTGGGGGAACTGATGCAAGGTGCTACTCTGGATGATGCTTTTCCCATGAGTAATAAACCATCTGTGTCCCTAACGTTTTCTGTCAGTATACGTATGTGAAACTGACAAACTTAGTTTGAAAGTCGGGTAAAATCTCAGACCCTTCACAGTTTCTGACTTAATACTGATTCTAAAATGAAATGGACTAGACCTAGAGTACCCAAAATAATTTTGAAAATGAAAAACAAAATTGGAGGACTTCCACTTCTCAATTTTGAAACTTATTATAAACTGTAGCTATCAGTACAATGGGGTGTTGGCATAAAGATAGACATATAGATCAATGGAAAAGAATTGAGAATCTAGAAGTAAACTTTATATTAATGGTCAGTTGATTTTTGACAAAGGTGCCAAGGCATTTCAATGGGGAAAAGGATAGTTTTTTCAACAAATGGTGCTGGAAAAATTGGATATCTCCATGTACACTATTATAAAAAATTAACTTACAACAAATCAGAGACCTAAATGTAAAAGCTAACTCTATAAAATAGGTAACAAGAAAACAAGATAAAATCTTAAGGATCGCGATTAGGAAGATTTCTTAGATATGACCCCAAAAGCATGATTTATAAAAGAATAAATTAATAAATCCAGTATTATCAAAATTCAAAACTTCTGAACTTCAAAAAACATCACTGGTGAAAAGCCATAGTCTGAGAGAAAATATCTGCAAGTCACATATTCAGATAAAGGACTTGTATATTCAAAATATACAAAGAACTTTTATAACTCAATAAGAAAACAACCAAACCAATTTTATACCCGGATAAAAAGCTGGATTTCTTCCCTATACCTAAATAGGACTGCCTGCTAAGAATGATTAAGTAGAGTCCAGAGTCTCACAACATAATACCCAAAATATCCAAGATACGAATGAAGATGACTCATCATACCAAAAACCAGGTCAATTGCAACAGATTCCAACATTAAGATGATTGAGATGTTGGAATTATCTGACAAGGATTTTAAAGCATCAATCATAAAAATATTTCAATAAGTAATCATAAATACTCCTGAAACAAATGAAACAATAGAAATTCTCAGAAAAAAAAAACCAACAGAAGATACTTTAAAAGAAATTGTAGAACTGGAAAATACAATTACTGAAATAAAAAACTCACTGGACGGGTTCAAGAGTAGATTGGAGGGTGGAGGAAATAATCAGTGAACTCAAAGACAAATCAATAGAATTTACATAATCTGAACAACAGAGAGCTTTACATTTAGGTATTTGATAGATTTTGAGTTAATTTTTGTACAGGGTATGAGATCAGTCTAAATTCATTCTTTTGCATGTAGATATCCGGTTTCCCCAGCATTAATTGTTGAAATGGCCAATTGATTTTTTTGTACAAAGGTGCAAAAACAATTCAGTGAAGAAAAGACAGTCTTTTCTACAAATTGTCCTGGAACAATTGAATATCATAGAGAAAGAAAAGAAAAGAAAAATGAGACCTGGCCGGTTTTGCTCAGTGGATAGAGCGTTGGACTGCAGACCAAACGGTCCCAGGTTCGATTCCGGTCAAGGGCACACGCCCGGTTGTGGGCTCGATCTCCGTTGGGTGGCATGCAGGAGGCGGCCGATCAATGATTCGCATCATTGATGTTTCTTTTTTTTTTTTTTTTAAATCTTTATTGTTCAGATTATTACATTTGTTCCTTTTTTTCCCCCCCATAACTCCCCTCCTCCCAGTTCCCGCCCCACCCTCCGCCCTCACTCCCCACCCACTGTCCTCATCCATAGGTGCACGATTTTTGTCCAGTCTCTTCCCACATCTCCCACACCCCTTTCCCCCCCAAGAATAGTCAGTCCACTCCCTTTCTATGTCCCTGATTCTATTATAATCAACAGTTCATTCTGTTCATCAGATTATTTATTCACTTGATTCTTAGATTCACTTGTTGATAGATGCATATTTGTTGTTCATAATTTGTATCTTTACCTTTTTCTTCCTCTTCCTCTTCTTAAAGGATACCTTTCAGCATTTCATATAATCCTGGTTTGGTGGTGATGAACTCCTTTAGCTTTTCCTTATCTGTGAAGCTCTTTATCTGACCTTCAATTCTGCATGATAGCTTTGCTGGATAAAGTAATCTTGGTTGTAGGTTCTTGGTATTCATCACTTTGAATATTTCTTGCCACTCCCTTCTGGCCTGCAAAGTTTCTGTTGAGAAATCAGCTGACAGTCGTATGGGTATTCCCTTGTAGGTAACTGAGTTTCTTTCTCTTGCTGTTTTTAAGATTCTCTCTTTATCTTTTGCTCTTGGCATTTTAATTATGATGTGTCTTGGTGTGGTCCTCTTTGGATTCCTTTTGTTTGGGGTTCTCCGCGCTTCTTGGACCTGTAAGTCCATTTCTTTCACCAGGTGGGGGAAGTTTTCTGTCATTATTTCTTCAAATAGGTTTTCAATATCTTGCTCTCTCTCATCTTCTGGCACCCCTATAATTCTGATGTTGGTACGCTTGAAGCTGTCCCAGAGGCTCCTTACACTATCCTCGCATTTTTGGATTCTTTTTTCATTTTGCTTTTCCGGTTGGATGTTTTTTGCTTCCTCGCATTTCAAATCATTGACTTGATTCTTGCGCTCCTCTGGTCTGCTGTTGGGCGTCTGTATAATATTCGTTATTTCAGTCCGTGTGTGCTTAATTTCTAGTTGGTTCCCCAATATAAGATCGAGGGTCTTATTAGTTTTCGTGTAGATCTCATTAAGTTTATCGGCAGCTTCTAAACAGTTCTTGAGAGACCTTAAAAGTGTGGTTCTGAACTCTATTTCTTCCATTGACAATTTTGTCCTGTTTCTTTGTCTCCGCATTTTGTTATGCTTCCTTGGTGCACCCCCTAGTGGTCTTTGTTCGCAGTCTTATAGATAAATCTTGATTGTTGTAGCTAATTCCAGGGAGGGTTTGACCTCCAGGCCAAGTGGCTATGAGAATCAGCTGTGTCAGCAGTGAGAGAACTTCTGTCCTCTAGGGAGGTGCTAATCTAGCCTTTGCCTGAGGCTACCCGGCAAATGCCTCCGTGCAGGGCTTGGGCGGGGCGGGTCGCACAGGATCAACAGGGTGGGCCGGAGAGAGCAGTTATGGCGGCTCTCAGTCCTGTCCCAAGGGACTCTGCCTCTCTGAGTCCCAGCACCCGCTGCAAAGCTCGGAGAGAAAGCTGCCCTCGCTCTGACCGAAGCCAGATAGTCCCGCTTCTCCCGTTTGAGTCTGGGTCCCTAAAGACTCGCCCGGATCTGGTGCTCAGAGTCTGCGACTCCCTCCCAATTGGAAACAACAACCGCGCCCTCCGCCGCCAGCCCACTCTGCGCACTCCGCACCTCAGAATTTGACTTCAACACTGCGCCTCCTCTGAGTGTCCGTATGCGTTTCTCTTTCCTCCTAGTTGTAGGACTTCCACTCAGCCAGCGTTCCTGTGGTTCTGGGTGATGTCCCTTCCGTTTTTTGGTTTCACTTTTGAAGTAGTTGTTCAAAGCAGCAAACTCCCGCGTTAACCTATGCCGCCATCTTGGTTCTCCCTGTCTCTCTCATTGATGTTTCTATCTCTCTTTCCCTTCCTCTCTGAAATCAATAAAAATATATTTTTTTAAAAAATGAGTCTTGACCTAAACATCACACCATATACAAAAATTAATTCAAAATGGATCATGGACTTAAATGTAAAATGTAAAACTATGAAACTTTTAGAAGAAAACATAAGATAATTTTTAGGACCCAGGACTAAGTGAAGAGTTCTTAGAAACGACACTAAAAGTATGATTCATAAAAGAAAAAAAATTAATAAATTGGGCTTCATCAGAATTTTAAACTGTGGTGCTGTGAAATACTCTATTCGGAAGATGAAAAAACAAGCTACAGTATGGTTGAAAATATTTGCAAACCATATATCTGTCAGAAGCTTTCTTTGTAGAATATGTAATTTATAATTAAAAATCCAATTATAAAATGAACAAAATACATGCAGAGACATTTCACCAAAGAAGAGATATGGATGGCAAATAAGTACATGCAAAGATGTTCAACATCATGCATCATTAGGGACATAAAAATTTAAACCACAATGAGCTATCTAAACTTATTAGAACAGTTAAACAAAAATATAACAATGATACCAAATGCTGGTGAGGATGCAGAGAAACCGGATCTCTCATGCACTGGTGGTGGGAATGGAAACTGGTAAGGCTACTCTAGAAAACAGTTCGGTGGTGTATTAGTTTCCTAGGCGGCCATAGCAAATTACCACACGCTTGTTTACTTAAACAACAGAAATTTACTCTCTTTCAGTTTTAAAGGCTAGAACTCCAAAATCAAGGTGGTGGCTAGGCTACACTCTCTCTGAAGACTCCTTCCTTTCCTCTTCCTAGCTTTTGGAGTCTCCTGGCAATTCTTTATTTTTATTTTTTAAATCTTTTTAAAAATATATTTTTATTGATTTCAGAGAGGAAGGGAGAGGGAGAGGGAGAGGGAGAGAGAGAAACATCAATGATGAAAGAGAACCATTGATCGGCTGCTTCCTGCACACCCCCCACTGGGGATTGAGTCGGGCATATGCCCTTGACTAGAATCGAACCCAGGACTCTTCAGTCTGCAGGCCGACACTCTATCCACTGAACCACACCAGCTAGGGCTCCTGGCAATTCTTGATGTTCCTCAGCTTACAGCTACCACTCCAATATCAGCCACCACGATCACATGGCTTTCTTCCCTCTAGCTCTCCCTCCCCATTACAAAAACAGCAAACGTGGATGTCAGACCAGCTGACACACCTCCTACCAGTGTGGGTATGCTTTCTTCTTTACTTCTCTAGTTGTAGGATTTCCAGCCAGCCAGCTTCAGGCGGTTCTGAATGGTTGTTCTGTAATTTAGTTGTCATTTTGATGTGGTTGTGTGGGGCGGCGAGTCCAGGCATTTACCTATGCCACCATCCTGGTTCTCTCTCCCCTCCTTTCTTTAGTTCATTAAATCCAGCCATTGGCTTTCGGGCCCACTCTAATCCAGGATGACTTCATCTGAACTTGATTACATCCTGACTAATGTATGGTCCTTAAAATACTCTACCTGCAATTTCCCTTTCCAAGTTTACATGTTATTGCCAATATTTTAATTCTACCTTGTTTTTAATACAGTCAAATGAATCATTATTGTATCTTTGCTATTTTTTAAAATAGTCAATGCCCAGTTAGATTGATCTGCATATTTACCAATATCTTTCTCACTTCCGGCATCTTGCATCCTACATTGTCCTTTAGGATTACAAATATTTCTTTCCAGAGTGAATCCTTCAGAGATTCTCAGGGTGACAAGACTATGAGTGACAAACTCCTTCTGTCTTTGTCTGGAAAATGTCTTTATTTTATCCTTCTTTGAATACAAAATGTAATCACATGGTGTGGCAGCTATGAAAATATGTCATTCAGACCTCTTGCTATGGGAGTGTAACTGGCAGATGGCCTCACTGCTGCACTCTGAATCCACCGCCACATTAGCATGGAGGCCACCGAGGCCACGCTTCACACAGGCTGCTCTTAATGATTAAGCATGGCAAGGGCACGCAGACAGACACGTGACTCCTCTGGATGGCTGCTTGGTCTGGAGGACTCCTCATCAGCCTGGCTGCACCTTTCTCAGAACTGCACTGCAATCTGTAAATCCGCCTGGGCAGCCCTTCCTCTGCCATGGGTCAGATCTGCACTGTGGTCTGAAGACCTCACCCGCAGGGACTCCCTCCCTTTTTATACTCGCAGGCATTTCCTCCATTCAGTCTCTTGCATGTCGTCTTATCTTGGCTTCTCCTTCTCAGAGGACCTAGGCTAACATGCATGGTTTGTATATCAAAACAATATAAAATATATCTATAGTAATAAAAGCATAATATGCTAATTAGACCGGACGTCCTTCCTGACGGATGAAGCCAGGGCTGTGAGGGAAGCCTGGTCCTGGGTGCCAGAGGGAAGCCAGTGCCAGCAGCCGGGGGAAGGAAGGCCTACTCTTGCACGAATTTCATGCATTGGGCCTCTGGTACAGTAATAAAATTCTAAGTCCCATCTTTGCCCACATCTACCATTTCACTCACCACAACCACATTCACACAGATGTTCTACCTTTTATCAAACTGTCATGTGTCACGTATACTTTGAGTTTTTAATGGAAATATTATAAAAGATGAGTAAAGTCTTGTTTTCCTTTTTCTTACACAAAAGGTAGCATACTACATGCTCTGGGTCTTATACATTTTATCGTCCAGATCTCTTAAACTTCTTTAAATATTTTCAATCTCATGTCACAGAATTCTGAAACATTTCCTTAAATCTATCCTACAGTTCATTTATTCTTTTTATGTGTGTCTAATTTGCTTTTTAACTTATCCATTGAATTGCTTTTCAGTGCCTGTAGTATTTATTTTTTTAAATATATTTTTATTGATTTCAGAGAGGAAGGAAGGAGAGAGAGAAAGAAACATCAATGATGAGAAAGAATCATTAATCAGCTGCCTCCTGTGTGCCACAACCTGGGCATGTACCCTGACTGGGAATTGAACCATGACCTCCTGGTTCATAGGTCACCGCTCAACCACTGAGCCACGCTGGCTGGGCAGTGCTTGTATTTTTTTAATCTTTATATTTCTATGGCAACTTTTCCTAATCTAGCCATTCTTCTGTCATAGTGTCTTGTTCTTTTCTTAGTGTTTTGATCCTTCTTTTAGGTTTCTAATTATCTAAAATATACTGATTTTATATTACCTTTCTTTTTCAAATATATTTTTATTGATTTCAGAGAGGAAGGGAGAGGGAGAGAGAGATAGAAACATCAATGATGAGAGAGAATCATGGATCGGCTGCCTCCTGCACAACCCCTACTGGGGATTTAGCCCACAACCCTGGCATGTGCCCTTGACTGGAATCAAACCTGGGACCTTTCAGCCCGCAGGCTGACGCACTATCCACCGCGCCAAGCCAGCTAGGGCTATATTATATTTCAATTTTATTATAATATCTCTTGTTTGGGGGAGCTGATCCATGTATGCCTGCTGATTTCTGCTTGTGGTAAGTTGTTTCCTTATAAGGTCTTATAATTTTTTAATGTAAGTTCAACATTGGTGGGGCATTTTATTTTTCTATGTGAATCCAATTCTTTGCACTTATTTTTGCCAGGTGTATCAATTAGGGTCCAGTTAGCAGACTGAAACCACACCAGTAATTTGAACATAATTAGTACAAAGAATTATTAAGGAGTTAAAGTTGATTACTGAAAGAATAAAAGAAAGATCTGAAGAACACAGGAACAGCATCCCATGGAGCAGCTACCATCTCTAGAGTTGAGGGAGAAGATCCAAGGATACTAAAAATAAATAAATAAATAAATAAATAAATAAATAAATAAATACCCCATCCCACCCCCCGACCCCAAAAACAACCTTGCAAGGCACTGGTCCTTCCAGTACCCCCAGCTGAGACTTCCACCTTGTCAGAGAGGGTGGCTTGCAGCCCACGGGGTGGTGGACAAGTCTTCTAAGGTGTCACAGGTCAGAGCCAGTCCACAAGTAGCAGGCCAAGACTGGTGATCAGGGAGCTGCTCACCCGGTGCTGGTGAGCTGGGGCTGGAAAACAGGGAGCAGCCTGTTCGGATACCAGGGAAGGAGAGAGAGAGAGAGAGATGGAGAGAGAGAGAGAGAGAGAGAGAGAGAGTTGGGGGGGGGGGGTGGTGACAATGGGTCTCTTGTACACTGCTGGGAAAATGATGCCTGCTAGGAATCTGGTGAAAATTGCTGAATGGCGGGCACCACTTGGTCTCCTGCACACCATTGACAGCTGAACCGTAGGTTCAGGAGGAAAAACAAAATCACCAGACCAGAAAGAGGAGCTCCTGCCGCTGCTATGCTTTGCACTGTTCCTTCAGCACCCTCACTTGGCAAAGCCTGACATTACACCATCTGGCACAGGAAAAATGTTTACATGACCACTTTGCTGCCTCTCAGCTCAAAATCCACCTTTCCTGGCAGCGGAGTGATAACTGGCACATCCGGTTCTTGAGGAGGTATCATGGGTCCAGGACCAATTTTCTCATGTTGGCTTTATAGTGTGCGGTAACCGAACCATGTGGGGAGTATCAATTTGGACTTCAAACCCAGAAGAGGCATATTCCTAAGATTTTGATTTTTCAGGGAGATTCTCTCCCCTCAAAACCTCCCACACAGCATTGCCTGCTCAGAAAGGTGGCCCCACTCCTATGTGGCAGTTATTTCTACAGCCATAAAAATGTCCATGCAGCCCTAGCTGGTTTGGCTCAGTGGATAGAGCGTTAGCCCATGGACTGAAGGGTCCTGGGTTCAATTCTGGTCAAGGGCACGTACCTTCGTTGCAGGCTAGATCCCTAGCCCTGGTCAGGGCCCGGCCCTGGCCAGGGTGTGTGTGGGAGGCAACCAATTGATGTGTCTCTCTCACATCGATGTTTCTCTCTCTCTCTCTCTCTCTCTCTCCCCCCCCCCATTCCACTCTCTCTAAAAATCAATGGAAAAATATCGAGTGAGGATTAACAACAACAAAAATGTTCATGCAAAAATACTTATATATTTTACTACTAAAAGAATTACATTACAGATTAATTCAGATAACTAAAGCCTATCTAGAACTTCTCATTGCTCACAATGCCAGATTCATTATAGGAGCAAAAATCTAGAGACAGAATAATAAAATAACTCAAAGAAATATAAGCACATAACCAAGAATAACCATAAAAAAGGTTAGCAAACTCCCCATATGGAAGAAACAGTTAACACAGCAGACCAAAGAAGACTTGAAAATTAAGTGTAATATTCTTGGAGATAGAAAGTGCATGAGGCAAAAGATGAAATATATGATCATTGAAATAAAACACTCAAGAGATGTGCTAAAAAGAATAACAAACACACCCAGAAATGATATTAAAAATATTTACTGATGCCCTGGCTGGTGTGCTGGAGCGTCCTGGTCCACTGAACAGTCACCGGTTCAATTCCCAGTCAGGGTATATACCTGAATTTCAGGTTCGATCCCTGGTTGGGGCACATATGGAAGGCAACTGATCCATGTTTCTCTCTCACATCATCAATCTCTCTCTCTCTCTCTTTGTCTCTCTCTCCCATCCTCTCTCTTGAGAATCACTGAAAGGCATACCTTCAGGTGAGGATAAAAATAAATAAATGAATACATAAATAAATGGTTGGGAACAACTCTTCCCCGCATAGGCCTCTTTAAACACACACACACACACACACACACACACACACACACACACACACACACACTATAGCACAAGTACCAAACAATCAGAATATACACCTAATCAGTAAGACTTGGAACAGTATGCCCTTAACACAGTATGCTGGCTTAACTTCAGCCTTAAACACAGATGAAAACTGAGCCAGGAGATGTTTCCAGAATACAGTGCATAGGAACAAAGAAATGAAAAGTATAAGAGACACATCAAGAGACATGGAAGATGGATCCAGAAATTTAAATACCCGCATGATAGCACTTCTTCATGGATAAAACAAGATAGTGGAAGGGAAGGAATGAAGAAGTAGATGTTATCAGCCCTCAGAAAGGACACCAGTCTTCAGGCCACTAGGTCTTACCACGAGCACAGATGGTTTTACTTTCACAAAGTTCTTTACCTGCATACATTACGGTGAAACTGTGATCTTATCATTTAGAGAAAATCCTAAATGCATTCAGAGAAAAAAGAAACTGAGTACCTACAAAGAAGTGAGATCAAATCCACAACAATGGATGTTATAAGACAATCCCTTGAGAATTCTGAGGGAAAATTGTCTTGATCCTAGAATTTTATACCAAGCCTCAGTAGCACTCAACCTCAAGGGCTAAATGAAACACTTTTGCTTTGCACAACTGCAAAATTTCTGTGTCTAGATATGTAAACTATTTTTGAAAGAATTATTTGAAGATGTGCTTTGGCAAAATAAAAATTAGTCAAGAAGGAAGAGAAAATAAAACAAATCTCAGTAAACATTGGTGGAAAAAAACCAACAACAATCCTACTAAATTCCCAGGTGACCTCAACATGTGAGGGACGCAGGTGAAAGAGAAACTGAATTATGTTAAGGCTCTTATTTTGTTGGGTAGGGTACGGAGTTAGAGAGAAAAAGATAGAGATATTTGCTAGTTACATGGTTTTTTGAAATAGAAATTCAAATAATATAACAGGAACAACTATATGAAACAACCAGAATTACTCAAGTGAAATATATGTAGCACTACATTTCCATTACGGCCAGTTTAAGTAGGCCCATCAGAAAATGGTCCTTCTATATTTAGAATCTTTAATATCAATTTGAAAAGGGGCTATTGGAAATATTTTCTCAACAGTTATTTTGGGGCCAAACTCTGTTTTAAGTATAGTTGCTTTCCTCTTCTTCATCTCACCAGAGGTAGGAGACACAGAGGAGTGTTCTGTAGATAAGACAGAACGTGAAAACACAAAATCCAAAAAGCGCTGGCAACACAGGACACTGCAGAGCAGTGATTTTTCAATCGGTGTGCTGCGAGAATTTTTAAAACATGCAATACCTGACCAATACCTGAGCTCTTTTCCCTTAGATTGTCAAATTAAAAAAAAAAATGACAACAGCCAACACAATATTTTTGGTGTGCTGCAGAATATTAGTAATTAGTTTATGTGTGCCATGAGATGAAAAGGGTTGAAAATCGTTGTAGACTATTGGTTATTTATCCTTGTGATCACCTGTCTGAATGGGATCTGTGGCTTGCTGCAGTGCTGAACCAATTACTTAATTTTTCTAAGCTTCAGTTCCAACAACCATAGAATGGGAATAACAATAGTACCTATCTCATTGGGTGGTTGTGAAGATTGAGATAGCCTATGTAAAGCCCTCAATTTCTTGTTATTTCAAACAATAATAATGTGTCTTGGGAGTGCATAGATCATTTCCAGTTGTGGAGATCAGGGAACACTTCCTTGGAGAGAGAATATTTGAACTAGGTTGTGAAGAACGAATAAAATGTTTAATATGTAGAAATGGAAAAAGAGGTCTATTCAGGCTGAGCTAACAGCATTAGCAACTGCATGGAGGCAGGAAATTAAATTGGGTCAGGTCATATAATACATTAAAGGAAATATTAGCAAATAAAGCTTGAACAGTGGTTTGATTTTACATTTTGGCAAAATAAATGAAAAAAATTATGAGCCCCGACAGGCAGAATTTCTTAGATTTCCTCCTTAATTTTGCTACCCCCGTGCCCCATTGAATAGAACTGAATAGCACATAAGTCACCTGTTTCATGTGTTGGTAAGCTAGCCCAAAGTTTGTACCCATTTGCTTTTCTCTGGCCTTGTCTCCATTCTAGAAGTTACAAAAAGCCTTGGTTTCCCAGTCTCCCTCATAGCCAGTAGTGGCCTTACTACTTCATAGTCTTACTAATCCTGTATAATAAAAGGCTAATATGAAAATTGTCCTCTCAACTGGAAGTTCGACCAGGAGTTCAACCAGGTGGGCAGGGGCCGGCCAGCCAACCTCCCATGTCCCCCCCCACCCCACCTCCCCGCTGGCCAGGCCCAATCTACCCCGATTGGGGCAAGACCCCACTGGTGCATGAATTCATGCACTGGGCCTCTAGTGAACTATGAGGAAATCTGTTGAAGGACTTCTGGGAGTTTTGCTTTGTAATGAAAAGGACAAATACCCTGGGAGCATTTTTTTTCTCTGTACTTCATTCCATGTCTGGAGTTGCAGCAGCCATCTTGTGACCATGAAGATATGAAGTAGAGGACCCTAATCTCCAGACACTTTATTATGTGAGAAAATGAATTCCTATCCACTGTTAGCCACACTACTAGCATCTGTTCTTGCAGTCCAAATCACACAATGGGGGATATCTGGCTTTGAGTTTTAAAGAATAAAATAGAACTAGCTTTTACTCAGGCAGAGTTATTTTTTTTAAATATATTATTATTGACTTTTTACAGAGAGGAAGGGAGAGGGATAGAGAGTTAAAAACATTGATGAGAGAGAAACATCAACCAGCTGCCTCCTGCACACTCCCCACTGGGGATGTGCCCGCAACCAAGGTACATGCCCTTGACCGGAATTGAACCTGGGACCCTTCAGTCCGCAGGCCAATGCTCTATCCACTGAGCCAAACTGGTCAGGGCAGGCAGAGTTATTTTATCAGTCTCAAGTCAGTGCCCAGTCCCTATGTGAAACCTAATCTAGTGTTTGGCTGAGGTCAGTCTAGAACTGGCAAAGTCTGTAAATGGGCTGTGACAACTACATACCAGAGACAGATGAGTTTAGTGTTCAGTGCCACTATTCATCAATACAGGTTTCTGAATGTTCTGTTGTCAAAGAGAAAAGGCTTTGACATAAATAATGGCCTATAATATCATAGTAATTGAATGCAACATCCATAAAGAGAAAATAACGGACTGATATGGAAATCCAGCATGACATAACTGTTACTTTGCTGCCAAATATAAGGCAATGTAGTCTAAATTTTCTGCTGTGAAAGAAATGGTAATACGACGATTCCAGGAAATGATACAAGCTTAACCTGATATCAGATTTCAAGGTAAAGATTCATCCACATGTATTTTTTTTCTAAAGTCTCTAGTAGTACCTTGTCACAAAACATGGATGGATGGCTTTGTTGGCCTTCTCAACAAGGTTGTCAGACGCTCTCCATGTTGTTGCTACCACCGACCATGTGAGGTTAGTAGCAGGAGATAAATCATGGTGTTGTGATCCTTTTGTGTGATGACAAGTCACTCCCAGCTAAAGCAAGTTTAACTTCAGTACCGAGGAGAACCAAGATGGAGGCATAAGGTATAAACCTGTATGTGCTGCCCCCCCCACAACAACATTAAAACTACAACTATAAGACAAAGCAGCTATCATCCAGAACCATGGAAAGCTGGCCGAGTGGAAGTTCTACAACTGGAAGGAAAGAAAAAAGTGCATTGAGACCGGGTTGGAGGTGCAGAGGCGCCAAGAACAGGTACAAAGGCGCGCGTGAGGTGGGCTGCACCTGGGTGCGCGGTTTTTTTCAATCAGAGGGGGATACAAGCTCTCGAATGCACTGAACTCATTTACGGCAAGACTCTGGGGTCCCAGACGCCTATGGGGAGAAACTGGACTGTCTTGCAGCAGGTCGGAAAGTGAGGGTGGCTTTCTCACAGAGCTGCTTGCAGGGATCATTGTTGCTGTGGGGGTGTGGGACTCGGCAACGCAGAGGGACTCAGGGACGCAGAGGGACTCGGGACGCAGAGATGTGGAGTCGCGGAGACTGCTAACAACAGCCATTGCTGTTTGCTCCGCCCTGGTGATTCTCTGAGACCCTGCCCCACTCAATTTACATCCCCACCCAAGCTGTGTGCAGGGGCGCAAAGGAATCACCTGCGCTTTTGCAGCCTAATCTAACAAAGTTCAGCTGGGTCAGAGAGCTCCAAAACTTCCAAACCCCAAACAAAGAGGAGAAATCTGCTAATATCGCTGTGCTCCTGCTGGGTGGACTCACAGAGTGGTTGACTTGGAGATCCAGGAGCCAGGGTACCCCTGGTCCGACACCAGAATTCAACTCCTCACATCCATAAGGGACACACTCAAGAAGCAGACTCAGTGAGCACCAAAGCCCCACTGAAGCAAGTCCTACCCCATAAGGTGTCTCCAGCACAGCAGTTCTTCCACTGTAGACACAGAGGGTCCTCGCAGTCAGCCAAAAGTGTGGAGACAAAGAAACATGTCACAAATGAAAGAAATGGAGGAAAGCAAACTAATGGAGGACATAGAGTTCAAAACCACAGTTATAAGGTTACTTAAGGATCTTCTACGAACCTCCGAGGAACTTAGTGAGACCTTCAAGGATCTTAATGAGAATGCCAAAAAATGGAAAAGGACCAGTCAGAAATTAAACATACACTGACTGAAATTAAAAATAAAATACAGAGATCCAACAGCAGACTAGAGGATCCCAAGAATCAAGTCAAACATTTGAAATACGAAGAAGCAAAAAACACCCATCCAGAAAAGCAAAATGAAAAAAGAATCCAAAAATATGAAGATAGTGTAAGGAGCCTCTGGGACAACTTCAAGTGTACCAACATCCAAATTATGGGGGTGACAGAAGAAGAGAGAGAGCAAGATACTGAAAGCCTATTAGAAGAAATCGTGACAGAA
This sequence comes from Myotis daubentonii, assembly GCF_963259705.1. Lineage (NCBI taxonomy): Eukaryota > Metazoa > Chordata > Mammalia > Chiroptera > Vespertilionidae > Myotis > Myotis daubentonii. Next base: position 654,745 of record NC_081861.1, on the reverse strand, counting down.
AACTTGCCCTACCTGATGAAAGAAATAGACTTACAAGTCCAGGAAGCGAAGAGAACCCCAAATAAGAGGAATCCAAAGAGGACACACCAAGACACATCATAATTAAAATGCCAAGAGCAAAAGACAAAGAGAGAATCTTAAAAGCAGCAAGAGAAAGACAGTCAATTACCTACAAGGGAGTACCCATATGACTGTCAGCTGATTTCTCAACAGAAACTATGCAGGCCAGAAGGGAATGGCAAGAAATATTCAAAGAGATGAATAGCAAGAACCTACAACCAAGATTACTCTACCCAGCAAAGCTATCATTCAGAATTGAAGGTCAGATAAAGAGCTTCACAGACAAGAAAAGGCTAAAGGAGTTCATCACCACCAAACCAGGATTATATGAAATGCTGAAGGATATTAAGAAGAGGGAGAAGAAAAAGGTAAAGATAAAAATTATGAACAACAAAGTGACAACAAATAAACATCTATCAACAAGTGAACCTAAAAATTAAGTCAGAATAAACTGGTGAATATAATAGAAGCAGGGGCATAGAAAGGGAGTGGACTGACAATTCTTGGGGGGAAGGAGGTGTGGGGGGTGCAGGAAGAGACTGGACAAAAATCGTACACCTATGGATGAGGACAGTGGCAGGGGGTAAGGGCATGGGGTGGGGTGAGAACCAGGTGAAGGGGAGCTATGGGGGGAAGAAAGAGGAACATCTGTAATAATCCGAACAATAAAGATTTATTAATTTAAAAAAAAAACACTTTAGTACCAAGAAGTGGAGACTTGAGGACTTGGTCTGTTCTGAACGTTGCTATCGTGCTTAGAGTGTGGATACCAATGGCCCTGGCCCAATCGCTTGGAGTTGATACGACTCAATTTTAAATTGGGCCTGGAACAAGTGCTGGCTGATTTCAGGTGGTATTAATATTTTTCCTTGCCTAGGGAACTTCTGTGGAACCACCAGCCGAGGCTTTAAGCTTGAGTATCCTTCATCACTCCATCGATAAAACAGGCATGTTGAAAATCCTCCCAATGGCTCCAGATCAAGTGTAAGGAAGGCTCATAAGGGTGTCATCCGGACTGCAACATGCGCGCTTGCAAGAGCGAGGTAAATGTGATGCTGAGAATATCTGAGTGATTTGGAGAACTAAGGAGAAGTATCCAGGAATGACTGCATCTGCTGGGTTGACCTGAGGGAAGGTATTAGATGACATTTTCCATCCACGTGTATTTTTATATCCTGGTGGTCCTCCAAGTCAAATAGTTTGGATTCAATATAGTCTAGGTTCCAATACAACAAATAAGTTTCCAGTTTTGCTTTGGCAAAAAGAGAAAACTCTGAAACTTTGAAAAAGATATATGTAAATGCAATTACTGAGGAATTAACAACCTCATAGTTTTTGGCAATCTTATATTGGACCCTGGTACACCACGACCTATCCCTCAATTGTACCTGATTTAACAATCTTTTGATAACGTTTATAGGAAAGAATTTTGGCAATGTTCAAAAATAGAAAATAAAAATTATAATTCACATTTTCTTGAGCATTGTTCTCTCTCTAAACTTTGCTCTTAATTTAGAATTGGGAGTTTCCTTCCCTTTTGGCTCACTGTCTCTTATTTAAAATTCTCTAGAAATAATGGGCTCAAATGTTGAAGTAAAAATGAATTCTACACAAATCTTTCCACTGGTTTATGGGAGAGGTAGTCACCACAGTCTCAAGCGTCCTTGCATGGCCTTGCTAAGTGTGCCTCTCTAAGGACAAACACCCTAACATTTTCTGTCCTTCCTGCTCATTTTTTTCTACGAGCACTTCCTATTTTTGCCTGGTTTGGAAGGTGGGCTATCACCTTTCATTTACACTACCTGCCTGATTTCCAACAATCCAAGCACATCAAGTCTCACAGTCCCATTCCTGTATTTTCAACTTACTTTCCTCTATTTATTTATGTCAATCACCACCCAAGGATATTTTTTCCATTGATTTTTAGAGAGGACGGGAGGGAGAGAGAGGAGAGAGAAACATCCATGTGAGAGACACATCAATTGGCTGCCCCCTTCCCTCAGTGTGCCCCTCCTGGGGCTGGGGAAGGAGTCCTTCAGTGAGAGGGCCTGCGCTCTAACCACTTAGCACACTGCTCAGGGCCCTATTTTCCTTTCAAACATCCTTTTGAATAACTAGTTTTCAATTTTTAAAGATATCTATTCAAACTCACAGAAATTTCAATGAAATCTAATCTGGTGGGTGTGACTCTTTTGTAAAACCCATCCACCCATTAATTTTTTCTTTTATTTGCAAGTTCGCTGTATTCTCTCTCTAGATAGAACCTTACTGCCAAACAGAAAGTGTTTAATATATGCAATAAGGCAGAGTTAAAATCCTACCAATATCACACAGAATCAGACTCTGAGCTTTAGAAAAGACCTTAAGGACCATGTTGTACAACCCCCTTTTGTGTGTATGTGATCACCAGGGCTTTTTAACTTAATACTTTTCCAAAGCGGGTTCCGGGGAAAACGTCAATAAAACCAATCAAAACAACCACAAAAACAATGGTGATTCTAGTTAATTGGTTTAAAAAATGTGTTTGTTCGCTGAGGTAGCCTGGACGGAGGAGGCTGCACCACGGTGGGTTGTGTGTAAATGTGTTTTACCACCACAAAGGAGGGAGTAAGCCATTTCCCTCGGAAGGATACACCTTTAGAAGCCCAGTGACTGGCCTTCTGGAAGGGCTACACGGGTGAAGCATGAGAGTATTTTAACGCCAGGGAACGGGCGAGTTACAGACGGGAATCTGCAAAAAGCTGCTGGAAATGGGTCGCAGCAATGGGCGCTTCTAAACTGAATTTCTACTTCAGCTGCAGATTGCTAGCAGAGACCTCACATGAGATCAATTAAAGGAGAATCTGTGGGGCCGGCAGGCAGAGTATTTTTTAAAGCGCGCCCTCCCCCCTTAATCTAACGTGCAGGCGAGGTTGAGATCACCATTTTAAAGCAGGAAGCAAAGAAAGGTGGGTTTGGGGGGGAGGGGGGGAGAGTAGCGGCGGGACACAGATGAGCCGAAAGCCCGTGGGCAGGGCGGCCCCTGCAGGGCGGGGGAGCACCAGCGGGGAGGACTTCAAGGCTGTTTTTTTGTGCTAAAACTGCCTGGATCTGGGGGTCGTAATAAGATCAGCATCCATCCAACTCCATGAGAGTGAAATGATGCTGCCAGCGGCCTCGCTTCTACCTCCAATCCTATTTTCTTGCACCTTTTCCCACACTCATAAAAAAAAAAAAAAATGACGGCAACGTTTTCTATCCCACGAAAGGCGCATGAGCGGACTGTGGGAGGTGCAAGGGCCTGAGAAGTCACCAGCCGTGATCATTTCTTCGCGATTCCAGAACCACAACTCACGCACTTACAGGAGGAGCGTGTCCGGCCGCAGGGGGGAACCACCCGGGAGCGCGGAGACGCACCTCGAGGCAAAGCGCAGCCTTTTAAAACCTGAGGGCCGCGAGCGTGAGGGCCGGACAACCAGTGACGTTCGCGGTGACGCGCCGGCTCCCTCCCACACAGCCGCTTCCGGTGGCGCGCGGCCGCGCTTCCGCTTTTCCCGCCCGCGCGCCGGCCCCGCCTCACTCCCTTAACCCCGCCTCCCTCCGCCCCGCCTCCAGCGTCCTGGCGCCCAACTGCCTGGAGAAAGGCCAGGAACTGTCGGAAGTCCCCCTGCAGGTTCCCCTTCCGGTCGGCTATCGACTTCCGCTTTGGGCCGTCAATATGGTTGCTGCGGCTGCCCGGCGGAGCGGACTCTGATCCGTGGCGGAGGCGCTGCTTCTCTGCGGCAGCCGGCCCGCTTCCCCGCCCTCCCCCCCGCCCCTCGCTGCCGTCCCTGGGGCTGGCGGGCTCCTTGCTTCATGGGGGCGGGCCTCCGCGCCCGGCGCTCGGCTTCCTGTTCAGAGGCGCTCCGGCGGTAGGCGGCTGACTCTGCCCGCGCCCACCTCGGCGCGGCGACCGAGCCCCCCGGGAGGCTCCCGGGCCGCGGCGCCGAGCCCGACCCCGTGCCGCCATGCCCCCTGTGCAGCTGGAGAACCACCAGCTGGTCCCGCCCGGAGGCGGTGGCGGTGGCAGCAGCGGCCCCGCGTCAGCGCCGGCGCCTCCTCCCCCTGGAGCCGCCGTGGCGGCGGCGGCGGTGGCCGCGGCGAGCCCCGGCTACCGGCTGAGCACCCTTATCGAGTTCCTGCTGCACCGGGCCTACTCGGAGCTCATGGTGCTGACGGACCTGTAAGTGCCGCGAAACCCATGCCGGCTCCGCCGGTCCCCTTCCCGCCCAAGCGGCGGACGGGCGAGCACCGCTGTCTCCCCTAGCGGCTGCTGTTCTCTCCTCGGCGGGGCCGCCGAGTGTAGATGTCGGAACTCCTGGGCTTGGCGGAGGCGGAGGACAGAAGCCTCGCATTTGGGGTCTTTCTGGAGCAGCGGCGCCCGAGACTTGTTAATTATGCATGTTGCTAGGCTGGCAGAGAAAACCTCACCTTTGGGATTTTTTTGCTCAGGTGGCCAACAGAACTGTATTGATTTCTTGGCTGGCAGCTTTTTTAGCCCAGAGCCTAACATCGCGGTTGAGGAAAACATCAGCGAGGTTTTGTTTTAAAAAATCTCAAAGGTGGGAGATGTGTTTTACAGCCTCTTCACGGCCCATTTTAGATGTGGGTTGTAATTGCTTCTGACTGAGCTGGAACTCGGGAGATGGATTGTGTATAAAATAATGCCATCATTTGGATCCCAAAGTTTTTTTTTTCTAGAACATTGGAAACCTTAACGCATTTGGTGTAAGGAAAAGGTTTTTGGGAACTGGTCTGCTGTTGCAGTTTCTTGGTGTGTGAAGGGAATTTATAAATCACCAAGTTACCCAGGAATTACCTTGGGACATAATGAGGGTGTAAGCCCTTCAGAGTAGGGTCAGAAAACACTGTAATGATTTTCAGTGCACGGAGAAAAGGCGCTATAAAATTTGGCGGTGTATATACTTTACTATTTTGCGTGTTTTATTCCAGGTTCAGAAAAAGTGAAGAATCATGAGTTTTTAATTTATATTCGTTTTTATCTTTTATCTGTTGCTAGGCAGATCAGTGTTTTCAATGGAAATAATTAGTATATAGATATTAGGCTCTAAAGTGTCATAGTAATTTGTTACTAGAGACTTAAAATATTTGCATATGACTAAAAGAATTTGAAAAGGTTCCTCTTATTCCTGTAAAACATCATTCTCACTCAGTTCTAACATACTCTACTTTATTAAATGGGACAGAAAAAAGTCTGCCCCTTTCTAATGAGAAACTTAAGAAGATGTCACGAATAGGGATTCTTGTAGTAATATACTTCTTTGCACCACTTATTGTTGGATTTCATAAAAATCCAAGCGTATCCAGGAGAAAATTTCATACTAGTATATGTGAAGGTTACGTGTCCTATGTATAGCTATGGAGAAGTGTTAAAAACTGCTGCTCTGAGTGGTTGTGTAATTTGTTTTCCCATAGGGATTTGTAGAAATTCTTTGAATTATTGTGGTGTTCTTGCTATTTTAGGACTTAGTTATGAAGAGAGGAACATCTGTTTATGGCTGTAGAATAAGTATGTCGTTTGTTTTAGTCCCATACACTTTATATGATTATGATTCCCACACTTATATCTCTAGCATAGATCTCCAGACTCTATATCCAGATGCCTACGTGTAAATACTTAACAGGCATTTCAGTGTACCAAGTCCAGAACCAAACTCCTGCTTCCACTCAATCTCTCCAAACCTTTCCTATCTCACTAAATAGTATCGCGATTCTTCCTATTGTTGCTTCGGCCAAAAATACTGGAATAATTCCTGGCTCCTCTCTTTTCTAGCCCCACAGCACAGTTCAACAGCAAGCCTGTCATCTTTGACTTCAGAATCTGACCACTTTTCAATATTCCCATCAAGGGTTACTCCTTCACCCATGTTACCTCAGTAGTCTGCTAACTGGTATCTCTACTGCTGCCCTTTCCCTCTTCAGTTTTTTCCTCCAAAAAATAGCCAGGATGATCCTTTGAAACCTGCTCACAACCTTTCAGTGGTTCCCCATCTCACTTAGAATAAACGTTTTTATAGTCACCTATTTATAGGGTGACCATAAAATTTATGGTTGAAATCAGGACGCTTTTGAGCATGAAAGATGGTGCTGTTAGTAGTAATGTCAAAGCAACAGGCATAAACTGAAACTATCTTGGGCAAACCAGGAATGTGGTCACCTTAGCTTTAAGGCCCTATATCAGGGATGGGGAACCTTTTTTCTGTCAAGGGCCATTTGGATATTTATAGCATCATTCACGGGCCATACAAAATTACCAACTTAAAAATTAGCCTGCTATATTTGGTCAAATATTTAATTAACTAATATTTAATTAACTAATGCCTTGGAAGGGCCAGACCAAATCATTTCGTGGGCCTTATCCGCCCTCCAGCCAGATGTTCCCCACATTCATTCATTAATGTGTGAAATCAGTGAATAATCAGGCAATCCCCTACATTGATCTGTGCCTTCCCTCCCTTACCTCTCTAACTTCACTTGCCACTACGCTCCTCCCTGCTTATCCTGTTTCAGGTACTCTACCTCTTGATGTTTTGTGATTGTGCAAGGCACACTCCCCTCTCCCAGAAATCTGTGGGGTTTGCTTTCTCATTTCCTTTAGGTCTTTGTTCAGACTTTCTCTGACTGTCACGGGAAGCTCTGCCTCTTCACTCTATCCTTTTCTACTCACTGCTTTGTTTTGTTTCCTCCCTACCCTGGAAGCTCAGTGAGGATGGGTTTTAATTTGATTGCTACTTTCCCCAGGGCCTACATTACAGTGGTTCTCAACCTGTGGGTCTCGACCCCTTTGGGGGTCGAACGACCCTTTCACAGGGGTCGCCTAAGACCATCGGAAAACACATATATAATTACATATTGTTTTTGTGATGAATCACTAGGCTTTAATTATGTTCCATTTGTAACAATGAAGTTGGGGGTCACCACCACATGAGGAACTGTATTAAAGGGTCGCGGCGCGAGGAAGGTTGAGAACCACTGGCCTAGAACAATGCTGACACATACTAGGGGATTACCTGATTATTCATTGATTTAACACATTAGTGAATGAATTTTTAGAATGGTCATTGCAGATCATGGAGAATTTTATGGGAAGATTCGTTGTTGCTCTTGATAGATAACCTTTTTCTCTCTTGATTTATGGTTACCAAAATTAGTTTAGGGACTTACCTTGGAAGTTCCTAAATCATGTATTTTTCCTTGTTCCAGGTAGGAACTGTGAGGATTAATGTATTAATAATGTAAGACCAGTGTTCTTATAAGAGTCTTATTTCTGCCACAGCTGATGCTTGTCTGTGAACTAGCGAATGAGAAAACAGCCTTAGCATTTAAGGTGGTTTGGTTTTGGCCCCAGATTTCTGTTTTTTTCTTTGCTTGTCCACTTCCTCCTTCTGCCACACTCCCCCACCCCCACCCCCCAATACACATGCTCCCATCTTAGAGTTTATACTCTGCCTTGACTTTTTAGAGACTTAGCGGCTACTCTTTTTTAAACCTCTTTAAATTAAAATTAGAAAATGCTAGAATTTCAGTTTTGTAAACTTACCCCACATTTAGGTATAAGTTTCTGACTTACCATTTCCAAAAATTAGCATTTTAAAAAAGGCTTTTGCCTCAAATGGTGGATTTGTTATCTGTAAAGGAATTTAAAATAGATTAGGAGGAATTGGGGCGGGGTGTTGTAGGCAGCAAAGCCTGTCTTTTGTCCCTGAAATAACACCACCTGTGACATGGGATGATCCTTTTAGGGGCAGGTGGGAGAGCTGGAGCAATGATTCCTGTGCTTTCTCCCCCAAAGGCTCTACTCTTTTCTGTCTCTCTTGCACCATGGTTCTTATTCTCTCCTTCCCTTGAGGACAAGGGGACTGTTCTCAAGAAGTTCCACATGTAGAGGAACTCAACAGCTGCTTTTACTTCGGTCTTCCCATAAAGCCTTACTTTCTGCTTCATCCTCTGGTCTGCTTGTCCTTGCAGCACCTACCTGGTTTCCTTTATTACTTGGATGCTATCTTCAGCTTCCATCCCACTGTCTACCATAGGAATTGTGGGTAACTATAAGCCAGGGCTTATTTTAATAGTTTTCCCTCGTGGCCTTAGTTTTCTGTACCTGTGGCATGTGGTGTGTATTCTTCAAGAACGATGAAATGTTAGGGGAGGCTTTAGAGTCCAGGCCATTGCATCTTGGACCCTGGGATAAAGGTGTACAGAGCATGGCGATTCAGGAGGCAGATCAGGACCTTTCTAACAGCATCTGTGGGTGCGAGAGTGCTAACCGGTCAGGGGAGATGGTGACCGGTTACTGGCTGTTAGTACTGGAGAACTAGCAAAAAAAAGGAAAAAAAAGAAATGACAAAGAATCAGAACCTTCCTGGAGCTGTTTAAAAGTAATATAAGTAATTTACATCTCCTCACGTGCAGCAGCATAATTACTGTGAAACCCTTGCAGACACTGGCTCTTTTGTGTGCCCAGCTTCCAGCTTTGCCCACCATAACAAAACAGGGAGGATCAGTGCTGGGAAGCGACTGTTCCTCTGGATACGGGCAGACTGGCAACCAAGGAGGACTCTGCATCTGTGACCATTTTAACCTTAAAGTCATGTTTCCTCTGACTCTCTCTGCTATAGTGTGCTAATGGAAGGCTTGGGCTTCATAAATGTCTGAAGTTCACGCAATACCTTTTGAAGCATTCTGAATGGAGAAAAATGCTCCTTTGTTAGTTTTTTCCCTGATAGCCGTATTGCTGGAAACTTATAAAAGAGTTGGTAGCCACACAAGCCTGTTTATCTAGTTTTTCTGAATCCTAAGGTGTTTAATAGAGTCAAAGTAAAGACTATTATCACTTTAATGAAGGTGTGCATATATTTAGTCAATTTCTTTTTTCTTCTTAGGCTGCCAAGGAAATCTGATGTGGAAAGGTGAGTATGAAAAAAACCTTAAATCTGTGTCTGTGCTGCTATATCTGTGAGTGTGTGTGTGTGTGTATGTGTGTGTCTGAGAGAGTGAACGTGGGTATTGGCCTGGAGGGTACTGCCGCAGATCGGAAACCTAGGCCCAGAGAGTCGGGGGTGGTTTTTTTCACATCATTTCTTTGTGATTTCTTCATCCCTGACAATTCTTAGTGTGAGGCCAGCTCTGGACCTTAGGTTTTAGAAACCTTTTTTAAAAAATATATTTTATTGATTTTTTACAGCGAGGAAGGGAGAGGGATAGAGAGTTAGAAACATCGGTGAGAGAGAAACATCCATCAGCTGCCTCCTGCACACTCCCCACTGGGGATGTGCCCGCAACCAAGGTACATGCCCTTGACCGGAATCGAACCCGGGACCCTTCAGTCTGCAGGCCGACGCTCTATCCACTGAACCAAGCCAGTTAGGGCTTTAGAAACCTTTTTAAAGTCACTGACCAGTTCAAGCCTCTGAGAAGATGTAAAGCTTAATAGAAGACGCTAAGAAATAGACTGGCTTTAAAAGTTGGCTGCCAGCTAACCATTTGTTACAATGATGCAATTAGATATCTTTAGACGCTTGACATTTGTCTACTATTGTTGCTGTTTTAGAGTTGAATTTTGATTCAGTTGCAGTTTGAGGCTTAAGATACAACTAAACACTATTATGTTTCCATAAGCCAAAGGAGCAAGATAAATTATGGTTTCAAAGAAATTTTGTGATGGAGATATTATGGCTACAGCATAGGCTGTTTAACTATATTTTTGCCACTTCTTATGCTCCTTAGTTTATTTTTTTTTAAATACCAAGTCACTGGAGAGGATTTTAGCCTTTATTAATGATTACACTCTCCCCACTACCCAACACCGACCTTTCTGATAAAATTAGACATAGATCAAAAAGAGGTGAAAAAAAATTGAAGCGTGCCTGTGTTACGGTTTGGCTGGCCAGTTGTAAAGGAGGGACATGAAAATGAAAGTCAGGATTTGTGCTGTCCACTCTCGGGTGGGAAGGGCTCTGGAAAACCGACCCCTTGAGACAGCCTGGTGGAAAAAGCCCACGTTACAATCCTTTGCAAAGGGGGGTGTCCTCTTTCTAGGAGAGGTGCTCATTTGGGAAACCGCATTACTAACATACAAATAGGTTTGTTCCGGAAGAGGAGCAGAGACTCACGTCCTCTGTAAGCCGTTCAGAGTTCGAGTGACAGTCAGTACTGAGGCTCCTGGCACTGAGGGGGCTGTCAGATCATAATGCACATTTAGCATTTCTGCGGTGGCCCACTCTTGCCTGTGAGGCTCTGCTGATTTTCTCTCTTAGGGTCCTCACTGGCAGAAAGTCACAACTGGATTTGCCCCCTTGATTCTTCTCTTTATACTTCCAACAACATTGCTGGCTGGTTCTTAAAGCCTGTCAGGTTATTTGTGGGCTACGTGTGCTCTTTTTTTTTTTTTTTTAACATTTTTATTGATTTCAGAGAGGAAGGGAGAGAGAGATAGAAACATCAATGATGAGAGAGAATCATGGATCAGCTGCCTCCTGCACGCCCCTCACGGGGATCAAGCACACAACCCAGGCATGTGCCCTGACTGGGAATTGAACCGTGATCCCCTGGTTCATATGTCAAGACTCAACCATTTAGCCACACTGTTCGGGTATATGTGTGCTCTTGATAGGAGCTAGACTCCATAGTCTCCAGTCAGGATTATACTTCAGCAAAAATTTCATTTTGGTGCATCGTACCGTAGTATTGGTGTTGGCAAGATGCAGAGATATGGATTGGATCCGCAGGTCATTGAACAGCTGTACTAAGATTAACAGGTCAGAATCCAGTTGGAGAGAGGTCGGTGTGCTGTTTGGCTCCTGTCATTGGCCCTGGCCTGTCGAATATGTTTTCAGTGTCTTAGGTAAACCATGGGAGGTATGATTGTCAGTTCTGTAGATGTCATGCAGTTGAGAGGTCTAGCTAACACATCGATTGACAACATAAAGCCTTTAATTAAGCTTTAAAGACTCTATAAGGAGATGATAAAAACAGTGATGAATAAGTATTGAGAGAAAAAGGATTGTAGTGGGTATAGAATAAAAATAGATATGGACAGACCTAGCTTTTACTTTTAGTACTCAACTTTCTTTGCGGCTAATTTAATATCTAAGTTTATCATTGAAATTCGTTTGGTAAAGAGTTGCATGGCTAAATTCTTTTATTATTTAATTTTTTAAGTTGTGCCCTTGCTTTTGTAGGAATAATACAGTTGCAAGCTCTATTTCAATTCTTTCCTCTTACCAAAAGGTTACTAATGCATAACTCATAATTTCAATTATATAATTCCTAATTTGGTCCCCTATGTGACCCAGTTAATTTCTATATAGTAACTTTATATCTGTGAATTTACTATATTTTAGCAAACAACTTTTATTGCAATGTAAAATTAATTTTTAAATGTGATTTATTGCTAAAACATTCTTTTAGATTTATGACAGATAATAAAGCATATGCAGGTGGTATATAAAACAACAATAATTTATATGTATTTAGATAAATATTTTAAGTGGTTCTCATTTTGTTGTAATGGTTTTAAACAAAGATTGAGTCATACTTTAGCTCAGATTAAATAAACTGAAGTTCTCTTTTAATGCTGATTTATTAAGAATTGTTTTATTTTTATAGGAAAATAGAAATAGTACAGTTTGCTAGCCGGACACGTCAACTCTTTGTGCGATTACTAGCTTTAGTGAAATGGGCTAATAATGCTGGCAAAGTGGAAAAATGTGCGGTGAGTTAAACTTTTATTTTACATAAAATAACTTTGTGGAATGTTAACTTACAATAGACAGATTCTCATTTTAATTTTAACTTATATATGCTGATTTGTTTTGAGAAACATTACTTAATGTGAATAATATTTCTGGTGATAATGTATAATATATGTCTGTAGCAGCTGAGTATTTGCTTATGGACAGAAAGAAAACTAGGCAATATCTGGAGACATCATTAAGCTAGAAGATATTAATGAAGAGACTTTAAATGGGGGGAATGGTTAGTTTATATTTGTATGGTTCCTTGGTTTGCAAAGTACTCCCTTATATTTTGCCTGTTGATTCTTGACAACCCTGTGTGACAGAGTCAGTATTTCTTATTTTACAAATGAGGAAACAATAAGTTTCCTAGAAGTTAAGTGGCTTCTTCAAGGTCACAGAGCTGATAACAGCATATATCTGTTTATTCGTCTACTCATTCTCCAAACATTTATTGAGCACAGGTTATGGGATTTGGTGGGTGGAGACTTGAATGAGGAGGCATAGCCCCTGCCCTCAAGAAGCTCATAGTATTTGGACTCTTTTTTTTTTTTTTTTTAATATGTCTTATTGATTTTCTACAGAGAGGAAGGGAGAAGGATAGAGTTAGAAACATCGATGTGAGAGAAACATTGATCAGCCGCCTCCTGCACGCCCCCAACTGGGGATATGTACCAGCAACCAAGATACATGCCCTTGACCGGAATCGAACCTGGGACCCTTGAGTCCACAGGCCGACACTCTATCCACTGAGCCAAATCGGTTCTGGCAGCATTTGGACTCTTGAATAACGCTTTGGAATTCAGAGGACTGATTTGTAGTGAAGTGGACCAAAGATGCTAAAAATATTGTCCATTGATATGATTGGGGAATAAAAGTTTGTAGACAGAAAGTCTTTTGTACACTGTAAAACACCATTGAAAGAATAATGTTTTACATTATTATAAGTGTTATAAATACTTAAACAGGTTTATTCCAAGCTTACTTATCAGAAATTTTACACTTCATTGTTTTGGAAATTTGGGCACCAAGTCTAAATAAATCTATTTTAGCCGAAGTGAAGAAGCATGGTATAGTATTTCTGAAAAACAGAAGGTTTCTTTTCAATAATTAATTAATTTGGGGTAATCTTTTCTTAAAGATGTTCAAACTTTCAGGGAAAAGTTAGGTGTTACTAAAGTATATCAAATCCAAGTGTTCAATTGTTCAAAAACGTGTTAAATCCTAAATTATGCCATGGGTATTTAAGTTACCTGTTTGATACTACTGAGTTGTGCTTCAATAACATATCAAACAAAAACCAAAACTCTTGGTTTTGATATTAAGCCATATTGCATTCATCTTTCATTAATTCATAGTATAGTATTCTGTTATTTTTTTGAGTTGGCTATTCAAATAAGTCATTCTGATAAAGTCTCATTGAATTTATATTGTTTTCATTTTGTGACTGTAGATATAGATGTGTTTATGTCAAAGATAAAGTCCATCAGCTGGAGAATTAGAGGATTATTCGTGTTTTGACACTTCTGTGTCTTTAGAGATGCTTGATATGAATAGATCATGAGCTTTAGCCCTGTCGGACATATTACATGTGTAGCTGAGTGTATAAATACACAGTTTAGTCTGACTAATGTTTTATCTAAGAAAAAGAGAAAACTCTCTTGTTTTCTTAGAGGTATTTAAAAAAAACAACAGTTTTATTGAAATGTAGTTTACATATCATGCCATCTACCCATTTAAAATCCACAATTCAGTGGTTTTTAGTATATTCACAGGTACGTGCAACCATCAATGCGGTCAATTTTAGAACATTTTCATCACTTCAAAAATTAAACCATTGCCCTTTTAGCTATTGTCGTAATGTACCCCACGAATCACAGAAGGACGCCTCAAGAAGTCGAATTAAAGAGTTACATTTATTGCAATCTGGGACTATGAGGGGTCATTCCCAAATCTCACAGCAATAAGATGGTGGCAAAACCAGACTTATATAGGTAAAAATCACAAAGGTGTTGATTACATCCCAGAGTTTGGAATGTGGCACCTGGCTCCCAAAAAAGCAGATTACAGAAGCAGAATTAAGCATGTTAATTACAGTTTCTAGAGCCCTTGGGTAACCTGGGTTAAATTTAGGCATGTTATCTAAATTACAGTTTTGGGTCTCCGGATCACTGAGTTGATAGAAACACATTATCTAGAGCCCTCTGGTCTCCCGACCACTGAGTTGTCAGGACAGTTTAGAGTAATTGTGCTGTCCTGGTCTCTGGACCACTGAAACAGCTGGAACGCACCACCTGTGGCCACTAAAACAATTTAGGGTAATTGAGCTGTCCTGTTTCCAGGTACAGTAGAATGTGCTCTCTAAGACCAGTATGATAACAATCAATGGGATACTCATTCAATCGATAAGGCATTCAATCGAATGGGATGACTTATACAATTTAGAAAATCAAAGTAACCTGTCCATTGTTAAACAAAGCAAACAGGTACCATACTTCACTATCATCCCCAAGTACCTGCCCTAGCCCCCAGCAAGCAATACTCTGCTATCTCTATAGATTTGCCTATTCTGAACATTTCATATAATTGAAATCATCACATGTGGTCTTTTGTGACTGGCTTTATTTACCAAGCATAATGTTTTCAAGATTCACTCATAGTGTAGCATGTACTAGTACTTCATTGTTGGTTGTGGCTGAATTGTATGGTTTTTGCTTGTCCACTCATCAGTTAATGGGCATGTAGGTTATTTCCAGTTTGTGGCTATTACGAATAATGTTGCTATAAACATTCATGTACAAGCTTCTGTGTGGACATATGTTTTCATTTCTCTTGGGTATATACCTGAGGGCTCCACTCTCTCCATGCCGACACTTGCTCTTGTGGGACATTTTGATTCTAGCTGTCCTAGTAGGTGTGCGGGAGCATCTCATTGTGGTTTTGTTTGCATTACTTTGATGACTAATGGTGTTGAACATCTTTTCATGTGCCTTTGGCTATTTGTATATTTTCCTTAGACAAATGTCTGTTTGGTGCTCAGTTAAATTTTAAAGGAAGATTATTAGCCATATTAACAGCTGGTAGGTGAGTACTTAAAAGAAAAAAGCGAGCATGCTGATCATTAGGGACCGACATAAAGTCACTAATAAGTTATTCAAAACTAAAGTTTTAATCTTTATTTATTTGACTTCTAAGACAAAGGAGTGTAGCTGAAGTTAGTATATTTTGAGTTGAGCAAGGTGGTTTAGAGTGTTTCATTAATTACCTGTGTTTAAGGTAGAGGGACTTGGGCTGGATAAACTGTGGCACCCCATTAGGGTTGATGCATGTCTTCCTGGAGGCAGGTCTTTGTTATTCTTTGGCCTTGGCTTTGGCCTGAGAAGCATTTTTAGTGTCCTGAGTAAAGGGAAAATTGGGATGGCCTAAATCTGAGTAAAAACCAGTTCAGAAGTTCAAAGAAAGCAAGATTAAAAATGGTTTTAAATATGTTAAAATCAGACACATTCTAGTCCTGCATTAAGTTGGGATGGAAAAGCAGATCTTGCTTGTTAGAGATTCATAAAGATTCATGTACAAAAGATTAAGGCCTTTTAGTTAACTCCAAGCTTGCTGTGTTTTAGCAATGGCTTCTAATAAAGAAGTTAGTGTCGGTGGCATTGATAGAAATCCATTTTACTAGTGTGGGGGCGCAAAAAAAAATGTTCCTCCCATCTTTCTACGTTCTTCTGATTAGGCGAAAAATCAAATTAACATGAGACAGATTAATAGGAGAAAATGTCCAAGTTTCTTAATATGTACCTATGGAGGTTACATAACGCTGAGACTGGGCAGTGAGGCTTATATGCTATTTTGGACTAAGGAGAGGGAGGCAGGGTCTGGTATTTCAGAGAGAGAAAGCAGGCAATTCACAGGTAGCTGAGAAAGAGCAAACATGTGGTAAGCATTCTTGCTGGGCCACCCAGAAACAATGGGACACAGAGGGGAGCCCAGCAAACAGGCTTTGCTAGATTCCTCTCTGTCTGCCACACTTAATCTCTATTATGATGCTAAGGTGATGCTCCCTTCCTCTAAACAGGCTTTGCCATCTGAATTCCTTTAGACAGGTAGGGAGGAGGGGCAAAGGTTCTTTCTGAGTCTTGTTTCTTAAAAATAACCAGCTTAAAATAGCCCCAAAAGTATATGTTGGGATGGCAAACCTTTGGTCCCTTTCACTAGTCATAGAAGGTAGCACTTGTACTGCTGGTCTTTGCTGGTCTAATAGTTAGAAGAAACATTTTTGGTTCCAGAGTCTCTGATTGCCTGACTTTCTTTGGGCAAGTGTCTTAACTTAAGCCTCAATTTTGTTATCTCTAAGCTGATGGTGATTGTGAGTGTGGAAATGCTGAGAAAACGTAGGGCATGATGTGGTATAAATTCTGGACGCCATATTTTAAGTTGGCCACTGATACACAAGCATTTGCAGGTACTGGGACAAGAATGGTGAGTCCGGAATTTGGAGATGTGAAGGCTCATTGAAGTGATATGGAATGGTTAGCTTGAAAATAGGTTGGACTTCCCCAATTTGAAGGGCATGAGAGACTAAGTTTTGTTCCAGAATAGAAGTAGAAGATAGAAGTTTCAAGGAAATAGATTTCAGCTTTGTGATGAGCTCTAGAGCTCAGATGCTTGTGAAATGCACTGAGTTAGGGAACTGATGGGAAGTATTGGGCATGAAGTTGACCTAGATCTCATAATGAGCAATGTTTATTGAGTGTTTTATATGTTCTAGGCACTGTTCCAAAGGTTTCATATGCATTAACTCTTTTTTTGTTGTTGTTAATCCTCACCGGAGGATATTTTTTCCCGTGATCTTTAGAGAGTGGAAGGGAAGGGGAGAGAAACATCGATGTGAGAGAGACACATCGATTGGTTGCCCCCTGCACTTGCCACGACCAGGGCTGGGGATGAAGCCAGCAACTGAGGTACATGCCCTTGACTGGAACTGAACCTGGGACTGTTCAGTCCGTGAGCGATACTCTATTTACTGAGCCAAACCGGCTAGGGCTGCATTAACTCTTAATCCTCAGAACAACCTCATGAGGTTGGAAGTCATCTCCATTTCACAGATGAAAAAACTGAGGCACAGAGGGATTAAGTAATTTATCCAAGGTTATAGGGTCAGTTAAGTTACAGAGTTAACACTGAGATCAAGGTAGTTTGGGTCCAGGAGTCCACACTTCATTGCCAACAAAAATTTTAACTGAAAGTCTTTTTATTTTTTAAATATATTTTATTGATTTTTTACAGAGGGGAGAGGAGAGGGATAGTTAGAAACATCGATGAGAGAGAAACATCAATCAGCTGCCCCCTGCACACTCCCTACTGGGGATGTGCCCGCACTCAAGGTACATGTCCTTGACTGGAATTGAACCTGTGACCCTTCAGCCTGCAGGCTGATGCTCTATCCACTGAGCCAAACCGGTTAGGGCTAACTGAAAGTCTTTTTAAAAGAAAGGATTTATTAGGCCATTGCTAGCAAAAAAAAAGGAGGAGAAGAAGAAGACTGCCTGGGGCATGGAGTCTAAACCACCAGCAACATGGCTAGGTAGGAAAGACAGACATGTCCGTCCTCCTGGAGTTTTGCCAGTGGCTTCATACAGGAAGTTGGGGGTCGGGGAGATGTAAGCCATTCTGAAAGGCTTTACATTCGCTATAGACAAAGCGGGTGGGAGAAGGTGTAGCAGGGCTAATTCCATGACTATTTAAAGCTCATGTGTCAACAAGAAGAGGGGGCTCCTGGGGTTCAAGGTGCCTGGCTCTTCTCTCTTTCTAGATAATCTCTGAAATAGCCACCTGGCAGTTAATTTAATAGTGCCGACCTGCACTGAGGAGTCTGAGCAGTCTTTTGTTGGTTTTGCACCGCACCTAACTGATTGACCCCCTTTTGCCTCTTCCTTCCACCCTCTGGCCTTCTGTAATTTAATTTAGGACATCCAGAATTTTCTCCTTGTCACCAACCAGCTCCAGAAGTCTGTAAGAGTAGTAAACGGGATTTTAATCTATTTATGTTTTCTAACGTGATAATTGTGTATCTGGAATGTTAAGGATGAAGAAATGAATTAAATTAATAGAAGATTATTGTTTTCAAAAAGATACTGGGGGAAATTATTTTTTAATAATTTCTTTTTTGATGCTCACCCAAGGATATATTTTGTTTTTAATTGATTTGAGAGAGAGAGGAAGGGAAGAGAGAGATACATTGATGTGGGAGAGAAACGTCAATCAGCTGCCTCCCATAGCATCCCGACCAGGGACTGAATGCACCACCTTCATTGGACGGACACTCTAACCAACTGAGCCACACCAGCCAGGGCTGGAAATTTTTTGAAGAAATACTTTGTAATAGCAAATACCTATATTAATTCCCCTTGAAGTTTACTTTGAAATGAATCAGTGATATTTGAAGTGAAAAGTTGCTAGTTGCCAAGGAAGCTTAATTAATCAATTTACCCTTTGCTTTAAAGATGATCTCGAGCTTCTTAGACCAACAAGCCATCTTGTTTGTGGACACTGCTGACCGCTTGGCCTCATTAGCTAGAGATGCACTGGTCCATGCGCGCCTGCCTAGTTTTGCCATCCCATATGCCATTGATGTATTGACTACTGGGTCTTACCCACGGCTGCCAACCTGCATTAGGGTAAGTACATTCTCTCCTACCAACCCCGTTCTTAAAAGCTGAAGGCTTTGGCATTGGATCTACTATATTATTAAGTAGACCACCAAAAACTTTCATACTTTTAAAACAAATATTTATTTGTTTTTTCCTGTATAACTAAGATTGTGTTTTGTTTAAATAAATTGGGGTCAGAATGTGAGTAGCTATGAAAATGGGTGGATCATTTTTTTTCTGTGAGGGAGAACAGATATGCAGGTGTAACTTACATCTATTTCTGTTATGAAAATACTGCATGCTGGTTGCTTTGAGGAAGTGTTTTAAAAAGTTTACTATGCTGGTTTTTGACTGCCTTAGTAGTATTGTATTTTATACTTCTAAGTGGTGGACGTCATCTCGTGACATTAAGTTGGTTTCATAAATAGAGCAGGAAGAAGATCATGTTGCATGACCATCTTAGCTGAGTGACTGGTGGAATCACGTGGCACTTTAATGCATGAGAGTAAAGGTCACTATTATTGGATGTAGAAGGCAGGAATGAGTGTTAAGATTCTCTGGGTTGGGTAAAGTAAGAAAATACTACGTTAAGAAGACACAGCTAAAAATTACACCTCTTTATACATTATTTTAAAATCACTTAAATTTTTTTGAAGGACAAAATTATTCCTCCAGACCCAATTACCAAAACTGAGAAACAAGCCACCCTTCACCAGCTGAACCAGATTCTTAGACATCGGCTTGTAACCACTGATCTTCCTCCTCAATTAGCAAATCTTACAGTTGGTATGTACCTGAAGGCTCTTGTTTTAAGAATTGACTTGCTGGAAATATTTTTTTTAAGGCTTTTGGGATTTTATTAAAAGAAATATCATGATGAGGTTTTGCCCTACAATTTTGATGGTGTTTGAATCTGGGACTGGTCAGCCCTGTCATTTCTCTTTTATTACCTGGAAATACAGTTCTGGTGTTTGAAGCTGACAAGTGGGTGAGATCACCTTTGTTCCTTGATGCCAGAAGAGTTGCCTTTGGTTTCTTAATGGCCCAGAACCTGGCTACTGCTTATGCAGGAACCACTGAATTGTTTGAACATTTGTGAAAAAACATTCAGTCTATTTAAAATTTCTTATAAGCAAGACCAAGGTTCTGGGTTAGCAAAGAGCTGCTTACTTTTTTTTCTTTTTTTTTAGCAAAGTAGACTTACTCTTTTTCTTTTAAAAGCAAATGGCCGGGTGAAGTTTCGAGTTGAAGGAGAATTTGAAGCCACCTTGACTGTAATGGGAGATGATCCTGAAGTTCCATGGCGTCTGCTCAAGCTAGAAATTCTAGTAGAGGATAAGGAAACAGGAGGTAAATCATAAATCTGGATTGAAGTCATAAGTATTGATTTAAATGTTTGAGTTTTTTATATCATTGAAACATTTTGGCAGAATAATAAATGTGTTTAGCAATTTATTCTGTAATTTGAAGCAGATTTCATGATAATCATAATTACCTACTGACCTTAGAGATTTTGGTGTCTAAGTATAATGTTCTCTAGTTTCCATAGATAGTTTCAATTCTTTTTTAAAAATGTATTATTAGTTAATATATTCTTCCATAGTTGGTACTATGACATGATCTGTACGCTTTTCTGATTAACCACTTTGTTTTCTCCTGTGAATGGAAGATGGACGAGCCTTGGTTCATAGCATGCAAATCAACTTTATCCATCAGCTGGTACAATCTAGGCTCTTTGCTGATGAGAAACCTCTTCAGGACATGTACAATTGCCTGCGTATCCTTCTGGAATTTGAGACACATGTTTATAAGGAATTTGTGTCTCCTTCTCACCTCCACATTTCCATCTGCCCCTCATCTCGAACTGTAGCAGCCTAAGCTCTCCCCATCCACTTTGTTGGGTAGAAATGGGGCTGGGGAAACTAGTCAATGTGAAGAATAGTAATCGGTAGTAAATCAAGTTGTAAATTTGCTGTTGACTTTGTGGGTAAAAACAGAAAATGATGAATTAGAAGTAGTATTATTTGGAGAAAAAATATTGGTCTACCCATATTCTTTAAACTATGATGAATTAAGGGGCAACTAAATGGTTTGTTTATATTGGATCAAAATTAAATATACATTTTTCTAAAACTATGCCACAAATTATACCACTTTTTAGGATAAGTCATTGGCGATCTGTAATTCCAGAAATTTCTTTCAGAACCAGTTTTTAGGACTAGAGCTTTTGTTAAATGAAGTTTGCTTGTACTTCATTGGCTGTTGTAGTGATATGTATTATATTTGCTTAACGAGATCCATCAGATTCTTTTTGCTTGTCACTTCAGTTAGAAGTGCTACATTCCCAAACTCTGATGTTAATCCGGGAGCGGTGGGGAGACCTTGTGCAGGTGGAAAGGTATCATCCTGGGAAGTGCCTCTCCCTCTCCGTTTGGAAGTAAGTAAAGCTGGTTCTGGTGGGTTCCAGCTCTGACTGTAATTGCTCTTTTTGTTTCTCTTTTTCTCTCGTACATATGACGCACTGTATACTGATAGCTGTATGCCTCAGGCAGTATGATTTTGTATAGTGGGGTCCCATGGTATCCTAGAAACTATAGAGGACATCCATAATTGACAGCTTTCTTAGAATGTGGCATGTTTGAAATACGTAGACATCTATCTGTTTGTATTAAGACTTTTCTTAAAGAGTTAGGTGACTCTGGACTCAAAGCAGATTGCTAAAAGACTTAGATTATTGGATATTGTTTTAAAAACAAACCTGCTTGCTTATCACAGTTTTACACTTTGAATTGCTCCTTTTAAAATCTTTTGGGGGGAGGGTTTTGGGAAAAATTAGTATCGAGCTGCTTACAGTCCCAATTTCCTATTCGAACTTTGCTTGATCCCCATTTTCTGTAAAGGAATCGGAGATGAATAGATATCACTTAGAATACAGGTTGTTCTATTTTGGGATTTTTTTATTTGTTTGTATGCATGTGTTTTATTTTTAAATTCTGTGTCTGGGTTTTTTTTGTTTGTGGGTTTTTTTGTGGGTTGGTTTTTTGGTTTTTTTTGGATGCAGTAAATCAAATATTGTGTTTGATTACAGAATAGCTGTCTTCCCAATATTAATGTAGTCCCTCCACAAACAGTGAGGGCCTGCCATGTTCTGGCCTCTGGCTCAGACACACAATGGATTGCCTCTATTTCATCCCAAAAGTTAACAGGCGTTGTTGAAAAAAATTGTATATTTTTTCTCTTTAGTCAACAGATTCTTGGGAGAAAAACAGGGACGGCATCTGTTCACAAAGTTACAATTAAAATCGATGAGAATGATGGCTCGAAGCCTTTACAGATTTTTCATGATCCTCCTTTGCCAGCTTCTGATTCCAAATTAGTAGAAAAAGCCATGAAGGTAGATATCTCAATAGATTTTAATATTGGTTTAATTAAATGAATATAATGTAGCTTATCATTTATACTTAAACTTTTAGTGTAAATTCTTTAAATTACCTAATTGTTCCTAGAACCCTTTATGGAACTTGTTTTAAATGACTGTTATGCTTCTGCATTTGTTATTTTTTTAAATCTAATATTATAATATAGTTTTAAAGATGTTCTTTCATATTTTATAATTTTGATCAGATCATCATTTTGTTTTTAAGGTCATTTAATCTCTATGATAACTGATACATATAGTATCTTGATCTATACTCATCAAAATGTTGTCTGTAGTCTTTAAGCTACCAGTACTACATGGTTATTTTTTTACTTTAAGTTTGTGCTTAATCATTATGATTCTAAAAGGAAATATCTTGAAGCACAATAATCTACTCAAGCTTTAAAGTAAAAATGTTTAAATTGCACATGTGATTCTGTTGTTCTTGTCTATGCAGATCGATCACTTATCAATAGAAAAACTCCTGATTGACAGCGTTCGTGCACGAGCGCATCAGAAGCTCCAGGAACTGAAGACCATTCTTAGAGGCTACAATGCCAATGAAAACTGTAGGTTCTTTTAAACAGGCATCTTTGTCTTTCTTTTGTTTAAATTAGTATTCACTTTTATTTTCTGAAGGGTCTGTGTTAGTGTGACTTCTTTCCTGATACATAGGTTTTGTTGTGAAGGCTGGACATTTTTGCATTTCAACTTGTGATCTACCCAGCTTGTTCTAACTGTCCCCTTATTTTCTTTCTATTTAGCTTGGCCTTATTTGAAATGTATGCATATTGACCCTCCTTAAAACTCTTTTTTTTCCTATTGAAATGGAAGCTATTTTAACATCTCAATATGAATTTTATTTCTCTTAGGTTTTCTTCTAAGGTTAAGGCAGCTTTGCAAATGTTTATAATATAGTTACAAAATGGGCCCCTTTGAAGCAGAATGTATGCTTTGTCTTTTAAAACATTTTTTGAATTGTTAATACATTAACAGGGTTCAAAATAAGAAATACAGATAGACACACCGTGAAAAATCTTCCAGTTACCTAGTACATTCAGAGCTTTAGGGGGACAGTCAGTCATTTAGAAAGTAAGTACTTTTCGTTCTAGGAATATAGCTTCACAGTATCATTATGGGCATATTTACTATCCCTGCTCCAGTTGTTCTTGGCTGTGGCTACCTTGTACCCACAGTGAGCAGCCTTTAAGTGAGATGATGTTGGTGAAGTGCCATATAAATAAGAAGTCCTCATAGCGCTAGTAGCAAAGGTACTGCGTTTCATTATCACAGAGCCCACCTCAACCCATTATACTTAAAAAGGCAGCTTCTTAGGTACAGACTAGTCACACTGGAATGGAACTGCTTTGGTGAAGTAGAGAAAGACACTGCCTGAAGAAAAGACAAAGTCAGGAAAATAAATGTGTATTTAGAACACAAATTTCCAAGGAAGGTGAAAAAGAGGATCTAAGACAAGCTAAAAGAGGAAGGGTAGCTCAACTTTAAAATGCAAATGTGGGCCTTAAAGAAGGGTGTGCCAGGCATCTGGTGAATGTAGTTGTTCCATCTACTTTGAGGGGGTATGTCCTTTAACCCCATCAAGGCTTAGCATTAGATTTCTCAAGTCTTAATAATTTAAATTTAATTATAAGATGTAGTGTAAGTTGCACCCCCCCATTTTAATCCCTCAAGCAATGTTACTAAATACAGATCTAAAATTTATGATTGGAAAGCATAATTAAAACTCTCATTGGACCCTCCTTTTTGTTTTTTTCATTGCTTTATTGAGATATAATTCACTCATTCAGTGTTTTTCTAATATATTCAAAGAGTTGTGCAACCATCACCACAATCTAATTTTAGAACATTTTAATCATCCCCGAAAGAAACCATGTACTCATTAGCAGTCACTCCCCCATTCACCCCTCCCACCAGCTCCCTAGCAACCACTAATCTATTTCTGTCTATAGAATTGCCTTCCAGGACATTTCAGAGTAATATCATATACAGCAGGTCCTCAGATAAGCCGGTCCACCATATTGTTCAATGTTGTTTTGTTAAAATGTTGCTGAGATGCCATAGGAACTGAACTCTTGTTTATTATCAATTAGCCTGTGGTAAAATTGGTTTTATTATATGCTGTTTTGCTTAGTCTCAGAACCTATTGATGACATTAAGTGAGGACTTAACTGTAATATATGGTCTTCTGTGTATTTCTGTTAGCAGAATGTTTTTGAGGTTTGTCTATGTTATGGCATGTTTCAGTAGTTCATTTTTATTGTCACATAACTTACTGCATAGACATACCACATTTGTTTATCCATTCATTGTTGATGAGGTTAGTTTCTACCTTTTTGCCTATAATGAATAATGCTGCTATGAATATGTACAAGTTTTTGTGTGTACCTATGCTTTCATTTCTCTTGGATATATATGTACCTATGAATGGAATGGCTGGGTCATATAGTGACTCTATGTTTTACCTTTTGTCATGTTTAACACCTCTTTTTTATTCCACTAGTACATTGACGGCGAACCTATGACACGCGTGTCAGAGGTGACATGCGAACTCATTTTTGTGGTTGATTTTTCTTTGTTAAATGGCATCTATATATATAAAAGCCTAAGTGACTGTTATGACCAGTTGACTGAATGACCAGTTGACCAGGTTGCTATGATGCACACTGACCACCAGGGGACAGACACTCAATGCAGGAGCTGCCCCCTGGTTATCAGTGTGCTCCCACAGCCAACCTCCCGTGGCTGGCCAACCTCCTGTGGTCCTTCCCCATGGCTGGCCCTGATCGACCCAGATTGGGACTGGGTAAGGTGGCCCCAATTGGCTTCGATTGCTAGCCAGGCCGAGGGACCCCACCCGTGCACAAATTTATGCACTGGCCCTCTAGTTTAAATATATAAAATAAATATCAAAAATATAAACCTTTGTTTTACTATGGTTGCAAATATCAAAAAATTTCTATATGTGACACAGCACCAGAGTTAAGTTAGGGTTTTTCAAAATGCTGACACGCTGAGCTCAAAAGGTTCGCCATCACTGCACTAGTAGCATGTGCGGATTCCAGTTTTCTCCACATCCTCACCAACACTTGTTATTGTCTATCTTTGTTTCTAGCCATCCTGGTGGGTATGAAGTGGTATCTCATAGTGGTTTTGATTTGCATTTTCCTAATGCTTGTTGAGCATCTTTTCACTTATCTTTTTTGAAGAAATGTCTATCCAGATCCTTTGCCCATATTATACTTAGATTAATTACCTTTTTATTATTGAGTTATAACAGTTCTTTTTGTAAGTTCCTTTTCATGTATCATGATTTGCAAGAATTTTTTTTCATTCCATGAGTTGTCTTTTCACTTTCTAAATGGTATTGTTTGTAACACAAGTTTTTAATTTGGACAATGTCCAATTTGTCTATTTTTTTCTTTAGTTGCTTGTGCTTTTGGTGTCAAACCTAAAGAATCCATTACTTAACCCAAGGTCATGCAGATGTGCCCTGGTGTTTTCTTCTAAGAGTTTTATAGTTTCAGTTCTTACTTTCAGGTAGGGGTCCAACTGAGTTTTTTGTTTGGGGATATGCAGTTGTCCTAGTAACTTTGCTTAAAAAGATGATTCCCCCCCCCCCTATTTAATTGTCTGGGCACCCTTGTTGAAGTGCCCCTTTTGTTCTTAATGAAAACTTTTAAAGTATTTTTTGCAATCTTAATTTTTTCTAATTTTTCTTATTTCTAGTTTTTCAAAATAGAGAAATTCTAACATTTCATTTGTTGGGATTGCAGAGAATAGGGGTTTGTGATCTTGTGATAGGCTCTGGTTTACTTTAGTATAGTCTGTAAACAAGACTTAGTAAGTAAAAAAAGAACTCAGTATGATTGCCCAGGGGATATTTAAATTACTTTGAAAAATAGACTGTAAGTATGTGTTACATAGGAAGTGCTGTTTGAATAAGTTACGAAGATTTTTCTTTGGCAGCATTCAGTAGCGATGTCACTACTTGAGTAGTAGCCAGAAGACCTGAGTTCAGCTGCGTGTCTTGAATGATCACAGTCTTCGGGCCCCATTCTCCTCATTTGTAACTAGCGATGTCCAGGCTCTTCCGAGATCTCTATAACTCCAGCAAAAGGGTGGTTCCAAGGCCCAGGTGTCTGGAGTCCTCGGTGTTAGAGAAAGGGGCTTGGGAAACTAAGCTTTAGAGGGGAGGGAGGTGCTGGCAGATGGGGTTGGAACTCTCAGTCCTACTTTAATCAGACAGTCCTGGAAATGAGAACCGCCATAGGAAAGGGCCTGCTGACCCACCATCTTGGGACATATGCTGTATCTTGTGTGGTGGTGGTGGTTGTTGTGTGTGTGTGTGTGTGTGTGTGTGTGTGTGTGTTTAATATATTTTTATTGATTTCAGAGAGGAAGGGAGAGGGAGAGAGAGATAGAAACATCCATGATGAGAGAGAATCATGGATCAGCTGCCTCCTGCACGCCCCACATTGGGGATCGAGCCCGCAACCCGGGCATGTGCCCTTGACCGGAATCAAACCTGGGACCCTTTAGTCCGCAGGCCGACGCTCTATCCACTGAGCCAAACCGGCTAAGGGTTTACCTTGTTTTTTAGATTCATGTTCATGCATTTATACTCTTACTGGATCCCTTTTTTTAAAGCATGCTTTAGTCAGGTCCTTGGCTGGGACCAGGGGCTGTTCTTGGAATCCCTTTATGCAGCCCTCTATCAGCTGGCTTTTCCTCCAGCGCCTCACTGGGATGATCTGAGGACATGAGTAGCTCGGAAAGGGGAGCATCTCAAGGGATGGCCAGGAGAAGGCACAGGCGGCAGTATGTTTTCTTAAGCGGGGGAAGGGGTGGGCAAAGGCTCCGGGAAAGTAGGCAGGGCTTTGGAGAGAACTTTAATAACAGGCAGCGTGAGGCACTGAGGGCGGCTTGCCATGTGGCCCCATTTGCAGCATTGCCTGCCTCTTGAAAGCTGGGGTGCTTCCCTGGGGTTGTGCTCTGTCAGCACTGGAATTGGGGTGTCCGGGTCAGTTCAGAAGCTGTGAAGCACACAGCCGTTCCTAAGTGTGCCTGGTTGCTTGTCTTCCGTCTTCACCCTTCACATTACTGTGTGCTGGTGGTTCCTCATGTTGTCCTCAGTGAATAGCTAGGGAGGAACAGAAGAGGAAATAGGTGTGTGTGCCGTTGCCGCAGGCAAAAGGAGTGCGTAGCCCTGGCATCTGGCGCAGCCTGTAATTCTCCCTTCTGTATTGTATTCACAGGTTTCTCCATTTTTGGATAACTTAACACCTGCTGCCTTTAAGTGCTTCGGGCCTTATCTGTTTTATTTTATGGACATGGGTGGTCATAAAATATGTTCAGAGATAGACATCAAAGTATTTTCTATCTTTTGGGCTGTGTTGTATAGTCTACTTTGATCCCCTATCTTTTCAAGAACACTCGGTTTTTATAATTAGATTGAAGTTATCATCGTTATCCCAGTTGTCAGAAACTAGTTTTGCTCCATTGCTACGCTTCAAAAAATGTTTTTGCTTAAGGAATACATCTCTACCCCGTTAGGAATTATAACAGTGCAGATAAGTTTTAAAGTCAGCAGCCCTGCTTCAAATCTGTAAGTACTTTTTATTATGTTAACACAGTCATTCAGCAGAACATGAACTAGTTTGTCACACTGTTCTGAATTATAAAATAGTGTAAAGAAATTCCTGTGTGTGCCTTTTTGTTCTGTTTTTTTTGTTCTATTTTTTGTTTGTTTTTAGGTGAGAGTTCTTCTGGATCTGCTGTTAAACATTTGTATACAGAGATGTACCAGACATACTTGAAAGCAGTTTGTTTTCATCTGACTATATCTCTTTCCATTTTTTTTTTTTTTGCTTTATTAATTTGTTTGATAATTTGTATAGACCAGGGGTGGGCAAACTTTTTGACTCGAGGGCCACAATGGGTTCTTAAACTGGACCGAGGGCCGGAACAAAAGCATGGATGGAGTGTTTGTGTGAACTAATGTAAATTCAAAGTAAACATCATTACATAAAAGGGTACGGTCTTTTTTTTTTTTTAGTTTTATTCATTTCAAACGGGCTGTAGTTTGCCCACGGCTGGGATAGATAGTACCAATGGTAACTTCACTAATTTCAATTATTGCAAATTCATAATAAGATGTTTTGGTTTGTCTCTTTGACTCGTAAAGGTAATGTACATTGTTAAGCACTTTGCTTTTTAAATCACCTTTGCAAACTTGTCACTTCTTCCTCCTAAGGACCCACGGCATGGACAGCAAGATGTTGTCCTTGTTTAACAGAATAGCGCCGAGAAGCCACACCTGATGAAAGGCTGGGCCTCCATTTCCGCTCTCCTCACTCTCTGCCTTTCTTCTGTGTTGTAGCCTTAGAGGAAGGTGGCGGCCAGAAGAGCATATTCCTTTCACAGCTCCTGATCTGATCAGCACGCGGTGTGCTCAGTGCTTTGCTCCTTTCTTATTCTCTTCTGCCAGCTTGTGGGCTGAAGGGAAAAGTCCACTGGGCCTGGCAGAAATACTGACAAACTCTAGAACAAGTACACTGGCAGCTTTGGGGATTTGTGTAGAGAAGTTGCCTATGTTCTTATTTTATCTGTAACTTGAAAATGAGGTACATAAATAATGAAAAAAATTTTTCCTGTATAATCAGTAATGTTCAATAATTCTCACGTGTTATGTGTTGTTGTTTTTTAAGCACATGGGCCCTAATTGCCACAAAACCTTTCTTTATGAAGAATGGCATTGAGAATATTTATGCCATAGATGAAACTTCTTTGATTTCCGAAACAACTGATTTGCCTCCCATTATATCAAAGAAAATCCTTAAAAATTAACTTATTGGTCATTACTAAGTGAAAGTAAAACTAGGACCCAGCTCACTGATGGGGTTAAATTTTCCCTAGCTATTTTAATGTTTTTTAAGGCACCTTGGGACTTTTTTGCGATGGTATTTGAGTTGGGCATATTTGTTTCACGCCACGTTGAAGATTACATTCTTCCTTTTGAGATCCTAATTGCCTTCATAAATTCCAATTTTGCAAAAATCACGTTTTTCTTCTAACAGTCAGGATTGTTTAATAGTTGACTTGTTTTTAGTCTCTGAGATATACTTTTTTTTTTTTTTAGAAATGCTCAGATAGAAATATAATTTTTAATTCTTAACTGTTCAGCTTCCATAGAGACTGCACTTCCAGCTCTCGTTGTTCCCATCTTGGAGCCGTGTGGTAATTCGGAGTGTCTACACATTTTTGTGGATTTGCATTCTGGAATGTTCCAATTGATGCTTTATGGACTTGGTAAGTTAGTAAATGATATAGTCATTCAATGTAAGGAAAAATATTTTTAACAAAAGCAAAATTAAAAATTTCTGCCACTAGATATTGAGAAGAGTGGCATGAGCAGTGTAGAGAGTAGTAGATACGGAAAGAATAACTCGCTGACATCTGTTCCTTGGGGCCCATTTTAGCTCCACTTTGGATTTTCTTGTACCGGAAGTTAAACTTCCCAATATGAAGTACATTCATATTGCTTCTCTTTCGTAAAAGTCATAATGTTGATAGCTGATGTGTTTTAGATGTAACGATTTTCACTAATAGTTGGGTGACATGAAGATCGCCACAAGGGATTCTCTGTCGTTCACGGCTATAAACATCTAAGATAACTTGGGGTACAGAATCCTGGAGGAAAAGATTTTTTTCTGGCTTAAATACAGTAGAAATTAAAGTTTGATTTCTTACATGTTCTGTCACTGAGTTGGTGTTCTAAAATGGTGAAATACTAGGAACTTAGTTTTTGTATTGCTCATGGGACATTGCTCTTGAGTATATTAGCACATTTGCCATTTGAAATTAACATTAAGCTACATAGATTGCTGAAAATAAAAGGTTTTCTAGTTATGCTGTATGGCGAGAAAGATAGATTTTTGTACAAGCTGCTCGTGGAGTACTGGCCGCATTACTTTGAATCACATCACATTTGTGATGGCTAAATGATAAGTGACACATTTATGAATTACCTTTTTTTTTTTTTTTAAATATATTTTATTGATTTTTTACAGAGAGGAAGGGAGAGAGATAGAGAGTTAGAAACATCGATGAGAGAGAAACATCGATCAGCTGCCTCCTGCACATCTCCCACTGGGGATGTGCCCGCAACCCAGGTACATGCCCTTGACCGGAATCGAACCTGGGACCCTTCAGTCTGCAGGCCGAAGCTCTATCCACTGAGCCAAACCGGTTTCGGCTATGAATTACCTTTTAACTATGCTTCCAAACCAACCAGGCAATTGTTGTTTGTTCTTAAAAACTTTAACTTTTTTTATTAACACAGTACATTCTCATAAGTAAAAACCTAAACATGTAAAAATGAGAGAAACAGTAAAAAATAGTTTCTCTTGGCAATCCTTGTTATTTTAGGATATCAATGCTTATCTTACTCATCTCATGCTACCATAACAAAGAACCAGAGTGGGCGGCTTAAACAACAGAAATGTATTTTCTCACAGTTCTGGAGGTTGAAAGTCTGAAAGCAGGTGGCCAGCACGGTTGAGTTATGGTCAGGGCTCTCTTCCTGGCTTGCAGACTCTGGCCTTCTCACTTGTCCTCATGTGGCAGGAAGAGGGAGAGAGCAAGCTCTCTGGCCTTTCTTATAAGGGCACTAATCCCATCATGAAGCCCCCAACCTTAACTGAGCCTAGTTATTTCCTGAAGGCCCTGCCTTCATCACGGGCAGGTAGGGGAATACAGTTCAATCCATAGCAGTGTTCTTTTTCTTTTTCCTGTATTTTTTTCTTTAGTTGAAATCATTTTATATTTAGCTTTTTGCTCAACATTCTATTATTAGCATTATCTAGTGTCATTAAAAATTCTAAGTGACATTTAGCATGCTAATCTTCAGCCAGCACATCTTGTTTATGCCAGAGACCATTTGTGTTTAATAAGTATTATAATGGAATTTTATAGTTCTAATTTTTAAGGATATTCGTCTAGTAACATTAAGAGCTTTCAATACATATAAGTTAAAAATATCAATTGACATAATAATTTTGGGAATTAAAATATAGGCAAAGAATTAATTCATGTATTTGTTACTTATTCTTGTTGCTAGTATACATTTGCTATTAATTAGTTGTCTTAACTATAACTCTCCCTAAATGTTAAAGAGGGAAAACAATTTAGGTTTAATTTATGCCTAATGATGCATTTAGTTTAGTTTTTTTCTAACTCAAAAGTAACACTCCTTTCTGCCTAAAATAATAATTTCATTTAAGTTTTGGGCTATCTAGATATATTGTGTCTTGTACAAGCAATTAATAAAAATGCTTTATTTTTTAGATCAGGCCACTTTGGATGACATGGAGAAGTCTGTGAATGATGATATGAAACGGATTGTTCCTTGGGTTCAACAACTTAAGTAAGCTTAATTATTTAGCTCAATACTAAAAATGGAAACGTTTGTAAAAAATATGTTTTTTATTGATTTCAGAGAGGAAGGGAGAGGGGAAGAGAGATAGAAACATCAATGATGAGAGAGAATCATGGATCGGCTGC
Source organism: Myotis daubentonii (assembly GCF_963259705.1). NCBI lineage: Eukaryota > Metazoa > Chordata > Mammalia > Chiroptera > Vespertilionidae > Myotis > Myotis daubentonii. Next base: position 623,261 of record NC_081861.1, on the reverse strand, counting down.
CTCCTACACGCCCTGGACTGAGGATCGAACCCGAAACCTGGGCACGTGCCCTTGTCCAGAATCCAACCCTGGACCCTTCATTCCGCAGGCTGATGTTCTACCCACTGAGCAAAACCAGCTAGGGCAAATGGATACATTTTCTCTATCATTGCTTTTTTCCAAAAAATATATTTTTTTTATTTCAGAGAAAAAGAGAGAGGGAGAGAGGGATAGAAACACCATTGATAAGTGAGAATCATAGATCGGCTGCCCCCTGCACGCCCCTCCACTGGGGATCGAGTCCGCAACCCGGGCCTGTGTCCTGACCAAGAATCGAACCATAACCTCCTGGTTCATGGGTGGATGCTCAACCACTGAGCCACACTGGCCGGGCCTCCATTATTGTTCTTGATCGGTCCTTAATGTTTATGACATGAAGCTTGAACACCTTTTAGTACCTACTGGTCGAATCTAACTCTTGGAATATGTCCAGGATGGCAGTGCTTCATATCATATTCCCCTCTAGAGCAAATGTAGGTATGAAGGGCATGACATTCAACTTTCGTTCCTTGCCACATTTTCTCTTGCACAAGTGCGCTACCCAAGGAATTTTATTGTAGCTAGTGTTCTCTGCAGTAGTGTCTTATTTGTTCTTATCCAGGAGAATCGTCATGGTATGAATCTACCAGCTGACACTTTCAAAATAATCATTTCTGCTTCTCCGATAGTGTTCAATTTGTCTCAAAAGCCTGTGAATGCTTCATACTGTGAAACTAAATAAAATTGAAAATGGAGCTAGAGATAATCCTTGAAGGTTTCATCACCACTCTAGTCCACAAAGGTACCATTATAGCAACTCTAACAAACTCTCTTAAAATTAATAAATCAACAAAAATTCCAAGAGAGAAACATAAATTTTAGCAATCAAGGGGAAAGCGGGCAAATGGAGAAGGGGTGGGTCTATTGCTTTTGTGATCTTCTAGCCTACCTCTTCCCCTTTGGAAGTTTTAGTTGGTAAAAATTCAAACGTTTTGATATCAAGTCATTTTTCTCATTAACAGGACATGATTTTAAATGCCAATAGAGAGATAATATTACATTACCCTTTTTTTTTTACATGAGCCTTTTGAACGGCTGTTTAGTTTGTATGTGAAAAAATGAGTCATTACTCTGGGTAACAATTTCTAAAATTTTTGTGGTTTAGCATCATTTTTTTGTGTGTGCATTTTGGCTAAACAAGCAAGGTTTAAATACTTAAATGCTCAATAATTCACAGTTTGCATAACTTAAGGTTATCTGGCAGTTCCAGCCTGCAGAAATATAACTAAAACCAGAAAGCTAAATCCCAAAAGCCTTAAACTCACGTAATTATAAGAAAGGTCCCCTGGCCCTGGCCAGGTGGCTTAGTTGGTTGGAGCATCATCCTGGGCACCAAAAGATTGCAGGTTTGATTCCGGGTCACGGCACATACCTAGGTTGTGGGTTCAATCCCTGATTGGAGTGCATACAGGAGGCAACTAATCAGTCTTTCTTTCCCTCCCTCCCTCCCTCCCTCCCTCCCTCCCTCCCTCCCTCCCTCTCTCCCTCTCTCCCTCCCTCCCTCCCTCCCTCTCTCTTTTTCCCTTCCTCTCGCTAAAATCAATAAAAACATATGCTCAGATGACGATTAAAAAGAAATCCTCTGTCAGTTATTATTCTGTTTCTCAAATGATCTTTGATGAATAACCAGTTCGTCACTAATTTATCATGGAACATTAATTTTTTTAAAATATAATTTGCTTATCATAAAATTCACCCATTTTAAGTGTGTAATTCAGTGACTTGTAGTAAATTTACTGAGGTGTACAACCATAGCCACAGTCCAGTTTGAGAACATTTTTTATTACCACGAAGGTGCTCATTTATAGGCAAGTATGAGCCTACTTTTCATTTCTGTAGATTTTCCTTTTCTGGACATTTCATATAAATGCAGCCATAAAGTCTGGGATTGTTTATGACTGGCTTCTTTCACTTAGCATAATGTTAATCAGAAAATTCTATGATTTTATGATGTGGATTACATTTTTTAAATTAAGGTTTTGGCTTGGACAACAGCGTTGCAAACAATCTATAAAACATCTGCCTACAATAAGCACTGAAACATTGCAGCTGTCCAATTACTCAACTCATCCTATTGGAAAACTTTCTAAGAATAAGCTGTTCATTAAACTTACTCGCCTTCCACAATACTACATTGTAAGTATGCAAAGGTGATCCAGTTCAGTAATTCTGTCAGTATCTTGAATGATTTATTGTTTAATTTCATTTGCAAATATATTTTATTGGATAACTGACTTTTGTATAGTGATTCTCAACCCAGGAGGGTAGGGTTGGGAGAGAGAGGAAAATTCTCTCTAAGAAATTACATAATATGCAGGCAGGCTTGGGGAATATAAGGTACTAGAGGCCTGATGCACGAAATTTGTGCAAGGGGCTCGGCCCTCGCAGCCACGGAGGCTTGCCTGGGCCCTTGCAGCCCCGGCTTTGTCCTGAAGGTCGGCTGTCCGGTCTACTTAGCATATTACGTTTTTATTAGTATAGATACCCCCATTTCTCATCCTGAGATCTTTCCTATGGTGAGGCCTAATTTCTGCTTGGAACGAGACATCTTTGTATAAGAAGAAAAAAATTGAACGCAGCTACTGGGAGGGTTTGGAGATGTTGGTGTCAGATAAATTTATTTGGTTTTAATCAGATGTTGACTTGCATAATGCAGCCTTTTAATATGGGTTGGCTGAAGAGCTTTATTTTCTAATCTTTAATTTTCTGAAGGCATATATATTCACTTTATTGGTTGCATGTACCTTTCAGTGCATAGTAAGATTCTTATTGTTGTATGTATCATAGTTCACCCCTTTTATAGCTGAGGAGTATTCCATGGGATATGTGTGCCACAGTTTGTTTAACCAGTCTCCAGTAGAAAGAATCTGGGTTGTTTGCAGTTTGGGATAATTATCAGTAAAACTGCTATAAGCATTTGCATATAGGTTTTTTGTGAACTTAAATTTTTGTTTCATTTGTATAAGTAACTAGAAGTGGGATTGTTGGGTCATATGGTAAGTGTTTAGCTTTATAAGAAACTGCCAAACTTTCCCAACATGGCCAGACCATTTTACATTCTTGCCATCAACACATGGGAGTTCCAATTGCTCCACACTCTTGCCAGCACTGGATATTATAATTTTTTTCAAATTGGCCATTCTGATATGTAATGGCCTCTTACTGTAGTCTTAATTTACACTGCCCTCATGGCTGATGAGGTTTACTGTCTTTTCATATGCTTATTTGCCATCCCTATATCTTCTTTGGTGAAGGGTATCAGTATGATGCTTAGGTGTTGGCCAGTATCCTGAAGAGAAGATTTGGGGAGGGGGAGGGGAGAGGTAGGATGAGAGAGAGGAAAGTGTTGGTCAAGAGCTTTGCCTAAGGGCATTTATTTCTCTTACTAAAGTATTTAGGAGACTTTTCTTAAATTTCAGGTAGACCTTGAAAATAGTAAGTTGGTACAGTGAGTAAGGACAAGGTCTCTAGAGCCAAACTTCTGGGATCAAAGTATGAGGCCATCGCTTCTTAGCTCTGAGACCTTGGGCAAGTAACCTAACTCTAGTGCCTCAGTTTCCTTATCAGGAAAATGAAGATAATTTGATTTCACTGACTTATTAGGAGGATTAAATATGTTGGCACCTGTCAAGTAGTTAGGGCAGTGCATGGCGCATAGCAAGCTCGCTATCATCTTGTTGGTGATATTGTTGTCATTATCCTCACAGTGACTACGTTTTTCTGTTGAAAAGTCGGGGTTCATTTTTCTATGCTTCCAAGTATGAGAGATAGTTGTCCTTTTTTTCTGCCATAATAGTGGAATTCTTAGGATGTTTTAATGGTTAAGGGAGACAGCAGGGCAAGTTGAAATAGGTAACATTGTAGAAAAATCTAGCAGAGCTGCTGGACTTAAGCATAACTTTTTTTTCAATTTATAAGCTAAGGCAGGAATATCAAGAACATCTAATGAAAATAGTCTAAATGTCCCATTTGCTGTAGTTTAAGGTTTTTACTATTATTGTTCTTTAGTCTGACCAATTTTTTAGAAAATAAATTATTTACTGGGTAGGAATGCTTTTTTTGACATCACGATTAATTTGTCTTGTTTAAATAAAATAATAGATCATTAGATTTATCATTCTAAGCCCTCCTTGATATAAGGAGGAAAATATCCAACACCTATTATTTCTCTGAGTTTCATTTTTTATTTGGGTCTTTTTAGGTTGTAGAGATGTTGGAGGTTCCCAATAAACCCACACAGCTGTCATACAAGTACTACTTCCTGTCTGTGAGCACTGCGGAGCGGGACGACGGCCCTGTCATGGCACTCCTGCTGCAGCAGTTCAAGGACAACATCCAGGAATTGATTTTACGGACAAAAACCGGGAAACAGCCTAGAACCGGTACCAAGCGCAAGGTATGCTCACATGTGCAAATAAGCACAGAATTTGTGTACATTCACTTCATTGTAGTCTTAACCTGTTTTTAATATGGGAAAGAATTAGATGCAGTTTTTAAAAGACGAGGCAGCAATACGATTTAAGTAATAATTGTCTACATTTTCTTGGAAATGCTTCTCTTTTAATTAATAATTAACTATACACCATTTTCCACAAGAGAACTTGTTAAATACACAATATTTACTGCTAAATTTCTCGTGTGTAGGCCAGTATTTGCCCAATAAATATTTGCTGAATGAGTAAGGTTTTTACTTAACCTTGAGCTTTATCGTTGTTTAACTGCCTTAACTAATTGTATCATATGTACTTTTTTCTGTTTTTTACGTATATTCTAGTTGTCTGATGATACATGTCCACTAGAACCTAAGAAAACCAAACGATCAGGAGAAATGTGTGCCTTCAATAAAATCCTAGCTCACTTTGTCGCTGTGTGTGATACAAATATGCCCTTTGTAGGACTTCGGTTAGAGGTAAGTTTGTTAACAATTTTGGGCGCTCTAAATGAAAGCAATTTTTAAAATGCTTTGCTAAAGCTCCATGGATTCCATTAGAATCAGAATGATTGTCATCTTTTTCATCTTGGGATCGGTGGGGTTGAAATCATACAAGTAAAACAACTTAAATTATTTCATGTCATTACAAATTGTGTGCCTTCTGCTCTTTGTGGAAATGGAAAGTAAATTCTTTTCAGTTTTAAAACAAAAGGACAGCTTTTGAGAATTAACATCTCGTATACCCCTTCATAGCAGCATTATTTAACTGTTAGGGCTAATTGATAAAGGGGTGGCTTATTTTTGAGTTGATGAGCTATACATACTGCTTACACAGTAACAAAATTGGGTTCCTTTCTGAGAAGCAGGTCAGAAAGAATCTTAAACTGAATTTACTTTTGTCACACAGAAGAGGCATAGACTTACGCAGAATCATGTTTTTCAAGAATACACAGCTGTGATAATCCAGCATGGCCCCCAAACATGGAAGTAAAAGGGGAAGGGACAGACAGAATCTGTGCTTTTTTTAAAAAATATATTTTTATTGATTTAAGAGAGGAAGAGAGTGATAGAAACATCCATGATGAGAGAGAATCATTGATCGGCTGCCTCCTGGACATCCCCCACTGGGGATCGAGCCTGCAACCCAGGCATGTGCCCTTGACTGGAATCGAACCTGGGATCTTTCAGTCTTCAGGCCTACGCTCTATCCACCGAGCCAAACCCTTGCATCCTAAATTATTTCGCTCTGGTTTAAGTTTTACTTTTTGTGAGACTCCTTCGCTCTGGGAATCATTGTGAAGGAAGAGATTTGGAAATGTGGAAGTGGATTGTTTCGGTTGCACTGGTGATGACAGTCTCAGGACGACTTTCAGGAAACACACTCGTGCTTTAGAGCAGGGATTGGCAAGCTTTTTTGGGAAAGGGCCAGATAGTAAATAGGTGTGTGAGTCATATGGTCTCATACCATAGCTGCTCCAATCTGTTGTGTAGTGTGAACCAGCCATGGTTGATATTTTAAAAAAATGAGCATGGCTATCGTCAAGTAACACTTATTTAGAAAAAGAAGCAGTGGGCTGGATTTGGCCATGAACTGTTACACGCTGACCCCTGCTTCACAGAGCTTTGGGATCTAAAGGTGGGCATCCGCTGTGCCATTGTGAAGAGCATCACTAGCCCTGAGAAAGCCTCAGTGTCCCGGCTGCTAGAGCTGTGAGCTTGAGGAATATTTTTCTAGGTACTGGCCACAGCTCCTAGACTGCACAGACCGTGCCCAGGCTTCCTGGCTGCTTGCCTGTGTTCTCGGCCTTTTCATTGTGCTGTGTGGCTCGAGTGTATGGAAGCCTGTGCGGTATTACCTTTGCAGTAGGAAGGGAGGCTACATCGTGTCCAAGGGCAAAGTAATGCAATTGTTTCCTCTTTTCCTGCCTGGTCTCGCCCCACCCCTCCCCACCCACAGGCTAGAAATCACAGAAACGTGTCTTTGTAGTGCCACATGGACTAACACCTATAGACACATGTCCTCTCTGTCCCCTTCTCTTCACTCCCATACCTGTTACACACATAAGACGTGAGCTCTTGTCAACTCAATCAGGCTCTTAAAAACCTTGCCTACTTTTCTTCTCTCAATGAAAAAGACACGTTAAAGACCAAAGCCAGCACATTTTCTGCTTAAAGCAATTTCTACTGAGATGTGAATAACGAAATCTAATCTTACCCGGGCTATTTATTTCTCTGATCCATAGAATAAAGGCAACAGTTTTTGAGCCCTTCATCCTTCGATTCCTTTTGAGTCTGAACTACTGCCTGTTTGATCAGGGGTTCTTTTTCTAAACCTTTGCCCTTCCCAGGCCAGAAGCCCAGGGTTCAGTCAGATCCTCAGGGCTGCCTTAAATCCTTTCGGGACCAAGGTCAATATAAATAGTCTGCTGGGACCCTCTGCCGAAGGCAAGCATTCCTTCTGGCACACCTAAATAACCTGGAGTGCCGCGGCAGGGTCTCGGGCACTCTCCCGCATCATTTTTATACCTCACTTTCTGAGCCCTCCCACTGGGAACTCTTTCCTTCACTGGCTCTACAGGAAATAGTTTGTTAAAAATAAAAATGTATTCCAGAAAGGTTCTGGACTAAAAAAATAATTGTTTGTGATTAGAAGTGAGATACGACTATCATTCAAACAGTGTTTCAAACGAATATAATTGAATTACACCGGTAGACCAATCTTATTTTACAGTTGAATCATTTGGAACCACCAGAATAGATTATGGATTGCTTCTGGTTCACTACACAAATGAGACCAGTCTCCCGAATTGTGAAGATTTATCACTTATGGACGTGTCTTTTAACTAGAAGCTCTGGGTCATCTTTGAGTTTCACTGGACTTAAATGTAGTTCCCAGAAAATGAAATGATGCAGACAATGCTCGTGCCTCATATGTCGTAACTTTAGAAAGAGTGGCGCTAGGAAAGATGCTGTGAGAATAAGCAGGAGGATTTAGAGAAGGTAGTTTCCCTTGTAAAGTTGGTGGTCTGATATAACTGTGCTTTTCTCCTCCCAGCTGTCCAATCTGGAGATTCCCCATCAAGGAGTGCAAATGGAAGGGGACGGCTTCAGCCATGCAATTCGCTTATTGAAGTAAGTCCCTGTCCTGTGTGTCGCTTGGTGCCACACATTTTAGCCACGCAGCCAAAGCCGCTCCTCTCCTCTCAGGAGTCAGCATACAGCAGACTCATATGGGTGTCACGGATTTCTGCAGAGACTTGCTAAGATCCGGGGGAGGATTCTCTTCCCCCCGCCGAGTGGCCAGCCAGCACCAAGCCAGCACCGCTTGGTATCTTAGGTTGTCTCTCCTCTGCTTTCTTTTCTTCAGTCAGCAGGTGTTTCCTGAGTGTGACTCCGTGCCAGGCTTGCATTCTGGGGGAGCCCTTCAGGATGCTCTGGATCACATAGCAGGGGATCTGGACTGGTTCGGAAGTCAGGAAAGGTGGCTCTGAGAAAGCCCCAGTTGTGCTCTGACCGCCGGAGAGGTGGGAGTTACAGGAAAGGGAGCGAGGGTGCGAGGGGGTGGTCCTCGCCAGAAGGGGTAACTGCTTTGGCGAAGGCTCGGAGGCAAGAGAGCTGAGCATCCCGGAACTGGAGGAAGTTCAGCATGGTAAGAGTGAGAGAGATGTCAGCAGGGAGGGTACAGGTCCCGTGGGGTTTTGTAAGTGTCCTTAAGGAATTTAGACTTGATCCTACTGGCAATAAGAAGCCATCAGATGATTTTAAACAGAAACTGACATCATTAAATAAGTGTTTTTGAATGATGGGTGAGCGTGGTGTTTTCTAAGATAAGGGACACTGGAGATGTGAGTTTGAGGGGCTTTCCTAAGTTTGAGGTGCCTAGACATCCGTTTGGGCAGGTAGGGATGTGTCTCAAGCTCAGAAGACAGGTCTAGGCAGCACAGGTAGATGAGTCATCACCAAGGTGATGGTAATTGAGCTGGGATCGTCAATTAGCTCACCAGGAAAGAGTGTACAGAGGGAGATGGGCAGAGGGCTTGGCTTGGTTCTAAACATAGAGGGCAAGGCGCCAAAGGATGCTTAAAAGGAAAGCATTGTTTGTGCTTCATAAGGTGACCAGGATGGACTTGCAAAGGTAGTACGCCATTTAAGAGATCAACCTTTTTTTAAATATACTTTTATTGATTTTTTTTTTTAGAGAGAGGAAAGGAGAGAGAGAAAGAAACTGATCAGTTGCCTCCCTTAACGTACACCAATGAGGGGTCAAACCCACAACCTGGGTATGTGCCCTGACCTTGAATGAACTGGAGACCTTTCGGTGCATGGGATGACACTCAGCCAACTGAGCCACACCGGCCAGGGCGAGAGATCAACCTTTTTAGTGCAAAAAACATTTTCTTTTTTTGGCATTTGTATTATTTCTTAGATGTTTAATCATATAAATCAGTTTGTTGCTGTGGAAGATGGGAAGGGCTAGCAAGTGGCATACACACCACCTGCCTTGTTATAGAAAACCGGAGAAGAACCAAGCAACGCTTAGAAAGATGGAGTTACATTTATTATTATTATTATTATTATTATTATTATTATTATTATTATTATTACATGCGGGCCCAGAGGAAAATGTCTCTCAAATTCTGAGCCCCGTCACACAGGAAGTTTCTTGTATTTATACCTTTTTACCTTCTTTGTCTCCCAAATATGGGGTTCTGTTCCAGTCCCCTTTGCAAGTTCTTAAAGAGCCCCTATGTGCTGGGGCTTTGAGACCTTGGCCTGGTGCCAGCACTGATAACTTCGTCTGGGGAAGGTTTAATGGCCTCTCTGAAATGGGTCTTATTTTCCTTATTATTTAAGCCAGCAAGCATTACAGAAGCCAAAATGCAGGGTTAAAATTTCAAAGAGCAGTTTTTATATGAGATGGATGCTTCAGCATGTCCTGGTGCTTAATCCAGATAAAGCGTTGAAGAACTGGAATAGCTTCCCTTCCTGGCTATCTTCAAGCCATCTCTATGAAATGTCGTTTTCTGGAGCGGGAGGGCTAGTCTTACAGTGGATATCAATAGGAAAATGTAGTACTCTTAATTTAATTGCATTCAGTTTTGAATTACTTCTGCTTAAAATGCAGGGTATTTTTTTCTTTTCACTCTTCTTGGCAACTGCAGATGAGTAGGTGCTGTTAACTTTTGTGTTCTATTTTCTTAGTTATGTTTTCATATTTTACAAGAGTTTTAAAATATCTTATGCTCAGCATTTTTATGAAAGCAATTTCAGTCCCCTTTTGAGAACTCATAATCCTCCTGCCTAAGAAGGCAGTTGACTTTTATTCTTTCTGTTACATGTATAACCTTAAAAGCAAGTAAATATTTTCCAAAGTTTCTTGGGGTAAGCCGATTATATTTATGCCATAGATTAAGAAAGTGACCTGGAATATATTTTCAAGGTTGTATTGTTCCTGAGACCATAAATTGGAAGGAGTCTTATTCTTACTTAGTTCTTACTTGAAAATGTGCTGGCTTCTGTGTATTCATTTTCTAACCAGATGGATTTCATGAAATACCTATTTTATGTGAAAAGAAGATAATGTATTGCATTTCCATTTTCAAAATCAAGATTTAGAAATCTCTCTGCATTGGTTGCTCTATAACTCTTATGGGTTAGGGTTATGTTTTGAAGGGTAGGGGCAGGCATATGTGTGCCCAGCTGGAGAGGCTCAGTTGGTTGAGCATCATCCTGTGCACCGAAAGGTTGCCAGTTTGATTCTCAGTCCAGGCATATACCTGGGTTGCGGGTTTGATCCCCACTCGGGCGCCTACTGAAGGCAGCTAATTGATGTCCCTTCCTCTCTCCCTCCCTCCCTCCCTCCCTCCCTCCCTTTAAGAATGTCCTTTGGTGAGGATTAAAGAAAAGCATATATGCAATGTATGCGATTCCTATAATAACTACCCCAAATAAAATCTTCCTGGTAGTCATAAAAGGTCTCTAGTATGAAGGATTCACTTTTGAAAAATGTAAAAAGCTATACATTTAAGAAGAATTGTGATGAATTTTTAATTGAGGAAATTTCAGTGCTATGTTAATTTTATGCAACCTGTATAGATTTCTTTCCCCCTACAGAGTTTATTGTTTACCATATGCTTATTGTAGGGTCAGTGGTTCTCAACCCCAGGGTACTTTTGCCCTCTAGATGTTTGGCAATGTTTAGAGATATTTTCGGTTATCATTAACTTAAAAGAGGGGCTAGAGGTGCTCCTGGCATCTGGTAGGGAGAGACCAGGGCTGCATTGGACAGCCCTCCACAACGGAGTCCAGCCCAAAATGTCAGTATTGCCAACATTGAAAAACCCCGTTCTAGGTGTTCCATTCTGAACAGGAGGCCTAAACCAAGATTCCATGTTTCCAGTTATAGTTGTTTTTTTTCCCCTTAGTTATTGATAATCATACCAACTCTGAGAATTGATCCACCTTCTCTATGAGTTACTAGATAATGTAGGGTTAAAGAATATATTATCATTATTTCACCCATTACTGAAAAGAACAGCTAAACTGGATTACCTCTCAGTGTTTTATGACAAATAAGAGAGTCATAAAATTGCGAGAAAATGGATAGGTAGGTGTGGTAAGACAACTAAACTCATACATTCCTCTTGTATGTGTAATATATGTGAGTAATAACATGTATGCTAAATGAATTGATACAATTTAAAGCTCATCATAGTGCATGTTACTCTGTAGAGGAGGCGAAGGGGATGATAATGAACCTGGAATTCTGTCATGGCAATCAGTGATGAAGATTTGTTTTACTGCAAAGGGGATTGACATCTATGAATACCTGGTGTCTCAGCCACCATAAGCACTTTATTAGTTTTAAAATCACTGACCATGAGATAGTTACTTAGCTCCATTTTGTAGTTGGGAACTGAAATCCAAGGGTTTAAATGCGGCTGAGTCAGAATTCAAATGCAGGTCCCTGATTCCGCCGCCCTGTACTTTCCACTGTATCATCCTGCCTTCAAAAGTGGCTTTACAGCTGCCTCAAACAGATTGTCGAGCTGCAGCGGGAAGGCCGGGGAGGGTTGGGGGGCAGGAGGTAGGGGGGTAAGAGATCAACTAAAGGACTTGTATGCATGCATATAAGCATAACCAATGGACATAAGACACTGGGTGATAGGGGAGGCTAGGGGACTGTCTAGGGCGGGGGGATAAAATGGATACATATGTAATACCCTTTGTAATACTTTAAGCAATTAAAAAAAAATAATAATAAAAAAAAATAAAATAAAAAATTAAAAAAAAAAAGTGGCTTTACAAGTATTTTGCTCCCCTTAGTTTTTCCTTGAGGATGTTCTAAATAGATTTTGTAGAAAGTCAATATCCTTGATTTTTTCATTCTCAAGAATTGTGGTCTTTTCTAGTAACAAGATTGAGGATGAAAACAAACATCACTTTGTTAAAATGAGAGTCCTAACCTGTGTTGAAGTGAATGGAAATGGGTTAAATGCTATGAATTGCCTTGAATTGCTATGAGTTGCCTCCTTCCTTTACAGAAGGTGCCTGGTAGAGACTTTGAACTGAAGCTCTAATGTAAATGCCCTCCTGTCATTGTGGAGACTGTGCTTTTGTCTTTCTGTGACGGGAAGTACACTTCATATGCTGTCTTTCCTCACCAGAATTCCTCCCTGTAAGGGTGTAAGTGAGGAAACCCAGAAGGCTCTGGACCGCTCTCTCCTCGATTGCACTTTCCGATTGCAAGGTAGAAATAACCGCACGTGGGTGGCAGAGCTAGTGTTTGCAAATTGTCCGCTTAACGGCACTTCTACCAGGGAACAAGGTGAGATGCTTCACACACTTTGTCTTTGTATATTTCTGGACTTTTTTTCATACTGATTGCTGTTAATTTTCTCTTTTAATCCGGTAGGACCATCCCGGCATGTTTATCTAACATATGAAAACCTGTTGTCTGAACCTGTTGGTGGTAGGAAAGTGGTTGAAATGTTCCTTAATGACTGGAATAGCATTGCGCGATTATATGAGTGTGTGTTGGAATTTGCACGTTCTCTACCAGGTACGTGTGATAATCTTCCTTTTGGGGGGAAAAGCATCCCCCTCTTTTTTAACTGAAGAAGTAAAACATGCACTATTAAAAAAAAAAAGAAGAAAAGAAAAGTATATCCAATGAGAAATGAGTTTCCCTTTTAACTTAGGCTTCAGTTTCCTTCCCTCAGAGACAGTCACTGTTAATTATGTCTCCAGAAATTTTCACACATGGGTATACCATATTATAATAATACTAGAGGCCTGGTGCACAAAATTCGTGCACGGGTGTCTCTCAGCCCAGCCTGCATCCTCTTCAATCCAGGATGCCTCGGGGGATGTCCGACTGCTGGTTTAGGCCCGATCCCGCAGTCAGACATCCCTCTCTCAATCTGGGACTGCTGGCTCTTAACTGCTCACCTGCCTGCCTGCCTGATTGCCCCTGACCACTCTGCATGCCAGCCTGATCGTCCCTAACCACCTCTGCCTGCCTGTCTGACCACCCCTAACCCCTCTGCCTGCCTGCCTGCCTGATCGCCCCTAACAGCCCCTGCCTGCCTTCCTGATGCCCCTAAGTGCTCCCCTGCCAGCTGGATCGCCCCTAACTGCTCTCCCCTGCTGGCCTGATCACCCCTAACCGCCTCTGCCTGCCAGCCTGATCGCCTGTAACTGCTCTCCCCTGCCAGCCTGATCGCCCGTAACTACCTCTGCCTCAGCCCCTGCCACCGTGGCTTTGTCCAGAAGACGTCTGGTCTATCTGGTCTAATTAGCATATTACCCTTTTATTAGTATAGATTATAATAATAGTTAATACTTAGAGAGTTTACTATGTGCTGTACAATGTACTAAACAGTTTGCTTGTATTAACTCCTCATAATCAATCACCTTATGAGATGGGTAAGTTATGCTTCATTTTATAAATGAAGAAAACAAGTCACAGAGACTTAAGAAACTTGTTGATGGTCACATAGCTAGTAAATGGCAGAGCTGGAATTGAAGCCTCTGACCACTATGCTATTGCTTCAATATATCTCCACCTCTGCCCAGGCCACCTTGTATACGAGGAAATGGAAGGAAGCCTACTTTCTATTTATGCTGTTGCTTTCTTTTTTTCTTTCTTTACTAAATTACATGTATTAGAGATCTTTTGATCTAGGCATATAATATTGTCAAAATATCCTCCTTTTCAAATATATATTTTTCATTTTGCATGTGTAATCTTAATCTCCTTTTTGTTTCCTTTATATTTAGACATACCTGCTCATCTAAATATTTTCTCAGAAGTTCGTGTTTATAATTACCGAAAACTTATCTTGTGTTATGGAACCACCAAAGGAAGCTCAGTAAGTGTATGAATTAATTAAAACTGAAGTTCCTCTCATCAATCTTGTAAAAAGCAAGAATTCAAAAATTATGAAAACTGCCTTGAAATAATTGGAGGCTCAAGTAAAAATTAGGGATAAATGGTAAAATTTAAATACTTTGTTGATACAAATATAGTGTACTATAATGTTTAACTCTTTAAAATTGAAAACAAAAATTATACCCTCTTTGATAGGTATATAATCTTGAGTTTTAGACAATATACTTTTAGTTTTTGCATTTTATTTTTAACTGATTTTAAATCTTCTTAGCAATGTGATTACTGTGATGAAGTTCACACATAAGTTTGAACAATATGGTATATCTATATTTTTGGTCATGTGATAATGAACATTGTTTGATCTTATCTTTTTAAGGTATTCCCCATAATTCGTGGTTTTTGTTGTTTTTTTTCTACCTCACATGTAAAGCCCTAGAAATTCAATATGAAAATTCAGCCAGCTGGCTTCTTTCTGCACTCTCCAAATCAAGTAATATCAGAAATTACTTGAGTGTTTAACAATCTGTTAATGAAGGCATCTGTGTTGGGGGTGGCTTCCTTTCTCTCTATGACCGTGTGCACCTAGAGGGTGACTCTCCTTCAGCTCAAGAGAAAAGTGAGCATTAGAAACACCATTGGTAATTTTTAAATAAAATTTAATCAAAGTGTTTTCTTTAGCGCCCTCTCTTTGTTTTATTTAGAAGTGGGATATCTAACACACATGCTCAGTGAATGCGCTGGTCCTTAGTAACAGCACGCCTAGAATTTAGAGTCCAGTCTTAGGAGTTGCTTTCAGAAAAGATCTAATTTAGATCTTTGGAATTTTGCCTTACTGTTTAAACATTTTTTCAAATACTTGAATCTTTTACTCTCTCAGTGTCTGAAATATGTATTCTCTTTGCTTTAGATTAGTATCCAATGGAATTCGATACATCAGAAATTCCACATTTCTTTGGGAACTGTTGGTCCAAACTCAGGTTGCAGTAACTGTCACAATACCATTCTCCATCAGCTTCAAGAAATGTTCAACAAAACACCAAATGTGGTTCAGTTACTACAGGTAATTAAGTTTATTTTCTCTTTAAAAATAAGATTCGATTAGTATTAGTGATGAGGGTGGGTATCTGTGTCTTTCATATCTTGCACTTTTCTTGCAGAATTTTCTTTGATTCAAAGTGGACAGAGCGATCTAGTTTGCATTCGCTTCAAGGGAAAGTTTTGTGGAATGTATCAGAAGGATGTTGTCTCATTTATGATGCTTCTACATTGAAAATTCTGAGGCTTTAGCATGGTACAGAAGCTGGCTGCTCTCACTGTGTTTGCTCCTTGTAGGTACTGTTTGATACTCAGGCTCCGTTAAATGCCATCAATAAACTCCCCACTGTGCCGATGTTGGGCTTGACCCAGAGAACCAACACGGCCTACCAGTGCTTCTCCATCCTGCCGCAGTCGTCCACCCACATCAGACTGGCCTTTAGGAACATGTACTGCATTGATATATACTGCCGGAGCCGAGGCGTGGTGGCCATACGGGACGGTGCCTATAGTCTTTTTGATAATAGCAAGTTAGTTGAAGGATTTTATCCTGCACCAGGACTAAAGGTAACAGACTTCAGTGGTACAGCATGAATAAACAAACATGATCTCAAACAATTCCTTCGAGGGAGGAAATAATGGGGCAAAGCAACAAATTCCTGTCTAAATTTAATAAGCAGCCATGTTAATGCACTATCTCTGCCACTTGACTGAAGGAGCTAGAAGTTCTAAAGGGTTGTGCCTATGTATGAGGTGAGAAAATGTCTTTCCCTTTGTGTCCCTACTGTGCTGGGCAAGGTGGAAGCCACTGAAGAGATTCCTATTTGCTATTTATAACTTTAAAAGTAGTCTTCATCATTGATTATTGAGTAGGTTTGATATGCCAATAGAACTATGGTGCTTTTTTAAAATGTAGGGTCCTGGGCCCGAATCCTTGGAGATTCTGGTCTAATAGCTCAGTTGCTTATAATGTAGAGTCAGATAATTCCGAATGACTTGTTTTGAAAATTAGTCCCCTGCAATCCTCTCATGCCATTCTCCTGCCTTGTTTTCAACTCTTACATAGTTGATTCTCTTGGTATTTATATCTTATCTCTAAATAGGTGCTTACATTGCTGTTCGTTGACTGCTTAGTTGAGGGCATTATCTGATTGTCAGAGTGAAAGATGAGGATTGAATTCTTTTTTAATGCTTTCTATGTGCTCCTTCCTCGTTCCAGGCTGCTGCTCACAAGCACCTTCTTCCTTTCCTCCTCTTCTTACAATATGGCTAGATAGCAATTTTGATTGGATAATTTTTCACCTTCATCCTTATTTGCAGAGGTATCTGGCGCTGCCAGCTCCTACATGTGTTGAGGATCTAGATGGAAATAGCTTCGTTTCTTGGCTTCCCCCACTGCTTGCTTAGGATACAGCTCCCTCACGTTGTTGGTTACCACTTAGCCATCTGCTCAGCAGCCTCCAGAGTTTATTGCTATTTTTTTCTTTTCCCATTCTTTTTTCGTTGTGACTTACTGCTTTAAAAAATGTTTATAAGCGCTTCATATGGATTATTGGGAGAGGATGAAATGTGTTGTGAATCGTCATCTTTAATTGGAAATTAGACTGTGTACTTTTAAATGCTTTTGAGTGATTCTGATACTCTTATGACCTATATTTTTAAAGACTGGGAAGATGAAGAGTATTACAAGAAAGAAAAGCTATGCTTGACACAAATTCTGGTAGCCTTTGATGACATATCTTATAAACAAGGCTGTCCCATTCTTGATGGTTCAAGATTAAGTCATTAGATAAAAAAGAGAAAAGATGGCTTAGTTTCTTTATTCAGTTTTCCTCTCATATTTTCTAGCTTAAAAAGTGAAAACTCTCACTAAGTAGGAAATTTTCCAACATACAAGTTTTGATCCTCTCCCTCCCCCATTTTTGCTTCAGGAATTAATAAGGAAATATTTTGGCCTCTTGTTAAGAAGTACCAGGGTGTAATTCTTTGTTCGACTCTTTGCTTGCACTGTACTTCTTAGTTGATACAATTTTCTGAAACCTTGATGTTGATTTTGTTACGGTGCTGAACAGTTTTCGTCAATATCCCCCCTTCAAAATTATCAATATGTCCTTCAGGTTGTCCTAGTGCTAGTGATCATGTGTTAAATTTATATTTCAGAGATAGACATGGTATGTTTATTTCTGTTAAAATATTATAAATAATTTAAAAATACCAGGCTAAAGTTAGGTAAAATAATGTAAATTTTACCTGTTTATGTCCATAGACCTTCCTGAATATGTTTGTTGACAGCAATCAGGATGCTCGGAGAAGGTCTGTAAATGAGGACGATAATCCCCCTTCTCCCATAGGAGGAGATATGATGGATTCTCTTATCTCCCAACTCCAGCCACCACCTCAGCAACAGGTAATGTGGAGCTGAAATTCCACACGGCATCACATTTGTTTAATTTAACAGGTTCTACAGGTGTCTGGGCTTCTTTCTTTCTTTTAAGATTTCTTATTTATTTTTAGAGAGAGGAAGGCAGAGGGGGGGAGAGAGAGAACATCTATGTGAGAGGGAAAAGTTGATCAGCCGCCTCCTGCACTTCCCCTACTGGGGATTGAGCCCGAAACCTGGGCAATGTGCCCTGACTGGGAATCGAACTGGCCAGGGCTGGGCTTCTTTCTTGAAAGACAAGGAGACCCTTGGTGGGTCCCAGATGCCCAGGAAGACCTTATGGAAAAATAGGCATAGAGGCTACCAGGAGGAGGCTCCCAGTGATGGGAAGTGAATAGTACCAGAAGCAGCGCTCCCCTCAGACTTGTGCACTTACAGTGATGCCAGGTGATCACCCGTGTCATCACCACAGAGGTTGTCCAAATGGATGTCATTTGGCATCACAGAGCTACAAACCAAAGTGTCGTGCAGGCATACTCCATAGCCACAATAGCGGCTTTACGAAGAAAAATGACAATCCTTGCCAGCATTTGGTATTCGGAGCAACTGAAACTCATTCCTGGAGGCTGTGTGAAACGTACAGCTGGCTTGCAGTGGGGTTTAGCAGTATTCCAGAGGCCTAAGCTGAACATCATGCAGCATGTGGTTTAATGATTCTACTCTTAGGTATATGTACAACAGAAATGCATCAAAAAACAACATTTATAGCAACATTATTTATCCAAGAAATTGTAAACAACTCAAATATCTAGCAACAGTAGCATGGGTAGACAAATTGGGGTGTATTTATACAATGGAATACTTTACAGAAATGAGAAAGCAAATTATTGCTGCATGCAGCAACATGATGCATTTCACTGGCATAGAGTTGAACAAAAGAAGCCAGATACCATGTATATAATGAGTACTTTCAGTATTTATATGAAATGCAAAACCAAACTTGAGTAATAGAAGTCAAAATAGTGCTTACCTGTGGGGAGGTGATAAAGACTTAAGGTGTATAAGGAAGGGCTCTGGGGTTCTGGTAATCCAGTGGCTCTCAACCTTCTGGCCCTTTAATACAGTTCCTCATGTTGTGGTGACCCCCAACCATAAAATTATTTTCATTGCTACTTCATAACTGTCATGTTGCTACTGTGATGAATCGTCATGTAAAGATCTCATATGCAGGATGGTCTTAGGCGACCCCTGTGAGAGGGTCATTCGACCGCCAAAGGGGTCGCGACCCACAGGTTGAGAACCTCTGTGGTAATCTCTTCAGTATCTTCATCTATGTGGTAGTTATGTTTGTAAAAATCCATCCAACTGTACATTTAATATTTGTGCACTTTACTATATGTGATTTGTACCTCAATTTTTTAAAAATATAGAGTAGAAAGGATTCCATTGTTTCATTACTGGAGATGAAGGTAAAGGTAAGTAGAGGTCAGGTTGAACTACCATATATCATTGACTCCAAAACTCCACCAAAGGAAAGAAGCATTATTTTTCATGTGCTGCCGGTTAAACTATGACAGATAAAATGAGCGAAAGCCATCTTGAGGAATGTAAGCGATGGCATCGCAAGATCAGGAATGAGGATGCTGCCTTTTTAAAAGTCAGGCGGTTTTGTAAAACCTGTGTTATGGATGTGTATTTTGTACATGAAGTGTGAAATGTTACTACTGGAGCTGTCTATTAGGGAAAGCCATACACTCACGCTATGTTGTATGGCCATTTGACAAACATTTAAATTTCTTCTTTTCAGCCATTTCCCAAGCAGCCAGGATCATCGGGCGCTTACCCTCTTACTTCACCTCCTACATCTTATCACAACACAGTTAGTCCATCTCCCTCTATGATGCACACACAGTCTCCAGGTAAGACAGTACTTATTTTCTTGTGTCACCTTTAAATCGAAAATACACACACACGTGCACACACAGAAGCACTGCGCATGTAGCCTCGGACTTCAGAGAGAACTCCCTTTCTAGTCTATGGCTACGTATCTGCCATTCATTCATGATGGCAGAGTTGTGAAATCCATGTTCATGATTCAAAGCACTTTAAAAGGTTTGAATTAAATGGAGGTGTTATCACCCAGAACCAGACTCATGGCACAACTCCAAGAAGTGCTAATCTAATCACATGATCTGTGTCAGAAGCCGGCACACTGAAGCCTGCAGGCCAGGTCCTGCCCTCCACCTGTGTTGTGGTTAGTTTCGTTGGCATGCGGCCACGCCATCTACGTATTGTCCGAGGCTGCTTTCCCACCATGGCAGCCGGCCCTTACAGAAGGTTTGCCCAGCCCTGGTACATGTGAATGGTGCCCGCCCCTCGGAGCTAGGCAGTGCACAGCCTGCTTGGCCAAGCAAAATGGCTCTGCTGGCAACTTGAGAATGCCCAAGTTTGACTGTTGACCTGCAGTTCATTGGTATCGCGGGAGCACCTGCTCAGTGCCAAATGCTGCATGTGCTGAGGATTGACCCGCGAGCCAGGGACCAGCCCTGCTCGGGGGCTTATCGCCTATCGAGGAAGACAGGTGTCGGCTTTCTTGGGGAGATGATCGCCTGCCTGCTCATCAGAGATGCCTGGACCACAGATGAAGACTTGGAAGTTGTTGTCATGCCATTGAAGGTCACTGACGCCCAAGTGGGTGGGTGAGCTCAGCCCAAGAAGGAGCGGCCCAGAGAACAAGGAGGAAAACAGGAGACACAGGGCATAGAGCCCAAGGAGAGTGTTTTTTTAAAAAATATATTTTTATTGATTTCAGAGAGGAAGGGAGAGAGAGAAACATCAGTGATGAGAGAGAATCATTGATTGGCTGCCTCCTGTACGCCCCTTAATGGGGATCGAGCCCACAACCCGGGCATATACCCTTGACCAGAATTGAACCCGGGATCCTTCCGTCTGCAGGCCAGCGCTCTATCCACTGAGCAACACCAGCTAGGGCAGGAGAGTGTTTTTCTAGGATAGAGTTGAGACTGGTTTTGCATAGACGGTAGGAGAAATGATTATTTTGAAATAAAGGTAATAGCAGATAGGTATGTATAGTACTTAATCTGTGCTAAGCGCTTTATCCTGTAGTCACTTGTCCAGGTCACACAGCTAAATAAGTAAAATAACAAAGGTTAATCAAGTTGAATATAAGGCATTGCACTGGGTATTATAGGACATGGAAATGTGGAATTCTCTTACATAGAGGTAGAGAATTTGAAACTTGATATTGAGAATAGTTATGGTAAAGTAGCAAGTATGTTAGTGCTGCATTTATTTGTAGTTTTGGTAGCCATAGTCCCCAAGTTAAAACGAGTCCTGTGGCTAAATACCATCTTTAAGCTCATGTCTCCCGTTTTTTCATATCTCCTATCTAGGCCTCACCCCCGAATTCAAGTCCTGTATTTCCAGCTGTCTATTCAACATTTCCATTTAGCTGTCTAGTCAACATCTGAAACTCACCAACCCACCCCTCCTCCCCACCCCAAATTGCTCCTGCCACAAGCACCCCATCTCAGTGAATGGCAGGAGCACCCCTTCCTTCCTGCTACTTGGACCAAAGCTGTTAAAGAGTCCGGTTGGATCCCTCTTTCTCTCACACCCACATTCAGCCAGTCACCGAATGGTGCCAGCTCCATCTTTAGAATTTATCCAGAATCTAACCACTTCCCACCATCCCGGCCTCTGCCGGCGCCCAGGTCATTAGCCATCTCTCACCTGGATGATTACACTTACTGGTTGCGCTGGCCTTGGCCCTGCCCTACAGCAGCTAGCAGTGGTTCTCAACCTGTGGGTCGCGACCATCGGAACACACATATATAATTACATATTGTTTTTGTGATTAATCACTATGCTTTAATTATGTTCAATGTGTAACCATGAAAATACATCCTGCATATCAGATATTTACATGACGATTCATAATAGTAGCAAAATTACAGTTACGAAGTAGCAACGGAAATAATTCTATGGTTGGGGGTCACAACATGAGGAACTGTATTAAAGGGTTCCAGCATTAGGAAGGTTGAGAACCACTGAGCTAGAGGGATCCTTCTGGAACAGAAGTCAGTTCATGACTCCTCAGCTGCAAACTGCAGTGGTTTCCCATTTCATTCAGCGTTAACCCTAAGTCCTTTGAGTGGCCTACAAGTCCCAGTGTGATTTAGGAACATCCCCTGCCTCTCTGACTTCATACCCCCCCCCCCACACACACACACACACACACACTGTTCCAGCCACACTGGCCTCTTCCCAGTTATTTATAACTGTGATCCTTTATATCCTTTGCACTAGATGTTTGCCTGGAATACCTTAAGCCCCGTATACCCTCGTGCCTCTTCCTTCCATTTGTTTCTCAGCTCACGAGGTCTTCTCTGATTGCTTTACCTAAAGAACAGCACCCACCTCCACCCTGCTCAATATCGCCCCCTTACCTCACCCTGTTTTTCTCCACAGCACTTATCACTCTACCTGACATGTATTTGTAGTCTTTCACATTCTACTAAATACAAGTTTTATGACAATAGGAATTTTTATATCTTGTTAACTTGCTAATCCCCAGTGCGTACTACGCACAATGCTAGGCATGAAATTGACATTCGGGCCTAGTTGAATGAGTGAATGGGTGAATAAAGTGTACACTGGATTCTTTTTTTTTTTTTTTTTTTTTTTAATAAGCCAATATAAGAGCTGGAATTTGGGCCTCATGGAATTGATCTCTCTTTTTTTCAATAATGAAAGTTCTAGTTTTCCTTTGCACTACTTACGGGAGCTTTACTACTTATTACTTTA
This sequence comes from Myotis daubentonii, assembly GCF_963259705.1. NCBI lineage: Eukaryota > Metazoa > Chordata > Mammalia > Chiroptera > Vespertilionidae > Myotis > Myotis daubentonii. Next base: position 601,115 of record NC_081861.1, on the reverse strand, counting down.
GTCTGTAGAGTCTTAACTTGGGGTCCTTGGACAGGACATAATATGTGTCCTGCAAGATCATCTATAATTATTTTCGTTTATTAGGAAATCTGCATGCTGCCAGCTCCCCCAGTGGGGCTTTGAGAGCCCCGTCACCAGCGTCATTTGTTCCAACTCCTCCCCCATCCTCGCATGGACTCTCTATAGGACCAGGGGCCAGCTTTGCTAGTCCACATGGTGAGTCCGTACATAGAAGCTGCCGTAGCACAAGAGTTTGCCGTGGAAGTAGTTTTTGTTACATAAGTTATTTTCTTTTTGCAAAATTAGTATTTGTTTATTGGGGGAATAGCAAAAGAAAATAAATTTTTCCTAGCCACACCACGCAGAGACCTACCAGTTTTGTCTGCTTTGGACTCTCTCCCTTTCCCTCTCCCTCGCTCTTCCAGTCACACACCTCTGCTTGTCTACCTGTTTGAGTCTCTTGCTTGCTCTCTACCCATCTTCTTATCTCCCGCCTCAAACATACCCCACCACCACCACTAAAATTGGGACCCTACTCTTTATGTTATGTTGAGACAACTTTTTTCACTCTTTAACTCAAAAGTCCTATTTCAGATTGGTTCAAATCGATGAAGAATAGAAGAAGTAGCCAGTGGAGTGTTTCCTTCTGAGCCACCTAGGTCCTCCTCCCACGGGCATTTAGCTAGTGTCGTCCATTTCTTCTTGTTCTCGCAGAGACGTTTTATGCATAAATAAGCAAATACAGCTTTTACACACATGGCAGACAGCATACTGCACGTGGTGTTCAGTTCCTTCTTTCACTTAAATATATCATGACTACATTCCTCAGATTTGACAGCTGTGTGGCACTGAAGATTTTTTACTCTTTACTATTAATATTTGCGGCAACATTTCTGGCAGTAAGAACTCTACATTGTCATACTAAATGGCTTCATAGCATTACCCTTACCTGGGCATACCATATTTAACTGCTCTCCTGTTATGATATGTTTAGAATGTTTCCATTTTTTCACAAGTAAAAGTGATGTCGTGTCTGCTCGCGTGATTATTTCCTTAGGTAAGTTCCTAGAAGTGAAATTGCTGCCTCAAAGGGTTTGAGAAATTCTGAAGCTTTT